>NC_132914.1:44861501-45518168 GCF_047675955.1 Chlorocebus sabaeus | reverse complement strand
AATTAAGTGTAACCCAGGCTATCTTCTGCAGCTTCTCCCCTGCAACCTCACTCACGACATAAGCATTGTAGAGTGTTCTATTTTTATGATAATTTTCTGACTGATGGAAGTGAAGTGTCTTAGGGCTTAGTGCCTTAGAAAAGTCTAAGAGTCTTAGAAAAAGGGATCCTTTTTCTTTTTAATTTTTCTTTTCTTCTTCTTTTTTTTTTTTTTTTTTTTGAGATGGAGTTTCACTTTTGTCTCCCAGGCTGGAGTGCAATGGTGCGATCTTGGCTCACTGCAACCTCTGCCTCCCTGGTTCAAGAGATTCTCCTGCCTCAGCCTCCTGAGTAGCTGGGATTACAGGCACACACCACCATCGCTGGCTAGTTTTTGTATTTTTTTTTTTTTTTTTAGTAGAGATGGGGTTTCGCCATGTTAGCCAGGCTGGTCTCGAACTCCTGACCTCAAGAGATCCACCAGCCTGGGCCTCCCGAAGTGCTGGGATTACAGGCATGAGCCACCGCGCCTGGCCAGGGCTCCTTTTACTAATGTGCATATGGCACCATATGGTGGCCCCCTAATCCCTCTTCTAGAGCTCCTGTGTGAATGGCCTAGTAGGTTTGTCTAACATGGCTGCAAAGAGTTGTCTAGGAGCAGCCATTGAAAGCTATGGGGGCTGTTCCATCTGTGCATGATACAGAGCTTTCTAAGCATAGAGTCATCCAAAGAGAGTGGATTGCCCTGGGAGGTGGTTCTCCACTAGGAAAATTATTCAAACATGGGCTAGAAAGCCATTTGGCTAGAATATTATAGAAGAAATTTAAGATGATTGGACTAGGTGGTGCTGTTGCCTTCCAATCTTGAGATTTTCTGAGCTGAATGTTATTCTATTGGGTTTTACTGTGGACATTGTGGTCTGTAGAAAATAATTCTAACTATTCTTACCCATGTTTAAAATGTGTGTGTATGAAGGAGCGGGGGAGACAGTCAGGGCAGGAAGTAGTTTGGATATGTTTTATTTACACAGTAAACCCTCTTCTCTCCCCCTTATTATCACTCTGTTCCCTGTCAGCTTCTTCTGGGAGATACTGAGACTGTTCTGGACAAAGAAAATGGGTACATATTGGGGATAGTGGAGAAGGAAGAGAGGGTATCACCTTAGCTGGCCATGATATTGCTGTGCCTGAGTTATGCACCAGGCAAAAAGAGATGACAAATAAAAAGTCAGGTAGGTCATGCAGTGCTCAGCACTCGATGGGGCAGAGTTAAGGGATGATGAAACGAAAAATAGCAAGACAAGGGTGTGTGCGCGCAAGTACGTGTACAGTTGTGGCTGGCGGACACACAGGCATATCTTCTCCTAGAAAAGCCCAACACGTGGTTGACTGTGTGTGTGGCAATTTTAGGAGGAAGAAGAATTGTCTCCCACTCTGTGGGGAAATAGCTTAGCTTTACATTTCTTTCTAGAAGGAGTGGGAACTTTGAAACAATGTCAACAATTAGAAAGCCCAGTTTAGATCACCCTAGTCCCAACCTGGCAGAGAGAGAACCCCTCTCCTGGGGTCGATTAGGGGCCACATCTTTTGTGCCCTTCCTGCTCATTGGCATCTGAGGATGAGTGAGTCTCACTCACTGAGGCATGAATGTTGGGGTTCATCTGGCTAGTGAGGGATTAGGGAGAAAGCTTCATCTCATTTAAGGCCTTCTTGCCTGGCGTGGCTTACACCTGTCACCCCAGCTACTGGAGAGTCTGAGGTGGAAGACTGCTTGAGCCTAGGAATTAGAGGCTGCAGTGAGCTGTGATTGTGCAACTGCACTCTAGCTTGGGTAACAGAGGAGACCTTGTCTCTTAAAAAGAAAAAAAAAAATAGTGCTTCTCATGATGGGAATTCCAGTCTTGGAGTTGCATGCTCTCAGAGCTAGAAAAGACATTAGTGGTCAGACTTCTTGTCCACTCCACGGTCCTTCTCAGAGTCACAGCTTTACCACCCTTAGGAGGGTCCAGTCAATGTGGAGTTAAACTGAGCCATGAGGGACTTTGATTTTTGCCTTCCCAGGGCTCTGCCTAGGACACCTGGCAGTCATCACCCTGCAAGACTGCCGTAGGCGAGACTGCCCTGGGGATGCCCATTTAACAGAAGCTGTCGCAAGATGGGGCCGCCTGTGGTGTGGGCTGTCAGGCAGATGTGTAGGAGAGGCAATGGTTGTGGCTTCAGTGACTGGAAGGAAATATGTTATCTTCTCATTTCTTGCTAAGGCAAGGTCAGGACTGGGGTCAGGGTCAGGCAGGGGTTTTGATGTGGGATGCAGGCCCTGGAGGGATGGAAGCCAGGGGCTTTCTACACAGTTGAGCTCCTCCCGCTCTGCTTCTCTGAGGCTCAGTGCTGGGGGTTTGGTATTTCTAAAGCAGGGTCAGGAGAGGGTTGCTCTGGGGACAGTCCCAGCAAAAGCAGTGGGATGTTCTGTGTACTCAGAACATGAATTGCTGGTGGGGTGGGCGTGTGACGTGGCAGAGAGCAGGTATTAAGCAGTTTTTCCACCTGTCCTCTTTTCCACCTTGTGTCTTTGCCCCACTTTCCTATAGGTTTGCACTTGGACTTAGAGGCCGAATCTAGGATATCTCTCCTAAAAGGACCATCCAGTACTGGAAAGTCGACTGAAGAGGAGAGGCTCATCTATTGGATGGGATTTTCCCAGATGAGAGGGGCTGGGTGACAGAAAGTGGATGGATCCTGGCTGAGGCCTGCCATCCCTTGGCTTGGGATCCTTGGAAGGACAAGAATAATCCCTGGGTTTTTCCCTCATGACCTGGCGATTGTTCTCTGCAATGCTCCCGACTTATTGGATGTGAAAGGTGTCCAGGGCTTAGGGATGCAGAAATGACTCAGAGAAAGCTACTTAGATTCAAATCCAGCTCGAAAGACGATCACCTTCCCTGCACCTCAGTTTCCACCCCTAACCTGGGCAATAAAGTATCCACTGGAGGAGGCTGTTGTGAGAGTGAAGTAAGTGAGTACACAGGAAAGCCATGGAGCAGGGCCCAGTGCGGAGCAGTAGGCATCTGCTCTGATGATTGTCATTGGAAAAGGACCCAGTTGGGCACTACAATCAGCCGTCCTTGTTTGGCCCCAGGCACCACCGCTGTGGGACCCTGGGCAAGTCACTCAGAGTGCTCTGAACTTCGGCTTTGCTACCTGTAAATTAGGACTGCTCCCTGCCTCACAGAACTGTTGTGAGGGCTAAATGAAATAATGTATGCAGAGCTTAGCAGGCCTGGCATGTAGTAAATATTCCAGAAACATTTTTTTAAGTTCCAGGGTGGTGATCTACCTGGATGTCACCTCAGATCTCTGAAAACCACAGGGATTGAGGATAGGAAAGCAGTGCTGCTTTCTGCGTCCACCTTGTCCCCACCTCACCTTCCTGTGCACCAGGAAAGGAGCCTGAGGAGTCAGTAAGGCCAGAGGGGGAACCCCGCAGAGCATGGTCAGCTGGGAAGGACTTGGGCAGTAGGAGCAGTGAGGGCAAAGGAGGGCCTGGCTCGGGAGTACGTGGCAGACACCTCCCACTGCCTATGCCCCTGGTGTGGGCCAGCCCAGCTTAGGTTATCTCGGCTCATTGTCCACTGGTGTTTTCCTCGATGCTCCCTGGGAACTGGTAGTGCTGGAAGGGGTGGCAAGTGGCCTCAGCCGGCTCACAGTTCTGGGACTGGGCCCAGGTCTTGAAAGCCCCTTGAGCTCTCCTCCTTCCCTGCTTAGGCTACTGGAAGACAGAGGTCTCCAAAGAAAAACAAAAGCTGGGGTCTAGACATACCCCATCTGGGGTCTGACTTAAAGGCCTTTGCCAGGGTCACCTCCTGTTGGCATCAGAGAAGGAAACTCTGTGTGTATGTGTGTGTGTATGTGTGTGTGTGTGTGTGTCTGTCTGTCTACGTCTGCAGGTGGACAAGCAGGGCTGGGTGTGAGTGGAAGTGGAAAGGGTACAATTCTGCCCGTCCCTCGTTGCTGGCCCCCCCTGCCAGCTGCTAAGATCCAAAGTCTGGGCACCAGAGTCAGCCCTACTGCAGCTGGGGGTGTTGAGCGTGTCTGGGGAAGAGCTAAAAGTGGCAGAAAACATCCTGTTTGAAAGCAATACATTGCTGTATTTAACCCCTGCAGCACCTGCTCCGCCTACACCCAGTCTCCACAGACAGGAGATCTCAGACACCTGCCTTTGAAGCTGTCCCAAGAGACCAAGGCTGTGGGCTGCCATCCAAGCCCGCCCCATTCCCAGCTCCTGTGTGGCTCCTCCACTGCCCTGCCTCGGGCAGCTGTCTTCCTGCTCTTAGCAGTGGGCCACGTGGCCCAGTTGCTCTGCTTCCTGAGCTGCCTACAATCTGGAGATGGAGGGGGTAGTGTGGGTCTCCCTAAGGAAAAGGCCCTTCTTCCCTCCTGACAGCCTGGGCTGTGAGAGGAGGAGGAGTGCCTAGGCGGTAGGTTATTTCCTTCTGCCCGGGGCTGGTTGCCGCCACCCCTTCCCACAGCTCCTACTACTCCCTGCCTCGAGGGAGGGCCATCCTGGCTGCTGCCCAGCCTCCACCCCCACACCCCTGCCAGCGATGACATGGCATGCCTGCCCCCAACAAGCCACTTCTGTTTGCAGTCCCTGATCTGGGGACTAAAGTCCCTGGAAAGATCCTCTCGTGCCCACTTCCTTAGAGACTGGTGAGGCGGTCCGTGCTCCGCTTTAGATAAAAGGTTTCCCCTTCTTCATTTCAGAAGGCTTTGGGTCTGAAGTATCTGTGAGACCTCATAGAAGAGCACCCCTGGGCTCCACTTACATGCCCCGTGCTCCTTCAGGTAGGTGTTTCCTCATCAGCCACAACTTCCCTGGCTTTCTGTTTTCAAGGGGCAAGGGTGGGCCATAAGAAGGTGGTGGGCAGGGGAAGGAAGGGATACCACCCAGGATCTTGCAAGGTGGGTCCCAGACCAGCAGAGTCTGCAGCTGAGATGCATGGGTGTGTGGGGTGCGGGTGGGAGTTCAGAGAAAGGCTCGGGAGATGGGGCTTGCTGACTCCGGCCATGACCTTGGCTGGGCTCTCCTGTGCATCTGATATTTCCTATTCAGCCCATCTCCTCTTTCTCTTTCCTGCCTTCTGTAGTCTCTGCCTGTCATTCCTGGGACTTTCAGCTTTCAAGCCGCAGAGGCTTGGGCATCTTCTCCACATGTGGACTCTGGTCCTGGGTGCTGGCTTCTTGATAGCAGCAAATAACCTTAAGCAGAGTTGGGTCTTCTGTCAGCTCCCCTGAAATGGGCCTCTGGCTGCTCAATCCAGTCTTTCCAGCCTTCACCCCCGGCATGGAGACTTCCTGATGTCAGGGCAGCACCCCACCCCATTGCAGGACTGCCCTGTTGCTGTGCTGTGGTAGTATGTTGCTCCAACTTGCTTGCATCATAGCATCTCCAAATGAGCCCATGTGATGCTGAACATGTGTTGGACTGATTTAACAGATATTCCTTCCTACCCCCCATTTGATTTTTCTGTTTTCCACGAAATCCACCGGATACTTGGGAGCCTGGATGACCCAGACTCTGTAGCAACACCATGATGACTCGGAGCTGCAGCATCTCAGCTGACCCAGGGTTAAGCCACAAGCATCCTGGATGTTTCCCCCTATTACCCCACAATGATATTGGGCCTCCGGGATGCTGGCAACATCTTGACTGTGTGCTATGTTCTAAACCCTGCAGGCGTCAGCTTGGACTTGGGATGGTCTTTGGGGACAATGTTGATAGACCCACAAGCACCTTTCTATTTCTAATTGTTTTAAAATTATGAAATGTTTATATATTCAGAAGGGCATGCAAACACAGATGTACAAAACATAGATGTAGTGTTTTGATAATAGTAATAATAAGAAGATACCATATGCTCACTACTCAAAGAAATAGAATACGGCTACTACATAATGCATACCCCTCCCCAATCTTATCTCTCCAAAGGTTTCTGTTAATCATTCCTTTGTTCTTTGTTTCTGAAATTTTCTTATAGGTTAAGGGGGTGCCTGCGCAGGTTTGTTACAAAGGTATATTGCATGATACTGAGATTTTGAGTATGAATGAATTGTCTCCCAGGTAGAGAGCATAGTACCCAATAGGTTGTTCTTCAGCCCCTGCCCCTGTCCACTTGTATTCCCAGTGTCCATTGTTCTCATTTTTATGTCCATATGTACATGATGTTTAGCTCCCACTTATAAGTGAGAACATGGGCTGTTTGGTTTTCTGTTTCTGGCTTAGTTTCCTTAGGATAATGGTCTCCAGCTGTATCCATGTTGCTGCAAAGGACAAAGGACTCGATTTTGTTCTTTTTTATGGTTGCATAGCATTTCAGTGTGTGTGTGGGTATGTGTGTATACATGTGTATGTGTGTGTGTATGTATATATACACACACATATATACACATATATTACATATACATATATGTACATATACATATATACATATCTATACACATACATATATACACACACACACACACATATATACTGCGTTTTCTTTATCAGTCCAGAGTTAATGGGCACCTGGGTTGATTCCATGTCTTTGCTATCACTACAATGATGTTTGTTCTTTTTCTGAAAGTGCTTCTCTCTTTATATGTAGGTATATATTTATACTTGCTAAACTTTAATGTATATATACTTGCTAAACTTTATATAAAAGTATGTATTAATGTATATTTAATATATACTTAATGTATATATTATATATACATTAGAGTTTAACAAGTATAAGTTTAGCTATGAATGAAATTAGCAATAGTGTCACTATTATTATTAGGATGGTTCAAAAGTAATTACGATATTTGCCATTATTTTCAATGGCCAAAACCACAATTACTTTTCCACCAACCTGATACATTAAGGTTTCCAGAAAAAGAAAAGCTAAATGAGGTTAGGGAATCTCTGAGGTCTGTCTGCGACCGGGATTCCCTCTGTCCCTTTGGGACTGGCAATACTATATTCTTGCTTATCTGCACCACGTGTTTCCCTTGGTGTGAAGCTCTTTGGGGAATTTTTAGAAAGTATTTGTTTTATTCATTTGGCAGTAGTAGTTTCTAGACATATCTTAAAGTTTGGGCTTCTCTGGGCCTCATTTGTAAAGGGGATGATGATAATAGCGTCTACACCATGGAGTGGTATGAAGGTGAAATAAGACTTAATGAGCTTTGATATTCCACACCCTCGATCAGAGATCATGGGCCTAGTCATTGAAAAGTAGCTCAGAGCCTCCCAAGGGCCCCCAGAATCTGCCTCTGTCACCTAGGGGCAGGAGGAAATGGTACCCTGGGATGGAGTGGGTTCTTGTTTCTTCTTTCCTGGCTTTCTTTCTTATTTTTCTTCTGACATGAAGGACCCTTTGCCTTGGGTCAAAGGGGTCACTGAAACCTGTAATGACGCTTTTGAGGATTCGGATAAAGTTGGGAGAACTGGGAGGCAGTGGGATCTGAAAGCATTTTAGGGCAGTCTGAGGTAGTCCAGAATCATCTCTGAGCCTAACAGTAGACAGGATTAGATGCAGCAGGCAAAGCCGACGGCCCAGTTTTGGCTAATAAAAGAGTCATGCCAGCTGCTTCCTGAGAAGGCCCTCTCAAAGCTGTGGCCTTTCTTCTGTCTCTTCTCCTTTTCCTCAAGTGTGAAATCCATCTCTAGATGATAATGCCTATTTATAAAAACCATCTCTGAAAACACAATTAATTGTATAGGACTCACATGACTCAGAAGGACATTCAAAATAATGTTTTAAGTATTATTGCCCAAAAAAGTGGGGAAGTATCTTGAAATTTTGATCATCTTGGTACCAGAACAAAAGGGGCATAAGCCTATTAGCCCTGAGCTTTATGGTTGCAAGGAGCTGGGGCTGGAATGACCAGGGCACCTAAATCACCTACATCTCTCCTCACCCTCAAGAGGAGGAGGCCTGAGGGTTTCTCTTCACATGTAGGTGCTGAGGCTGAGGGAGGACTCTCGTTTTCGGGCATTGGGCAGGATAGAAGCCCCTGACCTGGTTCAGGTCTGTGCCTGAGGCAGAGCTAGTGACAGTAGTATGCATGGGTTCATTCATATGATCCTTGCACCCTGGAAGTAAAACACCTTTTCCAATGCAGACAGTAGGGGCATGCAGAGATGAACCACTAAACCCAAGTTAGCCTGACAGATGCAACATCTGAAACCAGGCAGCTGATTCCAAGCCATGCTCTGAGCCAGCTTTGTAGGGAGAATCATATATGAGGGCTCAAAAGGCACTGTGCTCAGGCCTGGGTCCTGGGGAGATGCCCACCCTGGCTGAGCTCCCTGGGGGTGGGAGATGGGGGCAGTGGGATGAGGCTAGGGGGTGGGTGGCACCAAGGATGCCAGCTGGCCCTGGCACTGATTCTGGCTCTGACCATGGCCTGCTTGCTGTTCTCACAGGGATGGAGGCAATGGCAGCCAGCACTTCCCTGCCTGACCCTGGAGACTTCGACCGGAATGTGCCCCGGATCTGTGGGGTGTGTGGAGATCGAGCCACGGGCTTTCACTTCAATGCTATGACCTGTGAAGGCTGCAAAGGCTTCTTCAGGTGAGGCTTCTTCCCAGGCTCTCCCCAAGGGAAAGGGAGGGAGAAGAAGCAAGGTGTTTCCATGAAGGGAGCCCTTGAATTTTTCACGTCTCCTT
Source organism: Chlorocebus sabaeus (assembly GCF_047675955.1). NCBI lineage: Eukaryota > Metazoa > Chordata > Mammalia > Primates > Cercopithecidae > Chlorocebus > Chlorocebus sabaeus. Next base: position 45,509,495 of record NC_132914.1, on the reverse strand, counting down.
CCTTGCAATGTCCATGGAACATGCGGCACTCACAGCCATAGGAGCAGGAAGGTCTTGGTGAGTGCTTTCTTCTTTTCCCTCCTCTCAGCTCCAGATGTGTCCCCTGACTCACTTGGAAATTGCTTTCCTGAGGTTGCTGTGTGGGTCTCTATCTTTCCATTACACCTGTGACCCACAGCCTCCTGCACCAACCCATGTGTCCGTCCTTCCAGAGTGAACCTCCTCCCTGTTGATGATCATAGCTTCCTCACTCAAGAGACAGGCATGTCTTTGGGGAAAGCCCAAGAACATGACTTCAGAGCTTGCCTTTCCATCCAATCCAAACTGTTCCTTGGAACATGGGAAATGGCACCTCTTGTTGGGTCATCATGATCTGTACCTGTGTCTTCACCCAAGGATTGTTTGTCCTGGTCTGAAAGTCAACCTTGGAACACCCAGGCAGTGTCAGGAATATACCTACATTCCTTTATCAGGGCCAGTTTCTTTACCAACACACTCCCCTTACATGAGCCCAGGATTACAGGTGTGATAGGTGTGGGAAAAGCACTGGAGGTTCCCATCCAAAGCCAGGGTGGGAGGGTGGGAAAGGGGTGAATTGGGGCAGGAACTGGGAATCATGAGAAATTAGCGTTTGGCATGTATTGGAAAGACAGAGAGAGTAGCCTGAAAGAAGGCAGCCAAAACAGAGCTTCTGTCTAGCAGTCTAGACTGGAGGTGACTATGGCAGGGCTCTAACCATCAAATGAGGAAAGCACAAACCAAGTCCAGAGGAGGATGCTGAGGTCGGCTTGGTTGTCTAAACTGGAGCGCTCTCCTCGCCTTGGGAGCACAGTGAATTCAAGTCCAGGTGCTTGTGTGGGACTCTTACTCAAGGACTTGGGGGCTCTCTGTCAAAACAAGCTCCCAATTCACCTGCCCTCTGCCCCAGGAATCAGCAGGCCCAGAGTTTCATGGCCTTGAGCAATTGCTGGGCAGCGGGATTTCTGTGGGTGCTAATTGCCTGTTTGGCCTGGCACTGACTGCCCGCTTGGCTTCCTGGCAACCTACTCCCCAGACAAGCAGCATCGCTGGCTCTAAGTCCTGTTGCTGCATTTGCCAATCCTCGGGCCAGAGGTCCACACATCCTGCAGGGTGGGCCTTCTAGAGCCCTGGTTGTGTGTCCCAGGTGACACATGAACCCTTTTCTGCCAGTTCCTGGGACTTGGGGGGCTGCCTTGAGTGCTAAGGAAGGGGGAATCTAATGCACACCTCAGAGCCTGCTTACTACCATGAAACCCATCAGAAAGGAGTGGTCTGGGGTGCTGGCCATGGCAATAATTTATGGGATATCCTTGCTCAAATGGATGTCCTTGTCATCTCTAGGCTTTAGTTAACTCAACTAATGGCATGCATGTATTGATATCCAGCCCCTCTGCTACATAGTGTTAATCTGAGGATTAATGAGATGACATGTAAAAAAGTGCTTTGAAAAACACTTTTTCAGTCTGATGAAAAAAGCTGAGATTTTTTAGCCTGATGGGCCACTACTACTGCCCTTCATGGAACCATGCTCTCATAAAATAAACAAAAGTCACGCAGCCAGCCAGCAAGCCAGTCACTTTCCTCGTGTGTGTGTGTGTGTGTGTGTGTGTGTGTGTTTAATTTTTTTATAGTGATGGGGCCTCCCTATGTTGCCCAGGCTGGTCTCAAACTCCTGGGCCCAAACGATCCTTCCATCTTGGCCTCCCAAAGTTCTAAGATTAATGGCATGAGCCACCATGTCTGGCCTTGTGTTTCTTTCACTCATTCCCTCACCAGACTTGAATCAGCATTTATGATCTGGCATTGGGCTAGGAGCTGTCAATATGGAGTTTTTCACTGAAAGTCATATCTTGTCAATCTGCAACCAAAACATTTGGTTATGGAGTCTCTACCCTCAAATCCACTCTCTCCTCCTAGGCCTCCTTCCCCCTGAGATCCAGTTCTGGGAAATGAGAATCTTAGATGGCAGCTGGTTGAGTGGTGACATATTGAACACCAGTTCCTCACTGGAGTGGCTCTGACTGCTATGCATCTGTGGTTGCTGCCCTTGGACACACCACTAGGCTGGGAATCCTCAGGACAGGAATGTGTGAGGCATCTGGGTAGAGGGATGACAGGTCCTGTCATGCCCCAGGCTGAGTGTGGAAGATGGCAGAATGAACAAGGATGGTATGTTTGTAGTCTGTGTCACCACAGACTGACAGAGTGACTGTGTTGCTTGTGGGCACATGATGCCACCTTAACCCACCATCAATCCACCTCGACAAGAGCCCTTAGAGTCTGTTGCTGGCTGTTGGTCACAACCACTGCCTGCAATGCCTGGCACTATGGGCTGCAGACTGGTTTTGTCTTGTTACCCTGTCCTCAGTCTACCTTACTTAGATCTTTACTGTCCCTGTCTTGATGACTAAGTCAGGCTGCTACATTCTAAAGGGCCAACATGTCTGTCACTTGCTTGAGGATGTGGATGAGAGAGAATGAGTGGGGATTGTCTAAGAGTAATGTTCAGAAACTGAGGGAAGGTCACTGAAGCTGTCAAGAAAGACAGCTGCAAGGTTCTGAATTTTGTTTGATATGTAAATAAACAAACACACGTGCACACACACACACACGCAGGCAGTCAATCTTCATTATTCGTGGATTCTGTATTTGCAAATCTGCCCACTTGCTAAAATTTACCAAAATCAATACTTGCAGCCCCTTTATGGTCATTTGTGAACATGTGCAGAGCAGTGAAAAACTCGCGTGGCTTGGCACCTATCTTCCCAGCCAGGGTCTTCACAATCTATTTAGTGCTACTTTTTTTGCCTTTTTGTGATTTTTGTTGTTGACTTTGCTGTTTAAAACAGTTCCCAAGTGTAGTGCTGCACCGCTGTCTGGTGTTCCTAAGTGCAAGGCTGTGATGTGCCTTACAGGGAAACTAGGTGTGTTAGACAAGCTTCCTGCAGACAACATTGCTGCTGGCTGTTTGTTCAATGTTAACAAATCAACAGTATCTATTGAATAAGATGTCGTTAGACAGAAAACTCACATAAGACAAGGTTATGTGTTGATCAGTTGATGAAAATTTTGTGACCAGAGGCTTGCAAAAACCTCACCCTGTGTTTCCCCCAGGAACAATGTTTCAATATTCACTAATCCAGTGTCCACAGTGACTTTATAGACCATTACTACCGTGAATAATGAGAATCAGCTATACATACATCATTTCTCCTCTTCTTCCACCTTTGATGCCTGCTTCTCCTTCTTTGCTTCATCCAAATTTTATTTGGAAGTTTTCCATTTTGGTCTGGTCCACATAGTTGCTTGAGAACCCTGTGGTCGCTTACATCTGTTTGTGAAAATCTGATCCCAGGAAGCAAGAACAATATCAGTGGTCTGTACCTTCTCTATGGTGGGTGCTGCATCCTTGCATCCTTGGGAACCCAGAGATGACAGCAACTAAGTCCTTGCTCTCAAGGAGCTTGCTTGGCCTTTTCCTGTTAATTATTGGTAGACAGCATTGCTTGAATGTTGGGTCACCAGCTGTTTTCCAAGCCCTGGAAACCAGGAATTCAATCCCATTTGACCATCTAGTATTTGGTTTGGCTTCTAAGATAGTTAACTAAACTGCTCTAGGAGCTAGTTGGTATCATTAAAACTAGTCTAAGACTCATAATCTAGCAGAAGTGTGATGATGGTTAGAAGATTAGAGAGGGATCACATTTCTATTGATCTATGATCGGGCATTAGAGGCCATTGCTGGTCAATTCCTTCTGCCAGCTCTTTCATGTTGCTTGTGCTTCTTGATATTCTGGAATACAGGGACATCCTCAGAGAAAGATGATATTTCCAGTGTTTATATAAGGTTGGCACAGGCAGGCTTGTAGATGGCCAGACACCTCTTGGCTATATGTTAACAACTAAAGCATAAGTAAGAGCCAGAGGAGGAAAAACATTTGGAATAGGTCTATTCCAAATGATATATATAGTGGATGATCCATATATGTATATGCATGTGGATGAATATGGTCATGGATGGCTTTGTCCGGGATCTGATATAAAGGAAAGGTGTAATGGACAGAGAAGAAAATCAGAGGAACCCCTTTGATGAAGAGAATGAAGGTGGATGGTGAGGTTTAAGAGCTGATCCTGGAAGGCAGGATGAGAAACAGGTCATCGTTTGCCTGCTTGTCTTGTCTTCTTCCTCCCTGTTGGGATGCTTTAATCAGGACACTGTGCAGCTGTGTGCTACAAGCTACAAGCTGACAAAGACAGTGCAGAGAAGTGCGTTTTCGCTTCCTAGCTCCATGAAGACTTTGTTAATTATGGGTCATGCAGAGTTCAGGGGGCAAAAGGTAGGCTGGCGAGGATCCAGGAACATGAGGAATGTTCTGGCATTCAGGAAGGTCACCCCACTGAAATTTGTGGCTCTTCTAGCAACCTGATGTGAAGGGAAGCAGAGAAATAGGGCAGATGTCCAGGAATTTAAAACCTAAACTGCTTAAAGGAGAGAAAATAGAGAAAAAAGGGAGGAACAGCCACACGGGGTATTCTATGGGCACAAGTAAATGAGTGACCAAGAAGTCAGTGTTGCTGGAGAGACTTTGTCCAGGTCCAGTTTGGCAGCCAGTCTCCATTCACAGATGTTCATGGATGTGAATGAAAGAGAATGAGTGGGGTGATCTATGGATGGTCTAAGAGTAATGTTCAGAAGCTTGGGTCGAGGAGGCCAGAATATTTGGAGAGGGAAGGTCACTGAAGCTATCAAGAAAGACAGCTGCAAGGATAGGATTTAACATTACCTTTTTATCATTCTTTTATTTCTTTTGAAATTCAGCACTCTAATCAGGGCTCATTTGCATGACTTTGCACGCAGCACACACTTGAGATCTTCCCTGTGCTTGGGTTATACAGGGCCAGTGGAGAGCATGGTCAGATGTGACCCCACACTTCCAAAGCATCCTTCTAGAGACTGCTTGAATCCCTAGGGGGATTTGTCCTAGAGGAGTCCTTCAAACAGCCTCTGCTTCATGCTCCTGGACTTTGGGAAAGCATGTTTTTGACTGCTGCTGTAGCTTGGATTGAGAGATGGTACATTCCTGATGAGGACCATAGTATATATGAAGATCAGTGTATTAGTCCATATTCACACTGCTATAAAGAACTACCCAAGACTGACTAATTTATAAAGAAAGAGGTTTAATTGACTTATGGTTCTGTATGGATGGGGAGGCCTCAGGAAATTTACAATCATGGTGGAAGGGAAAGGGGAAGCAAGGCCTGTCTTACATGGCAGCAGGAGAGAGAGAGAGAGCAAGTGAAGGGGGAAGTGCTACACTTTAAAACCATCAGATCTTGTGAAAATTCACTCAATATCACAAGAACAACAAAGAGGAAATCTGTCCCCATGATCCACTCATGTCCCAGCAGGCCCCTCCTTTGACACATGGGGATTATAATTCAAGATGGGATTTGGGTGGGGACAGAGCCAAACTATATCAATCAGATTCCTTGGAGTCAAACAGATCTTGATTCTAATTCCAGCTTTCACACTTGCTAGCTGTGTGACTTAAAGCAAGTTATTTAACTTTCCTGTGCCTTTTTGTGTCACTTGTAAAACAGGGATAATACCTACCCAAAAGGTTGTCGAGAACATTGGCGATAGTATGCAAAATACTGACCTAGAAAGCTTCCAATGGTGATCACTAGTATCATTATCCCTTTTTAGTGTCTTAGTTTTGTGGACAGATGATCCTTTCTTCCTTTCCTCTAACATGGAACTTGGAAAGTGTAACTATGTGATGTGTTGGCAGTGGTCTCTGAAAAGAGGTTCCTAAACAGAAGGAGGTATGAAGAGGGAAAGGCTGGGCCAGGGGCTCTGAGAGAGCTTCATGTCAGTCAAAGGCTGGCTGGTGCTCAACAGAACTGGATTGGTGCTCAACAGAACTCAACAGGCTGGCTGGTAGAACTGGCTGGTGCTCAACGGAACTGGACAGTGGTTGCTGTAACTAGCACAGGGGGCTGTGGCTCTAGACATCAGGAGCTATAGCATATAAAACAGCAATATGGTTTCAAACTCTGCTGCCTGCAGGCTCCCATGCTAGGCACCCAGAGAGCAGGCCTAAGACATGGTGTCTGCTTCCAGGGTCTCAAATTCTTAATAAGATGGTTAAAATCTACTCTAAAATCTACTTTCACTCTCAGCACTCCCTCCCACTGCCTCTTTCTGCTAGTTTCTCTTCTTTCCCTTTATTTAGGGTTTCCTTTGTCCCGGTCCTGTTCCTTTTTCCTTTATTTAGTCCTTACAACCCTCTCTGAAATGTTGCTCCCATTTTACAGATGTGGAAACTAAAGCATGGGAAGGTTAAGTAACTTGGCCAAGGTTGTGCTTTAAGATTTAAACTCAAACAGATCAATCTAACCAAATACTGTATTTCATTTTTAATGTTTAGGTAGTTGTAGTGGGTAGTGGATTTTTTAAATGTAATGTCATAATATGGCTTTTTTAAAAGCCAACAGCTTCCTGTCTCTATTAAAAATACAAAAAATTAGCCGGGCGTGGTGGCAGGCGCCTGTAGTCCCAGCTACTGAGGAGGCTGAGGCAGGAGAATGGCGTGAACCTGGGAGGCGGAGCTTGCAGTGAGCCAAGATCACAGGACTGCACTCCAGCCTGGGTGACAGAGCAAGGCTCCGTCTCAAAAAAAAAAAAGAGCCAACAGCTTAAGAAGATATGTAAGTGAAAAGTAAATCACCTATTCAACCCAATTCTTAGTTCCCTACCTCCTCCAGGAGGCTGTCGCTGTTGCCAGCTCATCCTGTTTGCTTCCAGATTCTTTATGTAAAAGTGAGTATGTGTGTGTTTGTGTGTGTGTGTGTTTGCGTGTATGTGTGTGTGTTTGCATGTATGTATGTGTGCACACCCGTCACCATTCTGCATCTTGGTTTTATCTACTAAAGAACACTTCTTCAAGCTCATTCACATTTCAATATTCTTCCTATTTCTTTTTCATAGTCACAGCGTATTATATGGAGGTTCCCGAAGAAAAGAAACCAGTCCTGACTGGGCGCAGTGGCTCATGCCTGTAATCCCAGCACTTTGGGAGGCCGAGGTGGGTGGATCACTTGAAGTCAGGAGTTTGAGACCAGTCTGGCCAACATGGTGAAACCCCATCTTTACTAAAAATACAAAAAATTGACCAGGTGTGGTGGCACATGCCTCTAATCCCAGGTACTGGGGAGGCTGAAGCAGGAGAATTGATTGAACCTGGGAGGCAGAGGCTGCAGTGAGCCCAGATCGTGCTGCTGCACTCCAGCTTGGGTGACAGAGTGAAATTCCGTCTCAAAAAGAAAGAAAGAAAGAAAAAAACAGTCCTCTGTCATGGGCATTTAGGTTCAGTCTTTGGCTTCTCCAGACAGAGCTGCAGTAACCACTGTTGGGCCCAAGGAAAGATCTACCCACAGGATAAACACCTGGAAGTGGCTTTACTGCTTCCAGGTATTTATGTCTGTGCGTTTAGCATGCTTGATTCACATTGCCAGTTGCCCTCGAAAAGAAAACAAAAGTCTGTGCTCTTTTCTACAGTGTGAACTGTCCTTTAATGTTTTTCTAAACCCACCTGAGGAGAATCCCCTGATGCTGCCTCTCACATACATGTAGGCCCCTATCAAATGATATAGGTCTTTTTATTCCTTTAGATTCACTGGGGTATGATTGACAGATAGACATGGTCTGTATTTCAGGTGCACAACTCAATGTTCTGCTATACATATACATTGTGAAATGATCACCATAATCAATCCAGTTAGCATTCCCAGCACCTCACATAGCTCTTTCAGATCAGGAGCTTTCACTAGTTCCTGTATCCTGAGCAGGCGCTGGGATCTCTGTGACACTCTGCAGTGGAGACAGAGCCCAGAAGGGATAGTTGACCCTACGCCTGGGTTATGCAACGTGTGTCTCTGCTGGCAGAGGCCACCTACTGGAGAAAGGCCCAACGGTCCCAGGCCTGAGGCCCTGGCCCCAGGCTCTTGATGCTTTTGTGAGGTTTTTGTCTCTTTCTGTTTTGGTAAATTAGTCTCTGGCATGAGAATCAGTCAATGTCCTCTCTCACCCCTGGCTTTCTAGAAACTGCATCTATATTTAGCTTGGTTGCCCCACCCCTACCCCTCTTCCTGAGCTGGGGTATAAATGCCAACCAACCAGAGGGTGACAGGGTCCAGGCTCAGAGAGCAGCTGAGGCAATGGGCTCTCATGGAAACCTGAAGCTCTTGTTTCTCAAATCCAAACCAGCTCACAGGCAATTAGTATTGGGAGGAAGGCAGGGTAGGGTGTGGACCTTCAGGACAAAGCATAGAGCTAGGGCTGGGCAGTCTGGCTGTCCCGACTCCTCGTGGGCAGAGAGTAAATGACAGTCACACACGTGGAAGTGCCCTTGGAAGGCGGGAGAACAGGGAAGAACAGGACTTCTGAGCCAAGAGGATCTGTGGCCCTGCAAACAGACATATTGGGCCAGACACACCTCAAAGGCCAGCTCTGGGATCTGAGTTCCAGGGAGCCCCTGGGTCTGGCAGTTGGAGCTGGTGAGCAAGCTTTCTGTACCCTGAACACCGACCCCACGCTCCAGAGCGTAACGGTGTTCTCTTCTTTTTCAGTGTTCTCGGGCTTCTTATGACAACTCTTAGGCAGAAGCAAGAGCACCAAACTTTTTTTTTTTACCCCCAGTACTTTCTCTTTTATTTTTTATTTTTAGAGATAGGATCTCACTTCATCACCCACACTGAAGTGCAGTGGCGCAATCTTGGTTCACTGCAGCCTTGACCTCACCGGCTTAAGCCATCCTTCCACTTTAGCCTCCCAAGTAGCTGGGACCACAGGCGCATGCCACCATGCCTGGCTAAATTTTTTTTTACCTTATACAGGGTTTCACCATGTTGACCAGGTTGGTCTCAAACTCCTGAGCTCAAGCCATCTGCCCACCTCAGCCTCCCAAAGTGCTGGGCTTGCAGGCGTGCTCACGCCACCATGCCCAGTCCCAGTACTTTCTCTTAACTCAGCTCTGCACTGTTTTCTCTTCCCATTCCTAGCCTCATTCCTGTTGTCAGGCAAAGTGGGGCTGAGTGGCAACTCCAACCCTCCTGTGTATAGACGTCTGAGATGGAGCTTCATATTTAAAGCAACATGAGAAAGATGAGAGAAAGATGGGGAAGCAGTGGGATCTCTTTTCAGGCAACCCTGCAGCTGGCTTCACTTGGAGCTGCCCCCAAGTGAGGGTCAAATGCAGGCTCCCTGGAGCCTGGGGAAGGACAGACGGGACCCCTGATAGGCCCTGGGGCCTCAGGAAGCTCTCAGCCCCGGGCCCGGTCTGCTGAGAGGCTTTGGTTCACATCACTGGAAGTGGTGGCTGGGCTAGGCTGACGATGTGCTGTCTTCTTGGTGCCCATGGCCTTGCAGGTTTAACAGGAAGAGCTCTGAACCAGACAAGACAGCCAGTGGGAGGACAGAGCAGCCCTTCAGCGACCAGAGTGAAATGCCTGGTTGTTTAAAAAAAAAAAAAAAAAAAAAAGGAAATGAGAGTTTCTTCTGAAATAGAAACTTCTGGTCCTTGAGTAAGTTTAGAGAATTACGAGCATTCTGAAGCCTGAGCATTTGTGGTGACGGACGAAGCCTCAAGAACCACAAGGCTGGTGGGAGGGATGCCAATCTCATGTCCTGGAATATACAGATGTGCCCTGTGAGGATGATTGTATCTCGTTTCTGGGGAACGCTAACAGTTCTCAAGGTACTTCCATAGTCTCTTGTCCCTCCAGAAAAGCAGCAGTAAACAAATAGAGGTGAAAGGCAAAAGGCTTTTTGTTTCCACAAAGATGGAAAAAAGCCTGGCATATAACTTCTCTCTTGTTAGCTATTGCAGGGTTAGGACTGGGCCTGAGGCAGGCTTGACTTGGAGCTAAGGAGCCCCTGACAGCCTGGTGCTGCTCCACCTCCCTGACAACCCCGGCTCTGTGGTAGGCCCCTTGGGTGATGAGGGTCGTCACAGCAGGGTACCAGAGTCAAGGTCCAAAACCAACAGCAGCTGCTTCCTTGACTGTTGGGTCATTCTTGGCCTTGAGCCACCTGGGGCTGTTTGGGACGTCAACTCCACTGAGCACTTTAAGTTTCTGGGGTTGAAAACAAACCAGGAAGCTAAAGGCTAAGCTTCAGATCCCTAAGACTTCCAGACTTAGAAGCCTGCACTTCTTGCTGAATATCCTCATCCATAAGTTGCTTAACCTCAGTGTTCCCACATATAAAGGGAGGGAGTTACACTGACAGTCTCTTGGGCCCTTTATGGATCTAAGAGTCTGGGCCTGCCTGGGACTGCCAGCAGAACTCTACTCTTACCTCTTCTCTGTCCCAGGGGCTGAGTCGGTGTGGTCCCCAGCTGTCCCTTTGCTAGAGCAAGCTTGTCAATTGATGAGTGCGATTGCCCTCAACCCCGTGTGTGTGCTAATGAACATGAACAGTGAGTCATGTTTTACCAAGAATCCTAACTAACGCGTGGTCCCTGAGCGGATGTCAGCAGCTCATTTCCAGGAAGGAAATGGTTGGGGCTGGGCTTTGGCTGGGAAGGCTTAGGCATCTTCACACTCAGCAGTTCCTTGGAAGATGCTGCTGCTCATGCAAACGGTGATTCCGCCACCATCTTTCCCCAACTAACTATGTCAGAAAAGTGGGGCCCACTCCTGCTGGGGCTGGGAGGAGGACAGGACTCTCAGGACACGGATGATGAAAAGCCTCTAGGGATGTGCCTCAGGGAGGTGTCCTTTATACAGCCTCCCAAAGTCCACGTGGTGTGACTGGCAGTGGGAGAGAATATTCGAATTAGGAAAATGAGCCCTTAAACTTGCACACTTGTGCACACACACACACACACAACTTACATAGGCTACAAGGGTGCCACTTTTCTTTTCTTTTGAGACAGTCTCATACTGTTGCCTAGGCTGGAGTGCAGTGGTGTGATCTCGGCTCACTACAACCTCCACCTCCCAAATTCAAGCGATTCTCCTGCCACAGCCTCCCGAGTAGCTGGGACTATAGGCATGTGCCACCGTGCCCTGCTAATTTTTGTATTTTTAGCAGAGATGGGGTTTCACTATGTTGACCAGGCTGGTCTTGAACTCCTGACCTCGTGATCCACCCACCTCGGCCTCCCAAAATGCTGGGATTACAGGCCTGAGCCACCACACCCAGCCTCAAGGGTGCCACCTTTCTAGCTAAGAACACGTTAGTAGTTTTCTGGGTTTTTATTTTTTCAGACAGGGTCTTGTTCGGTTGCCCAGGCTAGAGTGGAGTGGCATGATCTCGGCCCACTGCAACCTCTGCCTCCTGGGTTCAAGCAATTCTCCTGCCTCAACCCCCAGCCCCCAAGTAGCGGGGACTACAGGCATGCACCATCATGGCCAACTAATTTTTGTATTTTTAGTAGAGACGGGGTTTTGGCATGTTGGCCAGGCTGGTCTTGAACTCCTGACCTCAGATGATCCGCCCACCTCAGCCTCTCAAAGTGCTAGGATTACAGGCGTGCGCCACCGTGCCCAGCTCTAGTTTTCTGTTCCTGCAGAGCTCCTGCTTCCTCTTCCTTTCAAAAATCCAAGGCCAGGCCTCAGGATTTCCACCTGCTTGTCTGGCCGCTTCTATTTCTGGGCAGGCTCTGGGATATCTAGAGCTATGGTTTGGGCCTTTTCTCCCTTCCATGTACACATCTAGCCCCAGAACAGGAGCTATTCCAGTCACAGGTCTCTAGACTCCAGAAGACTTCATGCTGAGACTAGCATCCTCACTTCTCATAGCAGCTCATCAAATGTTATTATGCTGACTACTCTGGAGATTTCAATATTTAAAAAGGTTTTTTCTAGGGAAATGCACTTGCGTTATTTCCTGTGTAATTTTTTAAAATGGGAAGGGGAACAGAGTACTGTAAAAGTAAGTATAAGAGTCGGGGTGCGACCGGGCATGGTGGCTCACGCCTGTAATCCCAGCACTTTGGGAGGCCGAGGCGGGTGGATCATGAGGTTAGGAGATTGAGACCATCCTGGCTAACACAGTGAAACCCCATCTCTACTAAAAATACAAAAGAAAATTAGCCGGGCGTGGTGGCGGGCGCCTGTAGTCCCAGCTACTCAGGAGGCTGAGGCAGGAGAATGGTGTGAACCAGGGAGGTGGAGCTTTCAATGAGCTGAGTGAGCCACTACACTGCAGCCTGGGTGACAGAGTGAGACTCCATCTCAAAAAAAAAAAAAAAGAGTCGGGGCACAGTGGCTCACACTTGTAATCCCAGCACTGTGGGAGGCTTAGGAGAGGGGATTGCTTCAGCCCAGGAGTTCCAGACTAGCCTGGACAACATAGTGAGACCCCATTTTTATAAAAAATCAAAAATTGGCCAGGCATGGTGGTATGCACCTGTAGTCCCAGCTACACTGGAGGCTGAAGCAGGAGGATTACTTGAACCCAGGAGGTCTAGACTGCAGTGAGCTGAGATCATGCCACTGCACTTCAGCCTAGGCTACAAAGCAACACCGTGTTCCCGCAAAAAAAAAAAAAAAAAAAAAAAAAAAATTAAAAGAAAAAACGTAAGTACAAGCCATGATGGGAGCTGGGCAGGCAATGAAAGGAGAACTAAGAATCGTTTGGTGCCCAACCTAGAGGTAAGAGTGGCTGGCAGCTGGGGTGGGCCCCATGTCCTCTGTTGGAGAAATGGAGACCAGGGGGCCCAGAAGACAGGTCTCCGTGGTCACAGGGCGAGAAGCCAGAAGTTCAGTGACCCAGGGCAGGCTGTGTGCTCTCTCGGCAGGCGAAGCATGAAGCGGAAGGCACTATTCACCTGCCCTTTCAACGGGGACTGCCGCATCACCAAGGACAACCGGCGCCACTGCCAGGCCTGCCGGCTCAAACGCTGTGTGGACATCGGCATGATGAAGGAGTGTGAGTGTCCAGGGGCTGAGTGGGGTTTGGGCCTGAGCTGGAGTCAGGGAAAGGCCTTGGCCATTCTCCTGCAAGTTTGGGCGGAGGGTCTGCCTGGCCCTTCCTCTGTAGCTGCCAGCGTCTGGGGCCAGGGCCTCATGGGACCAGCAGCTGGTGACAGGGCAGCTGGAAGTCCAGGGTCAGATGCACTCAGTGGCCCTGTGCACCTCTCAAGGACCTGTGTGTTGGTGTCAGAGGCCCTGGAAGGGTCCCTCCAGAGTGGGACCTGAGAGGAAGGAGAGGCAGGACACTGCCTTTGAGAGTCCCTTCTACTCCTGGGTCAGGGTCTTCCTCCAGGATGCCATTCTTTTTTCATAGCTTCCTGTTACTTGGACCGAGAGGGAAGAATGAGGTTCAAGGAACCCCAGGTTCTCTGGACTTGGGGAGAGAGGGCTGCTGTGGGTTGGGAAGGGCAGGAGTGATGGGGAGAATTAGTATTCAGAGCATAGCTGGCATCCACGTTCTGTCCCACCCCAGCCTCCCAGCCTCTCTGGCGCCTTGAACAGATCTGAGGGCTTGTGCCAGGGAGAGACCAGGAGGAAAGAGTCTGCCAGAGGAAGCACTGGGTTCTAGGATGACCCTCTGAATCCAGATGGAGAAAGAGGAGTGATTCTATAGGACTTCCTGTCCCACTCTGTGGTTGGAGAAGATCAACGTGGCATATTTACATGGATATTCTGACCCACCACTGAAAACAACACTTGAACTTTGCATCGGAGCTCTAGGACAGTTATTTGGTAACTAGAGTAGCCACTGAATTCAGCAGATGCTGGGAGGGGCTAGCCAGGCCCTCTCTGGGCTGGAGCACAGCCAGCTGGGCATGGGTGCCCTCTGCACACTCATTCCTTGCTCTCCTTCTCTTGCTCACTCCTGTCTGCTGTCTGCATCCAGACCCCCACCGGGCCCTAGGACAGAACCCAGGCCCTCCTGGCTGTGGGTCTGAGGAGTCAGAGTGGGGTGGGGATGTTGCTGAGATGCAGACCCTCCTGGCTATGGGACAGTTTGGGGTGGTGGGGGATGGGGAGAGGTCAGGTAACAGGAAGATGTGTCAGGGACAGAGGAAGAGTCACAGGACAGGGCTTAGAGGATAGCAAATTTCTTCCAAAATGGGAAGAAAAACTCTCTGTTTTTGGGACACAGAGGCAGAGCTGAGGCCCTCACCCTGGGCCTCCTCTTTGGGCCTTGACCTAGGATCCTCTTCTGTGGGTCACGATTCCTCCCTCCTCGTCTGGTGGCTCCCCAGCCAACACTGGCAGCCCTGGAAGGTATTTCCAGGGCTGTGGTTTCTCCGCACCTCCACAGGGTGCAGGCCTGGGCACGCTGATCTCTCCTATCCTAGTCCCTGCCACGCCCTGGCTCCTGTGTTTATCCTGAAGAGAGTAAGAAGTGGAGGCTGGAGGCCTGGGTGCCTTATGGGGCTTCACACACATTCTCAGTGGGCGCTGCTCAGGGTGAGGCATTAGGGTGGGCACCAAGGTGTGCTCAGCACAGTCCCATCTCCGCAGAGAAGATAGCCTCTGCAAAGCAGAGGGCCTGGTTTCTAAAGCTCCAGCTAACCAAGACTGGCATGAGATTCCACTGCTGCAGTTCGTAAGGCACTGCTGCAGGAGTTCCCCTCAGGGCCAAGCTCACTGATGCCCAAGAGGCCCCTCTCCTACCTCAGGAGGAAGAGGATGTCCTACTGACTTTGAATAGAAGGATCATCTGAGATTCAGAAAGGTAAAGACCTCAGGACTGGGATCAGAAAGCAAGTTGGTAGCCAAGCTGGGACTAGAATCAGACTTCACATTCCCTCCTACCTGCTTCCTGGTCCCCATAGACAGACAGCGCTGCATCCATGGTGAAGAGCAGCACCAGCCTGGGGTAAATCAGGGGGCCCTGCCCAGGAGCACCCTACCACGTGGGAACCCAGCAGCCCAGAAGCGATGCCCATCCCATCCCTAAATCAGCGCTATGCGTCAGCCACCCCCACCCCAGCCTAGTTCTCTCCTGTGGCATCCTATGTCCCCATCCTGCTGTATGCCCAAGGCAGCTTCTCACCACACCACCCTCCTCATCCCAGTGCCGGGAGCGGTACTGAGTTCCAGATGGGCTGGTGGAGCGGGGATCCAGTTAAAACAGAAATGTCCTGGTGCTTTTTACTTTCCCAAAGGGAAGATCGTCCAGGAAGAGACATCATTCCCAGCTTCAGGTTAGCCCAGCTTTAGGAGGCCTTGCCAGTGTGAAGTCCCCCAGCCTCAGAACCCTGGGAGAGCTGCTCATTTCTTATCTGGGCTGGGTTTTGTCCCCAAGGCATAGCATCCCAGAGACAATTGAGTGTCTCAATATTTGTAAAACCACAGGAAGGAAGCTAAAAGCCCAGGCTCCTGATGGCAGGGCAGGGAGATGGACTTTCCATAGAAGAGGCACAGGAAGGGAAAGGATGAGGACAGAAACCCTGTGTATTGACCATCTACTACGCGTCAGATAACACGTCAGGCACATGCATTTTCTTCTGAAATTCTCACAATACTCCCTAAATATGTAAATACTTTTATTTTTTCAATAGCTGAGGAAGCTCAGAGGAATTAAAATATCATGGCTCTGAGCTATTAAGATGATGGTATCAGCATTCATTCTAATCTAGGTCTGTCTGCTTCCAAAGCTCAGGCTTGTGGGCCACACCCGAGGCAGCCTCTGGTGGCCCCAGTGGGTCGGAGCTCACTCCATTGTGCATTTCCAGGCACTTTCACATGCTCTAAGAGATGGACTGAAGAGAGCTTGGTCCCACCAAAGACTCATCTTCTCTGTTTTCCGTTCTTAGTTGACTTTATACCCTGGGAACCCAAGAAATGTCCTGAGTTCTTGCTTTTTGCTTATACTATACCTGTCCTGCACAGAACCACACATTATGGTAACTTGTTTGATGTTTTTACAGACGTATGTCTTCTCCCTGGTGTTAGCAAAGTACCTGGCATATAGTGCTCAATAAATGTGTGGACTAAATTAATATTAGCTCCTCATTATGCTTCTTTCTCTCTGTATATCTTGCACAGGTCTATAGATCAGTAAGATTCTCCCAAACCTGTCTGTGCCATTCATTTGGAAAAATTTTATGTCGTCTTCCTGTGGTTGTTCTTAGGCCATCCTTGGCATCTCGAAATGTTTTCAAATTGTTTATGTTGCAGATCTTGACTTCGTTAGGGAGAGAACATGTCTTGCATGGGAATAACTTGCGCAAAATTATTTCACGCTGGGCAAGGAGCTTAAAAGGAAGTCAAAAAAAGCTTCTGAGCAACCATGTAGGTTTTACAAAGTCCATATGCCAAAACTCATGCACTTCAGACACCTAATCACCAGAGAGTCCAACACTCTTTCAGAATCTGTTTACTCTTATTCTAGGTCAATGGCTTCATATATTATATAGCGTCTTCCTACATGATGGTAATGACATTTTAGGTTCAATCCATTGAAAAAATGATAAGAAGTTTCCTATGAAATTAACAAGCTCTTTAAACAAATTATTTCATAAATCACAATGCATTTGCATATGTGGAAGACTTTAGACTTGTTCAGTCCTCAAGCAGTGTCGCCTTGCAGAAGGCTTACGGATTGGGCCTGTTTGAAACTGGTGGATCTCAGCATTTCTTCCTCTATTACCTGCATAGAAGATGATGGTTGCTATTTGATGCAAGTGACTTGGAGGAATCATGTTATAGGGTTAAACTTGAACTTTCTTTGTCTCTTTAAAGTAGGTCATTTACAAGCTTTGTGATTTAATTTTATTTTCTCACTCTTCAGATGGATTAGAACACAATGTGTGTCAAAACTCCATGGCTGAAAGCCAAGGTCCGCTTATAACCAGATGTAATCAGACACAGTAGAGGCTAGTGGTTATGACCTTCCACTCCAGAACCAGACTGCCCAGGTCTAAAGACCAGTTTCACCACTGTTAGCTGTGTGACTTTGAGAAAGGTAGAAAGCCTCTCTGGGCCTCAGCTCCCTCGTCTGCTAAATGGGAGTAACAATAGCACCTGCCTTAAAGGGTTATCATGAGGACTAAATATATGAGTTAATATACAAAAAGCTCTTAGAATAGTGCCTCATAGATAGAAAAAGTCTATATGTGCTATCCAGCATTAAGAATATTTTCCTTTTATTACATCAAACTTGATCACCAGAACTTCTAGCTCCCAAGAGATCAAAGGTAAGTCTTAAGGGGTAGAAAGGCACACTCCCGGAGGCAGACACCAATAAGAAGAGACAACGCATAGCTTCACAGAGAGGTGGACACTGGAAGCAAGAAAAGTAGCCCAAGAACTCCAAAGCCCAGCACGCCGAGCTGTGCAACGCGGGGCATACAGCCTCCGACAACTCCGAGGCCGTAACCTTGTCCTGCAATGTTCAGTAATTATTCAGAATGATACCTCTGAATCATCAGGGAAAGGTTATATGACGTTAAAAGTGTTCCGTTACAAGGTTTTCTGTCTTGAAAATCTTTCCATTACAATTGTTTCGATAAAAGAGGTCAGCTTTGCTCAGCTCTCTGGTGTGCCAGGTGCCATTCCCTACATTGCAGGAGACAAGCAGCACTGGAGTACTCACTAGCCTTTCCTGAGCCAGGAAAATGATTTGCACACAGTTGGTGTAATCTGTGTGGATACATTTGATGTTTGGTGTCAGACTATTGAGCAGACACCACAACCAGGTAGCCCATCCGGTCTAGCCTTTATGGGGAAAATATAAGAATTATAAAACAAAGGCCAGGAGTGGTAGCTCGCGCCTGTAATCTCAGCACTTTGGGAGGCCAAGGTGGGCGGATCACTTGAGGTCAGGAGTTCGAGACCAGCCTGGCCAACATAGTAAAACCCCGTCTCTACTAAAAATACAAAAAAATTAGCCGGACGTGGTGTTGTGTGCCTATAAACACAGGTACCCTGGAGCCTGAGGCAGGAGAATAGCTTAGAACTCCAGGGCGTGGAGGTTGCAGTGAACCAAGATGGTGCCACTGTACTCCAGCCTGGGTAATAGAGCAAGACTCTGTGAAAGGAAGAAAGGAAGAAAGAAAGGAAGGAAGAAAGGAAGAAAGGAGGGAGGAAGGGAGGGAGGGAGGGAGGAAACGAAGGAAGGAAGGAAGGAAGGAAGGAAGGAAGGAAGGAAGGAAGGAAGGAAGGAAGGAAGGAAGGAAGGAAGGAAGGAAAGAATTGTAAGACATGGACCCTGCCCTTAAGTAACTTGTAATCTAGAGAAAGAGACCTTGAACTTCTTGGGCTCCCTCCATAGGTAATGATTTGAAACCTGTGCTAACCATGAGTCTTACAGAGCAGAAGATAATTGGGTGTCAATGTGTGTGGGAAAGACTAAATATGTCGCAGGCATAGGAAATGAGGCTCAGCAGAAGAAAACGAGTCTCAGTGCAGTTCAGGGCAATCAAAAAATGCTTCACAGAAAAAGATGGCTATGATGTAGGCACTGAAGAACTGATAGAACTCATACAGGTATTGGGGAGAGGAGACCCAGCTGGACAGGCACCCAGCACAACTGGAAATGCAGGGGCAAGTATGAGCAGGTCATGTTCCCAGGCCAGCAGCAATGCCAGTGTGCCCAGAACAGAGGCTGTGTCCAGAAGCACTAAGACATGAAGTAGGAAAGTTAGTAAGAAGCCAACTTTAGTTTGGACGTGGTCAGCAGTAGGGGCCGGGAAAAGTATCTGGGCAGGAGAATGGCCTCACAGAGTCACTGGAAAGTTAGCAAAGTCCAGTCAGGCTGAGCTACATGCCTGTAGACACCATGGTGTGGCTGGCAGAAACAGGCCTCCCTAACTCCTCTGGTCCCCAGGTGAGCAGGAAAGACAAGACACCTAATCTTGGGCTCCCCAAGTGAGGGCTTACCCCCATTGCCTTCCCTGGATGCCCCCTGCCCCTTCCTCTCCCACCCTGCCTGACCTGGTAGGGTCTGTGCAGACACCCACTGTGGGAAGAGAGTTGGCAGCTGTTTGGGCAGGTGAGTCAGTCACCTGGGCGTGGTCTACTCCCAGGCTTCCCGTGGAGGGAAGCGTCATCTCTTGCAGTAACACTCACCTTCCTGCCATGCCTGTGGCACTGGCTGTCCACTCCCACCCAGCATAGGCTCTTCCTCACTCCCCACCAACTTATCTCGTCCTCCCCCTACCTGAGGGCCTGGGCCAATGGACCTTTCTCGAAGCCTGGAACTCACCTACCCTGGGCTTCTGGTTCCTTTCCCTGCTCTTGTGAAACTCCCCAGTTCTGTGGGCAGATGCCCTGGCAGCACCAGCACTGAGCAAGTAGCTACAGGCCAAGGGCCCCGGTGCCCACTCCTGCCATCAGCGCTCAGCAAGCCACAACCAGGAGGTCTGTTTACCCAGCCGCTGTGCCAGGCACCTCTGCTCCCAGCATCCCCCCAACCCCCACAGCTACCCCAGCACAGGGAGGCAGGCACAAGCCTGCAGGTGGTATTGGAGCTCTCTACAGCCCAGCACCCTGATTAGTGGCTGTAGAGAACTTCCAAGATTAGAGCTGCAAGGCCTCACCCTTTAGGGCCTTCAAGAGAACTTGAAAACTTTCATGGACAGAAATGTCAAGGCTGTACAGGCTGGAGGAGGAGTGGTTTTGCAGAGAACCAAAGAGGCCTAGTCTTTCTATATTCCACAGTCCCATGTCTGGAAACTTGGATGTGGAGATAGCCACACAGAGGAGTCCTCTCCACATCTCACTTCCAGCGCTGTGAGAGCTCTGGCATCCTTTCTCCACTCTGATGTCTTCTTCAGGTTCATGGAGCATCAGGGTAGGGGAGAGATGAGAACTAACATTTTGTGAGTATCTGCTCTGGGCCAGGCATGCATCTAGTTCTCGAATCAGTTGATCTTTTGAGGCAGGTGTTATTACTTCTCCCACCTGCATATGAACACACACACACACACACACACACACACACACACACAGACACACACACACACTTTATGGAGGAAGGTACAAGAAAGTAACCTTGGAAGAGCTTATATGGTCCAAATCTCTCATTTCTTTTTTTTTTTTTTTTTTTGAGATGGAGTCTCGCTCTGTCGCCCAGGCTGGAGTGCAGTGGTCAGATCTCAGCTCACTGCAAGCTCCACCTCCTGGGGTTCACGGCATTCTCCTGCCTCAGCCTCCCGAGTAGCTGGGACTACAGGCGCTCGCCACCTCGCCCGGCTAGTTTTTTGTATTTTTTTTTTTTTAGTAGAGACGGGGTTTCACCGTGTTAGCCAGGATGGTCTTGATCTTGTGATCTCGTGATCCGCCCGTCTCGGCCCCCCAAAGTGCTGGGATTACAGGCTTGAGCCACCGCGCCCGGCCCCAAATCTCTCATTTTACAAACAAGAGAACAAAAGCCCAGAGAGATTGCCCAAGGTCCCACAACTCATTCTTGAGAACCCCCAACTCCCTAAAGCCCAGACCATCCCACCTCTCAAATCCTCTTTTTCTTCTTCTTGCGTGTACCTTCCTTTCCACCATAGCAAACCCAATTTTTCTTCACACAGTAGAGTGGGAGTCCCCATGGCAGGAGGACCCCCGAGGGAGCCCCGAGTGTTAAAGCCCCTTCTATGTTGGACCTTTACCCACAACCACAGGAGGAAGGTTCTCTGGAGGAGCTGCTGGCTGGCCCTCCTGACTCACCTTCCCACCCCACAGTCATCCTCACAGATGAGGAGGTGCAGAGGAAGCGGGAGATGATCCTGAAGCGGAAGGAGGAGGAGGCCTTGAAGGACAGTCTGCGGCCCAAGCTGTCTGAGGAGCAGCAGCGCATCATTGCCATCCTGCTGGACGCCCACCATAAGACCTACGACCCCACCTACTCTGACTTCTGCCAGTTCCGGGTATGTCTGCCTGCTGGGAGGATGAATCGGTCCAGAGGAGAAGCACTAGTGGAACCAGGGAGTAGGGACAGAGGGCAGGGGACATCCTGAACCGAACTGGGGTAGGGACGGAGGCTGCTCTGGCCCCTGGCACTGAGAGGCTTCGCCTTTCCATAGACCTTCCTCAAAGCCATTCCTATCAGAGATCAGGGCCAAGGTAGGAAGGTGACCCCAAAATGTGGGTCTGAGACCCCATCTTTCCCTTCCAGCCTCCAGTTCGTGTGAATGATGGTGGAGGGAGCCATCCTTCCAGGCCCAACTCGAGCCACACTCCCAGCTTCTCTGGGGACTCCTCCTCCTGCTGCTCAGATCACTATATCACCTCTCCAGGTAAGCAGGACTTCAGTCCTCCATGGAGTAAGGGAGCGGGGGTGAGGAGTCCACCCCACCTGCCCTGGGGCTGCTGGATGGAAGGAGGTGGAAGGCTCCCTAATGGAAACTTACATACATACTGTGTGCCATGCAGTGTCCTCAAAACAGCCCCTTTGTTACAGAAGGGGGTGACTTGCCCAAAGGCCCACATTGGGGAAGAGGCCAAGCTGGGATTCCAGCTGTACAGCATCGGGCTCCCGGGCCCATACTCTTTTCTCTAAGCCAGGCTTCAGCCCATGGCCCCCTCCCTGGAGGTGACCTGCTTCCTTTAAGTGATATTTTAATCCTGGGCCCTTCAGAAGGTGAAATTTGGAGTGGGAAGGAGAATGTGTTGGTCCCATTGCAGCCCACCTTCCACCTGAGCTCTGGGGTCTACTCTGGCCCTGGAAGACCTGTCCCCTCCAGCTCAACTGAGAGTCTGGGAGGCATCATGCTTTCCTTCCTTCCTTTTTTTTTTTTTTTTTTTTTTTTGAGATGGAGTCTTGCTCTGTCGCCTAGACTGAAGTGCAGTGGCACCATCTCGGCTCACTGCAACCTTTGCCTCCTGGGTTCAAGCAATTCTCCTGCCTCAGCCTCCTGAGTTGCTGGGACTATAGGCATGTACCACCACACCTGGCTAATTTTTGTATTTTTAGTAGAGATGGGGTTTCACCATGTTGGCCAGGCTGGTCTCCATCTCCTGACATTGTGATCTGCCCCCTTGGCCTCCCACAGTGCTGGGATTACAGGCGTGAGCCACCGTGCCCTGCCCATGCTTTCCTTCTTATGGCCTTTTTCTTCCTTCCTCTTCATCACCCTGCCTCATCTGCCCCCTGCTCTTGTCCTTCCTCCCTCTACCCCTAATCTGACCCTGCTGTCCTCTGCTTGGGGTCTGCAGGAGGTCAGGGATGGGAAAAAACCTTCCCCTCCAGGCAATTAGAACCTTAGATAAAGCAATTCCATACTCAGTGATGAATCTCTGCCCAGATCCAGAATAGATGGAAAGGGTCCCAGTGCCCCTGGACAGAGATACTAGTTAGAACACTTGTTCCCTGCATGATCAGCTGACCCTCCCAGCCCCTCACTTCGTAGGAATCCCTCCCACTTGTCACTTTTCTGTACTCACCTTCCTGCTCTTTTCAGTTGATAGCATATTTATTTATATCAATTAAGGCCAGTCTGTTTAATCCATATGTTGTTCTGTATTTCAGCTTTCAATAGTAATTCCATACTACTTAGGAGGCTTTTTGTTGTTGTTTTTTGTTTTTGTTTGTGTTTTGTTTTGTTTTGAGACAGAATCTCACTCTGTCACCCAGGCTGGAGTGCAGTGGCGCAGTCTCTGCCTCCCCGGTTCAAGCCATTTTCCTGCCTCAGCCTCCAGAGTAGCTGGGATTACAGGCACCCACCACCACACCTGGCTAATTTTTGTATTTCTAGTAGAAATGGGGTTTCACCACGTTTGCCAGGCTGGTCTCGGACTCCTGACCTCAGATGATCTGCCTGCCTTGGCCTCACAAAGTATTGGGATTACAGGCATGAGCCACTGCGCCCTGCCTATTTAGGAGTTTTTTGATACCCTCTTGTAAGTTCACTGATTCAAGGTGCTTAAACCGCCCTCCCCACAAGTGGTGTGTTCAGTATAGCATATATTTATTTAAAAATTCAAACAAGTTAACCTTTTTATTTTTTTAAAAAAAATTATACAAAAGTAATACATGTTCATCTTAGACATTTGGAAAACATAAACTATATATATATATATATACTTTAATCCTGCTACCCAAAGATAATCACTGTTAGCACTGTAATATATCTCTTGCCTCTTTTTTTAAAAACACATATGTACATTCAGAAAAGAAATTTTGCTGTATACAATCTGATGACTGTTTTTTTAATATTGCATTGTTTTTCCTTACAATTTAGTATGCATCCAGAACATAATTTTTAAAGGCTGCACAGTATTTTGGAACACAATAATGTACCTAAATCCCCTACCATTGGATATCTGGATTATTTCCCAGCGTTTTAGTAAGACAACAGTATACTTATAGCTAAATATTTACACTTATCTGAAATTTTCCCTTACAATGAATTCTGGGAAGTGGGATTACTGGCCAAAGAGTACACACAATTGTTTCACTAATGTCAAATAGCTTTCTAGATTACCTGCAGTAATGTGCATCTCCTTTAGCACCCCAGCCCTCATAGGCATTGCCTATTTCCTACATCTTTATAAATACTGGCATCAGTATTTAAACATTTTTGTTTCTGGTTTATAGGTGAAAAGTGTAGATGTTCTACACTGCAGTTCTTTGATCATTAGCAAGGTTGAACATTTTTTTCCATGGGTTGATGAGTTCCAAATTCATTTCTGATTGAGATCCTTAGGAACAGCACATAGTCTGCTTGAGGAAGTCTCATTGCTCTGAGTGTCTCTGGCTCCTTGATTTTACTGTCTCATGCTGCTGAAAGAGGCAGAGAGAGTCCCAGAGGGAAGCCTGGGCTGAAGGGTGACCTCTGGAGTCACTGCAGGATTCCCAGCTGGCTCTCCTGCCAGGGCACACCAGGTCTTTGCAGGGGCTGGCAGGAGTGGTCCTGGTCCAAGTATCCTTAAATAGCTCCTTCTCTTCCCTCATCTCCCCCAGACATGATGGACTCGTCCAGCTTCTCCAACCTGGATCTGAGTGAAGAAGATTCAGATGACCCTTCTCTGACTCTAGAGCTGTCCCAGCTTTCCATGCTGCCCCACCTGGCTGACCTGGTCAGTTACAGCATCCAGAAGGTCATTGGCTTTGCTAAGATGATCCCAGGATTCAGGTAAGAAACTTCTGCAATATCTAGGGAACAGAGTCAGAGTCCTAGACTCAGCTATAAGAAGGGCTGGAGATCACCCATCCACCACTCCTTTTTTTTATTTTTTATGTTTTTAAATGGAGTCTCACTCTGTCACCCAGGCTGGAGTGCAGTGGCGCCATCTTGGCTCACTGCAACCTCTGCCTCCCAGATTCAAGCGATTCTCCTGCCTCAACCTCCCAAGTAGCTGAGATTACAGGTATCCACAACCATGCCCAGCTAATGTATGTATGTATGTATGTATGTATGTATGTATTTTTATTTTTCCAGATGGAGTCTCGCTCTGACACCCAGGCTGGAGTGCAGTGGCGCTATCTCGGCTCACTGCAACCGCCGCCTCCCAGGTTCAAGCGATTCTCCTGCCTCAGCCTCCTAAGTAGCTGGGATTACAGGTGCATGCCACCATGCCCGGCTAATTTTTGTATTTTCAGTAGAGATGGGGTTTCACCATGTTGGCCAGGCTGTTCTCGATCACTTGACCTCATGATCTACCCGCATCGGCCTCCCAAAGTGCTGGGATTATAGGCGTGAGCCATCACACCCTGCCCTAATTTTTTTATTTTAGTAGAGACGGGGTTTCGCCATGTTGGCCAGGCTGGTCTCAAACTCCTGACCTCAAATGATCCACCCGCCTTAGCATCCCAAAGTGCTGGGATTACAGGCATGAGCCACCACAGCCAGCCTCCATTGCTTCTTTAAAATAGAAATTCAGGCCCTACCCTAGACCCGCTAAATCAGAACCTCTGGCGTAGGACCAGAAATCTGTATTTATGAAGTGCAGCCTATCCTGCGTTACTCTGCAGGCCAGCACTGGACAGCTAGTCCATCCCCTCACTTTCTGGATGATGGTGTGGAAGCCCAGAAAGGTCCAACGGCCAGCCAGGATCCCTTCCTGGTGTTGGAGCCAGCATGTCAGAGCCAGGCCTAGAACTCCCAGCTCACTGTTGTGTTACTCCAGCTGGCTTGACTGGCATCCTCATATTATCTCTTTAAATTCAACGACATGATTCCTCCACACCCCAACTCTGAGAGTAGAATGAAGTGATAGAGAAGAGAAGGGTTGGCCACGTAGACTTGTGAAACAGTCTGGGAATCCTGGAGAAAAACAGGTTTCCTGGCATATATGACCCCGGCATCCTTCACCAAAATGAAGACCATTTAAAGACCATTTCCTGGCCAGGCGTGGTGTCACATGCTTATAATCCCAACACTTTGAGAGGCTGAGGTAGGAGTTCAGCCCAGGAATTCCAGACCAGCTTGAGCAACATAGTGAGACTTCTTCTCTACAAAAAAAAATATATATATATAAATTAGCTGGGTGTGGTGGCACATGCCTGTAGTCCCACCTACTAGGGAGGCTGAGGCAGGAGGATCACTTGAGCCCAGGAGGTCAAGGCTGCAGTTAGCCATGATTGTACCACTGCACTCCAGCCTGGGCAACAGAGCAAGAACCTGTCTCAGAAAAGAAAAAAATAAAGACCATTTCCTAACCATACTGAAACATTTTTTGCCAAAATAGATAAGTATAAGGAGTTCTACTGGAGAAGGGATCCTCTTTTATCAATTCACTCATATAAATTTCATTCATTTATTCCCATGTTTTATTGTTGTAACACTAACAGTGTATATAATACTTATATTTAAATACTCATACAGTGTTAATATTCTTTTTTTTCCTTTTCTTGTTTGAGACAGAGTTTCGCTCTTGTCACCCAGGCTGGAGTGCAATGGTGCGATCTCACTGCAACCTCCACCTTCTGGGTTCAAGCAATTCTCCTGCCTCAGCCTCCCAAGTAGCTGGAACTACAGGAGTGTGCCACCATGCCAGGCTAATTTTTTGTATTTTATTTTGAGACAAGACTTTCCCTCTTGTTGCCCAGGCCAGAGTACAATGACACAGTCTCAACTCACTGCAACCTCTACCTCCCGGGTTCAAGCAATTCTCCTGCCTTAGCCTCCCAAGTAGCTGAAATTACAGGCACGCACCACCACGCCCGGCTAGTTTTGTATTTTTAGTAGTAGAGACGGGGTTTTACCATGTTGTCCAGGCTGGTCTCAAACTCCTGACCTCAAGTGATCTGCTGGCCTCAGCTTCCCAAAGTCCTGGGATTACAGGTGTGAACCACCACGCCCAGCCAATATTCTTAATAGAGTACTGACACATTTAGTAGATGTGTTGGGAGATGGCTATATTTATGTATGTTTGTACCTTAATTCTTCCCAAAAGTTCATTTGGCATATTGCCATAAAATACATAAACAATATGATTGAGAAAGAGAAGTAAATCGATCTTAAGCAATGTTATTATCATTTTAAGTAGCAGCAATAGCTGTATTTCCGGTAGAAGGAGCAAAATGCTTCCTAGATATTAATGCTCAGATTCAGTGCTGGAATACGGGGAGCTGGAAAATGAGTTAACATTGCTGGCTCTGGATGGAAACAGATATGAGGTGCCATATATCCGTTTATGAACCTCTTAGCTGTGTAGAAAAGCCATCAGTTATTGCCTAAATTACTGCCTTGCCAGTGAGATGATGGTCATTCACAGAGTTAAACCCAGAACTTTCCAGTTCGTTTCTGCCCTGAGAAAACTGGCTCTGTGTTATTTTATGCCTCTCACCAATCAAAATACCAGAAATTTTTCAATGCTCTTCCTCTGGAATTAATGTGAAAATGGCGAAGAAAAGAAAACTGGCAGACAGTGCTGAGACACTTCTAGCGCATTGCACATTTTGGTTGTAGCAACAGGAGCGAGGGCCCCTCTGGCAGGCAGGCAGGCAGGCAGGCAGGAGCAAGTGACAGATCTCATGTGAGTCAGGCAATGCTCTGAGCACAGGGTTTACCCTCAGAGCCTTTCCTTGGAACTGACAACACATTCCATAGAGCACAAGTTCCAACTCCCTCCTCCACACTTCACGTTACTGTTTGCAAACTCCACATATACCAAAGTCTTGTTTTGTGTAAACGGCTAGGGAAAAAACATGGAAGCACTCGGCTTCCATCCTCATGTCAGGCGCAGTACTCATCTACACAGGCTTCATCTTTCGCTGCTCTAGTGGGGAGTAGGACAGAGGGCCCTCATGACCCTTTCCAGATACTGAGGTTCAGTGATTCCAATGGGGGCTGAGATTGCACACACGGGAAAGCTGTCCTAAAAAGAAAGTTACTCATTGAATCAGATTACTCCAATGCTGCCCCCTTCACTAAGGAACCCCAGCCTCCACTTTTCTCCCATGCTCAAGTCCCCTATCCCTTGCCCTCCCACATGGACCCTGACACAAATAGTACTACTCTCAGTTTCTCTTCATGAGGTTAAATTGAAGTCTGCCCTCTTCCTTTCATCATGTTCCCCTCTGTCCCCTAGTCTGTCCTTGCAACTCATGGCTAAAGTGAGGTGCATATGGGCAGGTACAGGAGCTGCCCAGCCATTGATGCAAAATGGGTTAAACTGATCCTGAACATGCTAGGGTTGGCTTCTCTGTCTTCAGTATGACTTGAGAAGTCCCAGAGCAGAAGGTATGCCAATGAAAATGGAGCAGGCCTTGCTAAGAGAGCTTGCAGGGACACTGGTAGGGACACTCTCTGTGGCTGGACAGAGGTGATGCTGAGCCTGGACTGGAGCCCAAACCTAGGCTCCAACTGGGCCCAGCGTGGGCCAGCCCAGCAGCTCTCTGGTTCTGCTGCTTTCCACACTTAGGGGTTCTGTTGTTCCAAGACATAGAAGAACAGTGGCTGCGTCCCTGGTGGCTTTGATCTTGCTGCCCGTAGGCAGGGGCGGAGGGTGTGGGGAAGCCAGGATGAGACTTCTGTGTGGGTGTGTGGGGGCACAGGATGAGTCTCCAATGTGGGCATGAGACCAACGTGGGGCGGAGCTGGATGGGCTGCTCTGGGTGTGAACTGCGCTACAGTGTGGCCTTGGCCTGCTCTCTCCTCCCACCTCTCCTCCCTTAGTCTCTCAGTCTCACCCCACAAATCTCCCTCCCTACTGGCACTGCAAATGAAATGCACGGAGGAGGTGGCATCAGCAGCAGCATCTAAATGGCCAGGAGCAGCCTTAGATCCCAGGACTTAAGACCCCCAGGCTTCACTGCCAAGTAAAGTGCACAAGAGACCAGGCCACATCAGCTGCAGCCCTGCCATCTTCTGCTAAATGCCTTCACCTTCATTGCCACTCCATACCCAGGGAAGAGCCGTGCTGTGCCCTTTCTCCACATTCATTTCTTCATCCATCCAACAAATAGCTTTCTTACATAAACTGTGAGGGACAAAAGTTGTTGAGAAGACAGTCCCCGGCATCCAGGGATTTGGTGTCTGATGAAAGAGATAGACATGTAAACAATTGCTGCAAGGAGATAAGAGCCCTGCTAGAAGCCTGCTGGAGGAACCGTGGGAATGCGGGAGGGGAGGGACGGAGCTCTGCCTGTGGGGGTGGGAAAGATGAAACAGCAACACAATTCCAGTCACACCTCGGGTGCCCAGAAGCGGCTGCAGGCGTGAAGGCAGAGGAGGGTGTAAATGTCGCACAGGTGAGGGAGGGGGAACAGAGCTGTGTTGGTGCCTATCATCGTGGAACAAGCTCTCTTGTGGCTTCCCCTGTAACTCCACTTCTACTCCCACCCCGCCACCATCCCTGGTCCTGGCTGTGAGCTGTATTTAGAAAGGCCCTGTATTTCCAGGCTGTGGGCAGTCATTTGGGGTCGTTTTGGGCTTCTGTTCCTAGCAGCAGGATGTCTGGATCACAAAAGCAGTGATCCCACTGAAGTCTCTGGTCCGCACCCGTGGAAGGTGTGTTCACTGCTGGCCATCTGTTTGAGTGGGGCATTGAACAAAAGCCTATGTATAAAGATATTCCTCCCAGAATTACCTATGATAGCAAAAATTGGAAGCAATCAAAATGTTCAAAAATAGATTAATGGAAGACTGGCTCAATAACTTAGAGTATACTGTTATGATGTAACAGTATGTAACCCTCTAAGAACTGGGCTAAAGAATTTTGAGTGATATAGGAAGTAGGATAAAGAATTAGTATAAGCTCCAGTATGTTAAAGATATACTTCCTCTCTCTATGTATATGTGTGGATATATATATATTTGCATAGAAAAAAGATAGGAAGGTGCCAGGCATGGCGGCTCACAGCTATAATCCCAGAACTTTGGGAGGCCGAGGCAGGCAGATCACTTGAGGTCAGGAGTTCAAGACCAGCCTGGCCAACATGGTGAAACCCTATCTCTACTAAAAATACCAAAATTAGCTGGGTGTGGTGGCTCATGCCTGTAGTCCCAGCTCCTCCGCAGGCTGAGACAGGATAATTGCTTGAACCCAGGAAGCAGAGGTTGCAGTGAGCCGAGATTGCGCCACTGCACTCCAGCCTGGGCGACAGAGCAAGACTCTGTCTCAAAAAAAAAAAAAAAAAAAAAAAAAAAAAAAAAATTAAAATAAATAAAAACAAAAATAAGAAAAAAAAGACAGGAAGAAAATACACTGAAATGTGAAGTGTGGTTATGAGCAATTTTAATTTGTTTTTACATTTTTATGTATTTTCCAAAGATTTGATAATGAGTACGTTTTACTTGTATAATGAGTCAAATCAAAAATGGGGATGGTGTTCATTTTTGTTTTTTAAATGTGGATTGAGTATCTAGAGAAAAGTGACAAGGATGGTGAGATGTTTAGACATTGTGTCATTAGACTCTCTGAAGGAGGACACAGTAGTTTTCCTTTTTAAAAAACTCCATTAGCTATGGTTCGAAGGAAGTCCCATGGCTAGTGAAGAAGTCTGGTTCTGGGTTTCTTGAGTACAAAACTGTAAACCACAAATGAGTGTACCATAACGTGGGTTGTAGCTCAATAGAAGAGGCCATTAATCTCGGCGCTAACAACTCCATGGCTGTGTCCAGAGGCCCTGAGCTCCCTGACCCTAGGAGAGTCCTACAGTGGTTATGTAGGAGCCACCTCTAAGAGCTCCTAAGAGGGGCCCTCCAACTCTAGCACTTTGTGATTTTTTTCAATACAGATCCTTTGCTGGCCATCCTGATCATGCAAGCCTTCTCATTCCCCACCATCTATCACCCATTGATACAACACTCTCATCAGTCAATATCGGCTTCCTGACTTTATATACAAACATGCAGCCATTGAGGGGATGACAGCCTATCTACAGGATATCCAGAAGGAGATAGACAGTCAGGAAGAGAAAGAGAGTAAAAACCAGAAGCAAGTTGATTTGTGAGCCCTGCCTTTTCCTCGCCATTGTTCAGACAAGCCCAATCGTGACTCAGAATAGTGGAACTAGTCATTGGCCTCTCAACTCATCAACGCATCTCTATTAATCCTCTTGTTGTGCTGAGGGCTCAATGATCATTGTGTGGGCAACACTAAGGTGATTAAGAGGAGGTGCTGGCCCCCAAGTAACTTACAAATAAGAGTAGAAAACAAGTGGCTGGGCGCAGTGGCTCATGCCATAATCCCAGCACTTTGGGAGGCTGAGGTGGGCAGATCATCTGAGGTCAGGAGTTTAAGACCAGCCTGGCCAACATGGCGAAACCCTGTCTCTAATAAAAATACAAAAAATGGCCAGGCGTGGTGGTGGGTGCCTGTAATCCAAGCTACTCAGGAGGCTGAGGTAGGAGAATTGCTTGAACCTGCAAGGTGGAGGGTGCAGTGAGCCAAGACTGCACCACTGCACTCCAGCCTGGGCAACAGAGCAAGACTCTGTCTCAAAAAAAAAAAAAAAAAAAAAAAGTAGAAAACAAGCATGTAAAGAGCAGAACTGGAGGACAGAGGCAAAATAAGAGCACCAACAGTGTTCAATGCGTCACAACGACATGGCCCTCACTGTGCTGAAGAGTCAGAGGGTGCGGGGCTCCAAGGGAAAACACAGTGGATTCAGGACCAGAAAAAAAAAATGGAGCATTAGAAAGGTATTCCTGGCTGGAGCTGTAGTATGCTCAAAGGCGTGGTGATGGCTGGGTACAGTGGCTCACACCTGTAACCCCAGTGCTTTGGGAGGTCACGATGAGAGGATCACATGAGGCCAGGAGTTTGAGACCAGCCTGGGCCACATAGTGAGACACCATCTCTACAAAAAAAAATTAAAAATTAGCTAGGTGTGGTGGTATGCACCTGTAGTCCCAGCTACTTAGGAGGCTGAGGCAGGAGGATTGCTCGAGCCCAGGAGTTTGAGGCTGCAGTGAGCCATAATCATTCTGTTGCACTCCAGCTTGTGTGACAGAACAGGACACTGTCTCTAAAAATAATAATAAAAGAAAATTAGCTGAGTGTGGTGGTGCATGCTTGTAGTCTTAGCTATTTGGAAGGCTGAGATGGGAGACTCACTTGAGCCCAGGAGTTTGAGGCTATAACATGCTATTATCAAACACTGTACTCCAACCTCAGCAACAGAGTGAGATCCTGTCTCAAGAAAAACAAAAAAGGCACAGTGAGAACACACAGCATCTGAATGTGGAGTGGCATGATGCTGCTAGAATGGAAGGTCGGTGGAGTTTACCATGGGAAAGGGAGTTGGAATGAGAGGTTGGAGCCAAGTTAGGGAGTATGGGCCTGAACCTAGGGTGTTGAGAGTCAGTGAGGATTTCTGAGCACAAGAGGACATTGACCTGCAGCAGTGGTAAGAAAGATGAATGACAGACTGGAGAGACACAAGTCTGAGATTCCCATAAGAGGCTATTGGAAAACACGCTGGAGCTCTGAACCAGAGCACTCCTGGTAGGAGTGGAAAGAAGATCAGCAGCTTGAGAGACATCCTGGAGACAAAGCTGGCTGAATTTACTACTGAGAAGGACTGGAGGACAGGAGGAGGGAGAGGAGGAGAAAACTTGGGTGCTTTTGAAGATACTGTGGTCCTACCTTTTGCAGACCGCCATATTCATGCCTCAACGCTGGGAGCTTCCCTGGGCTCCGTCTTCCTGTGCCTCACAGCTCTGGCTGCTTGGCCTCTGGGTTTTCCTTGTCTTAGTAACTGAGCTACTTCACTTCCGGCCTTGGCACATGATCACAGTGTTGAACTGTTCTCTTTCAAGGAACACTCTTGTCCCTTCCAGCCAGGCTGCAAGCTCCTCGATGAAAGACCAGGGCACATGTTGGTGCCCAGCAGGTGTATACCTGTCAAAACACTAAACTGATTTGTGTGTCTGGAAGGCCTTGACTGGTAACCTGACCTCCTTCCCTCCCTCCCCTGTAGAGACCTCACCTCTGAGGACCAGATCGTGCTGCTGAAGTCAAGTGCCATTGAGGTCATCATGTTACGCTCCAATGAATCCTTCACCATGGACGACATGTCCTGGACCTGTGGCAACCAGGACTACAAGTACCGCGTCAGTGACGTGACCAAAGGTATGCCTGGACTCCACCTCCACCTTTTCCAGCACCCAGAGTCTGTGTCCACCCCTCCTGGGGTTTGGGCTCCAATCAGACACATGGGAGGGAGGTAGGCACCAACAGGGAGAGAAGGGTGAGGGTCCGACCCATGGGGTTGGAGGTGGGTGGGCGGCTCCTCAGCTCTGCCCACAGTACCTGGCCATTGTCTCTCATAGCTGGACACAACCTGGAGCTGATTGAGCCCCTCATCAAGTTCCAGGTGGGACTGAAGAAGCTGAACTTGCATGAGGAGGAGCATGTTCTGCTCATGGCCATCTGCATCGTCTCCCCAGGTATGGGGCCAGGCCGGGAGGAGCTTGGGGACCTGGGGAGCAGGGAGCATGAAGGATGAAGACCTGCTGAGGGCCAGCTGGGCAACCTGAAGGGAGATGTAGCAAAAGGAGAGGCAGAGAAGGAAATGCCTACTTTGCTGATTTGCAGAGCCCCAGTGGTGTGTGGATGCTGAGGTGCCCCTCACCGCCCTTGGCTCTGCTTTACAGAGTTTGCAGGCGATTCGTAGGGGGGATTCTGAGAAACTAGACAAGCAGGGTTCCTCGAGCCACAGCGGGCCTGCGCGTTCCCAATACTCAGGCTCCGCTCTTGTGTGAACTGGGCTCAACATTCCTGTTATTTGAGGTTTCTCGTGGGCAGGGTACAAAACCCTGGAGCCTGAGAGAGAGTTCTGCCTATACAGTACCTGATTGATTTTGGAGGCAATGTGCTGTGACCCTTGACCTCTTCTGCTGGTTAGAGGTGAGAAGAGGGGGAAAAGGCTGAAGGGGAAGTTATTGTAACCTTGGGGACATGATGTTGGTGATGAGGTCCAAAGAGGGATGGCCCTGCCTCAGCCAGTGCTGTGTTCAGGGGACAAGCTAGTGGCCTCTGCCCAGGGATGCTTTCCTGGACTGGAGGCTCAAGGAATGGAGGTGGGCTCCCCTACACCTGCCCAGCCAGCCTTCACTCATTCATTCATCCACTTAGCAACAATTTACTGAGCACCTATTGGGTGCCAGGCACTATGCTAGGTACTGGGGTTCAACAGCAAACAGGACACAGGCTCCTCTCCCATGAAGCTTAGATGGAAACATTAAACAAATGCTATTTAACAACTAATTCCTAACATGGCAAGAGTTTTAAAAATAAAGTAAGTGACACTACAGAATGGTAGAAGGAGGGAAGCTGACATGGTCTGGGTCACGGAGGTAGAGTGTTGCCAGGAGTCTTTTGGAGGAAGACCTTTTAAGCTGTTACCCGAAGGATCAGTAAGAGTCTGGCAAAGATAGCAGAACAGAATTCCAAGCAGTGGGAACACAGATGTGAAGGCTGGTGACCAGAGAGCACGGCGCATCGGAACGCTGAGGGATGGACGGAGCATGGACAGAGAGCAAGGCCAGGCAGAGACAGGCCCAGGTGGGCCCATGGAAGGACCTGGAACTGGATCCTAAATACAAGGAGAAGTCACTGGAGGGCTTTGGGGCCATGCAATGGTATCACCAGTCAGCAGTCATAGAGGGGTGGCCTAGGGGGTGCTGCCATTGAGTGTCTGTGTGGGTGGGGGGTGGGGGGGTTGAGCAGTGAGGGGCCCAGCTCAGAGCTCCTGTGCCTTCTCCTCTACCACCGTGTCCACAGATCGTCCCGGGGTGCAGGACGCCGCGCTGATCGAGGCCATCCAGGACCGCCTGTCCAACACGTTGCAGACCTACATCCGTTGCCGCCACCCGCCCCCGGGCAGCCACCTGCTCTATGCCAAGATGATCCAGAAGCTGGCCGACTTACGCAGCCTCAATGAGGAGCACTCCAAGCAATACCGCTGCCTCTCCTTCCAGCCTGAATGCAGCATGAAGCTCACGCCCCTCGTGCTCGAAGTGTTTGGCAATGAGATCTCCTGACTAGGACAGCCCAAGGCGGTGCCTGGGTGGGGCTGCTCCTCCAGGGCCACGTGCCGGGCCCGGGGCTGGCAGCTACTCAGCAGCCCTCCTCACCCTGTCTGGGGTTCAGCCTCTCCTCTGCCACCTCCCCTGTCCACCCAGCCCATTCTCTCTCCTGTTCAACCTAACCCCTCTCCTGCAGGCCTTTCCCCGGTCCCTTGAGACCTCAGCCATGAGGAGTTGCTGTTTGTTTGACAAAGAAACTCAAGTGGGGGCAGAGGGCAGAGGCTGGAGGCAGGGCCTTGCCCAGAGATGCCCCCACTACTGCATAAGTGGCTGCTGACTGGTGTTGAGGGAACAGGCAGGGGAAATGCATCCATTCCTCAGGGACAGAGACACCTGCACCTCCGCCTACTGCAGGCCCCCCATGTCCCAAGCCTAGTGGGGTCTCCCTCTCCTGCTTACTCATGATAATCGGCCCACAGCTCCCAACCCACCCACTTCAGTGCCCACCGACATCCCATTGCCCTGGTTATATTCTCACGGGCAGTAGCTGTGGTGAGGTGGGTTTTCTTCCCATCACTGGAGCACCAGGCGCGAACCCACCTGCTGAGAGACCCAAGGAGGAAAACAGACAAAAACAGCCTCACAGAAGAATAGTGGATGGTGGCCCTAGCTATCCCTGTCACCAAGCCCACAGTTTCTCACCCTGGATCTAAGGGGTTGGTTGACGTGGAAGCCCTCCTTTCACGGATCCATGTAGCAAGACTGAATTGTCCCCAATTTGCAGAATAGCACTTGCCGTCCTCGTCCTCCCTCTGCCAGTGCCTTACCTCCTGCCCAGGAGAGCCAGCCTCCCTGTCCTCCTCGGATCACCGAGGGTAACCCAGAGCCTGCTCCCCCCACCCCCTCCCCACTTCCAGTCTGAAGAAGCAGTGAGCCGCGTCTTCCCCACCTGGCAGGGTGGGATGGAGGAGGAGAACTTTCAGACCCCAGCGGCTGAGTCACGATCTCCCTGCCGCCTCGGTGTGGTTCCAAGGCCGCTGTTCACCCACGGGGCTAAGAGCTAGCGCTCCCGCACCCCAGAGTGTGGGAAGGGAGAGCGGGGCAGCCTCGGGTGGCTAGTCAGAGAGAGCGTTTGGGGGTTCCATGATGTAGAGTAGCGTCCCTTCTATTCTCACTCCACCACCCAAAAGTCAAAAGGAGCCTGTGAGGCAGGGGCGGAGTGATACTTCAAGTGCACGCTCTCCTCTGCAGCCGGCCCAGCTCCGCCCGTGGGAACCGTCTGTCCGTTTACTCCAGGGTGGGGTCCTTGTGAGAGTGAGCTGTAGGTGTGCAGGACCAGTACGGAAAGGCATTCTTCGAGGTGGATCACAGAGGCTGCTTCAGATCAGTGGTTGAGTTTGGGGAATGCGACCGCATTTGCTGTGTCTCCAGAAATGTTAGTCAGTGGGAACGTGACCGCCCAGCTCCCGGAAGCTGTGTCCTTCCACCTGTATCCGTTGTTCCCTGAAAACCCAGGGAGGAATCAGACTTCACACTGCAAGAGCCTCGGTGTCCACCTGGCCCCATGTCTCTCAGAATTCTTCAGGTGGAAAAACATCTGAAAGCCGCGTTCCTTACTGCAGAATAGCATGTGTATCTCTTAATCTGTAAATGTATTAGATATGAGTTGTTTTCAGACTCAGACTCCATTTGTATTATATTCTAATATACAGGGTAGCAGGTACCACTGATTTGGAGATATTTATGGGGGGAGAACTGACATTGTGAAACTTTTGTACATTAATTATTGTTGCTGTTGTTGTTATTCTACAAGGGTCTAGGGAGAGACTCTTGTTTGATTTTAGCTGCGGAACGTATTGGTCCAGCTTGCTCTTCAGTAGGAGAAAACACTTGAAAGTTGCTAAATGAGTCAATCCCCTCATTAAGGAAAACTGACAGAGGAGGGCGTGACTCACCCAAGCGTATATAACTAGTTAGAAGCGGGCCAGGACAGACCGGGCGCAGTGGCTCACGCCTGTAATCCCAGCACTTTGGGAGGCCGAGGCAGGAGGATCACCTGGGGTCTCAAGTTCGAGAGCAGCCTGACCAACATGGAGAAACCCTGTCTGTATTAAAAATACAGAAAAAAAAAAAAAAAAAAAAAAAAAAAAACCAGCTGGGCGTGGTGGCACATGCCTTTAATCCCAGCTACTCGGGAGGCTGAGGCAGGAGAATTGAACCCAGGAGGTGGAGCTTGCAGTAAGCCAAGATCCTGCCGTTGCTCTCTAGCTCTGGGCAATAAGAGCGAAATTCTGTCTTAAAAAAAAAAAAAAAAAGAGTGGACTAGGACAGGACCAGACTTTGGCGTCATGGTCTGGTGTCCTGTTCACTACACTATGTTTGAGCTCAGACCCCACCATGTTTGAGCTCAGACCCCCATTCCCATTCCCCAGGTGGCTGACCCAGTCCCTGGGGGAAGCCCTGGATTTCAGACAGAGCAAGTCTGGATCTGGGACCCCTTCCTTCTTTCCATGGCTTGTAACTCCACCAACCCATCAGAAGGAGAAGGAAGGAGACTCACCTCTGCCTCATTGTGAATCAGACCCTGCCCCACCACAACATGGCCCAGGCCTGCTGGGGTCTCCGCCTCAGCCTTGTATAATGCTGTTGCCTCATCTATAACATGCATTTGTCTTTGTAATGTCACCACCTTCCCAGCTCTCCCTCTGGCCCTGTCTTCTCCAGGGAACTCCTGGGAGTATCAGTCACTCAGCCCTGGGCCCCACCACCTAGGCCACTCCTCCAAAGGAAGTCTAGGAGCTGGGAGGAAAAGAAAAGAGGGAAAAATGAGTTTTCATGGAGCTGAACTGGGAGAAAAGGTCATCATCGGTTCTATTTTAGAATGAAAATGTGAAAATAGACATTTGTAAATGTAAAACTTTTAAGGTATATCATTATAACTGAAGAAGGGTGTGCACCAAAATGCAAGATTTTCCACAAGATTCCCAGAGACAGGAAAATCCTCTAGCTGGCTAACTGGAAGCATGTAGGAGAATCGAAGTGAGGCCAACAGAGAAGGCAGGAATGTGTGGCAGATTTGGTGAAAGCTTGAGATATGGCAGCGAAAGGATGTAAACAGTGCCTGCTGAATGATTTCCAAAGAGAAAAAAGTTTGCCCTGCAGTTTGTCAAGTCAACCAATGTAGAAAGCTTTGCTTATGGTAATAAAAATGGCTCATACTTATATAGCACTTACTTTGTTGCAAGTACTGCTGTAAATAAATGCTTTATGCAAACCAATTTGCCTTATCCTTATAAGGACCCTAAGGGAGATGAATCATTATTACCCCCATTTGACAGAAGGGATAGCTTGAGCAATGCCACACTAGCAAGGGATGGGATTTGAACCTTCATCAGCTAGCTTTAGAAGCCACAAATTAACTGCTACATTGTCCTGCTTCCTACTGAGTTGGGGGACCTGACCAGTTACTTATGGTCTTGCTAGCTCTCTCCTAGAGAGGAGATAAAAGAGGTTCCCATTCCTAAAGCAGGTCCTGAGCTGGGGAAATTAGAGGTGCTGGATCAAACTGTGCTCTAGTCCCAGGAAGTGTGCAGTCCATATGTAACACCTACGTGAGACCCTCAAAAATGAAAACCAAGCAGCTATTGGCAAAAGTATGTCTGCCATTAGAGATGGCGGCTGTGCCAGTGACCTGAAGGATTACAAATGACTGCTGTGCAGAAACAGGACTCCTAAGGGGCCCAACTTACGCCGATGCACTCCATTCTGCTTCCCAAGGAAGTGGGATTTATGATGAAGGGTAGCGTTGCTAAGCACAGTAAACAAGAATAACCAACCAAGGACACAGCATTGAGATCTGAAAATAAGGAAATCATGCCAGCCAATGTATTGATTTAGGATAAGTTGGCCTGGGGATGTGATTCACTCTAATTTTTCAGAAATATCTGAAAATATTTCAAACCAAAGGCTAAAATGTGTTTCAGTGGGATGAGATGAACTTAGGGGAATCGGGGTTAGAACTTGAGGGTTATTTTGTGAAACATGAAGGGACTTAGAGAAAGGAAATCAACAGCTGCATAAATGGGCGTGTCTCTGGCTGGAGAAATGTGGAGAATGGAGTTCTGATACACTGTTAGGAGGATCTTATGTAGCATTTTTATAGCTGACCTAGAAGAACACAACATTTCCAAGGCTGTGTTATAATGAACTTTTCCAGGTAAACCAAGAGGAACATACCCCAGGAAGATTGCATAATTAGGATCAAGTGATTTTAAGTTTTCACATTCCAAGCTTTGGTTCTATGCCTACACTGTTCAATCAAGTAGCCACTAGCCACATGTGAGTATTTAAATGAAATAAAGGTAAACATCTGGCTTCTCAGCCGCACAAGCCACACTTCCAGTGTTTGATAACCTCAGGGCTACTGTAACGGACAGTGCAAATACACAACATTTTCTTTCTTTCTTTCTTTCTTTCTTTCTTTCTTTCTTTCTTTCTTTCTTTCTTTCTTTCTTTCTTTCTTTCTGACAGAGTCTTGCTCTGTCACCCAGGCTACAGTACAGTGGCACAATCTCGGCTCACTGCAACCTCTGCCTCCCAGGTTTAAACCATTCTCCTGCCTCAGCCTGCAGAGTATATAGGATTACAGGCACCTGCCACCACGCCTGGCTAATTTTTGTATTTTTAGTAGAGACGGGGTTTCACCATGTTGTCCAGGCTGGTCTTGAACTCCTGACCTCAAGTGATCTGCCCGCCTCGGCCTCCCAAAGTGCTGGGATTACAGGCATGACATTTTCATCATCACAGAATAGTCTATGGGGCAGCACTGGTCTACACAATGCATTCTTATCTGGTACAAATTGTGAATGACTCCATGAGGTGCTGGCCTAATGTGCTTCTCTTGATCTGTTGGGCAGAATGGCCACTAACCTGACATCATATGGAAGCTCTATAGGGAACGTCCTCCCCTTACAATGGGCTGTGCCACACCTGGGGTAGTGTGAACGAGTCGGCTCCTTAAAAGAGACTTAAAGCAAAAACACTGCAC
The DNA here is from genome assembly GCF_047675955.1 of Chlorocebus sabaeus. Taxonomy (NCBI): domain Eukaryota; kingdom Metazoa; phylum Chordata; class Mammalia; order Primates; family Cercopithecidae; genus Chlorocebus; species Chlorocebus sabaeus. The sequence goes on along the minus strand of NC_132914.1, from coordinate 45,470,102 downwards.
AGACCGTGGGGTTGATAGACTCAAAGCATCGTGTGGTATAAATAAGTCACTGGTGTGCTAGGAAGTATTGATTCCTTTAGCCCTGGAGCAAGCAAACAGGGCATGCCAGGAGTAGCCAGAGCCCTTCAATTTCCCCAGCTTCTACCAGGCTCCTTGCAGGCTGCCTGTGCAGTGTGGATCAGTCTGCCTACCCCATGGCCTCTGCAGATGACAAGAAGGATGGATGCTGTCTGACACCTCCAGCGTGGCCGAGGAGATGGCTCATCATGCTGACATCCTATAGGCAACTAGTCCTCATTGCGGGCAGGGAGCCGGTGAGGCTCCTGGGGAGTGTGTGTTCCTCAAGACCCAGAAGCACAGCAGGATGTGGAGCCTGTGGCTGGTAGGGGGAATCTGAGAGCTCGCTGCTCCAGACAGCTGCTCCGAATCTCTGTACGCACGCATGTCATATATGATACACGGGATGGTGTTGCAAGCTGGATTCCAGGGACGTAGACCCTGAAATGCAGGTTGAAGTGCAGGGAGTTTGTTGGGGAGCGGTCTCAGGATGATCAGCCCTGGTGGAAGGGAAAGAAGTAGAATCAGCAGTGGGAGAAGTTGGGCTGCAACGCAGTCTCAGTGAAGGTCTTAATCAACCTGTGTGGGGATCTCTGAAGCTGGGATGGCCCTTTGGATGGCCCCAAGATGAAGCGGGGGAGACACTTCTATATTCCTGCACCAGGTAGTCGTTAGATGCAGGCCGTTCCCTGAAGAGGGTGTAATTTCATTGACCTGACCTCAGCTGGGCGGCCCTTTTCAGCCTGGGGCCCATAGGACATGTCCATAGGGGGTGTTTTCTTCACATTTTGTACAACCTGGTGAGCACTTCTGGAGTGAGCTGCTCTGGCTTGGGTTGACGCTGGAAGAGTTCCAGGTCCTTTCCTGTGGCTCCATCCAAGGAGAGTGCGCTCTCCAAAGGAGGGGATTCCCAGCCTCCCCTCAGCTATGGATTAGCCGGGTATTTTTCCTAAATCATCTTGAGCTTCACCACTAGGTGGTGCTACTGCCCTACGGGGATAGCTTTGAGCGACTTGCCTGGCCTCCCCGCCCCCAAAGCCCCAATCACATCCCCTTCCACCCTTTCTCTATCTCCATGCTGTGACTGAGATTCAGCAAGGCGCTGAGTCTCTGCTACTGAGGGCACCTGGTGGTGCTTACCTCTCCTCATGCCAGCGACATGGGGTCAGGGACTTGCTCTCTGGCTTCTCCTCCCAGGCAACAGGGAGTATCTGACCCTCTCACACCTCAGCCAAGGGCCTCCCAGGGTCAAGATCTTGTGCCCAGGGCCTCTGAGCATAGTCCGTGCTGAGAGTGAGCGAGGCTGCAGATTCCCTCTGAGGTCCAGCCAATTTGTGTAGTCCTTCCAATGTTTCTAACCAAACACACCACCGAGCTCAGTGCTGGGGATACGGCGATGAACAAGACACTCGCCGCCCCCAAGAAAGACACTGTGCAGTGGGAGAAGATAGCCCTACAGACAGATGAGTGCAAGGTATGCCAAGTGGAAGCTGCAAAGTGTTAACAAGTTACAAGTAACAATTAACAAGTAAACTGCTGTCTCCCAGGTCTGGCTCTGCCATTTGCTGCTTGTATGACCCTGGGCAAGTTATTTAATGTTTTTGAGCCTCAGTTTCTTCATCCACAAAATGGTAACAATAATAGTACCTACCTCATAGATTTGTTGCTGTTGTGATATAATCTGTGTAAAGCATTTATTACAGTACCTGGCACATAGTTATCAATCATAAATGTTGGCCGGCATCACTATTGGGTTGCTGAGATGGCCAAATAAGTTTTTATCAAGGAGGTGACATTGCTCCCACATTCTGACCTCCAATCCCTGACCAGCCCTCTAGACTTATTCCAGGCTGATTTTCTGGGGCCCTTCCAGACCTCAGCTTCTGGTGCTAGGGACTCCTGCTCCATGCTATCTACCGGAATGGAGAGAAGGTGTCATTGTACCACCTGGCCACCAGGAGGCAGGTGTGCCACTTAATAAACCAAATTGGCCCCAAAGGAATGCTGCTTGGTGAGAAAAGTGTGGGAAAGAGGTGGGAAGGTAGGAATATAAATCTGAAATACATGGAACTCTAGTGACTACTGTCCCCAGCTTCTTTCAGTCATGTTCTTTCTTTGTCAATGTCACTCCTTCAACAATCGCCAACACCTGGACTTCACCACATGCGTATTTTACTGACCTATAATTAATGTCAGTGTTCTCTGGCAAGGGTTGGCTTATGCCCAGAGAAAAGGGAATCAAGACAAGTTTCAAGAACCGGGTTTGATCGATTCATTTATCCCCGTGTTTGTTGGAACCCTGCTTCTCTGATGAGGTATAAACCCCACCATGATCTCTTCAGTGTCATTTGTCTTTGTTCCAGACATTGAAACTCAACCCACCACCGTGTCCGGGTATGTACTGTTCTCTGAACGTGCACCTCTGTGGCCTGCCTCTAGACCAGTTTCTCAAGCATTTTGGTCCTGGCATCCTTTTACTCTCTTAAAAATAGGGACCCTAAAGGACTTTAGTGTGTGGGGGTTAGATCCATCAATACCATTAGAAATTAAAACAGAAACTTTTAAAGTATATTCTTTAAATGTGGCAATAATGAATCTATTAAAAGTTAGGATAAATAACACATTTTTTCTTTAAAATAACCACTTTCCAAAGTGAAACTAATTTAGTGACAAGACAGTATTGTTTCACAGTTTTGCAAATCTCTTTAATGTCTGATTTAATAGAAGGCAGCCAGATTCTCATATTGGCTTCTGCATTCAACTGGTTATGATATCATGTGTCAGGAAGCCTCTGGAAAACTCCACTGTACCCTTGTGAGAAAATGAGAGTCAAAAAGGCTAATAATGTCCCTGCTAGAAAATGAAATGCAAACAGACTTATGCAAATGTAAACACCTTCATTTGAACTTCAGAACCTGTGAAGTTAATTCCATGTGGCTTCAGAAACTTCATACGAACTCCTCTCCCTAAAGTGTCTACCACATCCCCCTCATTCTGTATTTGGCTGATCGTGTGTGTGTGCGCACGCGTGCATGTGTGTGTGAGAGAGAGAGAGAAAGAGAGAGAGAGAAAGAGAGAGAGATGGTCTCTCTGTGGCCTAGGCCAGAGTGCATGATCATAGCTCACTGCAGCCTCAATCTCCTGGGCTCAAGCAATCCTCTCGTCTCAGCCTCCTGAGCAGCTGGGACCACCGGCACACTCAGGTAATTTTTCTGTGTTTTGTAAAGATGGGGTCCCTCTATGTTGCCTCGGTTAGTCCTGAACTCCTGACATGAAACAATCCCCCTCCCTTCCTCCCAAGCCTTGGCCTCTCAAAGTGCTGGGGTTACAGGTGTGAGCCACCGTGCCTGGCCACCAATTTGTTTTGACTAAATGCAGAATGTAGCATTTGTCCCTCTTTATATTTATCTGATTTGATTCTCCCACATTGGCTTATTCGAATGTTTTGAATCCTCTTTTTGTCATACAGTATTCTGACCATCCCTCCTGCTCTTGCATCTTCCAAAACCTAGGTCTGCTTACCATATTCAGAGTTGACTGAGACAGAGCCAAAGACTGTGTCCTCTTGCAGGTTAACATTAGCGCATGAACCAGAAGCTCTTTGGTTCAGTTGTTCAAGACCTCACTGATAAGGTAGGGAAGCGGGTGGGTAATGAGAGATTGAGCCTCAGGTGAGGGGAGGCATTAGGAAGACTCAGGTACCACAGGAATGTGGGGAACTTGTCAATGCTGCCACAGCCCCTCCCTCCTCAGGACTCAACAGCCTCACTCCAAGTCTGAACAGACTCTAAGAGTTAGACAGATCTGAGCCAAGGGTCACAGATCCAGGGTTATTTGATCTAGGGGATGCACGAAGGGGTGGATCAAGTATCAAATTTCAAGCTGGATTGTTCTGCAAATTGTTTGAGATGGACTATGGAAAGGAAGGCATGACCTCCTGGATACTGGTTGCTGAGAGGAGGAAGGCAGGAAGAAGCTCCCGTGAGCTCCTGGGGGTAGTGGGCAGAGCTCCCCTTAGACATCCAGACCTTGGTGTTGAATGGAAAATTCACACATAGCCTGGCTGACAGCCCTTATTTAGCTACGTAGGGCCTCCCCACTGCACTCTTCACTTGCATTCAGAAGCCTACTGGGTCTCTGGAAAGGCCCGTGCCACCCTGAGCCTATCCCAAATCCTGGCTGGGCATGGTGGCTCATGCCTGTAATCCCAACACTTTGGGAGGCCGGGGCAGGAGGATTACTTGAGGCCAGGAGTTCAAGACCAGCCTGGGCAACATAGAGAGACAGCATCTCTACAAATTTTAAAAATAAATTAGCTGGGCCTGGTGGCATGTGCCTGTAGTCTTAGCTACCTGGGGGGCCAAGGTGGGAGAACTGCCTAAGCCTGGGAGGTTGAGGCTGCAACGAGCCATGATCGCACCACTGCACTCCAGCCTGGGCAATAGAGCGAGAGCCTGTCTCAAAAAACAACAAAAACAAAACAATCCTGCAGACACCTGTGAACATCTGTGGCAGCCGGCATGGGGCTAGGGCTGAAGTGAGGGCAGGTGCCCCAACTTTGTCAGCTCCTGACTACCATTTCCCCATTTGCCTACTAGGCCAGCCAGATAGATCAAGCGCCTTATCAGAAAGGGCTTGGTCCTCTACGCCACTGGCCCAGCCTGGCAAGGACTGTGAGCCCCAGGTTAAATGTGTCGGGGAAATGCTCCTGGTATCCTTTCTGCTTCCTCCGCTTCCCCCAGCCCCACTGATTTCCATGTCTTTCCCTCTCTTACCCAGGAGCCCCCGGAGAGGGACAGGGAGGGGATTGTGGAGGCCCTGGGTGATAAAGTAGGGATGGGGGAGAAGTGATAACGGGGGTGGGGGAGAAGCCAGCTGCACTTCCTCCCTGATAGGGACCCCACCCCAAGGGGCTCCTGCCTCTGCTGTGTTCACAGGAAGGACTGGAGGTGGTAGAGGAGTGGATGGGGAGGGCGGTGGGCAGGATATCAGTGGCTTCTGCAATCCTTTGTCTTGGAAGATGACAGTTCATTATTTTGTCCTTCGGTTGTTCATTCATCAGCAAATACTAACCACACTCCTCCTACCACTGCTGGCAGAGCTCTGGGCTGCGGGGGCCACGGAGGCAGATGGAGCTCAGTAGCTCTCCTGGTCTCCTCTCCACCCCACTCCTCAACCTTGAGGGAGGCAAGGAGTGAATAAAAGATGAACTTTAAGAACAGGTCATCAGAATCCTGATAGTGTCTCTTACTGACTGTGTAACCTTGGGGGAAATGTGTGAGCTCTCTGAGCCTCGGCTTTCTCATCTGTGAATGACAGTGTAGAGCTGGTAAAGATAACGGAAGGAAGGCTTGCAGCACGCCGCAGGGCCTGGCCTTGTCTAGGGCAGCAGTGAAGAGCAGCAGAAGTGGCATCTAGCAGGAGCCGGACTTGAACCCTGGCACTCCCCTGAGTCGCTGTGGGACTGCTGGCTATTCGTCTCTCTTCTGTAAAGCAAAGAGAGTAATGGTACTTACTTCCTAGGTGTTGTGAGGACTACCTAAGCTACTATGTAGTATTTACAATTGCGCTTGGCATGAGTTTGGTGCTCGGTAAATGTTAACCTTTATTACTGTAATTTTCATCATCCTCGGGGACCCTCTCCTCTAAAGAGATAACCTCTGACCTGATATTATTTTCCTTACAAGCAGCTCCTCCAACACATTCCAAGTCAGGGATAGACAGGGTAGAAGCGAGGGCTCACAGGTAGACCCCTCTGTGAAAGGCCAAGTTGGCCCTCAACCCAGCTCCAAGGATGGCAGACACACCCCTGGCCTGGCCCGTGATGCCGACAACCCCGCTCACTCCCCCAGCTCCACGGTGGTGTGCTGGTGGGTAGTGCGGAGGACCTGAGGTCCGCCCCATTATCTCCTCCTGCAAAGCCTCCTCCACCCGTTAACCCCCAACCGAGATTATAGAGCCTCAACTGTCTCCAACTGCTCTGATTCAGGGATAAGGCTGGACCTCCGAGCCCATCAGCCCTGCAGTGTTGAGGGGAGGCTGCCTGCTTCCCTGGGAGCTGGGGAGCTGGCAAAGTTGGGCCATGGCAGAGGCAGGAGACACTCCCCTGCCCACCTGCCTGCCTGCTCTGGTGTTGCCTCCAGAGCTTGAGGAGAAAAGGGCTCCTCCTCTGGGGAGAGGCCTTCCTGGGTTCACTAAGGCTCTCTTCTCCCACCTCTGTCTTTCCTGTCTACCTCGCTGGCTCCAGGATGCTTCTGCCGTTTCTACTTCTCTCTCAGGCTGCTCTTCCCCCACCCCCAGAGCCTTGAAGCTGCACACCTGGCTCATCACATCAGATAACCCGACCACAGCAGCTCCCCTCACCCCAGCCCAGCTCCCAACAGCCCCCCAGCCCCCTCGCTCCTCACCCTCTTCCTCTCCTGCCACCCCACCTTCTAGCTCCCTGACACACCTACACAGCCCTGGGGAGGGCCCGGGAGGGGAACCCCAAAGCCTTACTGGGTAATGAGGGTATGAGAAGACAGCTTTTCCTACTCCCCGACACACACACACACACACACACACACACACACACACACACACACACAGTGGAAACTCTATACCCCTGTGTCTAGTCAGAAACAGTGATGGGGAGGGACCCAGGGACCAGGCCTGGAGGTATGAGGAAAATCCAGCCTCCCCAAGTGAGGGGGTTGGGGAGTCACAGAAAGCGGCAGCTTCCGGGTCTGAAGGTTCCACTGCCTCCTGTTTTTAGGCAAAGAGAGTTTTCTTCCCTTTCCAGGGCTTCATCTCCAAGTCCTAAGGCTAGAGGCCTTCCCAGCAGGGCATTCCTCTGGTGGAGCTGGGCTGGGGAAGTGGGTGGGTGCCATCTGGACCTGCCCTAGCCCCTTCCCACTGTTCCCCAAGGGGTCAAGTGGGGAGGAGAGGGGTGGGGGTGGGGGTGGGGGAGGCGGCGCTGAGTTTGGGATGCTGGGGCTCAGGAAGACAGGGTAAGAGCTGGGCAGGACACCGTGGGAAGGGGAGTGGTGGGACCTAGGAGGGAGGGGTACAAAGACCAGGGTGCCTGGGAGCTGGAGGTTTTAATACCTCTTGACAACAAATGAATCATAGGCAAATTCTGTGGAAATGATGGCGTAAAGAAAGATGTGTTATTTCAAGGCCCCAGTGTGTTGTTGTGGGAAGAGAGTGGAGGGGGGAGGAGCAGGAGGCCCAATGGCACTGTAGGTGGGGGCCTGGGTAGAGTTCCTGGGGGCGCCGTGGAGGTGATGGCCCCTGCATCTCATGTCACCTTCGGGGTGATGTGAAACAGCAGGTGGCCGACCACAGCCCACCAACACCCACCCCAGAGCAGAGAGGCCCTCACACCCGCTGAGCTCCTCACCTCACTGTGGCCACTACTGCAGACGCTCTGTTCCTCCTGCAGCCGGCCCTGTCCTCTGGGGGCTGTCCCCACAGGCGCCTGCCACGGCCTGCTCCTCAACAGTAGTAGAGGAGACTATGGGGCTCCAGGAGCTTCCCATGCACGGGAGGGAATCCGTGGTGAGCACCTGGCTGTCGTCCCTCACGGTGCGCTTTTTCCTATCGGTTATAAGCTGATACCCACAGTGACCGCACCTGCCTTGCGGTCGGAGCTCAGTCCATTAAGTTGCCAGATAAACGCAGTCATGGCCTCTGGAAGGTTGTCATGTCTCTCCCTATAGCTGAGACCCAAATCTCAGCTTCTGTCAACCCTCATTCCCGCTCTCCACAATGTTAAGACTCATTAAATGAGACCAAAACCATATATACCCATTCCACGCTACATAATCATTACCTATGGCACATACTTCCTCTTCACTTTCTCCTCCATGCGTATGTGTTTTTTAATACAGTTGCAATCATAGGGTATGCACCAATCTATGTTATCTTGTGATGCTAGGTTGCATATAAACATCATCTTAACAGTTTCATAGTTTTCTATTAAGTAGAAATATAATATCACAATTTACTTCCACAATTTTCCAATCATAGTGTTCAAATTATCTCTAATTTTCTATATTATAAGCAGTGTGATGGGGGACATCATTAGGCACATATTCTGCTCCTCCTCCTCCCCCAATTGTGGCTATAGAAATCTAGTTTAGGATATACTGGGTGGGGTTATTGAGCCAAAGGGTAACAGCACGTTATAGCTCTTACTATATATTGCCAAACTGATTTCAAAAGAGGTTACGCCATTACCGACAGCACACACACTTCACCGAGCTCTCGCTAATGTTTCAAAAAGGCACCTACCTTTGTCTCATTTTAATTGGCATTACTTTGATGACAATCAGGTTGAACATAACCCTACCTTTACTTGTGAGTTGTGTTTCCTCTGTTCCAGAAGAGTCTGTTTCTGGGCTTTGAACTTTAGTCTCCACTGTTCTAGTGCTTCTTAACAGTTTGTGTGAGCTCTCTTTATAAGAATGATTTTAGGGCCAGGTGCGGTGGCTCACACCTGTAATCCCAGCACTTTGGGAGGCCGAGGCAGGCAGATTGCCTGTGGTCAGACCAGCCTGGCCAACATGGTAAAACCTTGTCTCTACTAAAAATGTAAAAATTAGCCGGGCCTGGTGGCTGGTGCCTGTAATCCCAGCTACTCAGGAGGCTGAGGCAGGAGAATCACTTGAACCCGGGAGGTGGAGGTTGCAGTGAGCCGAGATCACACCACTGCACTCCAGCCTGGGCGACAGAGCACAACTTCATCTCAAAAAAAAAAAAAAAGAATGATTTTAAAGCATTGTCAACTGCAACCAAGTGTGAGTCTCTCCTTCTTGACATTCTCTTCCACTTGGGATTCCAATGTACTTCCTCTTGCTTCACTGAAATCTGTGACTGCTCCTGACCTCCTCCAGCTTCCACTCCTCGCCCATCCGAAATCTTTGTTTTCTCAGGTTTCTGTATTTAGCCATCTTCCCTGCCCTTCCCTTCTCTCCTCTCTTCTCCCCTGCTCTTGTGATGTCATTCACTCTTACAATTTAATCTCTCACTGATGACCTCCAAATTCTTCCCTGAGCTCCAGATACCAACTGTCCACTCAACAGCCCCCCTTGTTCATCCCACCAGCACCTCAAACTCCACCTGTGCAAAGCTCCATTCTGCATTTTCCTCCAAATTTGCTTCTCCTCCCATATTCCCTAACTCAGCTACTCAAATACCTTTGGGTTTGGAGTCGCTTTTGGGAGAGGAAAGAGGAAGGTGGAGGCTAATGAGCCTGAAGAGGCAATCGGATTCTATCAACCTTCTGCTCAGAGAAAGAGCTCTGGGAAGGGCAGGAAAAGGCCAGTTGTCAGGGAAGATGCTGCTCCATCCCTCAATTTCCTTGCCTGCCTGGACACTAGAACTGATCCAGATCTAGAGACAGATGCTTGAAAGCCAAAGGGAGTGGTCACCCTCCTAGAGCAAATTAACCCTTTACACTGACCTCACCAGCGTTTTCCTTCACCTCTTGAGCCTCTTCTCCAACAAGAGACTGGAAGGGATGCAGAAGAGGCAAAGCTATAAGTCTAAACTTGTGCTGTTCATACAGTAGCCAGTGGCCACATGTGGCTACTAAGCACTTGAAATGTGGCCAGTCAGAATTGAAATGTGCTATAAGTATAAAATATACACTGGCTTTCAAACACTGAGTATGGAAAAAAAAAGTAAAAGGTTTCATTAGTAATTTTTTATTTTGATTGCATATCAAAATAATGTTTTAGATTTACTCTATTAGGTTACGTAAATATACTACTAAAATGAATTTCACCTGTTTATTTTTCCTTTTTTTGATGTGGCTAATAGAAAATAAGTTACATATGTGGCTCACATTCTGTTTCCATTGGACAGCGCTGATCTAGACCCTCCCAGCAGGTGAAATGTGGGGCTCCAGGCTCAGGAGACAAGGGCAGTCCATGACAGACACAGGTACAGACCCTGCTAGAGGTGTGGGCCAGCCAGAGCTCCAACCAGATGTCTCCAGACACCGAAGGACAGATTCTCGGTGGCCAGCCTCACTCAGGCAAAGCAAAGCCAGGCAACATTTCCTGGATAATTCCTTCAGTCTTTGACTTTATGAGGGTCTCTGGACTGAGGCCTCATAAGAGCTTGTTCCTGTAGATGCCCCATTTTTCTGGAAAAGCACTCACCCAGGACCACCCAGACCTTTGGATTGCCTCACCTTGATAGTTATTTGGAAGATTTTTCTATCATTCCACCTGGGCCAGGTCCTGGATCTCTTTCCAGAAGCCCAGAGGTGTCCTTCCCCCTGTCTAGAGCCCTCCCTCCTACCCACTTGGGTTCAGGCTCAGCTCCCTGCAGGCTGGGAGGGGATGAGAGATGGAGGTGTACTCAACTTGACCTTGAACCTCCCTGTACACTACCTGGGTCACAGGCACATTTTGAGCTCCATTTCTAATGCCTATCCTTCCTGGGGAACAGAAGGAAACAGGAGGGGACCAGGGTGGCAGATATACTCCATTGGGCTGCCCTTCTCTGTCTCATTCTCCTTTTCCTGTGCCCCGGCTGCGCCATTTGAGGGCACTGAAGCTGGGGCCCAGTCTGCGTGGGTCTGCCCCTCCCTCTTCTTGCCTAGATGACTCCACCTCTCCCAGGTCCTGGCTGGGATCCGAAGGCCCCAGGCAAATGGGGGAAGGGGAGCCACTCCCACTTTCCCAGAAGCTGCTGCTGCCTCTTCCTGTTTTGCTAAAACTCTGGCTCTGGACTCAAGCAAGGAGGGGGAAGTCACCAGCTCCTGCCCCTCAAAGGTCAACGTTGGCCCCCTGGTTCTCTTAGTTATTTATAGCCCCCCCCACTCCCCACCCCCAGGCACTGGCTAAGGAGCTGGATGTTTCCTCCCTCAAATAACAGCTGTGGCCATTGCCCCAGGGATGCAGCCAGATGGGCAGATCACTCCAGATGTGCAGTGTTTTGGGAGGGGAGGCCAGGCCCTTTCTGCAGTCCCTGTGGCATTCCCTGCAGCCTGGTCCAGGTTCCCCTCAACTTCAAGACAACACTTGAGGATCTCAGGAGGATCAGGAAGGTTGCACCTATTTTCCCATTTCTGTAGCCTGGCTGTACACCCTAGAAAGGTCAGCTTGGGCGATAGGCCCTATTGGATTCATTTGCATAAATCAGCTCAGTACTCACTTTGAGACCTCAAATTATAGAGGAAAACAGGCTTAGGGAGACAAAAGAGACAGGACACTTTCTTCTATTACTGATGTAAGCATTGGAGCTCTGTCCCTAACAGCCCAGTGTGTATCAGGCACTGTATTTAAGTATTTCATGTCCCGATCTTATCAGTCCTTGCAACAACCCTAATATAGCAGGCACTTCATCCCCCAATCTGCAGATGGGAAACCAAGACTCCTTGAGGTTAAATAATATCGTAAGGTCAAGCAGTGGGGAAGCAACAAGCTCCAGCCCAAGCAGCTCGACACCAAATCCTTGCTCGTAACCACAGTACAACACCTCCTCACTCTGTCCACTCCTCTGGGTGCTTCTAAATGATCTCTTTTTTTTTTTTTTTTTTGTCTTTTTGACGTGGAGTCTGGCTCTGTCACCTAGACTGGAATACAGTGGCACAATCTCAGCTCACTGCAACCTCCGCCTCCTGGGTTCATGCCATTCTCCTGCCTCAGCCTCCCAAGTAGCGGGGATTACAGGCGCCCGCTACCACGCCTGGCTAATTTTTGTGTTTTTAGTAAAGACAGGGTTTTGCCATGTTGGCCAGGCTGGTCTCGAACTCCTGACCTCAGGTAATCTGCCCGCTTCAGCCTCCCAAAGTGCTGGATTTACAGGTGTGAGCCACCGTGCCGCCCTAAATGATCTCTTAAAAGCTCAGTGCAGGGGGCCGGGCGTGGTGGCTCATGCCTGTAATCCCAGCACTTTGGGAGGCCGAGGCACGTGGATCACCTGAGGTCAGGAGTTTGAGACCAGCCTGGCTAACATGGTGAAACCCCGTTTCTACTAAAAATTCAAAAAATTAACCAGGCGTGGTGGCGCGTGCCTGTAATCTCAGCAACTTGGGAGGCTGAGGCAGGAGAATTGCTTGAACCCAGGAGGCAGAGGTTGCAGTGAGCCGAGATTGCATCATTGCACTCCGGCTTGGGCAACAAGAGCGAAACTCTGTCTAAAAAAAAAAAGAGAGAGAGAGAGAGAGAGAGAGAGAGAAAGCTCAGTGCAGGGAACCCTGGAGCCCAGGACTCAGGGCCTGCCCAAGGGAGATGTCTGCACATTGTCTCTGCCTCCTCTGCCTTCCCACCCCTAGTCATTTAGGCCAAGCTGGAGTGAGAGATCTGATGAGACAGACTTCTAGAATCACTGTTCTGGGTTTCCTCAGACCCCAAGCACAGAGGAGAGCAGGTGAGGGCAGAACCATCTCCCCAACCCACATTGATCCATTAGGTCTCTTCCTGCTTGGAACTCTGGTGACTCTGAATCCACCCTCTCCTTTGCGGCATATGTTATTCGAATCCCTCATCCAACAGTTTTCTCCACTCCAGGTTCTGTTCTTAGACTGTATCCTGCTCCCCAGGAGGTGATGAATTCCTCACTGTGGCTTTTTTTTTTTTTTTTTTTTTTTTTTTTGCCTCTGTGCCTGAGAGCCTGACACGGTGCCTCGCATCAGAGCAGATGCTCAACAAATGTGTGTTGATGAAGAGGAGTATAATGGTGATGATCACAGGTGGAGTTTTTCTTTTTTTTTTTTTTTTTGAGACGGAGTCTCACCCTGTCACCCAGGCTGGAGTTCAGTGGCACGATCTCGGCTCACTGCAAGCTCCGCCTCCCGGGTTCACACCATTCTCCTGGCTCAGCCTCCCTAGTAGCTGGGACTACAGGCGCCCGCCACCACGCCCAGCTAATTTTTTTTGTATTTTTAGCAGAGACAGGGTTTCACCGAGTTAGCCAGGATGGCCTCTATTTCCTGACCTCGTGATCCGCCCGCCTCGGCCTCCCAAAGTGCTGGGCTTACAGGCATGAGCCACTGTGCCCGGCCACGGGTGGAGTTTTTCAGGGTCTCAGCCAGGACACCCCTGCTCGCCTCCCAGCTTAGCCGCCATCAGCTCATTGCTCTCTTTCTTGCCTCTAATCTCCTGATTCACAGGTGCATAATCCAAACCCACCCTAAAAGACACTCCTGGGGAAAGAGAGGTGAGTGTCCTCAGGCCAAGACCTTCTCAGGGGTCTCTCCTGGAGATTCTGGAGTCAGAGGTACATGCCTCCAAATAGGAAGCATTGAGATTTGTAGTAAAGTGGGATCCTGTCTGCCAGCCAGTATCGCCCCTGGGCAACTGGAGGGTTGTGCTGGGGCATATGGCAAGGCCGAAGCTCAAGCCTGCCAGCGGGAGGACCACAGTATCCCTGCAGGGGCCCACTGGAGCAAGTAATGGTGAGCTGGCTGCAGAAAGGCATTTTGCAACTCAGACGAATTTCTTCTCACTCATGATTAGAATATGGCCCAGTGGCTGCCTCCCTGACCATAATCTCTGCTGGCACAGGCATCTCCAGGCTGGGCAGCGCGGGCTGTGGAAGGAGCACTGACCTAGAAGCATGGGGGCCCGAGTTCTCTGCCTGCCCCGGCCCTGATTAACCATGTCATCTCTGGCAATTTACATCCTCCTCATGTCCTCCGTTTCCTCATCTGTAAAAGGAATGGTTTGGATTAGACCAGGGAGTCCCAAACTTAACCACACCTTAGAATTACCTGTGGTGCTGCAGGTTCCTGGGTACTATCCAACCTTCTCAAAGAGTCTGATGGGGTCTGGGATAGGACTCAGGAATCTTTCTTTTCACAGGTTCTTTTAAGTGGTTTTGATTTACTTATTTATTTTTTGAGTCAGTCTTGCTCTGTTGCCCAGGCTGGAGTGCAGTGGCGCAATCTCAGCTCACTGCAACCTCGACCCCCTGGGTTCAAGCAGTTCTCCTGCCTCGGCCTCGCGGGTAACTGAGATTAATGGCATGTGCCACCACACCCGGCTAATTTTTGTATTTTTAGGTGAGGTGGGGTTTCCCCATGCTGGCCATGCTGGTCTCAAATTCCTGACCTCAGATGATCCACCTGCCTTGGCCTCCCAAAGTACTGGGATTATAGGCGTGAGCCACTGCACCCGGCCTATGTGGTTTTGATATAGTGTTAGGTTTAGGGGATCCTGGAGACTAGATAATCTTACAAAACACTTGCAGCTTTTGGGAGCAAATATTCTAGTAAATGGAATGGGTACATCATGAGGTTTTGCTGCTGAGGGGTTTTATCAGAGAGCAGGTGATGGGTAGTTTATTTCATCATTATCATTATTATTATTTTGCTGCTGGCATTATTGTTATAGAAGGATGTGGTGGCTGCCCATCGGTGTGTTTCTGCCATGAACAAGGTTCTGGCCTAAGTGGGGCCTTGCTTACCTCAGGGTTGGGAGTGAAGCTGGGAGAGGAGGGTAGGGAGGGAAGGGCTTTCCCTGGTGGGTGGGGCCTCTTGGCAAGGGGACCCTGCTTTCCCTCTCTCCTGGGTGGAGTTTGGCTCCACAGGCTTTGGCACCGAACTCCGGCTGAGAGTGTCTCTCCCCACCCATATTCCTCCCCCACTTTCACATCTTAGCCACTCAGCCCTGGGACTGCCCCCTTCTAGTCTTCCTTTCCCGACTTCCTCCCCAGGCCCCTCCAATCCTGCCAACCTCATTCCTGAGCCTGGCTAATCTGTTTGCCACCCTCTGCTTCCTTGCCTCGCCCTTGCACATGCCATTCTCTCTACCTGGAATGTCACCCCCTCTTCTCTCCCCACTCTGATTCACATCTCTGGGCTCTTTCAAAACCCAGCTTGACCAACACTTGCCAGCTTCATTGAGGCCATGTTCTGCCCTGATGTACTCAAGTCTTCCCTCTTTGCGATGCACTCATTTACACTTGGAATAACAGAATCAGAAAACTGCTTTAGACTCAGAAAAACAAATAGAGATGATCTAAAGCAGCCCCCTCATTTGATAGATGAGAAAACTGAGGCCCAGGGTGGTTGCAACTTGGCCAAGATCACACAGTGAGATTTTTAAAATAGTTGGCGTTGCAAGAGGCTTTCAAGTATTTTATGTGTTTGTTTTGTTTCCTCAACACTCTGTGACCAATAGAAGGGCAGGGGCTTTGTTTTTGTTTTTGTTTTTAATGTTCTTATCTCCACACTCTGGGTGTGTTGTGTATCCAGGAACTAAAGTAAGCAATTGTAATATTTGTTATGCCATCAGGACAATAATTCTAAAACTCACAGTGGTACAAATCTTTTTATGTATTATTCATCTGATTTCAGGCCAGCCCTGTGAGGTAAGTAGCCAAGATACTGCTATTTACAAAGCAGGAAACTGAGACTTAGAAAGGTGTGACCCAGGAAGTTAATGGCAGAACTGGGCCTAAAACTCAAGTTCCCTGACTACCAGCCCAGGCTCCTGATCCCCACAATGTCTCCTTTCTAGCTCTCTCCTGATGCTCCTGGCTGGGGATCTGGCATAGTCAAAGGGGTGACCGTTGCCATCTTTTCATTCATGGTACCTTCTCTGTCTTGGGCTTGAGGAGACTGTCTGGCTTCCTGCCCCTCCCCATCCTGTCCCAATGCTTTCTCCTTGTGTCCCCTGCCACATAGTTGGCACATAGACATATACATGTATATTCAGAACTGCAGGTGTCTAGGGCAACAGACCACAGGGGAAACCACATCACCTTTGTTGACTCTGTAGGGAGATGGGGGTAAGGGGAAGGGACCAGCTTAGTTCTCTCCACCTGCCCCAGTCCCCGCAGTCATCTACCCTCCCAACCTGAGGCCCTGGTACTTATAGCCACACTGCAGCCTCTTCTTGATCTAGCCATCCAATTCTGGCCCAGAAGGATTTGGCACCTCTTCCCTCAGATCGTGAAATCCTAGACAGGGGACTGCCTGCCTGTACCCCAAAGCCACACCCCCAACCCTACCTAGAATACTTATACGGTTCCTCTGATTCTGCCTGTGCTGTGCAACAGGTAAAGGTGGGAAACAGGGATGAGACCACATGGTTGGGGTCAGAAACTTGGCATCTGAAATGAGATGTATAGGGACCTCAAGGAAGCAGGCTATACTGGAACAGGAGACCCTGGCAATGGCTTCTTCATTGTTTTGACCTGCTATGAAATTGTACAGGCTCTGAATCAGACATACTTGGGATTAAGTAACTTACTGGCTCTGTGGCCTTGGGCAGATCATTTTGTCTTTCTGAGTTTTACTTTGCTCATGGAAACAATGGGGATAATAATGAGATTTAAGTGAAAGGGCTTTGAACAGCATGTGATATGTAGAACATGCTCAATAAATCCTAAATTATCTTTCTTTCCTTCTTTTTCTTCCAGGCCTTCCTTCCCTCTTTCTTTTCCTTTGCTATCCCTTCCTTCCTTTTTTTTCCATTTCTTCTTTCTTTTTTCCTTCCTCTACTTCTTGTATCTCTTATGTCTGGTCCCATTAAACCCTTTATTTGGAGTTGGGGACCTAATCTCCCCTACTAATCTGCAAGTCCCAAACCCTATGAACTGGCATTTGATTCCAGATCCAGAAACTGAAATGCAAGATCCAAACTAATCCAACACAATGGGTGTCCACTGAGATCTCACTGAGGCCTTGGGGAAGGAGCACTTTCTGGTTGGCTTTGTGGAAAGTGTGTGAGGAGAAGCGCAGGCTAGGGGAGGAATTGTGGCTGTGGCCTCCACATCTAGAAGGTTGGGAACAGAGGGTATCAGAAAGTTTGGATAATTTTCTGGGACTTTAAATCCTGGCACAAAGTAGGCACCCAATAATATTTGTTGAATGAATGAATGGCCCCGTCACTTACTAGTTGTGCAACTTTGGTCAGGTTTCTTAAACATAAAGGCCATGCTTACTCATGAGCATAACAAGAATTATTGTTCAGAATAAATGATCTAATGTTTGTCCAGGGGATAGCAAGGACTACTACGCAGTGAATGGTAAACAGTAGCTAACTAAGGAAAGAAGGAGAGGAAAAGGAGAAAGAGAAGGTCAAGTAGGCCCAGAGTCCCAAAGGGAAGCAGATAGGGGTGTCTTCAGGCTTTGTGCTGGCCAAAGACTCTAGGGAAGGCTCAGGAAGCCAAGGCAGGTCCTCTGGGGCCAGTCTCTGCTGCTAGGTGTTCAGCTGAGCAAGCTATGAGAGGCCTGGACTCAAGAGCTTTTTAAAAAAAAGGCTCCCCATAGTAACCAGGCTACAGGAGACAGAGGTAGCTTGCATTTCTCTGTCTCACGTCTCTAAGGTTCTTGGAGGCTTTCTAATTTATCCTGGTAAGGGACATGTGACTTAGAAACTGGCTTAGGATTCTGCCATGAGGCGGGGTCTGGTAGGTAAATCTGGCAGGGGAAGGAGAGACACAGTCCAGCTTTCCCAGATGCAGGTTGCACATGCTGTCTTTTTCTCTGACTATATGTTGGAGGCAGTGAGTCCTGGTATGTGTAGAAAGCCACATGTTGGGCAGTGTGTGGACAGACAGGCAGGGAGATAGCCTTTTTATTCAGATCACTCAAAACCCAGTGATGAGGTTAAAAAGAGAAAGAAGACTCACAAATAAATGCATGCACAATGCACATGGAAGAAATGAGCATAAAAGGGCCTGGCTTTAGTACAGAAATAGCTACATAAGAGCTACGGATATGTGTGTGTTGAGGGTTGGGAGCAATTGTGGAGCTAGACAAGGGAGATAGCAGGCATGTGGCTGGGGGTCTGCAGTAACCAAGTAGTTTTTCAAGAGTCTATGGACACCAAAGAGGCATTTGGAAGGAGGATGATCTGGCTTGGAATTGAGGGCTGGGGATGACATACCTAAGGTGGAACAGCATGTATCTTGGAGAGTCAGCATGGGTAGTTATGGGGTGAAAGAGTGTACTGTAGCTGTCCAGTTGGAGTCTCGCTCTGTCGCCCAGGCTGGAGTGCAGTAGCCGGATCTCAGCTCACTGCAAGCTCCGCCTCCTGGGTTTACGCCATTCTCCTGCCTCAGCCTCCCAAGTAGCTGGGACTACAGGCGCCCACCACCTCGCCCGGCTAGTTTTTTGTATTTTTTAGTAGAGACGGGGTTTCACCGTGTTAGCCAGGATGGACTCGATCTCCTGACCTCGTGATCTGCCCGTCTTGGCCTCCCAAAGTGCTGGGATTACAGGCTTGAGCCACTGCGCCCGGCCTGGAGAAGGTTCTTAAAAGTCATGAACATCTGTCCCAATTGGACAAATAACTCACATCAAGTTTGAATTCTGTGCAAGACACTGCAAGAAATGCACCCATGACTAAGGCAGTAGCTGGACTCATGGATATCCACTCTTGAATGCTCTTGGAAGGAAGAGAGTTGATACAAGTAGACTAGGTGGGTGAAGGTCAATGTATAAAGACCACACAGTTCAGGGAAGAATCCCTCTTGGCTATGGGAATCTGGGAAAGCCTCCTGGAGAAAGTGGTACAGTCACTTTCTTTTTCTTCCAGTCCTTCCTTCCTTCCCTCCCTTCCTCGCTCCCTCCCTCCCTCCCACTAGATAGGGAGTGGGTCTTGAGGATTGGAAAGATTTCAACAGAAGGAGAAAGGGGCTGGGGAGGACATTTATTTTGGAGGGAGCATGATGAGCAAAGGCAAGGGAGTGCGGAAGCGTGAGGACATGATGGGAAGCAGCTAGCAGCCCAGTCTGGTAGAAATAATGATAGTAATAATAGCGACTAACACTACTGAGCCTGAAGTACCAGGAGGCACTGGGCAGGGATGTGTATGGAGTCTGGTGCCATGTTGTAGTAGGGCTTGAATGCCAGGAAAGGCATTTGGGAGGATAAGTTAACAATTGCAGAAAGGTTGGATCTGCCTGTCGACGGAGAACTGGGACAAGGAAAGGGGTTGAAGAAGTCCCATGCTGAATATGCTGGTAGCAACAGATAGTGAGTCCTGAGCTGTGCCTGAGGGAACAGAATAGAATCTACGGTTTGAAGTTCAGGACCAGCATGGCTAAGCCCTCCTAGGCCACTGTGGGCTCCTGCTTCCGATCAGACCTGACCCACCTCTGGGGCGGCCTCAATTTCTCCTTCTCTGGATTCTTGGGGTTTCTTAGGATTGTGGGAGATAGGATGGGGTCAGGGGAAGCTGCTCCTTGGTTTGCAGTGGTGGCGCCTCACGCTGCAGAGAGCCCAGTGTTCCTGCGTGGTGGACCTCTCCTCTTCCTAGGAGCAGCTCCAGATTGCTGGAGGGAGACATGGTTGACCAGCTAGCCCAGGAAGCACAATGGCGAGGTCCTTAACCCCGACCCCTGACCCCTGAATCCGACCTTCTCTCCAGCTAAAAGAGGAGGGAGAGGCAGGGAGGGCCACTGCCTAAAGCCGGCCCTGAGCTGAGTTTATTAGCTGAGGGAGGGCTGGAGGCGGCTGCATTCCGACTCACAGACTGGAACATTTCTGTGATCCGCTGTAATGCACTGGGGGACACTGGGCACATTGCTGAAGTTTGACTCATAGGGACCGGGAGGGGGAAAGAGGGGGGTTGTGGAGGGAGAGGAATGGGAGGAAGAGAGGAAGAGGAGAGGAGGGAAGGAAATCCCTTGAGAAATTTCTTTAAAAAAAGAAAACTTTCAAAATCTGCACCACCCCCACACCCTTTTTCTTTTAATAGGAACAGGCTGGACCCTTCCGTTCCCCTCAGCAGGCATGGTGTGTGTGTGTGTGGGGGGTGCCAGTGGGGGAGGGCTGGGCAGTGATTCAAATCAGATCCTGGAACTTTCCTGAGGCAAGTCGTGCTTGTGTGTGTGTGTGGTGGGGGGTGTTCGTCTGGGATTCCTTGTATGGGACATGGGACTCCACGCGTGTCCCACTGTGCCCGCGTGCTTGTGGGCTGTACGGGTATGTAATGTGTGCACGGGGGTCCACCCCGAAGCCCCAGTGTGTGCTGTGTAAATGATTCTGCCCCTTGTAAACATGGATGCGTGCTCGTGTACGCTGTGTATGCGAGGGTGCGTGCGCCCAGGTAGCTGGGTTTCCGGGAATTGTGCACTGCACGGAGCGCCTCGCGGCGGCTCGGGCTCGGGGCCGCGGCCGGCGTTCCGGGTTCAGCGCTGCCTCCCTGGCCGTGCGCCGCACCCCGCCGCGATCCGGCCGCGCGTGGTGTCTGCGGCCCGCCTGTGCGCCGCCCGGTGCAGCGTCTGCCGGGGTGGTGTGTCCCAGGGCCGCGAGCGCCTGCCCCCTCCCTCCCCTCCCCCTTGGCCCGCTCTCAGACTCAGATAAAGCATTTCCTTCCATTGTCATCCTACCCGGCCGGCCGGGCTGCCAGGGCCCTCCCCCTCTCGGCCCCCTCCCTTCCTCTCGCCGTCTCACAGTCGCTCTGCAGCCTCCGGCGACTGGGGGGATGTGAGGCCGGTGCCCCAGCCCCCCGCCCCGCCATGAGCCCCCCGCTCTGAGGGCCCCGGCCCCTGGATGCACAGCCCCGGCGCTGGTGAGTACTGGGCGGCCGCCCCCCGCCCCGCCCTGCGCGCGGCACCCAGCGCCGCCCGCCCAGGCTCGGCCTCCGGCCCCGGCTCCGGCTCCGGCTCGGGCTCCGGCCGGCCCCGCGGGCCCAGCCCGGCGTGCACCCCCCGACCGCGCCCGTCCCGCCCGGCTCCGCGGGGCTCTGGCAGGCTCCAGGTCGCGGCTGGTTCCGGGGGCCAGAGGGCTCGGGCCTCCCGCGGGGCGCCCACATCCGCCCGCCCCGGGGCAGCAACAGGCCCGAGGGAGGGAGTTGGAGGCCCCGGCCGCCGGTGCGCGGGCCCCACGTCCCATCACCCCTGTTCCCGGGGAGGACGAACCGAGGAACCGGGGAGGGAGGGACGGCAGCGGTGGCCCGGCGAGGGGGCGGTGCTCCGGGGCGGAAGGTTTGGAAGCGCGAGGGCAAAGGGCAGGACCCACTGAGTTGGGGCTGGGCTTTGTGGGGCTGGACATCAGCGCCCCCATCCCGTGGAGCCGGGCAGGGCCCTACTCAGATCCTTCGGCGGGGAAAGAGGTCCCTTGGAGGAGTCTCTGAGTGGGAGGTTTCTCTGAGCATCGCCCCCCATCCTTGCTCACCCATCAGGGTGAAGAGACACCTGTGCCCTAGTGAGCTGTGGAGGTCAATGCCGGCAGCGGCGCGGGAAGGGGGATGCCACAGGCTGTGTGAGGGGTGGGGGACAGGATGTGCACCCCCCAGGCCTGGGGTCTGTTGGTGTTGGGGAGTGTGAGAGCAGGCGGCAAATCTGGCGGATGAGCTGGGTTCCCACCACCAGAGTTTCTAGGCCTGTGGGCTAGGAGAGAGCCCTTTGGGGCGCTCAGGCCACCTAGTGCCCCCACCCCCATTGCTTCCCGCTGTGGCTGCCTGTTTGGGTCTGACCTCCCCAGCCACGGCTGCTCCTCACTCCTCATTCCCTCTGGCTGAGGAGGCCACCCAAAGGCCTCCTGCACACCCAAAGGCCTCCCCCTGCATCTGGACAGTGGCTGTCTGGCTGCCAACACTCCCTGCCCACTCTCCTAGGCAACATCTGCCTGAGGCCCAGCTCTTCCTGCCCATTTCTAGGGTGAGAATGGGGCATCGGCCCTCAGTGGCCCTGCTGGGAGCTCAAGATCGACTTCTCAGCCTGTTCCCTGGACTTGCATCTGGACCTGTAGGACCTTCCTTAGGACCCCTATTCAGCCATAGGACTGGAAGGAGACTGTGACTCAGGTCCCTGCCTTCTAATGAGGTGCTTTGGTGGCCTTTTCCTCCTCCATAGGCTTCTGCTACCCATGAGTTATTAAGTCATTTTCTTCTTCTCTGCAGCCATTTCTGAGGGAAACTAAGGCACAGAGTAGTCTCGCTGAGTGGTACCCAGCCCAGTGAGCCTAGACTGTAACCAGGTCTTGGACCTATTGGGACTAGTCCTCTGCCTTTAGTCCCCTGATGTCCTTCCTTGCCCAGCAGGGCCAGGCTCAGAGGCAAGCTCAGAGCTGCCTCCTGGTGTTGCACCTGGAATGGTCCTGGTGCAGTGTTCTCCGGAGGCCTCTGTGTCCCTTATTTGGTGGGTGTCTCTGTGGCCACCAGGTCTTACAGTGGGTTTTGGGGCAGGGAAGTTTGCATGTCTAAGCAGTTCACTCCACTTTGACACTGAAGTTCAGTTTCCCCTTCAGTAAAATGGGGAGAAAATTCCAAGCACACTTCTCAGAGCAGAGCAGGAGATGTTGACTATGGAGAGGAGAATCAAGGTTCAGTGCCATTATCCACCCCCTCCAGTTTGCTTAGGGATAATGGACCTCCGCTTTAGTCCTTGGTGGCCTCTGGGCATGGAAGCTGGAACTTTCTCAATTCTGATATAAAACCCTTGGGCAAGAGAGAAACTCATGTGTGATGGGGTAGGGAGTGGGGACCCTCTGGTAGCTGTGGGCATGCTTGCCCATGGCATGCCTGCCCAAGGACTTGGAAGACAGAAAGCCTGTGAAACCCCATCTCTCTTTGCCTTCTTTCTCCTGGCCTTTCATTAAGGGCTGGTAATTTTGAAGTTGGCAGGGGCCTGAGACAAGGTGAGCTAATGCAAGGCCCAGGGTCACTCAGTCAGGGAATGGCAGGTGGGGGGGGGGCAGAACCAGGCCTTCTCACTCTGCCAGTGCCCATTCTGCTGGCCCACCCTCCACAGCTTGACTCTTCCTGGCCTGCCCTCAGACTTGGGACTGGGGCCTCCAGTGTGGTGTGGGGTATTGCTGGAAGCAGGGCCTGAATAAGGCCTGGGGCCAGGGGGAGGGCATCTGTCCTCCCGGAGGCTCCCAGGACCGTGCGTTTGTGTGTGTTGGATTTGTTCACTAGATGGGGCACTTCCTCTGGGGCAGGAAGCTTTGATTTCCTGTGGTGATGGTGAGGAGGGGTTGGTAAGGATTAGGAGTTGGGGGCTCAGCTCTGGGCCATCCTCGATGTTGTTGTTTGAAACTACGGAGGGGCAGAGTTTCTGCTTAAGACTGCTTCTTCCAGCTCTTGGGAGGCAGGAAGGAGAGCCTTGGTAAGGAGGCCCAGGCAAGGCTGGAGAAGGAGGCTGTGAGAGCAGTGAGCTGGGGGTGGGCAACACAGCAGGAAGCCCGGTCAGCAGGTGACCCTGCCGGGTATTGTGTTTCCTTGTAATATTTTCCCCCTGTTTCTGTGGTAACCTTCCCTGGAGGCCCCAGGCCTTAGGGCTATAGGAAGGTGCCCCCAGACAGCCCTTTCCTTAGAGGCCTGAGTATTAGGAGGAGTCCCTAGATCTAGCCACCTCCCTAACCCTTTAGGCGCCCTAGGACCAGGGGCCTGGGAATCTAGGCAAGTGGCCTGAGTGAGCATGGACTTGGGGGCTGGGTGGAGGCCCTTTGGCATCTTCTCGGGGGAAGGGAGAGGGAAAGAGGGGAGCTGGACACCTGGAAGGGCTCTGAGCAGCTTGAGTCGCTGGCCTAGCCTCTGCCTCCTCCCAACCCATCCCCACTGCCCTCCTCCAGTCTCCCTCCTCCTGCAAGGGAGAGGTGGGCAGCATGCTGCCTGGGGCAAGGGGCAGGGGTGGGGGTGGCAGAGGCGGGAGGGATGTTTTCATCAGCAGAGCATAGCTCCTTTGGTCCTGGACCAGTTCCCAGAGGCAAAATAAATTCAGGACAGCGTCTGCTGTTTAGTGTGGGTCTGCATGAGGTGTGTGTGAGCACACACTGGGTGTGTGGTGGGTATCTGTGTGTGTACCCCCCCCCCGTGTATGCTGATGTGGTGGCTCCGGGCTATTTGTGATCTATGTGGTTGTTCTGTGTTGGGTGTTTTGGGAGTATGCACACATAAAAGACAGATGTGTATCATCTGTATGGTGCACACCTTTGCAGGTTATGGCCCTGTGTGGGTTATATGGAATACATGGACATGTTTTTTGGGGGTATATACCTGGGCAGGAGTGGCTTTTTAATAGAAGTCCAGGTGTTGGCTTGTAAAACACCATCTCATTCGGGATTCTCAAATGCAGGTTCCTTGACCATTTGCTTCAGAGTCACCTGGGGGATGTGTTAAAGATAAAGATCCTGGGCCGGGCAGGCGCGTTGGCTTACACCTGTAATCCCAGCACTTTGGGAGGCCGAGGCAGGTGGATCACCTGAGGTCAGGAGTTCGAGACCAGCCTGGCCAATGTGGCGAAACCCCGTCTCTACTAAAAATACAAAAAATTAGCCAGGTGTGGTGTGTGCGCCTGTAATCCCAGCTACTTGGGAGGCTGAGGCAGGAGAATTGCTTAAACCCGGGAGGCGGAGGTTGCAGTGAGCCAAGATCAAGCCATTGCACTCCAGCCTGGGCGACAGCAAGACTCTATTAAAAAAAAAAAAAAAAAAAAAAATCCTGGCTGGAAGCGGTGGCTTTGGGAGGCTGAAACAGGCAGATCGCTTGAAGGCAGGAGTTTGAGATGAGCCCAGCTAACAAGGCAAAACCCCATCTCTACTAAAAATACAAATTTAGCTGGGCACGGTGGTGCAGGCCTGTCGTCCCAGCTATTTGGGAGGCTGAGGCAGGAGAATCGCTTGAGCCCAGGAGGTGGAGGCTGCAGTGGGCCGAGATCGCGCCACCACACTCCAGCCTGGGCAATAGAGTGAGACTCTGTCTCAAAATTAAAAACATTAAGATCCTCAGGCCCATTCCAGATTGACTAGTCAGAATCTGAGGGGTGGGGCCTGGGAATCCGGATTTTAACAGGTGCTTCAGGTGATCCTGGGGCAAGGCTGTGTTTGAGGACCACTGCCCTGCGTCAACCTCTTCATTTTTTCTTTTGAAGAAACAGACCCACAGAAGGTATGTAGTTTCTCTAAGGTGCTGGGCCATTAAGAGGAAGAACCAAGAGAAAACTCAAGGCTTCTAAGACCTGTCCAGGACTTTGTGCTCACCCATCTACCTGCTGTGTGTGTGTGCATGTGTGTGTGTGTGTGTGTGTGTGCATGTGTGCTCATAACTACACTTTGTGATGACGTGAACCTGACTGGGCTGGTGCTAACTGGGGCTGATCTTTCCTCTGGGGTCTTGGCTTTCCTGTTTTCTGATCTTGTTCTTCCTGCTACATTCTGCTGCCTCCTTTTTGGAGAACTCCTGGAACTGTTGAGTGTCATCCCTAAAGGTCAGTGTTGGCAACCAGGGAATCATGTTGCTGAGCCAGTCATTCAGCAATTCATCCATTCACTGGATCCTAGCTGAGCCTTGCAATGTTCCAGGCACTGGGTACAGATATTCTGTGAACACATAGGCACAACATCTGACCTCAGGGAACTTCCACTCTCGTGGAGAAGACAAACAGAACAAGTAGGCAAGTAAAGGAATGAGTATGTGTGACTAGTTACACACTGTGATAAGCCTTAAGAAGGAAATGAACGAGGCATGGCAATAGAGAATAACAAGGTGGGACTTCCTTTGATAGGGTGGCCAGGGGAGGACTGCCTAAGAAGGTGACATTGATGCCGTCTCTCGCCTCCCCAGGCTGGAAGTGAGCTGTCAGAGCCTCTGGAGCCGTGCTTGGGAACTCCCTGGATCCAGGCGGAGGCCCTGGGTTGAGCGATGGCTGAGGGTTGGAGCTGAATTGCCAGCCTCTCACTTGGCATGGAAGATAGCAGTCTCCTCGCCTCAAGCAGCCCCAAAGGCTAGCAGAGGGGAGAGCAGAAGGGGGAGCTGTACAAGGCCAAGATCAAGGCCACTTCCTTGCTTGGGGAGCACCCTTTTTCTTCCATGGGTCTGAGTCCAGGGCCCTGTGGCCATACTGAATGTTGAGAAGGAGGCCGCATCTCCCCAGGAGCTCTCCTGTTTCACCTTCCTCCCACCTCCTTCCCTTCTCCGCCATCTCCCCAGTTGGGGAACTGCTGTGCCAAGTCCCTCCCCTCTGGTCTAGCCTGCAGCCTCTGTGGCCACTGGGATTTATTTACTTGGCTCAGGAATCACCAAAGAGAGAGGGTCAAGGCCTAGAGAGGACCTGGGCCCTGGAAGAGAGGACAGAACCAGAAAGGAGGGCTGGGGTCGGGACGAGAGAGGACAGGGCTCAAGGGAGGGTGGAGGCTGGGACAGGAGAGGCACACGGGGAAGACCTGAGCCCAGATGGCCCTTTGGCTGGGCTCTCCAGAGTCTCTCCTGGGCCCTTGGAATCTGCTGCCCAAACTGGGGGAGACTCTGAGACCAGATGGCCAGATGGGGCTGATTCAAGCCGCTGGCTCTATATCAGCTGGGAGGAAATGCCCCGGTCTGGTCCACCTGCAGCTCTAGGGCTTCACCCCTCTCAGGAGGTTAACTTTCACATCAGCAACTGGGGCATCAGGTTTCGGCTCTAGGCCAGCAGGCTTCACCCCCTCTCACCTCCAACCTCTTCTCCCAGGAAGGTTTTTCTGGGAACCCAGAGCTTCAGGCTGCAGGAAGGTGTTGCCTGGCCCTTTCCTTAGATTCTTGAGTGTCAAAGGAGCCCTGACGCCAGGCCTGCTTTCCCCCCTGCACACTGCCAAGGCTGTCTTCCACCCTGAGCCTCTCTGGAGGCTGCTCAGTGCTCTTCCCCACTCCCAGGCCTTCCCTACCCAAGCTCCACAGCCCCCACAGCAGGATGGGGAGGGGACTTCTCCTCCTGAGGAGGGCCCTGGGCTAAGCACACCATCCCCACCCTGTCTCCACACCACTTCCTTTTTCCTCCTTGTTGCCTGCAGGGATTGTAAACCCTGGTGAAGCTTTGGGCCTATAGGGTCAGCCTCTCGCCCTGGGGATCCGTAGGGGAACTCCATTCCCCTTCAGTTCAGCTTCCTCCCTGCAGGGCCCGTTCCAAGGAGCCTAGCTTAGGCTCCTGAGGTGACCCCAGCCCAGAAGACCCATTCTCCTCTACCCCAGCCCCCAGAATGGCAGGAGGAGCAGGGCAGTCGGGGAGTGACAGGTTCGGAAAGAGTCTGGGGTGGGGGAATTCGGCGATTGGGCTGTAACCGTCTTGTTTTGCTTGCCCCACAAACCTGCACGTCCGGGGCGTCCGCTGCGCCCTCCCGGGCGCGTTCAGGTTATAGAACTGCTCTCAGAATGACAGGCTGGTGGCACCCGGCTGGAGCAGGGGGTGGGGAGGTGAAGGGGGGAGCCCCAGGCAAGGGGGAGCTGGAGGGTTAAAAATAGCAGCAGCCTTGTTTCGGTTAGCAAATGTGGAGGCGGGGAGCTGGAGGCGGGGCGGGCGGCGGACGATGTTTGCCCGCAGCGCAGGGCTGTGCTTCCCCTGGGTCCCGGGAGTGAGTCACGGCGGAGACGCTGAGGAGGTGCTGGCGCAGCACCCCACCCCCACGGGGCGAGGGGCTGAGCGCAGTCTTCGCCCCCCGGATTCCAGCGCTAAAGGAGGTGTGACTCTCCCTTCCAGGCAACCGGGGCCGCCTTGAGTGTGAGCCAGGGGCATCGTGTGATAATAGGGAAGAAATGTGCTATTCTGACGCCAGAGACTTGAGTTTGAATCCAAGTCGAAAGGTGTGGGATCTTGAGTAAGGATGCAGATGGCTCTGAGACTTGATTTCCTAGTTTCAAGTGGGGCTTTTCTCTAAGCATATGTAAACACTTGGTGCTTAAAGCAGTCTGCAGATGTTAATTATCGCCTTAGACCCTACTGTATATATGGCAACGCCTGGCAGGAGAGCATTCTGTAAGGATGCAGAGGGAGGAATGGGATGGCCTTGGCTGAGTCTTGGTTTCTCCTGCAAGTGTGATTATGGGCACATTTTGCTCTGTGCCTCCACTTCTTCATCTGTAATGTGAAAATAATTACAGTTTCAACTTTATGGAGTTGCTATGAAGATTAAAGGAGATAATGTAAATAAAGTTAGCTCCGTGCTGGTATGAAGTCAGTGCTCACTGAATATTCATCATCATTATTAATGTTATTGTTCATGTTTTTTGAAGGTCAGGGATAGGGAATGTTGCAGACACGAAGAACAGAAACTGGGCCTAGCCCCAGTTCACAGAAAAAACCAGGCCAAATCCCTGTTCCAGATTCCTCCACCCATCAGGGCCTGGAACAGCCAGAGCTGTAGCCAGAAGTCATAGGGTGGACCCCTGCTTCTCTTCTTCACTCCTCCCCCAGCCTCACCCAGTGAGGCAGGGCGAGGAGGGACCCCAAGGCCTTGAAGCCAGCTGGCCCTGGAGAGGGGCTGCCGTGCCAGCCTGGGGAGGGTCTGGGATGGGACTGCCCCGATGGCCCTGATGTGGAGTACCTTGCCAGCATCTGCTGGGGGTGACCTTTATTTTAGCCCTTCCCTTATTGCTCTTATGAAGAACAGAGGAGGGGTGGGCAGGTCAGTGATGTCAGCAGTGAGTATTACCAGCACAGCGGCTCTGGAAGAGGCATGAGGCATTTCTTTCAGGAAATGATCATTATTCAGCCAGAAGGCATTCATTAAGTAAGTCCTGACTTTGTGCCCAGCCCTGTGCTAGGCCCTTGGCGAGATTCAGGAGAGGCAGAGGATGCTAGGTTGTAGATAACACGGAACCTCAGAGGATGTATGGTCCAAGAAGACACGGGGGCGATGAAAGCCCTGTGGACTAATTCTCACGGGAGCCCGAGGTCACACTTTGACTTTGCTACCATGGGCTGTGTCTATGTACATATATATGCTGCTTAATTATTACAGAGGCAGTCCATGTGCATTGTGGATACTCAGACAGGACGAACCAGCAAAAGCTAAAAAATAAAAAATATCACAGACCCGTCAGTCAGAGATCACTGCACATCTTTCCATTTCCTTGTGTGTCTTTGTGTGTTGTAATTTTTATGAAAATGAGATTACTCTGCATATACTGTTTTTTCAATCAGTGATTTCCACCTTCCATTACGGTAGATGTTCATCTTACTGAATTCCCAGTTGGACAGAAATTGTCTTTACAGCTGATTTGTCCAAATCAGTACCCAGGACCATGCGTCTGTCTGTTGAGTGACCTGAAGGCTGTGTGAGCACCCTAGTTGTATTTGTGATCTGGAAAAACCCCTTCAACCAAGTCTCAAGGGCAGCCTGACTTCAAAAGGGAATCAGGTCACCTGGAGAATCTGCCCACTAGACTTCTGCCATCTTCCAAAATAATAGGCAAAAGGAGGGGGATTCTAGAGCACCACTGGGATGGGACCTCTAGGGTATTTACTGTCATTAATGTTAATGTGACATCCCTGTGAGTGTCAGGATTCACAGCTTGTGGTTATTCACATCCGAGATGCCTCAGTTTGGTTTGCCTGGTTCTTACTGAGTGCAGACCAGGGTCTCCATTGTGGCTTTTGCCTTCCTCTGCCCCAGATCCAGGGATGCTGATAGCCATGTGGCTGTGTTCCTAGTCCCCAGGAAGCAGCCCTGAAGGTAGGTGCTCCGTTTTGCACTTGTGGGTGCTTCCAGCCCTTCCACCTGCCCAAGGCCTGCACGTGAGAGGGGGAGGAGAGAGACAGACAGAGAGAGAGAGAGAGAGAGAGAGACCTTGAGACCTTTTCCTCCCAAGGGAATTTACCCCCAAGTACCCACTCTGAGGGTGACTTACTCTGGTTATGCAACCCACATTTTGTAGAGGGCTTGACAGTTTCCAGAGAGCTCACGCAGTGTTTGATCCTCTGTGGCAACCCTGGGAGGTTTGCTTGTTTAGTTATACCCTGCTGGAGGCAACTAACAGGAAACACTGTAAAGTGTTTAAATGGTACACTTTAAAATGGTAAAATGTACATTTAAAAAGTAAGGGAAATAGATGATGAAAAAGGAAGGGAGGATGGCAGGGGTGGAACACAGCACACTTTGTGGGAACAGGCTGGCACTGGGAGCATACCCTAGGACCTCACTGTGTCTCGCATCCCCTTGTCCCCTTGGTGGTCTCATTTCACCCACTACTAGGAGGCAGGCTGAGTAAGAAGTCCGTGCCAGTGTACCGATGCTAAGCTTAGGTTCTGGAGTCCCAGCAGCTCCACATACCATCTGTATGACCTCAGCAAGTTTCTGAACCTCTCTTAGCCTCAGTTTCCTCATTTGCAAAATGAGAATAATAACAATATATAGGCTGGGCGCGGTGGTTCATGCCTGTAATCCCAGAACTTTAGGAGGCTAAGGTGGGTGGATGGAGTGAGTTCAGGAGTTTGAGACCAGCCTGGCCAACATAACGAAATCCCATCTCTACCAAAATACAAAAATTAGCTGGGCATGGTGGCTTGCATCTGTAATCCCAGCTATTTGGGAGGCTGAGGCAGGAGAATCACTTGAACCCGGGAGGCAGAGGTTGCAGTCAGCCGAGATCGTGCCACTGCACTCCAGTCTGGGTGACGGAGTGAAACTCTGTCTCAAAAACAAAACAAAACAAACAAACAAAGTGGTATCTGCCTTACAGAGTTGTGAGGACTACTTGCAATAGTATAATTAAAATGCTTAGTATAGGCCTGGCGTGTTGGCTCATGCCTGTAATGCCAGCACTTTGGGAGGCTGAGGCGGGCGTATCACTTGAGATTGGGAGTTCGAGACCAACCTGATCAACAGGGTGAAACCCTGTCTCTACTAAATATACAAAAATTAGCCGGGCATGTTGGCGCATGCCTGTAATCCCAGCTACTCAGGAGGCTGAGGCAGGAGAATCACTTGAACCCGGGAGGCAGAGGTTGAAGTGAGCCGAGATCGTGCCACTGTACTCCAGCCTGGGCGACAGAGTGAGACTCAATCTCAAAAAAAATAAAAATAAAAAATAAAAAATAAATAATGCTTAATGGGAGGAGGTTGCCCTCCCCCCGCCAAAAGTGCCTGGGACAATAACCAGCACACAGTAAGAATTAACACATGATTGATCATTGTTAATATTATTGATTAATTAAAATAATATAACTATTGTTGATATTGTAACTTAAACATTTCCCTGGCAGTCTTGGGAATGGGCTGCGTGGCCTTGTGGGTGGCACAGGTGAGAAGAGTGAGGAACGCACATCTCCTCTCTCGGCCTGCAGCTGGGAGAGGCAGAACCGGTGGGCAAAGGAGGAGTAGGGTACATAGAGGGGCAGGGTCAGCCCGAGGAAGGCCCAGGAACTGGGGTGACAAGGAGAGCAAGGGAATGAGTGTGACATCTCAGAGGGGAGAAGGAGCCGCCCCTAGAGGCAGCCTGGGCCAATGACTGTGCTTCCTGTTGGGGCAAACACTGGCCCTTGAGAAAGACTGGCTCCCACTGGCTGCTAAGAGGGAGCAGCTGGTCTAAGTGGGACACCAGAGGGGTAGGGGAGAAGGGAGAGATGAAGGCAGAAACTGGTCGGCTTATACCCATGTTACAGATAGGGCCTCAAATCTTGCCTGCTCAGGATGTTTTGCTTATGATAGGACAGATTGTGGTTAGACATCATG
This sequence comes from Chlorocebus sabaeus, assembly GCF_047675955.1. NCBI lineage: Eukaryota > Metazoa > Chordata > Mammalia > Primates > Cercopithecidae > Chlorocebus > Chlorocebus sabaeus. The sequence goes on along the minus strand of NC_132914.1, from coordinate 45,438,727 downwards.
GTGAACTTCCTATCTCAGGGACTGGAGATACTGGAGCAGAGGAGTGAGGATGAGTGTGGAACTTACGTCTTCGAGGGCTTTTCGGAACTAAGAAATCTTAGGGTAGTGTGGACTAGGGGAGCCCACTGGCTCAGGAATTCCCTAAGTGGGCAGAGCAGTGCAGGGGCAGGCCAGGCTGTAAGCCGAAGGCCATGGGTAATAGGAAGTAGATGCAGGCCCTCCAGGCCTGCCACCCCAGGAAGTAGCTATGCCCTCCCCTTCACAATGGACTTGCAAGGAGGCTGAGTGGTGGCCCGAGAGGTCCCGGGAGGTGGACGGGGCTGGGAGGACCCCTGTTTTTCTCTGTCAGAGGTCAGTAAGGGTCCCCAGAGAGTGCCAGGCCCAGAAACCGACAGCCATACGCAACTCAGAATGGCCCAGCTTCCTGGCCTCAGGTTCTGCCAGGTCTCCATCCTTGAGAGGCCACAGGGTGGAGCTGGGGATCTGGGGTGGGGGACAAAGAACCAGGGAGGATGCTTTCCCACCCCCAGGGAGCTCAAGCCGCTGCTGCCATGGTTACATCTGCTTCCTGTTTGATTCATCTCAAACAGCAGAAGTGGAGGTGGGGTGGGGGGCGACGCTGGCTCCTTGCTCAGGCGGCCGCTGCGTGGGGCTGTTTACAACAGCCGCGTGTGGGATTCCCAGAAAGAGACTCCAAACCGGACATCCTGCGGCTGCAAAATACCCAGGTGTCAAGAGCTAAAAATAGCTGCCTCAGGGCCCCAGCTGCCCCGAGGTGGCAAGAAAGAGGCATGCTCGCTGTGGAGGCAGGAGGCTGGCCTCGCCGCCCTTATATCCAGCCTCCTGCTTGGTGTGCAGGAGCTTCTCTGTCCCCTTGCCTCGGACTGACGGAGGCCTTCGTCTGGGTAGGCAGACATCCTGGCTGGCTCACCTGGCAGCTAAGCCTCTGCCCTGATGGGCAGCTGGCTCCTCTGCCAATACAGAGAAATGGTGGAGCTTGCTTTGGGACGATAATGAGAGAGTCCTAGAGGGACTTGGGAGTTTCTAGAGAAGGGATATGGCAGGGCACTGAGAGCAGGGGAGTTGGAGCTGAGGGTCCTCTAAGACCCCAACCCATTGCCAGCCCCCTGTTCCCAGCATACAGTCCCAAATCATTGCTTGGTTTCTACAGTCAACAGTTGCTCCAAATGATTCTTTGGGATTGTCTTCATGGGCACCCAAAGATGACATAGCTTCTGCCCTCTCACCCGCACAGGGCTGGGGATTGCTGCTGGCATGGGTCTCTGTGGGGCTGTGTGATTTTTTTCATCTTTCTGCATGCCCATCTAGGTCCTGCATGTGTTCTGTGTTGGCTGGCCTGTGGCGAGTGGGAATGCTGGGGAGGAGGGGTGGAGTGTATTGGTTGAGAGCGTGGATTCTGAAGCCAATTTCCTGAGCTCAAGTCCCAGCTGAACCTCTACCACTTGTCTGTGGCCTCAGACAAGTTATCTAATACTGCTAGGCCTCAGTGTACTCATTTACCTAATGGGGATAAAACAAAAAATACCTCATAGGTTTGTCATGAGTACTAGATCAGTTAGCAAATGTAAGGCACTTAGAACAACTCCTAGCACATAATAAGGTGTTCGCTTACAAAAGTTCAGGTGGAAGAGAAAGGGAAGAGTTGGGAGAGGCTGGCGATTAGAGATAGGGCAGGGTGCTGGGCACGGTGGCTCATACCTGTAATCCTAACACTTTGGGAAGCCGAGGTGGGCAAATCACCTGAGGACGGGGTTTGAGACCAGCCTGGCCAACATGACAAAACACCGTCTCTACTAAAAATACAAAAATTAGCTGGGCTTGGTGGCTAATGCCTGTAGTCCCAGCTACTTGGGAGGCTGAGGGAGAAGAATTGCTTGAACCCAGGAGGCAGAGGTTGCAGTGAGCTGAGATTGTGCCACTGCACTCCAGCCTGGGTGACAGAGCAAGACTCCATCTCAAAAAAAAAAAAAAAAAAAAAAAAGCGAGTGAGCGAGATGGGGCAGGGGCATGCATCCAGGAGAAAATGGTCTGTGGTAGAGGAGGGAGGAGAGTTGGGAGCAGACACTGAAATGCTAATGCCAGGAAGGAGGCTGCAGACAAGTGCAGCAGGCAAACTACCACGAAGGAAACCACCCCCCGCCCCCCTGCATGTGCTGAGTGCATCACAGACAGCATTGCTAATCTCAGGTGACCTCTTTGAAGTAGGTATTCTTTTGTTTTGTTGTTGTTGTTGTTGTTTTTGAGACAGAGTCTTGCTGTCGCCCAGGCTGGAGTGCAGTGGTGTAATCTCAGCTCACTGCAGCCTCCACCTCCTGGGTTCAAGCGATTCTTGTGCTTCAGCCTCCCAAGTAGCGGGGACTACATGCTCCCGCCACCATGCCTAATTTTTGTATTTTTATTAGAGATGGGATTTCACCATGTTGGCCAAGCTGGTCTCGAACTCCTGACCTCAAGTAATCTGCCCGTCTTGGCCTCCCAAAGTTCTGGGATTATAGGTGTGAGCCCCCACGCCCAGCCTGAAGTAGGTATTCTTATCTCCTGGTTACAGATGGGGCAGCCTAAGCAGGTTAAATTGTGTTTCTGGCTTGCCTTGCCAGTCACCTAGGGGGTCGGGGCTTAAACCCAGTCCCATCTGACTGCAAAGCAAATGTCCTGTGTGCTTCAGACCTTCGATTCCCTCACATTTTGTGGCCTGCCAGACCTCATGTGGCGGGGGCTTCCAGCCCACTCTCAGCTCCCTGCTGGGTTCTGGATAAATCTAAGCAAGAAGCATTCAGTGCCAATCAATGAGCAGTATAGAGAATTTCTGGAAGGGAGACACAAGAAGCTGTTAGAAAGGGTGGCTTCCAGGGAAGTTCTAGGGAGTCTGGGATGAATGAGAAACTTATCCTAACAACTTTTGGGCTCTCTGAATTTTTTTAGTATCTGCAAGTATTGTACTTGTTCAAATATGTTTAAGGCTGCAGGCTGTATTCTAAACTCCTTGAAAGTGAGAACCAGGTTTCACTCATATTTCTGTCTTTTCAACCCCTAGATCAGTGACTTCCCATGGAAGTAGTACCTGCATTCGGGGTCGACCTTTGGGTTTCCCCTGTACTGGTCTGGCCTGGCCTGGCTGGACCACTGGCTGGCTGGGTGGCTGTGACCTCACCCCTTCTTTCTCTTTCCTCCTCTGTCAAATGAGAGTGTTGGTCTGAATGATCTCTAAAGCCTGGAAGAGGAGCTGATCCTCGTGCTCAGCCCCCACTCTGTGTCAGGGAGGCCTGGCAACCACAGTGTTCCTTCTCCTGTGTATTTATTCTTGGATCTTCCTGAAGCTATTTCACCACCAGCCTTCATCTTCTCTGCCAGCCCCATGGAGACTCAAGCTTTTTCCAGCCTATGTCAGGGAAAGAGAACCAGAGACCGCAACCTCGGGTGTGAAGGGAGTCAGCTCTGAACCCAGGACTATGGCCTCCTGCCACTGCCTGCTTTCCTCTTGCTGCTGGGGCCTAGGTCTTCTTGCTGCTGCTTCCTTTTCAGCTAATCAAGAGTCCAGGGAGGTGGGAACAGCCTCAACAAAGACATTGAAGGTGAGCGAGGAGGATCGCTTGAGCCCAGGAGTTATAGACCAGTCTGGGCAACAGGGGAAGACTTTGTCTCTACAAAAAAACAAACCAAAACAAAAAAATTTAGCCAGGCATGGTGGTGCATACTGTAGTCCTAGCTACTCGGGAGGCTGAGGCAGGAGAATCGCCTGAACCCAGGAGGTCAACTCTGCAGTGAGCCTTGTTCACAGCACTGCACTCCAGCCTGGGCATCAGAACAAGACCGTACCTCAAAAAAAAAAAAAAAAAAGACACTGGAGGCATTGGGAGAGGGCATTCTAGGTGGCAGTGCTCCTTTCTGTCCCATTGAAGACATGAAGCTCCTGGGAGAGCAGGTGGTCGGCAAGGCTCAGGTTTTCATCCACCTTGTGCAGATTTAGGAGGCAAAGTCATACCTGCTGGGCAGGGAGGACCAAGCCTGGAGCCTGAGGCAATAAGGTAGGAGCAGTAGGGAGGTCAGTTTGTTCCAGGTGCTTAGACTTGTGTTTGTATCTACTCTGGAGGTTGCTGAGGGCTGGAGTGCACCCATTGGAACAGGGGCTCTGTAGGTTTTTGGGTAAAATCAGGTATTCTGGTTTAAGAAGGTGACTTGCTGGCCCACGTGCCCCAGTGCCAAGTAAACTGTTTCTTAAGTCTGACTGCAGTTGCCTCCAAAGAAGATAGAAAAGGGTAGAGTAGCCAGGATTCCAAAAAGGAGAGCTCTCCAACCTGGCAGAGAGCCATGTGGAGAAGGTTCCAGTGCTAGACAGTATTCCTGGTACCTTGGGTCCATTTACTTCTCTCTTTTTTTTTTTTTCAGGCTGACCCCAAATTAGTAGTAACAGCCCTTGGAGAGAGGCAGTGATGGGAAAAGAGGTCCCCACACTCAAGCCAGAACTGGGATGCAGGATGTTCATGTTCTGGCTTCAGTTCAGCTACTAACGGGGTGCCTTTCCTCTCTCTAGGACACAAAGAGAGCTGTTCCCAGGTCTTATCTCTGTTGCTCTGGGCTCTTCTGAACTTGATGGCCCTCAGCACAGGGCCAGGGAGCGGGGGAAAAGCAGAACTTTTTCCAGGAGTTGCTATTGGAAGCAGCCCCCATTGCCAACACACACGCACACATGCACACAGCTTTTCTGGACAGACTTTATATTATGGATTATCACCACAAAACATCCCTTTGGGTCCTGGTAGCCAACACCACAGAGTTCAGGGTCATTAATTTTTCTCCTATCCAGAGAGTGCATGGTGTCCAGAATCTGTGGTTACCAGGGGAGCAAGGCGCAGAGAACCTGGCTCTGCTCCCAAGCATGAATGCTTCTGACCAGCCCCTGGGCAGGGACTGGGGAGGTGGGACAGAATTCCCAGGAGGCAGGGGACTCAGCCTGACACAGTCTCTGGGAGTGCACCCTGGAGCCCAGTCCAGAAACCTCTGGGAGGACTAGGTCCTGCAGAAGAAAGAAGAGGTACTAAGAAAGCCTGGGATTGGGGGTTACCATGTCGTGGGGAGGGGAGTTTGCCTCTGAGGCCCACCACCTTGAGAAACATGCATGCTGTGTCTCAGGCACGTTGTCAGGAGAGAGTCATTGTATTTGATTTGCCAGTTACTAACAGATCCTGCCATGTGCCCAGTGAGGTGTTTGGTGCAGATGGCCATGGCTTCCACAGGGCACCACAGAGATCATGATAAATGAAGTGTCAAGGTAGTAGACACAGAGCGAGTGCTGTGGAAAAGGAGGAGGGGAGAGGTCACGGGGAGCTTCCCAAGGAAATGGACTTGGGCTGGACCTCAGAGGATGGGCAGAATTTAAATAGGTAGAGCAGCATTTTCTGACCGAACTTTGTCACCCAAAGCGTGGGATGTTTTGAGGGCAGTCGGTGGGAGTCTCCCTGTGCCCAGGCTGCCCCCTCCCCCAGCAGCGCCTGCCTGCAGTAAGTTCTCATTTCTCAGCTCTGAAGAGGAACTGTGGCTGCCTCTGTGACACAGAACCAAAGGAGCACCCTGGCAGTTTCTCAAAAAATACCCCTTTTGCCCCAAGTCTGGCCAGCAGAGGGCTTCTGTGTCCACCCATACCCTCTCCAGGCAGCCTCTGGGTCTCCTGGCCTCCTGTCCCCTTGACCCTGAACTGGACAGCAAGAGGGAAAGGTGTCTGTCTTGGACAGGTGGCCTCAGGACTCATCTCTGTCTTCTCCAACCCTAGCCGGCCTCCACGTCCCCTGGGGGCCTTCTGCTGCTGACCAGAAAATCTGACCAGCTATAGGTTTTCTTGCTGGGCTTAGGAGCCTGAGAGAGGCAGCCATTTCCAAAAGAAAAGATTTCTGTCTCAGATAATGTGGGAAAGAGGCTGAGTAGGTCCCTTCTCTGAGGAAACAGAGGCAGCAGGACATAGGATGGGGCAATGTGAGGAAAAGGGTCTGCACTACAGGGTCCTTAGGCTGTGCACTCCTGCCCTTACCACTTCACAGTTCCCACCAGATCTGACTTGACCTCCGGGCCTTGACCCAGTCCCTCCCCCACTCTGGAAACCTCTGTGTCCCCTCTTGCTCCATTCACTCCCACTTGGGAGGCTCTGAGCAGGCCAGGTTCCCTCTCTCCAGGCCTATTCCTCCCCATCTCCTCCTGTCCCCACAGCCGTCCCCCCAGCCGGGTTCTCCCACCTCTAGCCCCACCTCACCTCTCGGCCCTCTTCTTTCCCTCGGGTGATGGGAGCCTGGTTTGGCTGCCCAGGGAAGATCGTATCTGACCACAGGAGGGAGGGCTAAGGGCATTGCTGGGTGACCTGAGGCCTCCTTAGGTTCTTGTTCTGTCTGAGCTCAAGTCATTTAGAGTGAGTGACTTGAGGAAGAGGGAGCTGGGAGCCCTTTTCGCCAGCAGGGGGATTGGAGAAGTCGAATGGGGTGGGGTCTTCTCATTTTGATTAACTTCTGGTGGAGGTCCCAGGCTTTGGCGTGCTCAAGCTTGGAGTGGCAGGGAGCAGGCCTGGCTTGATTCTCTTTCCTTCCTGCTCCCTCTCCTCACCCCTCCCTGCAGCTCTTTCACTCCGTCTCTCCTCTCTCTACAGATGGGACCCAGGTGAGCCCGGGTGCCCACTATCGCAGCCCCACTGGCACAGGTAAGAGTCAAGCCCGGGGGAGTCCATGGTAGGGAGTGGAAGATGAGGGGTGGAAAGGCTGTAAGAAGGCGAGAAGCTGAGGGGTTAGAGAAGCAGGATCGCTGCCTGATCTGCCAGAGAGCCAGGAGGGGGGACTCCAGGGAGGGGCGAGGAGCTGGGGTAAGAGAGGCAGCTCTGGATGCTGGCTGGGCGCAGTGCTAGGAAACACAACAGGAAAAGGAAACACAGGATGCCCTTCTTGTTCTTGCTGGGAGCAGTGAAACAGGAAGGAAAGTAAGAAGCTAATATTTATACTGAGATCCCTGCCCCATGTCAGGCACCAGGCAAGGTGTGTTCTTGTGTGTGGACTCATTCGGTTCTCACACTGGCTCTGCAAGGTGGGCATGGCAGCCCTTGCAGAGCCCTTGCTCTGCTGGAGGGGAAGTGTTCTCTCACCGTCTGCGCCTCTTCCCTCTGCTGGCCCGAGCCTCCTCTGCTGCTAGTCTGCCCTGGGGAAGGACTGGGCTTCCTGCTGCTGCTTTGGTTTAGGACATGCCCATGGGGCCAGGTCTGGACTAGACTCGGTCTGCCCTTCCTTCAGCGCAGCCAGTAGCAACTGAGGGCCTACTGAGTGCAAGATACACAGCCTGATGCCTAATAATTCCATATAGCAGGAAGAAATGGAGTCCAGGTATCCTCCTTGCTTTAGTCCTGGCTGTTGAAAAGCTAACAGGCAGGTTAGGGAGGAAGCAAACACAAATACAAAGAGAAAAAAAAACCAGTAGAATGCAATAATAATGAGAGGACACTGATTCATGAGTTTATCCATTTGTTCAAGAATCATTAATGAGCTCTGTCTCTGTGCCAGGGTACTTTCCTCGACATTTTAGGAGAGACACCGATTTATTCATTGATTCTATGTTTGTGGAGTGCCTGTCATGTGGTAGGTACTATTCTAGGTGCTGGGAATAATAAGCAATGCATGAAACCAAGTCCCCGCCCTATGGAGCTTAACTCAGACATGGTGCCTGCCCACAGATCACTGATCCTGGTATGGAACGGCCACATGACTGGAGTCCAAAAGAGGGAGGGATGCTAGACGCTGGCTGGGTCCAGGGATGAGGGAGGACTCCAGCTGAGCTTTGAGCAGAGAGTAGGATTTGGAAAAGTAGAATGTTGGGATGAGGACAGCACAGGCAGGGGAACATTGTGAACAAAAGGTCAGAGAACAGAAGAGACGTGGATTTGTGACAGGTGGAAGCTGATGGCCAAGGTGGAAGGTTCATGTTCAGATGCAGACCAAGTTGAGAGAAGCCAAGTTGGGACCAGACTGTGGAGCCTTAGGAATGCTACAGCACCCCAAAAAGTATTTCCAGGGCTCCAGGCAGAGCCCATCCTGTATTCCCTTCTGCTGTGGAGGCAATGGCCATGCAGAGTGTGAGGGGAAGGGCCGCTGCTGGGGGCTGCTCACAATCCGTGTGTGGCTGAAGCCACTGGTCTTCGGTCCAGGTGGCTGGCCTTGGTTCCCCCAGGCCCCTCTTGCATAATCAGGGGAGTCACCCCAGGAAACCAGGACACAGAACATGGAAGGACTGAAACCCTTCCTGGGGCAGGAGTGTTTTCGTATTCAAAACCCAGACTCAACCCAAATGAGAATCTGGATTTCTTGAGAGGCACCGTGAACAAGGGGTGGGGCATCAAAGCTGTGCATTTTCTACTGCGGGCGGTATCTGGGTGCATAGCCATCACCGTCCCTCTGGGCCTTTTGATATTCGGGGGCATGGCGGGCACCTCCTTGCTGGGCTCCTGTCTTGTGTTCATGTCACAGTTAGGGAATGTTAGAGTGAATGCCCTTTAATGACAGCCTACTGCAAACCCCTCTTCTTTGCTTAGTGAGAAAGCCCCTTGAGGGGAGGTGAATTACTGAAAGTTGGTGGAAAACTGGAGTACCTGCCTTGGTAGGACCAGAACCCATGCTAGCTCTGCCCCTAGCTGGGTGACTTTGGATAGGGCCCTTCACCTCCGAGACTCAGTTTCCTTATTTAGAATAACGAGATAGTAATGACTACCCCCCAGGGCCAGTGGGTTGATGAGGTGAGAGGGTTTTGTAGATGTTCACTCGCAAGTGCTGTAGATGTAAAGATTGTGGTTAGGAGTGGCCGGCTTGGGCCTGGAGGCTATGATTTCTGACTCCTGGACTGGTACTTTGCCACAGGCCTTTCCAGCCCTCCTCAGCCCCAATCCCTGAGGACAGTCTGTGGCTGCCCCACTGGGAGATGCCCAGCTTTGGAATTGCTGAAGGAGACCTCTCCAGGAAGGCTTCTCCACTTGTGTGCCCCACCATGGGGCCGGCCTGCTCCCACCCCACCCACTTCCCCTTCTCCAGGATAAGCCCTATGCAACAGCTCCATCTCCCAGTGTCTCAGCCTCTCTGGCTGCTCAGCCCAGCCTGGTCCAGCTGGCTATGCTGGCATGAACCCTAGTCTGGTGGCTAGTTATAAATAGCCCCTGCACCCACAGCCTTGGCAGGGTGCTCCTAGCATGGGTGCAGAGGATTCTTGAGAAGAGGCAGCCGTGCCTGCCATCCTGACCATGCCAGGCCCAGAGCTGCCGTGGAGGCACCCAGGAGCAGGCCCAAGGGCACATGGGCCCTGTGAGCTGAGGAAGCTGCCCTGGGCACAGGGTTTTGCAGGCCCAACGTGGCTGGTCAGGGCTGGCTGTAGGCTTGAGGCATCACTTTATCTCATGACTGGGGATAGAGCATGGCAGGGTGGCGACCCAGAGGGCCTGTGAGGCTAGGGGCTGGAGGCGGAACAAAGTGGGCCTGTTTGCCTGCCTGATTGCTTCCTTTGAGCCCAACTCATTAAAGGGCAGCTGGGCAAATCCTCTGATTCCAGGGAGGGATAAAGGGAGGGAGAAGGCAGGGCCAAGAATGTCCCACCATAGGACAATGTCCCATCATAGATCACCGTAGCCCTCAGCCCCAGGCCCAGGGAGGAGCATGTTTAGTGGAAGAGCACGGTGGTGAAGTCGGAAGGCTCCATTCCAGCACCACCAGCGATACAGTGTAACTGCGTTCAGTTCTGTGACTTTTTCTCACGAGTAAATGGAATTGATAACACCTACCTTGCAGGACCATGACAGGATTAAGTGAGGAAAACCCCATGAGAGTGTTTTGCCATTGTCAAGTGAGCCTGAAGGAGGCTGAGGGAGGACCAGGCTGTAGTCATGCCCCCGAGGACAAACTTTCCAGCTTACTCTGCTCCCTCTGTCTGTCCCCAGGCTGCCCCAGGCCCTGTGCAGACACACCAGGCCCTCAGCCCCAGCCCATGGACCTGCGGGTGGGCCAGCGGCCCCCAGTGGAGCCCCCACCAGAGCCCACATTGCTGGCCCTGCAGCGTCCCCAGCGCCTGCACCACCACCTCTTCCTAGCAGGCCTGCAGCAGCAGCGCTCGGTGGAGCCCATGAGGGTAAAGATGGAGCTCCCTGCACGTGGGGCCACCTTGAGCTTGGTCCCCAGCCTCCCCGCCTTCAGCCTCCCTAGACCCCAGTCTCAGTCCTCAACTTCTTGTTCCTTTCTGGGCTGCCGGCCCTGCCCACAGCTCTCCATGGACACACCGATGCCCGAGTTGCAGGTAGGACCCCAGGAACAAGAGTTGCGGCAGCTTCTCCACAAGGACAAGAGCAAGCGAAGTAAGGAGGACACCGCCCCAGCCCAGCCCAGCCCCACCAGCCGGGTGCCTGTGGCTGCCTGTGTAGCTTGTGAGGGGTGAGGTGGGAGGGGCGCAGCCAGCTGAGCCGAGGTTTCCCCCTGCTTGCCTGGGCTTTGCCTGTGAATGTGTGTGGGATGTGGGGTCGGGTGGGGAGTGTCTGGAGGCTTCCGGGAGGGGTAGGGCCTCGGTCTTGGCTCTTGCCCAGGGAGTCCCTGGGACGCCTCCTACTGAGGATGGGGACAGGACAGTGGCCAGGGAGTGCCATGAGGCTGCCTGTCCACCCACCTCCAGCCCCTTCGTGACTCTGCCCCTACAGGTGCTGTAGCCAGCAGCGTGGTCAAGCAGAAGCTGGCGGAGGTGATTCTGAAAAAACAGCAGGCGGCCCTAGAGAGAACAGTCCATTCCAACAGCCCCGGCATTCCCTACAGGTAACACCCTCCTCACCTGCTCTCCTGTCCCCACATGCAGCCTCCACCCTCACCCCCGTGTTAGCCATGAGCACATACACACGCCTCCTTCCTCCCCAGCTGCCACAACCAGTCCTTAACCTTCCTCTAAACATAATGCCCCCAAGCCCCTCTCTCAACTGATATGTGCCCTCTTCTCTCTTTAAATTCTCTCCCCACCCCCACCCCACCCGAGGCCCTTCACACACACATACACACACCCTACTGGCTTTTTTCTTGCACATGAGCCCCTTCTCTCTTTATGTTTTCCCTGAGCACAAAAATGTCCTGGTTCCCAGAGCAGGTTCCTAGTGCAGGTGACAGAGCTCCCAGTGGGCTCTTCACCTACGCACCAAGTACCTGGCTTCTATGCCTAGGTCAGAGCTCTGCACTGTAGCTGCTGGAGAGGACAGGTGGCCCACTGCTGCCACCTGGAGATGGTCCCCATTCCTACCAGCCCCACCTTGCCCAGCCCCACAGGTCCCAGGGCTGGTGCTCAGGGCGGTGCCCGTGCAGTGTCCCCACCCCTCTGAAGCAGCCTTGGCACTCATTCTGTAGAACCCTGGAGCCCCTGGAGACGGAAGGAGCCGCCCGCTCCATGCTCAGCAGCTTTTTGCCTCCTGTTCCCAGCCTGCCCAGTGACCCCCCAGAGCACTTCCCTCTGCGCAAGACAGGTGAGCTGGACAAACAGGTGGGACCTTCCAGGCAAAGGAAGGGGGAGGGGCCTTGGACGTAGGGGAGGAGTGTGCAGGGTCGGGCTGGACTGGGCCAGGCCAGGAGATCGTCGGTAGGCTAGGATCTTCTTTCTGGTTCTACCTTCTCTTTCCTTGACTGATAGAGATGACTGGGACTGAGGGACTAAAGGGTGGAAAAAAGAAGGGTTGGTGGGGCCTGAGTGACGCTGGTGCTCCCTGCAGTCTCTGAGCCCAACCTGAAGCTGCGCTATAAGCCCAAGAAGTCCCTGGAGCGGAGGAAGAATCCACTGCTCCGAAAGGAAAGTGCGCCCCCCAGCCTCCGGCGGCGGCCTGCAGAGACCCTCGGAGGTGAGGGCCGGCTGAGCGGGTGCAGTTGCCATCCTCAAACCTGGCTGGTCTTGTCCCTTTGGGTCAGGCCCCACCTAGACAGGGGTCCCCTCCTTAGGACTGCCATGCATGGTTGTATGGGGGGTGTCCCACATACTTGCCGAAGCACAGGAGTTGGGGCTGAAACCCAGTCCCTGCTCTGTTAGCTAAGGTGACATCTCCCAGAAAAGGGGACACCCTTCAAAAAATTGTGCAGAGGTTCTGTAGGGTGTAAGGTGGCCTGCCTTCTTCCTGCTGTTATGGGAAGAAAGCAGGAGGCCAGGCGCGGTGGCTCACGCCTATAATCCCAGCACTTTGGGAGGCCGAGGCAGGTTGATTACCTGAGGTTAGGAGTTTGAGACCAACCTGGCCAACATGGTGAAACCCTGTCTCTACTAAAAATACAAAAATTAGCCGGGCATGGTGGTGCATGCCTGTAGTCTCAGCTACTTGGGAGGCTGAGCCAGGAGAATCGCTTGAACCCAGGAGGTGGAGGTTGCAGTGAGCCGGGATCGTGCCACTGCACTCCAGCCTGGGAAACAGAGCAAGACTCCGTCTCAAAAAAAAAAAGAAAAATGAAAAAAGGGAAAGCAGGAAGCAAAGGTGCCGGTTAAGGAAGGGGCTGCTCCTGGGTCTCCTGCACCAGGTGGCCTGGCTGTGCCCTCCTGCCCACCCTGGCCTCTGACTGCACTTCCCTCTCTCCCCAACCCTCAGACTCCTCCCCAAGTAGTAGCAGCACGCCTGCGTCAGGGTGCAGCTCCCCCAATGACAGCGAGCACGGCCCCAATCCCATCCTGGGCTCGGAGGTAAGGCCTTGCTGAGACTGGGCTCTCCTGGGGCAGTTCTGAGGCTCAGTCTTCTTCCAGCAACCGGCCCTACCCGGGCTGGGGCTACAGGGTCTGGGCAGCCCCTGCCAGAGCCTCCTGGGTGTTCTGGGGAAGGTGCGCTGGGGTAGAGGTCTGGGACCGGTGACCCTCGCCCTGCTCCCTATGGCAGGCGCTCTTGGGCCAGCGGCTGCGGCTGCAGGAGACTTCTCTGGCCCCGTTCGCCTTGCCGACAGTGTCCTTGCTGCCCGCAATCACGCTGGGGCTGCCCGCCCCTGCCAGGGTGAGTGGCTGGGGTGCCCACCCCCACTCCAAGCCCCCCCAGCTTCTTTCACTCCCTTTTCCTGCTGCCTCACCCCAACACCTTCATTGTTCTCTGCTGGAATCTTCTCCCCCATGACTTCTCCCGCCTCTCCCCCAGGCTGACAGTGACCGCAGGACCCATCCGACTCTGGGCCCTCGGGGGCCGATCCTGGGGAGCCCCCACACTCCCCTCTTCCTGCCCCATGGCCTGGAGCCCGAGGCTGGGGGCACTTTGCCCTCTCGCCTGCAGCCCATTCTCCTCCTGGACCCCTCAGGCTCTCATGCCCCGCTGCTGACTGGTGAGTCTGCTGCTTCTCTAGGGAAGGGGTGGGTCCCTGCATCTTGCTAAGGGCCAGGCTTGGGATGGGCCCATCCTTCCTCCCCATCTCTGTCCCCGTGTCCTGCGCATCACCCTGCTGCACCCTGGCTCCCCACCCTATACCCTCACTTCCTTCCATTGCTCCCTGTGGTTCCCTCCTTATTCCACCCCCCGATTCTTTCCAGTGCCCGGACTTGGGCCCTTGCCCTTCCACTTTGCCCAGTCCTTAATGACCACCGAGCGGCTCTCCGGGTCAGGTCTCCACTGGCCACTGAGCCGGACTCGCTCAGAGCCCCTGCCCCCCAGTGCCACCGCTCCCCCACCGCCGGGCCCCATGCAGCCCCGCCTGGAGCAACTCAAAACTCACGTCCAGGTGATCAAGGTGAGAGGAATTGGGTAGTGGAGGTATTGAGGGGGTGCTTAACTGGGACCTTAGGGGCCGAAAGAAGAGGGGTGCTTAGAAAGGGCAGAGACCTGGAGGACAAAAGAAGGGGATGTGACTTCTGGGAGCCCAGCGCTGTGTGGCAGCTGGAGTCCTAGCAAGATGATTGCTGCCTGGCCCAGCGCACTACCTCCCACCCCATGCCCCTTGCTCCACCATGGCTTCTCAGCCAGGGGTCTCCCCTCCCCAGAGGTCAGCCAAACCGAGTGAGAAGCCCCGGCTGCGGCAGATACCTTCGGCTGAAGACCTGGAGACAGATGGTGGGGGACCGGGCCAGGTGGTAGACGATGGCCTGGAGCACAGGGAGCTGAGCCATGGGCAGCCTGAGGCCAGAGGCCCTGCTCCTCTCCAGCAGCACCCCCAGGTATGGCAGTCCCCACCTGCCCCTCAGAAAGTGTCCTCAGAAGACTCTGGCGCCTGGCATAAGATGGGGAAGGGAGAGAGATACGACATTAGTGCAAGAGGCAGCTCTAGGACCCATGGTTGCCCTATAAGATCCTGGGTGCTGGATCCACACCAAGGTGTAGGCGCGCACACACACACACACATGCACACTCACACACCCATATACACACATACACACAACAGCTTGCCAGTCTCAGGTGAAGCAGGTCCCTTTTCCAGCAGGGAGTCTGGCCTTTCCTGGAGCCACACTCACTCCTGCCCTGGTGTGTCTCCCTCTTTCCAGAAAGGTGGCTAGGGCCAGAGGTGGAATGGAGCCAGGCTCCAGCATGTCCAGCAGAATGCTCTCACTGTGGGAATCAAGACCCAGTGCATTAGTTTGCCACAGCTGTTGGGATATGTGCTATAGGCTGGGTGCCTTAAACAGCAGGCATTTACCGTCTCACAGTTCTAGAGGCTGGAAGTCGAAATCGAGGTGTTGGTAGAGTTGGTTCCTTCTGGTGGCTGTGAGTGTGAGCGCAGGGGCTGTTCCAGGTCTCTCTCCTTGGCTTGTGGATGGTCATCTTCTTCCTGTGGCTTCACGTGGTTTCCCTCTGTGTGTGTCTGTTCAGATTTCCTCTTCCTATAAGGACAACAGTCATACTGGGTTAAGGCCCACCCTAACGACCTCGTTTTAATTTGATTACTTCTGTTTGTAAAGACCCTATCTCTGAATAAGGTCATGTTTAGAGGTACTGGGGGTTGGGACTTCAGCATATAAATTTGAGGGTGGGGAACATAATTCAATCCATAACACATGATGACAGGCCACATACATGTTCTTGAGCAGTTACACAGTCCAGGAGACGAGGACATCCTGGTCAGCGCAAGATCCAGCGCCCCTCCCCTGGTTCCTGGCTTTGGAGTCCCAAGGGCCTGGGGAGCTCTGATGGAATGAGTGGTCAGTCTGGGGTGCAAGCCTTTCAGGGGGCTGCAGGGGTCAGGGGGCTTAGAGAGTCAAAGGCCAGAGCCCCACTGGACAGCAGGTCTAGGTTTATCATGGAATCTCTCTAGGAAAGGGGCCTGCTTGGCAGTTCCCGAGACCTCAGGCAGAAGTAGAGGGAGCAGGACCCTGAGGCACTGGAGACCAAGGCCTCATCTTTCCCCTAGGTGTTGCTCTGGGAACAGCAGCGACTGGCTGGGCGGCTCCCCCGGGGCAGCACCGGGGACACTGTGCTGCTTCCTCTGGCTCAGGGTGGGCACCGGCCTCTGTCCCGGGCTCAGTCTTCCCCAGCCGCACCTGCCTCACTGTCAGCCCCAGAACCTGCCAGCCAGGCCCGAGTCCTCTCCAGCTCAGAGACCCCTGCCAGGACCCTGCCCTTCACCACAGGTGAGACCAGGAGGAGGGTGGCAGGTGGAGGGAGGGGCTCGGCTGCATGACACCATGTGGGTGTCGTGGTGTCACTTGGGACGTTTTTAGAGGCCACAGAGCGCTTAGCCTTGTTAGGCCCACGCAGTACCCATGGAGCACATGGAACAGCTGGTTATTGCATTTGGCCTTTGAGGACCAAGGCTCAGGAAATCTAAGGTGACAAAGCCTGTGGTCAAATAGCAAGTGGTAGTCAAGCCAGGATAAGAATTCCAGTCTCCTGCCAATGCACTCAGACCTTTTAAAAATGATATTTATGACTGTTTGCTCTGCTTGTAAAAAGAGCTCAGAAGTATTTTAGACATTTTGAAGAGTACAGAAAAACCTAAGAAGAAAAGAAAAATCATCAACCAGTATCCCACCACCCAGAAGTAACGCCTCTGAAATTCTGCTGTATTTCAGTCCAGGCTTTGTTCTGGCCATATGTACATGTACAGATGCCATGAACACATGAACTACGTTTTGTATCCTACTTAGTTAACATATTATGAATGCCTCTTGGCATAATTAGTCTTTAAAACTGAGAGTCTCATAGTATTTCATCATTGTATTTCATTTTTACTGAGGGATTCCTTATCAGTTAGACATTTAGATTACAGTTTATTTGAATTTCCTTAGGCATAAATCTTTCTTCTTGCTTGGGATTATTTCCCAAGGTTCACTGTAAAGGAGTAGCATTCCTGGGTCACATGGTGTGAGCATTTTGAGAGTCGTTGGTGTCCTAGACGCACAGAAATTGACCCTCCCACCCGCAATGCACAGGACCCTCCTCTGAAGACTTCCCACGGGTCAGACTGAAATAGTCACTTCTCCAAAGCTGGATTTGTCTTATCACACGGTCCAGTGTCATTGTGGGCTTCTTAGCTCCCGGTTTTGGGGTTTCCTAGGAATTCTTTCCCCTCCCAACACCCCTTGGTAACCTCTCTGGGTTCATGACACCCATGTGAGACACTGTACGTTAGACCTCGACTTCATGCTTTGCTCTGAGCACTTGAGTGCCTGATGCTGGGCCCTCGAGTGCTGGGCCACCCAGCAGTCGTGTCCGCATGTGGGAAGGCCATGGCTCTGTGGCAGCCGTGTTGGCTGGAGCTGTGTCGGTGTGTTGGCTGCCGCCACCTGGGCAAGTGTCTGGGCGTGTGTGGACAGGTGTGAGGGGCTGGGGCTGGGGCAGGGGGCAGGATGAAATGCAGGCCTGTGTGGGTGTGAGGGGTGTGTGCCTGCCCGGCTCCGTGTGGGTGCCTGCTGTGGTGGTGCTGGCATTTTTTCTGCAGCCAAGGCCATGGGGTGTGAGGACTCCCTGGGTCCCCGCTCTGACCCTTGCTCCCACAGGGCTGATCTATGACTCGGTCATGCTGAAGCACCAGTGCTCCTGCGGTGACAACAGCAGGCACCCAGAGCACGCCGGCCGCATCCAGAGCATCTGGTCCCGGCTGCAGGAGCGGGGGCTCCGGAGCCAGTGTGAGGTGAGGAGGTGCCGGTGGGGCCCGAGAAATGGGTGGAGGGAGGAGTCATGGGAGGGGAGGGGTGGGGGGCCCTGGGGCCCATGAGAGATGAGGGGCACATGGGCTGGTGGTGATGGGAGGGAAGGGGTGAGCATGGGCTCAGAGCTCTGTGGTCCCCTGTTCAGTGTCTCCGAGGCCGGAAGGCCTCCCTGGAGGAGCTGCAGTCGGTCCACTCTGAGCGGCACGTGCTCCTCTACGGCACTAACCCGCTCAGCCGCCTCAAACTGGACAACGGGAAGCTGGCAGGTAAGGGCCTAGTGGCCCTGTCTCCCCGTGCCCACTCACCTCACCCAGCTCCCATGCACTCCTGTCTTGGCTCTGCCCGCCTGGCCGGCCTCCTCCCACGCCCTGGACATCCCTACCCCAGCTTGCTGCCTAGCCCCTCTGAAGCCCACCTCCACCTCTCCCTTCCATATTTCTCTCCCCCAATACTCACCCAGCCCTGCTATCTGGGTTCCCTGCTCCCTATTGGGCCAAAGGCTGAGAGTATTCACGCTGACGTGGGCTGGGCCTCTCCTCGCAGGGCTCCTGGCACAGCGGATGTTTGTGATGCTGCCCTGTGGTGGGGTTGGGGTAAGTGTGCCCAAGGGTCTCAGGGGGCATTGCCAGGGCTCTCAGCTCTCCTCCCTGTGGTTCTCCCAGGCCCAGCCCCTGCAGAACCTCTGCTTGTTGTGGTTCTGCCAGACAGGGTGGGCCAGGGACTTCCTGAGGTGCCCTCTGCAGCAGGAAGCTCCTTTTGGACAGGCGTGTCTCGGACCCACAGTGTCCCCCGAATGTGGAGCCCAGCCTAAGCCTCGCCCCTAGAAGGTGTCTGGTAGAGGTTGAGTGAGGTTTCAGGAGCAGGGCCAAGGCTGGGGCTTAGGATCATCTCTCCCTTCAGAGACCCCCATGATTGGGCACTGGCCGCCAGGCTGCTCTGTCTGCTCTGAAGTGGGGTACCTCAGCCTGGTCCCCAGACCTTGGGCTGCCTGGCGTGACGTCATGGTGGTGCTTCCAGTGTCCTTGGCGATCCCAGCACTTCCCTACTCCGGGACACAGCCCCAAACTCACGAGCTTTGCTTCCTCAGTCCTCACCCCTTTGTGAAGGGAGCTTCCCGTCCCCTCTGGCTCAGCTCTCCTCGCCTAACACTATCTCTGCAGTAGTTTCTCAAGCAAGGTGTGTAGAGGCAGGGGATGGAGGCCTCATTCTGGAGGGAAAGTGGGAGCTGTAGCTGGTGGGGGACTTTGGGAGGCAGTCAGTGCCCTATTCACAACTTCCCATTTCTTGCCACTTTCTGGTTTTTCCAACTGTTGTTGCTTCTGTTTTCTCCTCCCTCCTCTCCCTCTCTGTCTTTCCCTCTCTCTCTCTTTCTCCAGCCTCTTGCGACTCTCTCTGCCTTCCTCGCCTCTCTTGGTCTGCCTCGCCCTTCCCATCTCCCCATCATGCCCCCCGGCCCCTCCCTAGCCTTGAGGCCCAGGGACTGGGTTTGGGGGGCCTCCCAGCCTGGGCTAGGGGCCCTGAGTGGAAGACAGTGGTGCAGACGGCCCCTCCAGCTCCGACCGTCCCGCAGGGCCTGAGCAGAGTCAGCTGGGGCTTAAAACCCCCTCCCGGCCCAAACCCCAAGTCCCGCCCAGGTAACGCCATGCCCCCTCCCCTGACCGGGGAGGCAGGTGTGATGCTGCCAGCAGAGTGCTGGCCAGATAATGGGCTGGTGCTGGGACTTAAGCTGGGAAAAAGTCATGCTGGGATTGGGGGACACAGGAGGCCTTGCCTTTGGGCGGTGGGGCACTGGGGAGGCAGCGCTGTCTGCCCAGCTCCCTGCCCCTGGGGTCCTGGCCGTGGGGTGGGGACTGCCCCCTTGGGCCCTGGCTCCTGTGTGAAGCCTTGGATGATGCGGGCCCTGACTCTGGCTCCCGCAGGTGGACACTGACACCATCTGGAATGAGCTGCATTCCTCCAATGCAGCCCGCTGGGCCGCTGGCAGTGTCACTGACCTCGCCTTCAAAGTGGCTTCTCGTGAGCTGAAGGTAGGAGGTTTGGGTTGAAGGTGAACACACCACAAAGGAGGCAGCAGAGTGGGGTAGTGCGGAATCTAGGCCCAGAACCCCAGGCATTGCGTTCATCTTAGAAATTGCCACAGGGTTTTCGAGGGGAAATTGAGGGCTCTGGGGACCAGGTTGAGATTTAAACTGTTGGGGTACGTTCATGCAGCTGTGGGAGAGAGCTGTCTGTTGATTGACAAGCATTCTTTCTTTTTCCAGAATGGTTTCGCTGTGGTGCGGCCCCCAGGACACCATGCAGATCACTCAACAGCCATGTAAGGCTAGGGGAAGACCTGGGTGGGATGAGGTGGGGGGCAAGCCCCCAGGAACTTCCTTTAGGGACATTCTTTCTTATTCCCTGAGCTTGCTCAGGCTGGGCCAACCCAGGGGCCTGGGGAGGGGAGGGCATGTGGGGAGAATGGGCTGGCACGAACTGTCTCTCCTTCCAGGGGCTTCTGCTTCTTCAACTCAGTGGCCATCGCCTGCCGGCAGCTGCAACAGCAGAGCAAGGCTAGCAAGATCCTCATTGTAGACTGGGTAGGTGCCTGTTCGTAGCACCCTCTGATTCGAGAGCCCTGGGGGAAAGGCCCTGAGCCTGAAGTTAAGAGATGTGGCTTCATATCTTAGTTCTGCAGTAGCCTCTCTGAGCCTCAGTTTCCCCTTGTGTAAAACTTGAGTGAAGATAACACCCACATCACAGTTGGGAGGCCTAGAGGGGATGGTGTGTGGGAACGCATTCAGCCATCGCAAACCCCCGCAATGGGTAGGAGCTGTCATTTGAGTGTTGTCTTTTGACCTCTGTTGGCTTCTTTTGGCAGATCTAGTAATTTCTGCATTTCCTGTACAGGTAGTGATGATAAGAATAATAGCAGATAACATCAGTACACCACTAATCACATCCAGACACTGATGGTTTTACACATGATAGATTTAATCCTGACTATAACCCACTTTACAGATGAAAGTGAGCACAGAGAGATTAAGTAACTCACACACAGTCATTCGTAAGTCGTGAGATGGATTTGAACCCAGCCCGGTTAGCTCTAGAGTGCTTGCATTTAACTGCTAAGCTATGTCCCTTCTGCACTGACAGCTGTGAAAGAGACATTTCTAAGCAGATGTTGAGAATGGTGGAGGACCTTTGCACACTTGAGTCCCCGCATGGTCCTGTGAGTCAAGTGTAGGGGCCAGCTTTCCCTAAGAGGGATGGGGCTGGGCCTCGTGTACCTGCCACTCTGTAACCGAGCTTGGTTTCTGATCACCTCATAACTTCATGACTTTATGCAAGACAGAGTGGTTCCTGATGTGTGTAACCCTGAACCTTTCCCTCTCCTTGCCACTAACCCCATGTCCACACAGTTACTCTCTCAGGTGGGCTGGCCTGAGATTGGGACACCTCCTCTCCTTCAGGATCTTATATTACAGCCAGCCCTGTCCAGCACAGAGAAGCCGAGGTTCAGAGCTGGGCAGTGGATTACGTGGGGCCACTCAACCATGTGGCTCTAGGAACCCCAGGTTCCTGATCCCCAGTCTAGGGTCCTGACCTCAGAATGGCCACTGACCTTGAAACCCTTCTAACCTGTCCTGGCCTCTGTGTCGCTGCCTTCCCTAATCACTGCCTATCTCCCTACACAGGACGTGCACCATGGCAACGGCACCCAGCAAACCTTCTACCAAGACCCCAGTGTGCTCTACATCTCCCTGCATCGCCATGACGATGGCAACTTCTTCCCAGGGAGTGGGGCTGTGGATGAGGTAACCGCATGTCAGGGCCACATCCTCCAGCCTCATTGAGTCTCCTCCTGGCACTTACTCTGCCTCTGTCGTGATGAGCTGTGTGATCCTGGGTAGACTGCTGAACCTCTCTGAGCCTCAACTTCCCTATCTGGAAATGAGGAGGCTGGATGAGCTGGGGTGGCAGCTCTAACAAGCTGGTGATCCCCTTCTGGGACTCTGCTGTCCTCATGTCTCTCTTGCCTCCTGCTTTCCAGGTAGGGGCTGGCAGCGGTGAGGGCTTCAATGTCAATGTGGCCTGGACTGGAGGTCTGGATCCCCCCATGGGGGATCCTGAGTACCTGGCTGCTTTCAGGTATGTGCTCTCCTGTCCATTCTCCCAAGAGCACCAGGGTGGAGGTGATCAGTTGGATTGTCAGCCTGTCCCCACCAGTTCCTAGACATTGTAGGTGAACAGTAGTGAGAATAGGACACACAGAGAGAAGAACGCAAAAGTCAAAGCGTGCTTTGCAAAGGCATACATTACCAAGAGCCAATGTCAAACTGATTGCTGGCAGATGGGCAGTGGAGTGAGCAGAGCTGGCACATTTAGTCAGAGAAGGCTGCCTGCGGGAGGTGGGCTTTCAGCAGAAGAGCAGAAATTTAAATTGTGGAGAAAGAGAGAAAACAGATAATGTCCATATTGGGGGAGTAACTTAAAAAAAAAGTCATTCTGGAAGAGGGCCTTTGGGATTTGTTCAGGAGCCCTTATATATTTCACACTGGGGTACCTACACTCCATTTGGGAAAAGAGAATTCTGGAAATGGATCTTCCAACACTTTTCTGGAGTTATCTCCATGACAGCTAATTCTGTGAGAGCCCTGGGCTGGAGTTCTTGGAGTCTTCTCAGAGCCCAGGGCTATGAAGAACACCCAAGCAGACCCCAGAGTTGGATCAGGGTAGAGGGAGGCAGTTGTGGGGGAGGGCTGGAAGAGGGAGAGGATGGAGAGAATGTAGCCAGGTGGCCCAGGACCTCAGAGGACCTAGTTGTCCCCACTCACCTCTCAAGTAGTGAGTAGCTGGGTGTGGCCAACTCAGTCCAAAGGACTGAGCATTTCTAGTCCCTGAAGCTTCATGACCAGAGTCCATCTCTGCAAGGCCATGAGATTACCCTTTCCCTGTGGCTCAGGCCACTGCACCCCACGGATGCTCACTGCACCCCACAGATGGTTCCATGCACACACACGTGCACACACACATGGTCACACACACTCCTCTTTCATTGCCTCTGGTGCCCCATCCTTGGCTCCTTTCTGCCTCCTGCTAGTTAAGTCCCCTAGGGGGCTGAGTCCAGGGTGTGTGTGCCAGGGACATGGGTGGCCAGCCAAGATCAAGGAGGTCAGAGAAATCTGCCAGTTGTGCTGGGGCATTGGGAGCCTTGGAGGCCTAAGAACAGGGTGCCCCACTGCAACATTGGCAGAACCGCCCCGGCAACCCTGCACAGTATGATGATCACCACTTCTTGTGATCTCACAGGACAGTCGTGATGCCCATTGCCCGAGAGTTCTCTCCAGACCTAGTCCTGGTGTCTGCTGGATTTGATGCTGCTGAGGGTCACCCGGCCCCACTGGGTGGCTACCATGTTTCTGCCAAATGTAAGGGAGCCTCAGCTGAGGGGGAGATATAGGGACTGAGAGCCAGGGGGTGCGGGCAGTGGGGAGGCGGTATGGGGAGTAGGGAGGTGGTGCGGGGAGTAGGGAGGCACTCCCAAGTCAGAAAGGGAAGGTGGCAGTGGTCAGCCCAGTACTTTCAGCCTGAGGACTGGAGTATGGCAGCTGGCCCCCAGGATCTGAGCACAGCCCAGGCCCTTTCTCAGGACCGGGCTGGTTCACCATAGAGGGCTTGACCAGGTCATACTCATGGGGACTTAATTCCAGTAGGCAGGAAGCTCACCCATGGGACTCCCCACCCCAGCTGGGTTGATTCCAGGGGAGCTGGCAGCTCCTCCAGAGGAAGGGGAGAGAGGAGCAGCACTCTCAGACTAGACGGCGCCCACTCAGCCCACTGGGCCACAGGGCCCACAGGACAGAAGGAGGAGAGGGTGCAGCTCAGTGAAAAAGACACAGGCTAGAGTCAATGACTCAAGTTCAAGTCCTACCTTGCTGCCACTTACTAGCTGTGGGGCTTTTCCCAGGCCCTTAACCTCCCTGAGCCTTGAGTGAAGCATACTAGTAGGTTTTGCACGACATTCAATGTGAAAGCACTTTGGAAATAGTGATTGATATATGTGAGTCATTCTTTATTAGGGAGGAAGCAAGCAGGGAAGCCACAGGGGTCGGGAACGGGGTCACCTCTCCACTCCCTCCCCTCCCATTTCTCCCCATCCAACCTCTAGGTTTTGGGTACATGACGCAGCAACTGATGAACCTGGCAGGAGGTGCAGTGGTGCTGGCCCTGGAGGGTGGCCATGACCTCACAGCCATCTGTGACGCCTCTGAGGCCTGTGTGGCTGCTCTTCTGGGTAACAAGGTGAGCCATCTCCCTCCCCTATCCGTGTTTCTGTCAGGCAGGTTAGCCTGGCTCTCCCAGGACTACCCAAAGAGCAGGCAGATGGGATGGCACAGGGTGGGAGTGGCCAGGCCTGAAACGAGGTAGGCGAAGCGGAAGCCTCTGTTCCAAGTTAAGTCCGGGCAGCGTCTCCTGGCCTAGGTAGAGTGTGCTTGTGGCTAGCAGTCCGGGGCCCCTGGGGTGGGAGTGAGCTGGGCCTGTGGGTCCCTGAGACTGGTGGCTGATGTACTGTTTTCTATAGGTGGATCCCCTTTCAGAAGAAGGCTGGAAACAGAAACCCAACCTCAATGCCATCCGCTCTCTGGAGGCCGTGATCCGGGTGCACAGTAAGTGTGGAGATGGGACACTCGCTGAGCTCAGACTGGGGGATCTTGGTGGTACCCTGCCCCCCCGTGGCCAGAGTCCTAGGGCTTCCAGTGCCAGCCAGGTGACCTGCTGTTGGTCTGGAGTAAGATTCCTGTGAATGACCCAGGCAGCAATGGTGAGCACCCCCGAGCGAGGGGGTGTCCTCTGAGCCCTCCCGATGGAGCCAGCAGGGCCCAGCGGACAGTGGCCCCTCAAGGTAGGGACTGGCCTCCATCTCTAGCTACAGCCCTAGACCACGGCCAGGTGAACAGCAACACTCAGGCCTTGTTTGCCAAAAGGCCTGGTTCCCATCCCTCCCCTCAGTCCTGGCCATGGGGGTCTCAGGAGCTCTGGGGGCTGGGTCTTAGGATAACCCCCACATTTGTAAAGTACTTTAAATTTTCAACTTCAACTCAATATCTATTGAGCATCTTATGTCAAGACCCATAATCTATACTAGGGATAAAAATGAATAAAATAGATTCCCATATCAAGGGCTGGGTACAGGAGCCATGATGGTAAAGACATGGCTGATTCCTCTTACGGTGGGTACCCCCACACTGAGCCAGGTTCCAGGACATGGCTTCTCACAGCAGCAGGCAGGAGGAGCATTCTTCTGGCCTGGGCACCCATGCAGAGCGGCCGTGGTGATGGTCAGCTCTCCCACGTCGTGTTCTTCCCACCTCCCAGGCCCTGCTTTCCTGAGTGCTGGGCTGAGCACTGGTGGGGGCTGCATTTAAGTGGGAGGCCCGAGCTTGGGGCTCTGGGAGGTCGCTGTGACACAGACCCTGTCTGCAGGCAAGCAGGCCCTCCTGATGCTCTCAGGAGCCCTGCACCTGTGGGGAATGAGTCAAAGGTGGCCTTGCAGCCACAGGGGATGAGAGAAAGGCTGGGCACCTGCTAGGACCCCCTCACAGCCATGTTGAACCCACTCTGCTTACCCTGTCAGGCTGTGGGGGAGGGGGAGTAAAGTGAGGAGAGGGGCAGGTGGGAGAGCCAACCCCAAGTGGAGGACAGGCCTGCTACTCCGGGGCCCTGGGCCTGAGACACCAACCTCAGTATCCAGTCTAGGACATGGTGTGGGGGGGCTTGCCTTCTCTAACCCTTTCTGACCTGGCATCTTACCCCAGGTAAATACTGGGGCTGCATGCAGCGCCTGGCCTCCTGTCCAGACTCCTGGGTGCCTAGAGTGCCAGGGGCTGACAAAGAAGAAGTGGAGGCAGTGACCGCACTGGCATCCCTCTCTGTGGGCATCCTGGCTGAAGACAGGTAATGCCAGACCCCCCGCCCTGGGCCCACAGCCTCTCCACCGCTTCATTCCTCCCTGCTTGAAGACCCCGGGTCCCCTGTGCAGCCACCCCAACCCTCCCAGGCTTCCTGACCAGAGTTGAGAGGAAGCTCAGCTAAGGCCCTTCCTGCAGCTCTGGCGCTCCAGCATCCCACCCTTGTCCCTCCTCGCAGGCCCTCGGAGCAGCTGGTGGAGGAGGAAGAACCTATGAATCTCTAAGGCTCTGGAACCATCTGCCCGCCCACCATGCCCTTGGGACCTGGTTCTCTTCTAACCCCTGGCAGTAGCCCCCATTCCTGGGTCTTTAGAGATCCTGTGGGCAGGTAGTTGGGATGAGAAAACAGCCTGCCTGCCTTGACAGTCATCCCAGGGAGCCTGAGAAAATCCCTGGGTCTAGAATGGGGACTGGAGAGGACCCTGAGAGGAGGCGGGCTGGGCAGCGACCCCCACAGGGCTCTCGAGAACACATTCTCCCCTCCGGTGTGGGCCCTGGCTGTGGCCCCCATTCCTCAGGACTGCACAGAGGAGGACTGGCTCCGGCTCCGTCGGGCTCACCCTTAACCACTATTCCTGGCTCTGCAAACCCCAGACTTTGCACACAGCCCCGGGCTCCACACAGAAATGTGAACTTGGCCTCAGACAGGCTGGCCCTTCCTAGGCTCTAGGGGCTGGCGGGTAGTGGCAGCCAATAGGTCCCATATTCCTGAGTGCAGGGGGAGTGCCTCTTACCTGCTTCCTCAGATGACTCTGGAAGCTTCCCCTTACCACCGGGCACTGAGACGAAGCTCCCTGACAGCCGAGACTGGCAGCCCTCTTCTGGTCTGTGCCCTCACCAGAGGCCCCCTACATCAACCTCCTGGCGATGCCCTGGTGGAGCGGATGGGTGCTCTGGGAGTCGGGTGCTCTGGGAGTCCTGTGCTTCCTGATCCAATGGTGCCAAACCCTTCATCTCCCCCAGAAGCACAGCATACCCCTGGGACCCCTCGACCACTGCCCCCTCGGGGAGCCTTCTGTTTCTGGGGTCTCCCCCACCACAGCTCTGACTCCCACCCCACATAGGACTAGCCTGGCTGAGGGGGAAGGGGTGGGAGAGAAGATACAGACACGGAGGAGGGGAGGCTGCTCTGGCAAAGTCTTCAAGGCTTTTGGGGGTCCAGGCCTGGGGTCAAGAAGGAAAATGTGTGTGAGCGTGTGTGTGAATGAGGAGTGTGTGTGAGCGTGTGTGAGGGGTGTGTGTCTTTCCTAGGACCCACCATACCCTGTGTATGTATGCATGTTTTTGTAAAAAGGAACAAAATGGAAAAAAATCTGAACAATAAATGTTTTATTTGCTTTATTTGCTTTAAAAGTGCCTCTGAAAGGTCCCCCCGGAAGTGAGCAGTGTGCCGTCAAGTGGCTGTGCCGCGCACCTGTGTGCGTCTGAGTCAGTGCCGGAGGAGGGACCAGGGTGGTCTGGGCTGCAGCCCCTCTAACTCTTTGCCCTTCGTGCCCTGCAGGAAGAACCCATTCTGAACACACCCTGGCTATCCCTGGCTGCCCCACTTTGGGGTGACAAAGAGGAGGCAGGCCTGGGCTGAGTCCACAGAGACCAGCCCTGATATGGTGGAAGTCGGGGTCAGGTGGGGGAGTGGGAATACAAGAGCTCAGCCCTAGCTCACCACGGCATCCCCAAACAGCTGTGACTCAGACACACCTGGGTTTAAGTCCCAGCTGGGAGCTCAGGTAAGTCAAATAGTCTTCTGGGGCCTCTGTTTATCAGTAGAAGGCTCCAGAAGCATACACTGTTGATGGTTCCTTCCTGCTCTGATGCACCATGCCTGATTAAGCATACATTGAGCCTAGAAGAGAAAAGGGGTGAGGCACAGGCCTGGACAAGCTCGCCCAGCCTAAGCAGAGAGGAAGGCGCCAGGCTGGCAGCACCTGCCTTTGTGGTTCTGAGTTGGCCCGGTTTTTCCAGCAGGAAGAGGAGCACCTCATTACCTTAGACCTGGCCCAAGCTCCCAGCAGCCTGGCAGGGTGTGAGGGAAGAGGTGTTAATCCTTTCCCATCTGGCCTGGCCTCTCAGGTGTGGACACCAAATCCCACAGGGGTTGCTGCAGCTATGCCCATGGGCATCCTTGCCCTGGCTGAGGTGTGCTAGAGAGAGGAGAGCTGGAGGAGGAGAGCTGAGCTGGTGGTTACCCCATGCCAGGAGGGCCAAGGCAAGAGGGCCTCCAGCCCCAGAGAGACTGACCCTGTCCCCTGCCCTCCAGGGCACAATTGAACTAGGGGAATGGCTTAATCAGACAGCCCGAGAACTGCCACTACCACTCCCTCCCTGCCCACTCCTCCCAAAGTCCACCTGTCCCCACAAGATTCCCACCTCACAAGCAACCACCAGAGGCTGATACAAATGGCCGCTGTATTTTTGCTAAAGTGACAGTGACACAGATAAGGCAAAGAGCTGAGGGGCAGGACACATCAGGTGGGAAGGGGGAGACCGTGCAAAATGGCAGTCTAACATAAAATCATCCTTGTAACAACAGCCCCTTCCCTCCCAAGTTAGGTGAGCCCTTGGGCCAGTGTATGGGCAGGAAAGCAGATTTGTGTCCTTCAGAAGGGAAATGTAAAAAGGTGAAAGCTCTAGTTGAAGGGCAGTGAGGGGCTGGAGTGGGAGAGAAGGTCTCTCCTGGCCGGTGGTCTGGGTGCAGTAAGGGCACTCTGAGAAGGCAGAGTGGAAACGCAGGGCTAGAGGGGCATGGGAACAGGTTTGGGGGCTCCTTCCAGCCTCTGCCATGTTGCCCCCTTCCCCAAAGCCCTTCCAGGGGCGAGAGCACATTCCCCATGACCCTGAGTCTGGCCTCATTTGGAAGTCCTTTGGGGTATATGGATGCCTGTGTGTGTGGGTGAGATGGGTGAGGGGCCATGGCTATCTGGCTCTAGCACACTCATGGGAGACCAGCTCTGGGAACAACAGGATGGGGTGCTGGGATGGGGGCTTAAGAGGTCTCTGCTAGATATTCCTGAACTGACCTCCCCAGGTGCCCACCCTGGCCTTGGGAAGAGAGTGCCTAGGGCAGCAGGGATGGAAGCCCTGGCCTGCAGCATAGCTCCAGGCCTCATGGCCCTACCCCTTAACCTCTTGACTTTGTTGCCCTGGCCTTACATACAAAGATTCCTCACTGCGTGCTAAGAAAACAGATCCAGGTCGGGCACGGTGGCTCACGCCTGTAATACCAGCACTTTGGAAGACTGAGACGGGTGAAATCACCTGAGGTCAGGAGTTCAAGACCAGCCTGGCTAACATGGCAAAACCCCGTCTCTACTAAAAACACAAAAATTTGCCAGGCATGGTGGCAGATGCCTGTAATCCCAGTTACTTGGGAGGCCGAGGCAGGAGAATTGCTTGAACCCGGGAGGTGGAGGTTGCAGTGAGCTGAGATTGTGCCACTGCACTCCAGCCTGGGTGATAAGAGTTAAGACTCCATCTCAAAAAAAAAAAAAAAAAAAAGAAGAAGAAGAAAAGAAAACAGATCCATTTGAAGAGGTCTAAAGCTGCCCTCTGGACAAGCTGATGAGGAGCAACATGGCAGAATCCCCTGTCTACCACACCCAGGTCTCCCCTAAAGGGGACGGGCGGGACAGCTTCCTGGGAGACCACACTCGTCCTGCTGTGTATTTTCTGCCACAGTTCTGGGGTCCCCAGGGGGTGGGAGTAGCCTCTCCCAACGTCTCAGAGGCTGAGTCCAGGTCCTAAGGACCCCCCTGGGGTACAGAGACCTCACCCCTGGGTCAGAAATCGCTGAGGATGCTGATGTCGGCAAAGTCAGCCCGGTAGCGGTGGGCATAGAGGCTGAGCAGGAAGGCCCACTTGAAGGAAATGAAGCTCCAGACACTGGAGAGGTAGTAGCTGGTGGGGTCTGTGAGGCCTGCAGGGAGAGAAGAACCGACGGTGACTTGAGCACGCCCTGCCCTCAGCCTCTGCACTGGCCACAAGGCCAGGGCCACCCTCCCCACTCAACATCCCTGCAACCTCCCGGCAGCTGAACCAACCCTTCAGAAAGAGATTGTGACGGAGGTTTTAGAGCCATGGTCCCCAACCTTTTTGGCACCAGGGACTGGTTTTGTGGAAGACAATTATTCCACAAAAAAACTGGGGGAAACGGTTTTGGGATGAAACTGTTCCACCTCAGATCGTCAGGCATTAGATCATCAGGGGCACGCAACCTAGATCCCTCGCATGTGCCTCACAACAGGGTTTGTGCTCCTAATGCCCACCCCTGACCTGGCAGGAGGCGGAGCTCAGGCGGTAAGGCTTCCTTGCCCTTCACCTGCTATGCGGCCTGGTTCCTAACAGGCCACGGGCCACTACTGTTCCACGGCCGAGGGGCTGGGGACCATTTTAGAACATTCCAGGGTTTTCAGGCAGGAGGCCGTGGGGATTAGGGAAGGGCAGGGCTGGCCAATCACAGGTCTGTATCATCCACTCTGCTTCCGTAACAAACCTGCTTTAGTTAGCATCAGACTCCAGGAAGAAGGGCCTCTGGTTACTTCCAGCCACAGCCACCAGAGGGCGCGCCCATCCCAGAGCTGGGCAGAGACTAATGGGTCCCAATATCATGGGTGCTTGTATGGGCTATGCACTGCTCAAGACTTCACATCAGTTTCACTGACTCCACCCAACTTGGGAGGTGGGGACTTGTTTTCTCCACTTGAACATAACAAAACCCGTGCCCAGGGAGGTTAAGTGATCCACCCAGTCTCTTTGGAGGTAACCTGTGGAACCAGGATGGGAATGCTGCTAAAATCCCCCCTGCTGCCCCTCCCATGCCCTCTTTCCCTGGGACCCGCCCTCACTCTGATGCCGGGTGATGGCCAGCACGAGGAAGGTGCAGAAGGCAGCGATGGAGACAGCCGAGAAGAGGACACCCACGAAGAAGAAGCCGCGCAGCCCCTTGAGCCAGGTCCTCCAGTAATCTTGCATGTACATAATGTGAGTCACGAGGACCCACAATGCCAGCACCCCTGCAGGAGAGACACATCAGGGCCCATCCCCAGGGTGCTCCAGGGCCCTGTAGATCCACTAGGCCATGCCTATTTGCATAAGAATACCAAGAATATGGTCTTGTCACTCACTCCCTCATAGAATGGAGTTTTCCTTTTCAGGGGCTGTGATATCAGAAGCAGGTAAGAGACTGAGCTGCCTGCTAGTAAGCCCAACATTAGAGAAACCTGCAGAAATACAAAACCCTACCATTCTCTCTCATTTTTTTTTTTTGTTTGTTTTGGAAAACATGACTCTCTCTCACAAAAATGTTATGTTAATTCATGTTATTTTTAGTATTACTTTAAAATGCTAAAAAATGTTCCGTTTTAACTTCTAATATAGTATATATCAATAGATAAAACTCACATACATAAAATTTGCATGGAGTTTCACTACTTTTCAAGAGTATAAAAGGATCCTGAAAACCAGAAAATCTGCGCCTCAGCAGCCCAGCCTGCTTTCTGGGAACTTGTCACTGTTTACCCTGAGGGCCACAGAGCAGGGAAGCCATGCTCCTGCCCCATGCTCCTTCTCCACCCAGCCCTCAGAGGCCACAGTCTCAAAGTCACAGGGCCTGCAGGGCTCTTCCCAAACTGCCTGAGTTGGTTTTGCAGGATGAGGAGGTCCAGCCACGAAGACTCCAGGGTCACGCAGCCCCTGAGTGACCTTATTGTTCTTAGCCAGACCTCATGCCACTCCCTCCATTTTGTGGCAAAGGGCAGGCCATCACCACCTGTACCCCCCACCCTGTCCCAGCTTTTCCTGGGCCTGGTCTCTGCGCCTGGGTGGACACTTCCCCTAGGATGCCAGCTGCCACCCAGCCAATACAATACAATACAATACAAAACAACCCTCTGTGCCAGGCAGTGACTGCTGGTGCAGCCCAAAGAGTGGAACAAACATCAACTCCATTGGCAAGGGTCCGGGCAGGGCGGTGCATCCCGGCAAGGGACAAATGAGGAAAGAGGCAGAGCCAGCTGCAGGCTCTCAGCTGGTTGGACTGCAAGGTGTGGTCCACTCAGGCCACTGCATCCTAGGAGTCAGGAGGCCTTTCCAAAAGGCAGCTGCATACATGCCACTCAGAGTAGTTACCAAATGTGCACAGGAAGGATAAGCATCTGGTTGGGGAAAGTGGTTATCTCTGGCAATGGAGACAAGGAAGGGAAGTTGATGGGGCGGTTCGGGTGGGGAAGTGCTTTGAGGGAATCTATGCTATTTTATCTATGCTATTTTCTTAGGCTGGGTGATGAATAAAAGGGTGTTTGTTAAATTGTCTATCCTTTTTTATGTGCCTAAAATATTTCATAGTTTTTTTTAAGGGGGAAAAAGGCAGGGGGAAGCTAGTCACCATGGAGCTATGCTCTGGTTACCAGCTCAGAGGCTGTCCCAGTTCGGCTGTCCCCAGGCAGTCCAGTGAAGAACAAAAATCCATGAGACTCCAAGCCAAGAAATCGGGAGCCTGGCACTGCTGTGTCCCAAAGCCTTGGTGTTTCCACATCTAAAAATGGGTGGGGCCCAGGGGTCCTGGCAGTTTGGGTAACTGGGCCCAGGGTTCTACCCTAGTGAGGGCGAAGGCCTACCAAGCCTACGGCTTCCCTTAGTCCCTGCCACTGTTTGACCCCTCGAACACTCTCCCAGCCCTGCCCCTGCCCACCTCCACTCTTCCTCAGGGGGTGGGGGCCTAGAATATGGGTCCCCCTCCCACTGAGATCAGGGTGGGCCAGGACAAGCATCTGTCCCTCCCTACCTATTCTGGATGTTGGAGCGGGCCAGAGGTGGACAGGACAATCATCTCACAGCTTCCTCTTACCTCCTACAAGATCTGGATTTTATACCAGCCACCTTTCCCAGAAGTCCCTCCCACTCCTCACATGTGTCCCATGTTTTCATTTGAGGGAGCTGTTTGGTTTCTTAAAGGGCTCTAAGCACAAGGTTTGTTGTCACTGAGCACACTCAAGGAACAGTCTGATGGGCACCTGTCTGGAACAGGTCCCCTCGCCTTCTGTCTCCTCATACCACAAGGGGTTGGGGAAGTTGAGCTCTAAGATCCTTTCCCACTCAAAGATTCTAGAAGCCAGCTTGGGAGAAAAATAAGGTCAGAACAATTCCTCTGTGACTCAGCAGTTTCTGGGTTAGGAAATGCTGAAATAGGGGCCCGTGAAGATGCCATCTCTTAGTCCACTGATCACGATCCAGTGGTTCCCCAAAACTCCCACCCCCACGTACACGCACGTACCAAAGAGGGCTGACAGCAGGAGGGAGAGGAAGACAGCCATTTGTGGTGTTTCAGGGCCTGTTCTTTGTTAATAAGCAGGCATGGTTTAACCACCTCTCACCTTCCCTCAACCCTGCTCCAGGCCCTACACAGAGGCCTCCCCTCCAGATAAACACACACCAAGTTTGGAGGCAGTCCTGCTGCCCACGCCCTGGCTCCTACCACCCTCCTGGGAAGGGAGCTCTCCTCCAGCCCTACCCAAGCGGGTCACCGAAGGAGGTAGAGCCCCTCACTGGTCCCCTCCCACGCATCAGGCAGGAGGCAACGTACCTCCCTAATACCCTTCCTTAGCACACTTGGGGACTCTAGGAAGCCTGGTTTGTAAAACTCGGGGTGGAACGGACAGGTTACCAACCCCAACTAGCTGCAAGCCCACACCAGACCACACCATTGCTCCATCCTACCTGTTTCAAGGAGCAGAGCCCCTGCTTGGCCTCTGGGCGCACAGGCAATAAGCTAAGGGCAAGGAAGGCATAGGGTAGGGCGGTGAAAGCATCCCCAGTGGCTGGGCTGGAGGTGAGGAGACAGGAGACACCTGGGGGATGCCGCAGGGTAAACGCAGACAAGAAGGACACTGGGCCTAGGTCAGGCCCCTCTACTCCTTCCCAGGAGGAAGACAGTCCTGGAGCTCCAGGGCTCTTGCTCACAGCTCACGTGGGAAAAACCTAGAGCTGTTTAGACTCCAGGAGCAATTTTCTTTTTCCTCTTTCCTTGGTCTACTAAACCCAGAGCAAGAGTCTGTGTTTTCCCCTAGGGCTCCCACAGCAAAGCCAGACCAGGTAGATCCAACCCACACCTGCCCGCCTCCCCAGGAAAAACAGCCTTGCTTCTGCCACTGCCTTTCTCCAAAGCCACTTCTTCGAAGGTGCCCATCAGGATGGGAGAGGGTGTCCCCACCCGTGAACACTCTGCCCACCAGATCCAGGGGCTCCGTGACTCTGCTCCAGAAACCGGCACACCCAATCAGTCCTTGCCTGATCCAACATGGGAGAAGGAGCACACTGGGGCTGCCCTTGGGTGACTCAGCAGATTCTGAGCTATAAAATGCTGAGTCAGAAGTAGGGTGCTCACAAGTTAGTAAATCTGCTGACACTTTACCCCCAAAAGAGGAAGAAGGCTGACCGGCCACAGACCCTCAGAACCCACTCATGGTGGGGGGAAGGTCGGAGGCCCAGGCTTGGCAATCCCTCTCGCTGCCACCATCCACCACCACCACTACCAAGCAGTTTTGGCTCTTCCACCGCCACTGTCAAAGATCAGACCATCAGGGAGATGCCAGGACCCTTCTCCAGCTGGCTGCTGCCCTAGTGCCTCTCTCTGAAGGCAGCTCCACAGCTGGCCTGCCACATAGGCCAAGGGAAGCCTGTGGGGAGGGAGAGAGGGCAGAGTTGGGTTGGAAGAAAATCCCAGGCAACTCCCTAGAGTATAAGAAAGAAGGCCTTTTCCATAGCCCTCTAGGAGGCAGCTGGAGACTCAGGGAGTGGGCAGCACTGCAAGATTTCAGATCTGGAGGGAAGTCAGATGGCTTTCGGGGACATCTCCTCCCACTCCTAATAGATGAGGAAACTGTGGCCCAGGATGGGGTCAAACGGCCAGGTAGGGCTCACCTCCACTTGCACCAGGCCAGACTCAACACAACCCGCTGAGATCCCAGGCTGGCCCTCCCTCCTCATCCTTCTCTCGCCTTAGGTCTTAGCAATGCAATCACAGGGCTCTGACGCCGCCTTCCAGAGGGGAAAGCAATAGGCCCAATAGGAAACAAAAAAGTGGCAGGGAGAAGTGAACCTTGAAAAACATGGAGGGTGGCGGGGTGCAGAGGGGAAAGGAACTAGGGCTCTGTAGATAATGCGCAGAGATGGGCCAGGTGTCCTCAGGAGCCCACAGGTGGTGAGGCAGCTGGGCAGGCAGAGAACACCCTAGCCACGGTACCCACCCCCCCTTCTTGGTGACCCAGTGCTTTGTTGGCATTGTGCAGGGTGGGGCCATGTATGCCCCTCTTCTAAGGCATTAACCCCACCTCATGCTGCGACTCTACCCAGGGATGGCACTCAGCATGCCCCGTGGCAGTAAGTAAATTAGTTATTTTTAGTTATTCCATTTAGGGTTCTTTTGGCAGAGGATTTTAGTAACGGAATATGATCATCATATGTAAAAGTATTATCCTTATCCGTATTTTCTTCCCAAAGTCCTTTCCCACACATATTATTTCATATAGCTGTGTAATCCCGAGTAAGCAATTTATTTAACTTCAGGCCTCAGTTTCCTTATCTGTAAAATGGACATCATAATAATGCCTACTTCTCGAGACTAATGTAAGGATTAAATGAAATAACGGAAGCAGGTTGCTTACATAGTGCCTGACACATAGAAAGCATTTTTTTAAATGTTAGAAAGTAGAGATAACATTTTTCATCTGCATATCAATTCTATGGCACAGAGAGATTAAACTGCGATCCCAAATGTGCACAGCAAGGAGCACTGGTCAGCCCAGAGCCTCCATCAGCGCACCGATGCTTCCCCTTCCCTCCCAGAAGCACAAAAAGGGCGGCTGGGCTGCAGGATTTGGCAGACCTTGGCAAAGGAGCCACAGCAGACGGGTGGCAAAAAGGCACCAACATGGGTGGAAAGAGAATGTCCAGTTTCTATCCCTAACACGGTCCTCCCGGTGGGTCTCAGCAGAGGGCTCTGCGGAGGATGGGGTACACACTGGAAGGAGGCAGATGGGCTTCCCCAGCAGATGGGCTTCCCCAGCCATCCCTAGCCCTCTTCCTTTCCCACTTCTTCTCTCTCTGCCCTCACCCAACACCCAGGGAGGGGGCACCCGGGGGGTCAGGGGATCCCTCAGAACAAGCGTGTGTGTGTGTGTGTGTGTGTGTGTGTATGTTTGGAGATAGGAGAGGACCAGCGCCGCGGGCGCGCGGAGGGGACACTGTCGTGGGGCAACTGGGCGGAGGGCGACAGGCAGTGTGCCGGTACAGATAACCCAGGCGGCGCGGCAGGTCTGTGCAGCCGGCAGTGGCGGGCCGTCGGCACCCCCAGGTGGCGCCCGGCCGGGCATCGGGTCCCGGAGGCACCCAGGAATGCCCAGGAGCCCGGGCCCGCGTGGGGCCTGCCGCCGTCAACCGCCGTTTTCCAGTAAACACTCCACCCGCTCCGCGGGGAAGCGCCGCCCGGGAGGAGCGTCCTGGAGCAGCTGACAGCGCCCGCCCCGCAGCCGCGCACCCGCCCCGCGCCGCCCAGCGTCCCGGGGTACCTGCGAGCCCTCCCATGGCCGCGGTCCCCGGCTGTCGGTAGACCACCGTCCAGACGAGGAAGATGGAGAAGCCGGCCACGGAGCTGATGCCGGAGTAGGCGGCGCGGAGGCCGAGCTGCAGCCGGGACGGGGCCATGGGGCTGCGGCGCCAGGCGGGCCGAGGGCTAGCGCGGCCGAGAGTCACAGGTGCAGGGCCCGAAGCCGCCAGCCGGAGCCGCGGGAGCCGCCAGAGCAGCCGGAGCCCCGCGCTCCGCCCCCGGCCCGCCCCCAGCGCCGCCGGCACAGCGCCCTCCCCGGCCGGAGGCCGCCCGCGCCCGGAACCGCAGACGCCACCGCCGCTTTGCTAAGCCCCGGTGTCGTTTGGGGGATTCCTGCTAAAAAGGCGGATTCCTGGGCCCATCCCCAGACCCGCCGTGTCAGGATAGTTGGACCTTGGAAAGGATTGGAAATATGCCTTTATACGAGCCAGCCGCGGGGATTAAAAATCTTTACCTCTGAATAAGAGGCGTATTTTCGTTTAAAATTGAAATTAAAATTTCTTGTTAAAAATTAATATGTAAAATGTACGAAATATTAGAGTACGCTGTGAATAGAATTCCTTCTGCCCGTCCCTCTATCAACCAGGTTCCCTCCCACCATATCGCAGAAGATTCCTCCACACACTAAAGTCTGAGAACCCCTGCGACCAACACCTTCTGACTGCAAACACTCTATCCTCACGTACAGCTCCCCACAAATCCCTACTTTTTTCTTTCTTTTTTTTTAAAAACATAGTTTCACTCTGTTGCCCAAGCTGGAGTACAGTGGCGCCATCATAGCTCTGCATCCTTCAACACCTGGATTCAAGCAATGCTCTCACCTCAGCCTTCCAAGCAGCCAGGACTACAGGTGTGTGTCACCACGCCTGGTAATATTTTTTGTTATATATTTTTTCTAGAGATGGGGTCTGGTTATGTTGCCCAGGCTGGTCCCCAACTCCTGGCCTCAAGCTATCTTCCCACCTCGGCCTCCCAAAGCGCTGGAATTACAGGCTTGAGCCACTGCATCCGACCTCACCTTTCCTTTTATCAGCACAAGCCTCATCCTCCTAAACGCCTCACCCTGACCCTCGGGATCATACTATTGTAAGGAAGAGACAGATCGGTAGCAGGAGTGCACTGAGCTCCCACGTGAGCCCAGCTTCCACCAGGAGCTGGAGAGAAAATCCCAGCACAATAACAAGGGCTTTGACAGAGCACTTAGGATCCACATGGGGAGGCCCATCATATACCTGCACAAAACATAACCAACACCCCTTGCATTATTATTATTATTATTATTTTTGCTGCTGTAACATTATCACAAATTTACTGACTTAAAATAACACAAACTTATTATTTTACGGTTCTGTAGGTCAGGAGTCCAAATAATGGTCTCACTGGGCTAAAATCAAAGGGACATCAGGGCTACCTTGCTTCTGGAGGCTCTAGGGGAAAATCAGTTTCGTTGCCTTTTCCAGGTTCTTTTTTTTTGATACAGAGTCTTGCTCTGTCACCCAGGCTAGAGTGCAGTCGTGCGATCTCAGCTCACTGCAATCTCCGCCTCCTGGGTTCAGGTGATTCTCCTGCTTTAGCCTCCCGAGAAGTTGGGATTGCAGGCTTCCACCATCACACCCAGCTAACTTTTGTATTTTTAGTAAAGATGGGGTTTCACCATGTTGGCCAGACTGCTCTGGAACTCCTGACCTCAGATGATCCGCCCACCTCAGCCTCCCAAAGTGCTGGGATTACAGGCGTAGCCCACTGTGCCTGGCTGCCTTTTCCAGCTTCTAGAGTGAGGCTACCCACATGCCTTAACTCCCACTTCCTCCTTCTTTTCCCTTCTAACGACCCCTGTGATTAAGGGCATAGTCCAGGATAATCTCCCCATCACAAGATCCTTAACTTCATTACATCAGCAAAATAAATCCCTTTGCTGTGGAAGGTGACATGTCTACAGGTTCTGGGATGAGGACGTGAACATCTTTGAGGGTCATTATCCCACCCACCACATC
The DNA here is from genome assembly GCF_047675955.1 of Chlorocebus sabaeus. Taxonomy (NCBI): domain Eukaryota; kingdom Metazoa; phylum Chordata; class Mammalia; order Primates; family Cercopithecidae; genus Chlorocebus; species Chlorocebus sabaeus. Next base: position 45,401,105 of record NC_132914.1, on the reverse strand, counting down.
CCCTCTGGACCATAAACTTCATGAGCAGGGACAGTGCCAGTTTTGTTCACATCAACACCTAAAAGCGTGTCTGGCATATAATGACCCCTTAATAAATGTTTGTTGAATAGGTGAGTGTGAGTGAATGAAGGTAAGAATAAAATAAGAACAAAAGCAATTATACACAAGGAATCTAGACAGGGTGTGCTTAATTGCCAAACAAGGGTTGTAAACCAGTGTTAAGCACATTTGCCTCACTCTAGAATAATCTGGGAGCTTATTTAAAAATAAAAAAATAAACCCAGCCCTACCCCTGCCTATTAAATTTTGAATCTTGGAGTGTGTATTTTAATGAGAAGTGACGTCAAGGCTGTGAGCTCAGCACCAGTCCTCCTTTAGGAGCCGCTGGTGGAGAGTAAGTGCTCGTCCTGTGGAGGAGGGAGCAAGCCCCGTGGTCCAGAGTGCATTGCCATGGATGGCTTCAGAGCTGGCCAGGATGGATGGTACTCCAGGCAGTAGGAACCACATGTGTGACGGCCCAGAGGGAAGAAATAACGTGGCCGCTTTGGGAAACTGCAAGTCATTTGTGGCTGGAATGTCAAGTTTGAAGGTGGAGTAGTGGGTTTGGAGATTAGAAAGGTTCTGAACATAAAGGACCTTGCATGCTCTGTTAAGAAGGCTATCCCTCTCCCCGTGGGGCTGGGGGAGAAAACTTACAATTCTGTGTTTTAGAACTATGGCCAGAGTAATAGAGTGAAGGTGAACTGCCTGTGAAACACTAGAAGCAGAGAGATGAGTTGGACAAGTTTCACCCCACAGTGCTTTAATTACCATGTCTTTAAAATGGAGACTGCAGTAATACCTACTTCAAAGTGTTATGAAGAGGAGTGCTTGGAAGAGTGCCTAGCACATGGTAGATACTTAATAAATGTCAGGAAGTGGAATTAGTAGCAGCAGAAGGCTGCCATGGCAAGAGATGATGAGGGGCTTCAGAGTCGGTTCAGGCAGAAGCAGTGACAATGGAAGAGAAGAAACTGCTTCAAGAGCTATTTCAGCTATCTGAACCTAAAGGTCGGGGGAGAATTCATTAGCTGAGCAGACAGAAGGAGGAGAGCAAAAATATTATGAGTGGACATATTGGGAGCATGAAACAGCAGTGAGCAAGCTTGCTGTGCTGGAAAGTGAGACTGTGCAAGAAAAGAAAGAGAAATAATTATGCATAAGTAGTACTAGACCAGGTTGTACAAGGCGAAGGCCAGGCTTAAACGTTTTTTAAATTGTGGAGGCAATAAAGAGCTATTGCAGAGCATTAGGCTCAGGTGGGGTCAGAGGCCCAGCTTCACCATTTGCTGTGACCCTGGGCAAGTGCCCCTAACTCACAGATGTCCAATCCAATCGACTTTCTGCCTGGGAGAAAATATTCCGTATCTGCACCCTCCACAATGGTGGCCACTAATCACATGTGGCTATGGAATACTTGATATGTGACTAGTGTGATTGAAGAACTGAGTTTTTAATTGTATTTAATTTAAATTAATTTAAATTTAACTTATTTAATTTAAATCAATTAAATTTAATTTAATTAATTTAAGTAGCTGCACATGACTAGTGGCTACTGTGTTAGCACAGCAAGAACCTCTCAGGACTCCTGTCGCTCCATCTGTACACAGGAAATGATGATGATACATCATGGGCTTATTACAAAGATCGAGATATATTGAGATACTACATTCAAAGTGCTCCACACAGTAATTCAACAAATTATTGCTGCTGCTGTTGAAATTTTTATTGTTATTATTGAACAGGGATTGCATGACATAGACCAAGTCTTAGGAAGATTAATTAGGCTATAATATCCAGTTAGATTTGATGTGGGAAAATTGTAGAGGATAAAGCATTCACAAGGTTATTTCAGTGATAAGGTGTGAGAGAATTAAGATCTTATCCAGTGGAAGACCTTGAGAAAGGGAAAGAATGGAATGATTGTTGAGCCACAAAGCACATGGCTGTGCACCACTCATACACATCCTCTCAAATCAGCTTCCTTCCAAGGTATTCTCAGAGAGCACACTCCCAGCCCAGCCCAGGACAGACACCACTGTGACCCCTACAAGATGCACAGCCATTCTCCCTGCCTGCGCCAGAAACTACTAGCGCTCCACAACACACACCAACATTTGTGTATCTCTTTCTGGGCACAGGACCTCCCAAATTTGAACTACACTTCCCAGCTTCCTTGCAGTCAAACAGATGCCATGGGATCAAGTTCTGAACAATGGAATGAAGGCAGAAGCAATGTGTGCCATTTCTAGGCTGGACTCATTTGAAAATCTCCCATACGACCTGCATTCCCTCTTCCCATTCTGTGATGATTTTAGAGGCCATATGTAGCAATACCACATAATGGAAAGAACCTAGCCTTGAATGAATGGATGGAGCAGAGCTACCCCTGTCCCCTAGACCCTCACTGGACTACAGAACATGAGTGAGAAGTGTCAGTGGCTTTGTTATAGCTCAGTTGTTTGTTACAGCTAACCTTATTATCCTAATACATCATCCCTCATTCTACTGAAGGTCATCTAAAGAGGTCCTATGTAGATTACCCATCTAAACCATCAATCCCTCTGAAGTCTCTTTTGAACTGGGTCCCACCAATACTAAGACAGATTTCTAACTCCCCATCTGTAGACATCCTGCCTGCTGACATTCCTTTCTCACTCCTCCCAAAAACACACATTCCAGACATATCTTCTCCCACAATGCTAGGTCAAGGATACACCTACTGAGCTATCTTCCAGATGATTGAGTTTATTGGACATGCCAGGGCTTCCTCCTCTCTTCTTAATCCCAATGCAGAGAGACCTCTGATGTCCCTGGGGCATGTCCTTGTTTACTGTGGCTCAGACCCAAACCTGGGTGTTATCTCTGAGTCTTCTCTTTCCTTTGCTCCTACATCAAATTCATTACAAAATACAGTTGGATTTGCCCTGTCCTCCTTCTCCATTCCCTCTGCCACCCTAATCCAGCCACCATCATCACCACCTGCCTACCTGCAGCAGCCTCCTAACTGGTCCTCCTCTGTTCATTCTTTCCCCTCTGATCCTCTGATCCTCTCTCCACTCAGCAGCTGGACCAATCTTTTAAAAATAATAACCATGGCCAGGTGCAGTGGCTCACGGCTGTAATCCCAGCACTTTGGGAGGCTGAGGTGGGTGGATCAACTTGAGGTCAGGAGTTTGAGGTCAGCCTGGTCAACATGGCAAAACCCATCTCTACTAAAAATACAAAAATTAACCAGGCGCGGTGGTACGTGCCTGTAATACCAGCTACTTGGGAGGCTGAAGCAGGAGAATCACTTGAACCTGGAAGGTGGAGATTGCAGTGAGCCAAGATCGCACCACTGAACTCCAGCCTGGGCAACAGAGTGAGACTCTATCTCAATCAATCAGTCAATCAATCAATCAATCAATCAACCAATCAATCAATAAAACAACCAGAACATGGTACTCCCCTGCTTCAATCACTCTGATAGCTTCCACAGCTCTTAGAGTAAATTGATCGGGGTCTTGCTGGCTCCAACCAGCCTTACTCACCCTTGCTCATTTTACTTCAGACACATTGGCCTTCTTTCTGTTTCTCAAACGTGCCACACTTGTTCCTGTCCCAGCTTTTTTGTGCTTTGTGCCCGGAAAGCTCTTCTCTGAGTGTTTATAAGATTGATCTCTCATTCAAGTCTCAGCTCAAATGTTACCTCCTCAGAGGATTCCTCGCTCTGTTTTATTTCCTCCGCAGCACTTACCACGACAAAAAATTGTATTTATACTTTCTACCCCTACTCCTGCTGTCCCTATTGGAATATAATCTCCAGGAAGGCAGGGTAACGGACTCGTCCTGACTCACCGGGGACTTTCCAGTTTTACCACAAAAAGTTCCATGTCCCAAAAGACCCCTCAACATAGGGTCAACTATGATAGTTATTCACTTTACGCCTGCCTTGATCACTTCTGTATTCCCAGTCGCTAGTATAACGCCAGGCGCCTAGGTAGGAACTCAATAAATATTCATTCAATACATATGAAAAGAAGGGCTGAATGTCCTAAAGAATTCTTTGATCCCGGCTCTAGGGGGCAGCCTTCCCCAACCTTGTGCCTGAACAGACAGCTCTGCAGGTTGGGCTGGTAGCTTGTGTACATAGGTAGTTGAGTTCCACAGGATTCTCCCTAGACCTTATGTGGTCCCCTTGCCGCCCCCCAACCCACCCCCCCAGCCCTTGTGGAGTTCACAGCTGAGGACCCTGGCTGTGGCAACCCAACGCTGTGCCTGACACAGAGGTAGATTCCTTTCTTCTCCCCATTTTACCCCACCCAGGCCCCCCTCCTGCAGCTTCGCCTTCCTCCTGAGGTCAGGCTTGTAGACCACAGAGCAGAAAGGGCTGTCCTAGACAGCAGCAGCGGTGGCTGGCTGCAAGGAGGAGCTGGCCCCCTCACCATGCATTCTAGGAGGTTGCAGGGAGGACTCAAATCTAAGGGTCACCTTGGACCCAGAATTCTGCTCCCCAGGGCTAGGGCTGCCTTCTGCCCCTTTAGAAGGGGTTCTCCTCATTTCTCAGGGCTAGAGTGAAACTGCTCAGAGTCTGGTTTCTCGCTGAGACCCCATTTCCTCTGCCTGCCCCCTGACAGCCTAGAGGTCTATGCGGAGGGCAGGATGGCAAGTGAGATGATGTTGAGTGGAAAGAGCAGGTCTTTGAACTCAGGAGCTAAGAAAGCATCAGAGGCAGGTGGCCTGGGGGGTCAGGGGGAGGGGAGGGGGATCACAGGTGCAGCTGCCTGGGGAGAGCAGCATGAAGGAGCTGGGGCCCAGGCTTGCCTCCCTATCCTGTGTTCTCTAGCAATCTCCATCTCTTGACCTGAACCCCCAATCACAGGTACCTGATCTGATTCTCTTTCCCCTTTTATGGAGGGAGCTGTTGCTGGATGGGGAGGGTGGGGTGGATAAAGCCTGGAGTTCACTTCCACAGGGACTTGGGCCTGGGGGCAAATGGGGCTGACTGACTTCCTTGACTCCTTGGAAGCTGCCAGGGGCTGGAGAAGGGCAGGTTGCAGCACTGTGAGGAGTGAGAGAATAATAAGGCTTGAGGGCAGGAGGGGAGAGAATTAGCTCTTCCCTGAGGGAAAAGCCTGGCAGAGGGGTTCATCAATATTCGTCCCTTAGATTTGAGTTTGAGAATTGGCTTTACTGAATGAGAAAGTCACCATGGAGCTTTCATCAGGGCACGTGGGTCCCCCTCTAGTCCAGCTGCATGGGCACTGGGTGAAGTAAAAGACTAGAAATAAGGCTCTCACCTGTGCTTAGTCCAGAGCAGGGGCCCCAAAAATGGCACCCTAGAGAGACTTGAGTGGCCACATCTCATGATACTTCTTGGAAGAGGAAGCGTTGGACAAGAGATGGAGGAGGACTGTGGGAGGAATGACAATTGGTCAAGAACTGGGTGGACAGGCCCCAGGAAGGAAAGACAAATCTTGGGAAGCTAAGAGGGAGGTGAGAAAGAGCCATGGCAGGAGGGGGAGAAACTTGTTTACTATTAATGCAAGAAACCTCTCCTGAGGGCCTTCTGTGTACAAGGCACTGACCACACAAGGCACGCATTTTTGAGCACAGCAGAGCGGCTCTCACCCTCTGGCAGCTAACATTCTCCTGGAGGAGGCAGCACGCAATACTTATGCAACGCTTTGATTTCAGTGTGGTGAGTGCCAGGCATGTGGCAGAGAAATGATGCCCTCCAGGGGGAAGCCTGACACAGACCAGGCCCTGAGGTGTGTGCAGAGCCAGACTCAGGGGCAGTGACAGGTCAGAGGCTGCCCCTTTGCCTGGTCCCCAGGGCCTAGCAGGCCCCTCAGCTGAGGTCCCAGGAGGCTGGGCTTGGGAAGAACTGAAGCAGTTGGGGATATTAAGTCAGGATTCGGTCCGGCCCTGCAGTGTGGTTAGGTGGAGCTCACGGACCAGGCTCCCCACTTCCACCAGAGGCAAAGTAGGCAAAGAGGCTAGAGCAGGAGGGGCTGAGGCTGAAGGGTGGGAAGGCAGAGCAGTGGGGCTGCCTCTCTATCCCCTGCAAGGCCTGAGGGGGACCTGTGCCCTCAGGCAGAACTGCAGACTTTCCCTTACTTCTGTTTCCTTCTCTGGACCCCACTTTTCTGTTCCTCTCTCTGGATCCCACTTTTCTGTTTCTCTCTCCAGACCCTCATCTTTGTATCCTCCCCTAATTTCTTTCTTTCTTTTTTTTCTTTTTTTCCCGAGACAGAGTCTCACTCTGTTGCCCAGACTGGAGTGCAGTGGTGTGATGTTGACTCACTGCAACCTCCGCCTCCCAGGTTCAAGTGATTCTCCTGCCTTAGCCTCCCGAGTAGCTTGGACTACAGGCACACACCACCATGCCCAGCTAATTTTTGTGTTTTTAGTAGAAACGGGATTTCACCATGTTGGCCAGGATGGTCTCGACCTCGTGATCTGCCCGCCTCGGCTTCCCAAAGTGCTGGGATTACCAGCGTGAGCCACAGCACCTGGTTTAATTTCTTACCAAGTTCTCTCTGAAGGGAGGAAACAGGCAGTGGATGTGATGCCAGGAAAACTTTGGCCTATTTGGTTTCCTCTCTGACCCCAGCACTTCCAGAGTGGCATTTGGGGGTGGGATGGCTCTGCTCTGATGCTGGGAAGGGGACCTTGGCCCTAGCCTGCTTTCCTTGTTACCCACATCCTCCCCCCACCCCCAGCCAGTGCTCTGGATCCAGCCTGACTGACCAGGCCTGAGAGACAAAACTGGGCATCTCCTGAGCAGGGCCCAGGGCCCTGCTAGGACCTCTCTTTCAGGCTCCTGCAGTTGCCCCTACCAAGACTCTGAAACAAAGGGACAAAGTGGGCACAGGGTTTGAGTCCTGAACAGAGTCCGTGAGCCCAGGATGAGTTGGAAGATGGGAGCACTTAAGACAAAGGTTTTGGGAAGGCTGGGAAAGTTGCAAAGAGGGGAGTGGTAGGAGGCAGTGGGTAGTGTGGGTGTTCAGCCTCAGAACAGAATACAGGGGTGAGGAGAAAAGTGACTCTTAGGGAAAGTGGCCACAACTGGAATGGGGCAGCCATTGCAGAACACTGGTCACTCAAGGTCAGATGCAGTGTCTCGTAGGACCCAAACAAGACACACACACACACACACATACACACAGAGAGACACAGACACAGACACACTCTCTCTCTCTCTCTCTTTCTCTCTCTCCTCGAGAAGCATAAGTTGGGGGGAGAAAGCAGTTACTCATTTCTGTACATTCCTACAACAGTAAACTTGCCGGGAGTCAGGCTGCTTCCCTCCCTTCTAGGGGCATCCCCAGCCCTGCCCATCTTCACCTGCTCTTCTGGTTTCTGTCACCCTGTCCCTACCCTCCAGCCCAGCATCACCACCACAGGTCTGTTCGACGACTATTTCCTCATCTCCGCCATGCACGGCTAGCTTGAGCACCAGCCAGAGGAATGTGCCTCCGGGAGAGTGTGGGGTTTCTGCTTTCGCCTCTGCAATTTCCCTGCAGCTCCCAGCCCTGTGAGCCCCAGCTTGCCCACACTGGCCTCCTAGAGGAGGCAGGAGCCCATCCCTCCTCTCCCTCCTATCACTGTCATAAGTGGCTCATGAGTGACTGGTGACCTGTTAGTCCTAGGAAGGTTTGGCTTGGCGCCCATCAAGGCTCCAGCTCCCTGCCCCTGCCACTGACCCCAGGAATGGGCAGGGGAGGAGATGGAGGAACTGAACTGGAACAGCCCTTGGGGGATGGAGTCTGGGCAAGAGTCAGAGGGCCTTAAACCATGCAGAGCCAGGAGGTAGAGTCCAGAGGAGGATACCTGGATCTCTGCTCAATCTCTTCCCACTGTTGACCAACCATAGGCAAGGTCGACTCCTAGGGGTGTTGTGGGAGGCTCAGCCGCAGGCCAAGGTCCTGGCACAGCCCTTATATCCCCTACGGCTTTATCTCCCAGTTGGCCTCCAAGCTGGTCATTTCCCACAGTCCCATGGGAGGCCTATTAGTGAAATTTTCCTCCAGTCACTCCATCCCACCAATCACTCTCAAATGTCACAGCTGAGCCTTGTGAACAAAGTTGATAGCACAGGATAGAGGAGAAATGAGTAGGAGACAAGAAGGCAGCAAGGAGGGAGGGAGATGGCATGAAAGGCCTTGAAATCAAACTGGGAAACTAGCTCCTCTCCCTTCCATCCTGCTGAGGCTACAGGCCCATAGCAGGCACCAGCTGACTGCTCACTGTTCCTGTTCATTTCATTTCCACCCATAATCATTAAGCATCAACTTCACGCCAGACACTGTGCTGGGGAGGGAGAGCCAATCAGATTAGTGTGTTAGGGAGATAAAAGATAATTCCAATAGGATCTGGGGCCCTGAAGATTTGGGACAGTGTCTGCTGCTCAGTTTGAGCTCTCCAGTTTACAGCAAAGTTCCCGGCACTTAGAGTAAATGTTGTTGAATGAATTCAAGATTCCTTGAAGATTCTTGTGGCATTGCATAGTAAGGACTGAGCAAGGCAAGGTTGAGAGTAGCAATCGGGGCAGGAGGTAACAGTGTACAATGGTGTTTAGGAATATGGACTCTGCAGTTAGACTGCCGGAGTCTGGCTGTATTACTTATTAACTGTGTGACCTTGGGAAAGTTACTTCGTCTCCCTGCGACTCAGTTTCCTCACTCACAAATAGGAATTGTTCTGAGGATAAAAAGATGTATATAAAGTGACTAACAGTATTCTGCACATAGTAAATACTGGAAGAGACCATTATTGGGCTAGAACAGTTGCAGTGGGGATGGGGCATAACAGAGAGATGCAAGAGATGCTTCATTGGTTGAATCAACCTGACTTGGTGTGGGAGGAGGAATGTAGGGTATCAGGCTCCTTGCTTAGGCAGTGGTGGAGTTTGGAAACAGGGAGCTGAGAGAGGCAGAGCAGGAGGAGAGGCCTCCTGGGGCAGGAAGGGAATATGAGGTTCCTGTGAAGATCTGGGAAACTATGGGCTCACCTTGTGTAGAGCTCAGCAAAGAGGCCAAAGTGGGGAAAATCAAGCCCAGAGTCAAAGGCTGGTCTGAGAAGCCCCCTTCAACCTCCCACCCTCCTTAGCTATCCATGGGAGCCTCTGCCACCTGCTTGAAGGGAATGGGGGAGGGTTCAAGGACGTCCATGCTCTGGCAGGAGCTCATTGTCCGAGTAGAGTGTATTAAGGGGTCCTGCTGATCAGTTTCCATCATCTGTACCAAGGTGTGGGCAAATGGCTGTGGATATGAGTTTTTCCCCCTTTATAGGAGCTGTCAGTATATTTCAGAGGCAGGACTGCAGAGTGGTAAAGCACACAGGGTAGAAACCACCTGGGCAGAGTCACTCACGGCTCTACCACTTCCTAGTGTGGGACCTTGGGCAAGTCATTTAACCTCTTTGTGTCTCAGGTCCCTCACCTGTAAAATGGGATAACAATAATAACAACCTCATCTCATAGGGTGGTTGTGACAATTCAATCAGTGGATATATATAAAGTATCAAGAACAGGGCCTGGTGCATGTTGACTATTGTTATTATTATTTATCTGTCTTAACACACCTGTCAGGCATTTAATGACAGTCAGTGGAGGGTGGAGGCAGTACCAGGACATGGCATGATTGTCCCCAAGATGATTCACCATCTTGCTTGGATGCGTTTCTCAGACACATTCCCAGTCCTCTGCCCCTTCTAGGCCTTCGCCATGATCAAATATCTGCTGAGCAGTAATTCTACTGGCCTGTCCTCATCCAGGGATTCTGAGAAGGCAAAAACCTGCCCCGTCATCTGCTTTGATGGCAGGCTGGGGGCCTTGCCTGTTAGAGATAGGACAAGCTAGAAATGGGACACATAAAAGATCCACTCCCTATGATCTCCCCAGGCTAGGAGCCAATAGGTAATCGCCCCAGGCCCTCTTCTTAGTCTATCCAAAGAGGGGGAATGAAAAAGAGATGGAAAAAAGAAAGGCAAGAGTAGTGTTGAAGGGGAACATAGATGGGGAGTGGGTTTGGGACACTTTCATTTTCACTGATTTGAAAGACTTTCTTCCGATCCTTGGCTCCCTGAGGTTCCCCCACACCTCAACACAAACATATTCGATTTCCCCCTTTTTTTTCTTTTTTTTTTTTTGCAATGGAGTCTCACTCTGTCGCCCAGGCTGGAGTGCAATGGAGTGATCTCGGCTCACTGCAACCTTCGCCTCCCGGGTTCAAGCAATTCTCCCACCTCAGCCTCCTGAGTAGCTGGGATTACAGGCGTGCACCACCATGCCTGGCTAATTTTTGTATTTTTAGTAGAGACAGGGTTTCACCATGTTGGTCAGGCTGGTCTTGAACTCCTGACCTCGTGATCCAACCCCCCCCTCAGCCTCCCAAGGTGTTGGGATCACAGGCGTGAGCCACTGTGCCTGGCCTCAATTTCCCTTTTTTGAGTACTCTCCTAGGCAGTCTAGTCTACATTAGAAGAGAAAATAGAATACATACAGAGTATACACAGTACACCGTGGGGAGTACGTGGAGACAGACAACCTGGATTCATGCCCGAGCTCCACCATTTACTAGCTGTGTGACTTTGGCAATTTACTTAATATCCCTGAGCCTCAGTTTCCCCATCTGTAATGTGAGGATAACAGCAGTACCTACTTCACAGGATTGTGGCAGGGATTAAACACACGGAAAGCACTGCCCGCACATGATTAGCTTTTGTGGCTATACTGAAATGTCTACAGGTATACAAGTGTCCTGCCTCACTCCCCCAGCATCTTTTCCACCTGCTCAGAGTAAGGGCAGCAAGAATAGGAAATAGGGAACCCCTTTGTGACCCTACTGCCAGTCTCAGGAAGCCTTCCTGCAAGAACTTCTAGGCCAGGGCACTGGCCCCAACAACCCAAAACTCATGACTCCATCCCCCTAACTCTTCCCCATGCATACCTGTGACTCCCAACTTGTCATCCTTTCCTACCGGTTTCCAAGTTGCTCTTCCTTCTTCCAAATTACCAGAACTTGGTTGAATGAATTTGGGTCTGAGGTCAGATTCATTCTCAGGCTTCCCTCCTTCCCCAGAGAGGCATTTAAAACTCTACCAGCGTTTCTTAACGTGTGGACACAGCGGATGACCCGGGGTGTTTGTTCAAAATACAGATTTTCCATTTCATGCCAATAGGATTGAATATGAATTGCTGGGGACAGCGCCTGCTAGTAAGCTTTTAGTAAGCTTCTGGGAAAGATTTTTTATACACATATACATTAAAAATGATATTTTAATCACAATTAAAATTCCTATCCCCACTTTCAAGAAAATAATCATTAGTGGAGGATGGGGGTTTGGCATTCCAAAATTGGGGGTCTAGGCTTTTTAGAGCTACTTCTTCCCAGTCCTCCCCCAACTTCAAGAAAATAATCATGGTGGAGGATGATTGGAGAACATCCCAAAGTTGGGGGTATAGGCTTTTTAGAGATACTTCTTCCCAGTCTGGGCTGGCTCAACAGCAAAGGGAAAACGGAAGAGAAGAGGCAAAAAAAAAGTCCTAAAAAGCTGGTGGCGGGGCGTTCGCCTCCTTCCAAACCCTCATGATCGTCCTGAGAAATTACCGCACGAGTCGCTGTCTCCGGCCACTGTCTCTCCACCCTCTCAGGAGTGGGGCGAAGAGGCCCGCGCTGGGTCACTTGCACAGTGGTGGAAACTGAGGCCCAGGGAGGCGTGGGGCCTAGGTAGTAAGCCTGCTTAGCAGGGCGCTGGAATTCCTGGTCTCTGCCTCAACCTACCCGGCCACCAGGGAGCGCGCGGTAGGGGGCGTGGTCCTCGAACGCCTTCTGCTCCCCTGGAAGCTCTGCCACAACCCCAATCTCCTCTCATGGCCGCGACTCTGGTCCTATCCGTCCTGGAGAGCGGTCCTTACTCTCCAGCCTCAGTTTCCTCATCTGCTCCCGGTGTGTGTGCTGGGGCAGGGGGCAGTGGGGCGTGGGTCTGGGAACCGAACTGCGGGGGGCAAGGCGGCGGGATTCCTCGCGGGAAAGTCGCCTAGTCCCTCCCACGGGGGGCTGGAGACCCTGAACTGAAACAGAAGGCAGACGCCCCCGGCCGGGAAGCGGCCCCAGCCCGGATTTCCCTCCCGGGTGGGGCCGCAATGACTCACCCCCTCCCCCCTTTCCCCGGTTTCCTTGTTTGCATTTCTCCTCCCGGCCACGTGGCGGCCAGTGCAGCCACTCACCGCCCGATCCCAGACACCCCGGCTGTTGCGGCCTCCTGCACACACCTCGGGGCGGCTCCTGCCCCCTGGGGATGCTCGGCTCAGGCGGATGTCCACTGTACGTACCCGCGGGTGCGGACTCCAAAGCCTGCCGGTGCCCGCCCCCTTCCCCTACGTTCTCCTCTACCGTAAGGCAGGGCGCCTCCTCCCCGCCCCCTCCGCCAGTCAAGGGGAGGGGAAGGGGGCGGGCAGCGCAGGGGGTGTGACAGCTCCCGCCCGGACCGGAGCCAGCGCAGCCTTGCTTCAGCGCCCGGTGCCAGCTGGCTTCTTCGTCTGGGACGAAGGCGGAGGCTCGGGGCTCCTTGTCGCCGGTGGCTGGGTGGCGTCCCCCCACCAAGCCCCCACCCCTCTACTCACCCAAGAGGAGCCTCTCCACCAAGCCCTGCATCCTGCTGCCCTGGCAGCCGGTCCAGCTAGGCACTGGCCCCGTTCGCTGTACCTGGACTTATCCACCGGCTTCCTCCTGATTCCCTTATCAAAGCTGATGGGGGTCGCTGGGGACCGCCCAGCCTTTTGTTAGAGCCTGCACGGCTGTGCGAGCTTCAAAAGAAACATGAAGGTGGGTAAGGTGGGGTCAGGGTTGAAGAGGAGCAGGAGAGGGCGGGAGAGGAAGCTGACACGGTGGGGAGTTTGGGTGGGAGAGAGAGGGTTGGTCAGGGCTGAGGAGGAGGGGAGAAGGGTTTGAGCCGAAGCTGCATTTCTGGGAGACCCAGTGAATCTACAGCCTCATACTGGGAGGTGGTGGAGATCCCTGCAGGGGCATGGGCAGTGAGATGGGACAGAATTCCAAAGAGGACTAAAAAGGGCCTGATCTTTTCCAAGAGCCAGCTGGAGACCCCTAAGTGCGCCAGACCGGCAGGCCCCAGTAAAGGTCTTCCTGTTCCTCCCCCCAGCTCCTGGCAGGGCTGCAGCACCTCCGCCTGACCAGTCCAGAGGACTCTAAGGAAGTAGTTCTGCCTGGGGCAGTTGAACTGTGGTCCAGCTGCTCCACTCCCGTCCCATGGCTGTCCGCTTTCCTCCCTGTGTCACAGGTGGGCTGGCCAGGTGAGAGCTGCTGGCAGGTGGGCCTGGCTGTGGAGGATAGCCCAGCTCTGGGAGCACCGCGGGTGGGACCCCTCCCTGACGTGGTGCCGGAGGGGACACTACTCAACATGGTGTTGAGGAAGATGCACCGGCCCCGAAGCTGCTCCTACCAGCTGCTGCTGGAGCACCAGCGTCCGAGCTGCATCCAGGGGCTGCGCTGGGTGAGTCCCTTTCACCTGCCCAGGTGCCAGGGTCAGTACCAGGGCTAGAGGGGGGCCTGGATCGTGGCTCGGCGTGCTGCTGGTGGTCCAGCTTGCTCTGGGGGTATAGAGTGGTACAGCTGCGGTAGACAGTGGGTCAGGAAGCTTGTCTGCAGTATGCGTGGGTGGTTCACACAGCTGCAAAGTGTGTGTCTGTGTGTGTGTTCTGCCCAAATGTCTCTGGGCATAGGAGGAAGGGGAACGGGATTTGTTCTCTGTCACCTCTGTGAGCCAGGCATCGAGTGAGGTGCTTGTGTGTTCTCTCCAGGTGAAGGTGGGAGGTATAGGGGCCAGGTCAAGGGGTTGGAGTGAGGTAAGCTTGGTTACGGTTCTTGGGTACGTCACTGTGGCAGCATTCTCCTTTAGTGAGTTACTGAACTGTGCTAATTCTGTGTTTTGGGCTTGGGGTGAGGTGGTCATGTGGACGCTGCTTGGTACCTGCCTTTGGGGTCTCAGGGAAGGATTCTGAGACATTTGGAGAATCTGAGATGACCGAAGTGCCCTTTGCTAGTGAGAAACATTTCTGGACCTGAAAGAATGAAGGAGAGAGCAGGAAGGGGAAAGAATGGTGGGATTTGGGAGGCAAGATAATGGCTGTACTATCCAAATCGGCAGAGACTAAATAGAGTAGCTTAGCTTGAGATTCAGTTACATCTTTACTGCATGTGTCCACCCGGGTTTCGCTATGTTGCCCAGGCTGGTCTTGAACTCCCAGGCCCAAGCAATCCACCTGCCTTGGGCTCCCAAAGTGCTAGTATTACAGGCGTGACCCACCGCGCTTGGCCAGGAGCGTTCATTTCTTTTTTCTTTTTCCTTTCTTTCTTTTTTTTTTTTTTTACTGGAGTCTTCCTCTGTCACCAGGCTGGAGTGCAGTGACGCCATCTCGGCTCACTGCAACCTCCGCCTCCCAGGTTCTCCTGCCTCAGCCTCCTGAGTAGCTGGGGCTACAGCTGTGCACCACCATGCCCAGCTAATTTTTGTATTTTTAGTAGAGATGGGGTTTCACCATATTGGCCAGGATGGTCTCTATCTCTTGACCTTGTGATCCGCCTGCCTCAGCCTCCAAAAGTGCTGGGATTACAGGCATGAGCCATTGCACCTGGCCGAGAGTTCATTTCTTATTGGCAAGTCCTTTCGAGTAGAATAACCACTACCCTCTCCCTCCTTCCCCCTACCTTGCCCAACTGCCATTTACGCTGAGGCTGAGTTGAAAAAACTGAGACCCACCAAGATGAGGGGCTCTTCTTTGCACTCAGAATTGAGAGGAGAGTCCAGGTGTCAGTACTGGTAGAGCTGTTCTCTACTAGGGTCTTCCTTATCATGAACCTGGGTCCTCCCCCCCTACCCCTCCAGCTCTCTTCTCTGGGTCATTGGCTGTACCTATTGCCTGGAGCCAGTGGGCTGGAACCCTCCCTCCCTCCTTCCCTCTTAGGCTATAATTATTTGTGCATTTCCTGTCCCCTTCCCAGCTTGTAGAGGCAAGGTAGGGGGTAGGGAGAAGGTCAGGTGCCAGGACAATGAGGTCACTGGAGGATCCCCTGGGACTTGAAGTCTGGGAGGGAGTGGAGGAGGCCACCAGGCTGTTTCCTGACTCCCCACAGCCCCCAGAAATGAAGGGCTGGTGTGCATGGGGAGGCTGGAGAGGTGGGGGTGAAGGTTGCTGGAGTGTAAATGGGGTCAAAGGCACAGAAACAAGGCCCTTCCTTGCCAGGCGGGCGTTGGTGACTAGAGGGAACTTAGATTTTTAGTGTTTAGAGGCAGGCGGCCGCTCCCTCTTCTGATGACCATCTTTGGGGACTGGGGTGGGGAGGTTTCATTCCATCATTCCTGTGTTTGAGAGGCTCTGGGTACCTGTGAAGCTGTACCTCTTACCTCTTGATGATGCCTTTAGCCCAGGGAAGGCTTCCATGAGGGAATGAATGAGTGCCAGCTGTGAGCACACACACCCACGGTAAAGGGGTGGAGCCCGAGTCCCAGGAAGACAGCACTGCCAGTTATTGATGCCAGACCTCCCTCTTCGAAAGCCAAGGGGAAAACCCATTAACCTCCCAGAGAAGAAGTCTGAAGACAGCTCTTTCCATTCCTACCTAGACCAGGACAAGAGAAAATGCAGGCGGGTTACAGTAGGAGAGCTTGCAGTTAGATACAGACTAAGATAAGACTTAACAGCTATGGCAAAGGTGAAACTGGAATGGAATGGAAGAACATCTTTGGAAAACATGAGGGGGGAGGTGAGACCTTGTCTGAAGTCTGGGGGCAGGGGCAAGATCAGTGACCTCTGGTGGGTTCTATTAGCTCAGGGAGGTCTGAGATGATTCTCTTTGTGCGACTGTTTTTGGGGAAGTGACCCTATTTTGTAACTCAGAGAACACACTTTCATCCAATCTGTCCAAATAATAGCAGCAGCTAATAGTTATACAGTACTTATGTGCGAGACATTATTGTAAGAGGTTTACCTTTATCATATCAAATAATTCTCACAACAGCCCTGTGAGATAGGTATTAATGTCATCATCTCCATTTTATAGATGTGAAAACGAAGTCACAGAGAGGTTAAGTGACAGGTTCAGAGTTACACAGCTGCTAAGTGACAAAGCTGGGCTTTGGTCCTAGGCAATCTGGCTGCAGAGTCCAAGCTCATAACCACATAACCACCACGCTGCACTTCTCTCTTGCTACAAATAGTAACACTGACACCTTAAGGCATCACCTCACCCCATGCACCCTTCCCCTGTCCCACCACAAGCAGCTTTAGCCTAACATGTTAGCTATGGCCCAAGGGAACTGGTCTGACAGGTCCCCAGGCTGTCTGGCTCTGTGCCTGTCTCTCCAGCCGGGCTCTGACATTCAGTGACAGGGAGTGAGGGTGGGGCAGGCCACAGTGCTGGTGCCAGGGGAGTTAGCGCCTCCTCTTCCACCCCGAAACCTTTCTGTTCAGGAATGAGAGGAGGGAGTGGGTGAGGACCTTCACCTTGACCCGTATCAGCTACTTCTTCCCAACTGAGAACCCTGAAACTGACATGGTATAGCTTTTTTTTTTTTTTTTTTTTTTTTTTTTTGCACTGTGTCCTGATAATAGGGCCCATCATGAAATAATAACATCTGATCAAGTCAACTAGCATTTACTAAGTAGTTACTGTGATCCAGGCACCATTCCAAGTATTTTATATTATTAACTTTTTGATCCTCATAACCCTTTGTGATAGGTACTATTCTCATCATCAACCCCAGTTTACAGACGAGGAAACTGAAGCACTGAGAACTTCAGTAATCAGCACGAGCTCGCATAACCAGATGGTAATGCAGAAGCTAGGATTTGAACCCAAGCATCTGGCTGTGGAGCCCATACACTTGACCACTGCCCTTGAATAGCAGCCCTCTCTCCCCCGCATCCTAGAAGGTTGCCATGCACACAAACATCCTGGGGGCACAGAAAGGGTAGAGTAACAAACCTATCTACCTTTGTCTAACCCAGTGGTTTCCAAACTTACTTGCCCACGGAACTTGCCTGAAGGCAGAATACCTCTACTGTCTGTGTCCATAGCACAAAGCTGAGGAAACATGGGGATAGGCATCATGGGAGACGGACGGTAGGGCGTAATGCTAAGAGCATGGCCTTTGGAATCAGACAGACACAGGTATGAATCCTGGTGCCCTTACTGACCAACAGTTAGGGCAGGTTGTAGAACCTTGGAGCTTTCTTTTCTCTAGCTGTGAAATAGGAAACAAATACCTACCTCTGGGGTCAGCACCAGTAGCAGAGTCACTCAGTAGAATCTTACCTTTCTAAATAGTTGTGTGATCTCTCTGGGCTTTTGCTTTCCTTGTCAAAATGAGAGGGATTCCTTAAGGTCCCTGCCTCCGTGCTCATGGGCTAGGGCCTATTCTCTGACCTGCATGCTCATCCCCTGGGGGAGGACAGGAAATGACCAGCCTGGCCATGTGACCCGGCACCTCCCCTCCTAACGTGCCCTCTTCCAGGTCAGAATAATACCAGGAAGGGGCTGGTGCTGGAGCCTGGGTTGTGGGCTCCAGTGGGAGTTGGGGCAGGGACTGGGGCCACCTGGGCATTTTGACATGAACAACAACAAGTCATTAGCACTCAGGCACTGTTTGTTCCTACACAGGGGGCTGGCTGGGTAGCATTCCTGCCCTTCCTCCCTTCCCTGGCTCCTCCTCCTCCTCATTTCCTGTCGTTAAGTCTCCAGGGCTCTGTGTCTGGCACTGGGCTCGGCCCCATGACCCGGGCAGGGATACCCTTGGGACACCTAGTGACTTCCGCCCAGCCCTGGGCCAGGCGCCTGCGCATGCCAGACCTCAGGCCTCTGCCTGGGCACGCAGTGCCAAGATGCCTGTGCTCAGGGCCCTGCCAGCACCAGGCCTGGTTGTACTGCAACTCCCCGACAGGTCCTTTTCAGGGACCCCAGGGCAGATGGGAAGCTAGGAGAGAGGTGGCTGGTGAGGGGAGAGGAAAGGGGTAGGTGGGGTGGGTGTGGGGAGACTGAGAATGGGAGCACTTCTGGGTGGGAACTGGAACTTCTCCACAGCTGTCTGGCTGTCCCAAGTGTGCACGACTGAGTTACACAAGGTACCTCACCTCCAGGCTTTTATTTCCTCGTAAGTCACAGAGGACAGACAATGCCTGCTCTGCCTATTTTACATCTGATCCTATTTTACATGAGATCCAGTGAAATCAAGGGGGTGGTTGTGCTTTGTAAACTGTACAGTGAGCTCTTTGAGACGGCTCATAGACGGTAGAGCATCCTGTCCAGAGATGCCCACAAACCCCAGTTCTCAGGTGGCAGGAAGAGAAGGGTCATGAGGGGCTTTCTTGGCCATTATTCCGGGGTATACAGGCCCGGGAATTCCAAATGGCTTGATTGTTACCAAGGGCAGGGAATCCTTACTAAGCAGTGTTTCCGTGACAAAATGCGTCTTCCTGAGCCAGTCCTGGGTGCCACCAAGGACTTATTCACTCTTGCAGGGCATGGGCTAGCAACATCTCAGAGAAGAAAGACGCTTTCCAGCAAGCAGCTCCACCCTAATGCCTCACAGATGAGTACTAGCTAACATGTGCATACAGCTCTATGCCAGGCAATGCTTTAAACATTCGACGTGTAGCAGCTCATTTAATTCTCCCAAAGCCTCATGAGTTGGTATCATTAGTGCTTTATAGATTTTATAGTTAAGGAAACTCAGGTCAGGAGGGAGAGGTTAAATCACTTGTTTCAGGTCACATCTTCAATCAGTGGGGGAGCAGATTTGAATCCAGGAGCCTGGCTCCAGCGATTGTGTTTTTAACTACCAGGCTGATCCGAGGCCCAGAGATGGCAAGAGACCTGCTCACGGGCCTGTGGAAGGGCACAGAAGCTGGCTGGGGACCAGGCCTGTGACCCCAGCCCAGGAGCGGTCATTCCTAGGCTTCCTGAGCTGCTCACATCCTGGCTTCCGTCTCACGGGCCTTCTTATCTCATGTTCTCATGCTTCTTTCAGCTCCTTCACTTCTTTCCCCCAACAGTGGCAGTTCACCTGGGGGTGTGGGCACCCCTGGGCCCTGAGTAAGCAGAATGGGTGCCTTGGGACTCTCATCTGTAAGGAGGCAGTCTTTGGGTTGGGTCTGGTGATCAGGATGGCAGGGTGGGAAGAGGCGATGCCCAAGGCACAGGGTGCTGAGTGAATATTTGTTTATTTGCTGAATAAATGGCCACATGGATGCATTTGGGGTTGGGGCCTAGGCAAGGGTGGAAGTGATGGGGGAGGGGAGGTATCCAAGAGCTGGGCTTGAAGGCCTCACACTGATGTGCACACTTTCCCTGCTGCCTCCAGACACCACTCACCAACAGCGAGGAGTCCCTGGATTTCAGCGAGAGCCTGGAGCAGGTAGAAGCCTGGGTGGGGTGGAACTGGGACAGGCAGCACCATGAGGGGTTCAGACCCTGAATCGCTGTGCTCTTCCTCCCTCCAAGGCCTCCACAGAGCGGGTGCTCAGGGCTGGGAGGCAGCTGCATCGGCAACTGCTGGCCACCTGCCCAAACCTCATCCGAGACCGGAAGTACCACCTTAGGCTCTATCGGTGAGTGGAGGCCCTGCTGCGTCCCTGCCCAGCCTCCCTGCTTTCTCTCCGTTCCACTCTATTTCAGGCACCTGGGCCTCACCCTGCTTCTAGCAGAGGGACGAACCAGGCTTGGGTCTCAGAGGGTGCCTTTCTAATGCAGAGTTCCTCCCTCTCCCTGCCACCCTCCTTCCACTGGCCTGTCTCCTTCTACCTTCCATAGGCAGTGCTGCTCTGGCCGGGAGCTGGTGGATGGGATCTTGGCCCTGGGACTTGGGGTCCATTCCCGGAGCCAAGCTGTGGGAATCTGCCAGGTGCTGCTGGATGAAGGTGCCCTCTGCCATGGTGAGCCCGAGCGCAGGGTGGGGTGCCCCGGGCTGGGCTGGGCTGGGCAGTGATGGGGACAGGACAGGGCAGTCCTGGGAAGCAGGCATTACTTGGGGAGTGCTGACGGGTGGCATTGCTGTGGGGTTTCATATCCACATGGCCTCAATTTCCTCTCCTCCCCCATGCCTGGGCCTCTGCCCCCCAGTGAAACACGACTGGGCCTTCCAGGACCGAGATGCCCAATTCTACCGGTTCCCCGGGCCCGAGCCCGAGCCCGTGGGAGCTCATGAGATAGAGGAGGAGTTGGCTGAAGCTGTGGCCCTGCTCTCCCAGCGGGGGCCTGACGCCCTGCTCACTGTGGCACTTCGAAAGCCGTGAGTCAGAATCCCTGCACCCCATGACCCCAGACCCCACACAGCACTCAGATTCCATGGTTTCTCACACTGATCTCTGGGGACATCCCTCACCTGTTGTGGAGGGAAGGGAACCTGGCTGGCGCAGAAGCCCCTGGCCCTGACTGCCATGGACTCACTGTGTGACCTGGATCCCTCCACACTCCCAAACCGACCCCAAGTCAGTTTCTTCCTCTGTAAATGAGGGTGTTGGGCCAGGGGGATCTCTGAGGACCCTTCCCACTCAGAGACACAGTTGTGGCTGAAAGCAAGGGAGTTTTGGAAACTGCAGTCCGGTGGGTCCAGGTTCAAATTCCAGCTGGACCGGCTACTGGCTGGGTGACCTTGAGCCTCCCCATGCTAGTTCCTGTTCTGTCAAGTGAGGATGATTGAACTGCTCCTTAGGCTTGTTGTGAAACAATGCATGCAAAATGCTCATCCCAGGCGCTGCCACACGTGCGCACTCAGTGAAGGTTAGCCACTGCTGATAACCGTCACTGCTGAGGCACCGTCTGGGCTTCGGCTGGGTGGGTAGAGTGGCTCCCTGCGCCTGGCGGGCCCACAGTTCACGGTGTGCTCCCATCCCTCCTGTCCCTGCAGCCCAGGTCAGCGCACGGATGAAGAGCTGGACCTCATCTTTGAGGAGCTGCTGCACATCAAGGCTGTAGCCCACCTCTCCAACTCGGTCAGTCCCGCCCCTCCCAGCCCTGTGCTGTCCCAGGCATCTCCTCTTCCTGTGACTTCCCTGAAACTCAACTGCTGGGCCAGAGGGCATTTCTCCACTTCCATCTAGGGCTGGAAATTTTCAGTCTCATTTCTTGCCCCCAGCGCTACTCTGTCTGAAAATCCTTCCGCCTCTCTCAGCCCATTTTCTCCACTTGCTTTGTCTCCTGCCAAATCCTGGAAACACCTGACCTGGCCACATTTCTGTCCCTCAGCACTTGTGTCTTTGGACCTAACCACACCCCTAGCAAAAGCCTGGCTGCTCTGCACATGAACTTGTCACCACTGACTCTCCTATCTCCACCACACAGGTGAAGCGAGAATTAGCGGCTGTTCTGCTCTTTGAACCACACAGCAAGGCAGGGACCGTGTGTAAGTCCAGCAGGGCACAAGAAGCCAGGCACAGGGCCTGAACATGGGCAGAAGGATGTGTGAAGGAGTGGTAGGTGCCAGGAGGGCCTGGTCTGAGGTATGCCTCTGTCAGTGTTCAGCCAGGGGGACAAGGGCACTTCATGGTACATTATCTGGAAGGGATCTGTCAACGTGGTGACCCATGGCAAGGTGAGCCCTCCCTCCTCCCCGCCCCAGTGCCCTGGGTCCTAACTGCTCCCTGGTCCGTTCCTCATGGGTAGTGCCTTTGTTAGTCTACTGCTGCTGACCCTCTGTGTCTCCTGTCTGGGTTGTTTTCCTGCTGTGGGTCTGTCCTGGCAAGGGCTGGGGCTGGCAGGGGTGGGCTGAGACTGAGGCCTGGCTGCAGGGGCTGGTGACCACCCTGCATGAGGGAGATGACTTTGGACAGCTGGCTCTGGTGAATGATGCACCCCGGGCAGCCACCATCATCCTGCGAGAAGACAACTGTCATTTCCTGCGTGTGGACAAGCAGGACTTCAACCGTATCATCAAGGTGCTGCTGCTGGGGTCGGGGAGGGCAGGGGCCGTTCGTCCACAGAAGTGATGTGGGGCGAGAAGTAGGGACCAGAGCAGAGGGCCTGTAAGAAGCAGGGCAGGTAGGAGACGCTGGGCTATGACGGCTGGCAGTGGGGACCATGGCCCTGGGTATGTGTGAGAAGGTGAAGCCTATAGGGCACAGCAGGGGTTCAGCGAGACCAGTGACCTCAGGCGCAGTGTGGGAGACCAGGGGAAGGATGGGTGTGCACGGGGCAGGGGACTAGGCTGTGGGGCAGGAAGGATGCATGGAAGGAAGGGAAGACTGAGGAGGTGGAGCCAAAGTCAGAGGTGGGAGAAGGGCTGTGGGTCCCTGTGGGACCCTCATGGGGCTCAGGGGCTGGAATGAAGGAGGTAGATGGGAGGGTCTAAAGCTGGAACATCATGTGTTGAGCATGGGGTGTGGCCTTTTCTCCAGGATGTGGAGGCAAAGACCATGCGGCTGGAAGAACATGGCAAAGTGGTGCTGGTGCTGGAGAGAGCCTCTCAGGGCACCGGCCCATCTCGACCCCCAACCCCAGGCAGGAACCGGTAACATACCTGCTATGCTCCCTCTCCACACTGTCTCTCCTTTCATTTCCCAGTCTTTGCTCCCTTCCCCTGTGTCATATCCCTGCCCTCTGGCCACCCGTGGATGGAGAGGTATTGAGGGACCAGGATGCACCCGCTGAGTCAGTCTCTTCCCTGCCCTAAGGTGGGACAGGGCTGGCTAATCGAGAAAAACGATGTAATTGATTATTGATGTCTGCCCAGGTGTGGGACTGGGGAGTGGTGGCACCAGTGCCATAGATTGGCCGTTTCTGCTAGGTATACAGTGATGTCTGGTACCCCAGAGAAGATCCTAGAGCTCCTGTTGGAGGCCATGGGACCAGATTCCAGTGCTCATGACCCAACAGGTAAGGGCAAGAGACACCCTGTCTGCTTTCTAACTCATTGGGTGGTCCATGCAGCCTGGGAGAGAGCCAGGTACCCTGCATCTGACCTCACCGAATGCTGGATGGGTCTGTACAGTGGTTGGCAATAAGTCCTCTTACCTGTGCTCTTGGCTTAGTGGGGAGCACTATCACAGGGGCTGGACACTGCTGGTACCTTGCAGGTGGTGGGACGTGGGGAAGGGTCCTTCCATCTGTCCATACACCTGTGCTCAGCAGACTTGGCCTCTGAAGCCTCCTCCCATCCCCCTACCCTGTCCTACAGAGACATTCCTCAGCGACTTCCTCCTGACCCACAGGGTCTTCATGCCCAGCGCCCAACTCTGTGCCGCCCTTCTGCACCAATATCCTTCCAGCCCCAGGGGGATGGTGTGTGTAGGGGATAGGATGGTGCATAGGGTTGAGAGAATCTTACCAGTGTGGCTGTGCTGAGTCCTCTAAATGCCAGCCTGCTGCCAGGCCCAGCTTGCCTGGGGCCTGGGCATCCTGCCCGTCCTTTGCCTCAGGTGGGTGGCCCTGGTTGGATATTGTGGTTCCCTTGACTGGTGCCCACCTTCCATGCGGAGCCTGCGGGTGGCAGTGAGCAGGAGCGCAGCACCTACATCTGCAACAAGAGGCAGCAGATCCTGCGGCTGGTCAGCCAGTGGGTGGCCCTGTATGGCTCCATGCTCCACACTGACCCTGTGGCTACCAGCTTCCTCCAGGTACCTGGGAGTGAGGCACAGCAGGGCTGGGCTGCCCGGGGTGGACACAGCTACAGCCATCTCAATGCATCTTGGCTCTTCTTAGAAACTCTCGGACCTGGTGGGCAGGGACGCCCGACTCAGCAACCTGCTGAGGGAGCAGTGGCCAGAGAGGCGGCGACACCACAGGTGATGCTTTGATTCCGTTAATTTGTCATTTCCATAACTGGCAGTGCCACGGGGACCAAGAGCATATGCTCTGGAGTCAAGCACTTGGCTTCAGATCCAGGCTGAACCACTTACTTCAATTCCTTGTTCTTAGCAGTCCCCTTGCTGTTCACCCTCACGCCACACGTCCATCCATTCTCATGCGTCATGCACTCATTCATTTATACATTCTCATATCCTGAGTGTACCTGCTGTTCTCACTTCCTCCATTGGGCATGCATTTATTACCAAATACCCTCAGTGCCAGTTTCTGCCAGCCCCGCCCAGTACATTTCCTAGACTTTACCTTCACCCTTGCAGGTGTTCCCACGGGAGCAGCTGAGATTCAGGGGGATGGGGAGCTCATCTGAAACAGCACTTGATCTGAAACCCTGGGTCTCCATCTGCCTTTAACTTTTTCCTTCCCCTCCTGGCCTTGGAAAATCACAAAGTCCAGGGGCCTGGTTTTAAGACCGTGTTTGCCCCTCTTTATGTGATACTTACCTGGTCGTGCTTACCTCTGAACCACTGGTGAGGGCCAGGGGGAATCCAGAGCCCCAAGGGCCTCCCTGCTGCTGGCCCAGGAATACCCGGGCTTGCTCACCTCCCTTCTCTCTTGTCTGCAGGTTGGAGAACGGCTGTGGGAATGCATCTCCTCAGATGAAGGTGTCTGCCTGGCCCCAGCTTCTTTCCTCTGCTCCTCCTGGACTGCAGGCCCCTCCTTCACCCCCTGACCCTGAGGGGCTCTGTGTGCGTGGGAAGCTCTCCTCCCACAAACACACCCTTGTGTCTGTGACAGGTGTTCACAGGGCGCTTGCTGCATGTGGTGCCCTGGGCCAGGCCGTGCCCGGAGGCGCAGAGGCCTAAGGCGGTCTCCCTCCTCCCCTACTCCCTGACTCCATGGGCCTTTTATTCCTTTTGGGAGGTAATTCATGCCCACAGGTAGAGCCTGGGAGATAAGGAATGGTGGCTGGAGTTGGCCTCTGAGGCCCACAGAGCTCCTGGTGGCCAGTGCTATGGGAGCTCAGAGGAAGGCGAGGCCCCTCCCTGGAAAGTCAGAGGTGGCCCCAGGCCATTCTCAGCTGGGGCTTAAAGGGAATCAAAGAGGGGACGAGAAGATGTGACTGCAGCCAGGATTTGAGAAGATGTGACTGCAGCCAGGATTTGGTTGAGGAATGGTGGGAGAAAGAACTGGAAAGGTAGATTGGGTTGGTGGTGGGGAGGGCTGCACTGGGAATAAAATCCAGGGGCCTCACCGGCCAGCAGGCTCCCCGTGCTCCCAGTCTACTGTGCGTCCCAGCCTCTGCCTGCTGGAGGCTCTCACTGGCTTCTTCTCCTCCGAAGGCTAAGCCTGTTATCCCCTCAGGACCTTTGTACTTATCCCTTAGCCTGGAAGAGTCTTTCTCTGGCTCTGCCTGACAGGATCTTTCTTGTTCTCATCTCAGCCAAATGCTGGGTTCCCAGACAGGCCCCCTCCCATCTCCCTATCTGGAGCACCCTCCCCTTTCTCCCCACCAAGCTCTGCCGTGGTGTCCTCTGTGATTTTCTTCAAAGCACTCTTGCCAGGTGGAGTTGTTTTCTTTGCCTACTTGCTTTCTGTCCTTTGGTCTCTCTCCCATCCCACTGGAGGATTGACTTCCCTCCTGCAGGCCCCCACCTCCGCTTCTCCTTGCTCACATGCTGCCTGGCTCTTGGCTGACGCTCAGAAACTGATGTGGGCTCGCCCTCGCGGGCTGGGCACTGTGCTAGGTGCTGATGCTGCACTTCAGCCCTGGCCTGTGGGGCTGCAGTCAGGCAACGGGCAGAGCAGTTAAACAACCCGTGATGTGCAGTGGCACGGGACACTTTCCGTGAATCTGCACTGGAGTCGGCTCCTGAAAATGGGAGGGGAAGGGCCGACTCCAGTGCAGATTCAGGGAAAGTGTCCCATGTAAGCGACTACTGGAGCTGAGAGCTGCAGGGGGCGAGGGTGGAGGAAGAAGAGGATACCTGGCGGGCAAACCCAGGAGGAAAGGGAACCCAGGAGGAGGATCCCTGGAGGAGCGAGAGTGAAAGCAGGACCCCAGAGCAGGCAGGAAGTGGGCAGGGTCCCATGGGCCAGGGCCAGGGGGTCTGATCTTTGTCCTAAGAGCAGTGCAGACCACTGAAGGGGTTTGAGCCAAGGTTGGCAAAGTCTGATTTGTGTTTTGAATAGGTCAGCTAAAGAGCCTGGGCTTTCTCCAGCAAACAGTGGCTGCCATTGAAGCCGAGGGCAGGAGCTTCACGGGGCTCTGGTCAGGCAGACTGGAGGAGGAGGGTTGGAGGCACCTGGGAGGGAGGAGGAGGAGCATAGTTGGGCCATTGGAGTAGATAAGGAGTGAGGCCCCGTGGGCAGGTGGAACTGAAATTAGCCTGGACAGGGGAGGAGGGGGCATGGGAGACCCATTTCAAAGAAGAATCCTCAAAGCAAGATGACAAGCTACAGGAAGTGTGGAGGAGCCTGGAGCCTGGGAGAATGGCTGGGGAGCAGAGTGGTCTGGGAGGCAGGATGCAAGGATCCGATGGGTATATGGAGTGTGAGGTAATGGATCACTCATGTGGAAGGATCCAGGGGGTGTTTGAGACCAGGGTTTGGAAGAGAGTTCAGCACTGCTGGTAGTTTTGGGAATCACCCATGTACAGGCGACATATGAGGCAGTGAGGAACTCTGCAGGAGGCCCTGAGATTTGAAAATGTAGGGAAGAGCAATGGATTGAGGTCTGAACCTGGAGGATCTGCCATACGCAGAGCTGGGAGGAGGGACAGAGTCAGTACCAGAGTCGGAAAAAAGCAGGGTGGGAAGGGGAACCTGCGTCAGGAGCCTTGCCTGGCAGGTGCTGCCCCACGAGCAGAGGCTTGGCAGTGGTTTCCACGCACTGCATCTCTGCTGTGGACTGGGACAGGGCCGCTGGCACAGTGTTGGAGCACAGAGAGGGAAAGGAGCAGCAGGGTTCCAACTCTGCCAGTTAGCAGCTGTGTGGCTTTGGGCATGTTACTTAACCTCTCTGAGCCTCATTTATTTCATCCATAAATGGAAATAATAATGCTTTTGTCAAAGGTGCATTGTGAATATTTAGATCCTCAGAATAATGCCTGGCTTGTAGCAAATGGTAGCTGGAGGGAAAGGAAGAAAAAATCCCAAGTCAACAGCTGAAGAGTTTTCATATCAGAACTGCTCTGGACCTATCCCGCAGAGGCAGAAGCACACACACGCAGGGGCATGGATTTGCCCCGCCCTTAGACACGTTGTGTCTTCTCCTGGAGCCTTGGTCTCAGGTGCCTTACCTGGGCTCAGGTGAATGTGGCAGGCAGAGCCCTCTGGTGGTGGGAATGCTGTGTCGCGCCCGTGCTCCTGGTGACACAGGACCCTCACAATCCCTCCCTCCATGCTCTCCTCTCGTCCTCCCAGTCTTATTTTCTCATTCCTCTTCCTCCCAGGCCCGGAACTTGCCTGTTTGGCTCCCCAACCAGGACGAGCCCCTTCCTGGCAGCAGCTGTGCCATCCGAGTTGGGGATAAAGGTTGGTGGTCTGAGCCAGTTGGGCACGCCTGACATCTGCACCCTGCTGTCTCTGCCTCTCTTGTCCTGCTGTCGTCGCTTTTGACCTGGGTGTGCCTGGGCTAAGGTGGCATGCTATACTCCTCAGGGTCTGTGTTCCAGGCTGCTGGCCACATCTGCCTCCTGTACCCCTTTTTTTTTGCTCAGGGCCTCCCCACCTGCAGCTCAGCCTCTTGGGGATTCCTCCCACCCTTACTGCAATAACTGCCCTCTCCCTCCTGGGGTAGAGATCAGGCGGCCCTTCCCACAGTTCAGTCTGGTCTCCTCTTTAGTCCCCTATGACATCTGCCTGCCAGACCACTCAGTGTTGACCCTGCAGCTGCCTGTGACAGCGTCTGTGAGAGAGGTGATGGCGGCGTTGGCTCAGGAGGATGGCTGGACCAAGGGGCAGGTGCTGGTGAAGGTCAATTCTGCAGGTGGTGAGTTATGCCCCTGGATAGACCCCAAGGGAGGGTGGCCCCTCAGATCTGCGCCCAGGTCCCCCAGTCAAGATCATTGTCATCATTGTCATCTTTCTCGTTTTCCTCAGTGTGAATGATGGCTAGCATTAATGGGAGGTGGAGCGCATCTATTCAAAGTGCATTTCATGCAGTGTGTAAGAGCATGAGCTCTGGAGCCTGCTTCTTGCATGTGGCACCAGCCCTTTAGCTCCCTATCTGTGTGTCCTCCGGCAGGGTACTTCATCTCTCTGTGCTCAGTTTTATCATCCGTAAAATGGGAATAGTAGGAGTACTTGCCCCCTGGAGGAACTGTGAGGATCAAATGAGTTCATCTATGAAAGCATTTAGAATGGTGCCTGGCACATAGTGATACATAACTATTAGCTGCTATTACTATCATCATTTGTGTTTAGTCATTTAATATGAAATAATAACAATCTCATGAGGTGCAGGTACTTTTATCCTATTTTCAGACAAGAACACTGAAGCTCAAAGGGTGTGAGCTATTCCTCAAGCTCACACAGTGAGAGTAGCTGGTCTTGGAACTTAGGTAGTCTTCATTTGTTTAGTCACTCAGCAAACATTTTTGAGGATCAGCTATGAGCCAGCAATATGTTAGGAGCTGGAGATACCACAGCAGGTAAAACAGGTCAGCTTGATGGTTAAGAGCATAGACTGTGGACTCCCAGACGTGTGAAGGCATCTTAGGCTCACCATTTACTAGCTGTGTGATGCTGGGGAAGTTGCTTAACCTCTCTGAGCCTGCATTTCCTCACCTGTCAGATGAGGACTGTAATTGTATCTACCAAAGGGTTGTAATGGCTACTAAGTGAGCTAATGTGTGTAAAGCAGCACAGGGCCTGCCACAAAGTCAGTGCTGAGAACATGGTGGGCTCAGGATTATTAAGATGGGCCTCCAGAGAACCTGGAACATTCAAAACCACCATTCTCTGTGGAGGGCACGGGCCTGACAGCTGGAACCCAGGGCAGACAAGAATTAGGGGCATTCAAGAAGTGGGGATGAGAAAAGAAAGGCCTTCTCCCTTCAGTAAGTGGGGAGAGTTGAAGGCCTCCTGTGTGCCCTGTCCTGGGAAGCACTGCCCTCTGCTGGCCATCTGGTGAGTTGCAGTTGCCCAAAGGGCCTGTGTATTGAGACCCTACTATGTGCCAGGCACTGTTTAGAGCACTGATCACCAAAGCACTTGGTTTGACCCATGTCAATAACCAATATTTAATTAAAACCCGCACCCCACGGTGTGAATATTTGTTTGTAAGTAATACACATATATTACTACATTAATATCATAATAAAGATAGATAAAATAGAAATTGATGGAGTAGAAATGCAAAGCAGGTAGAAAAAATAAATGTAAGTAGAAGAGCTCATATTTTCCCCGGGCACGTGAATGATCTGATGTGCCTTACTTTGGAGGCCACTGCTCTAGGGACTGGGAACTGAAGCACAGTCCCAGTCCATGAGGAGCTGATGAAAATCAACACCAAGGCTTATGTAAGACACTTCCCAGTTTTCAAAGAGCTTTTATACATAGCATATACTTATAGCTACTATTTATATACATTATTTTATTTGACTTATGAAATAGTCAGGGCAAGTCTTATTGTCTCCATTTTACCAGGGAGGAAAGTGAGGCTGAGGGAGGATCAGACCCTGCCCAGGTTCTTCCCGACTCACTGAGGATCTTTTCTCATTTTCTTGGATGTGCTTTCCTGGGCAGCGTGGCTGTGTGGGCACATGTACCTGTGTATTCTGAGCACCCGCCCAGGACTTCAACCCCGCTACGAGGAGAAACAACCTCCCAGCCTCCCAAACATCTCTTCCACCCTGTCCTCCAGCTGGTCCCTGGCCTCCCTCCCTTCCCCCAGCCAGGCCGCCACTGCTGTCTTTGCAGATGCCATTGGCCTGCAGCCAGATGCCCGTGGTGTGGCCACATCTCTGGGGCTCAATGAGCGGCTCTTTGTTGTCAACCCACAGGAAGTGCATGAGCTGGTAGGGACCAGGCAGGGTGCCAGGGTCCAGGGAGGAGATCTATTTTGAGCCTGGAAGGGGTGGATTCTGGGGAGGGTCCCAGGGAGAAGAGGGAGGAAGGGCCTGGCTCTGGCTGCTGCTGGGTCCTCAGTACACAGAGGGAGGAGTGGGCTTCAGCTGATGGGGAAATTCCCAAGATTGTGCAGGGCAGGGGCTGGTAGCACTGGTTAGGAGCGCCCAAGGAGAAAGAGGAGGACCCACCCTAGTTAGGGGTTCCCCAGGAGACAGGAGCCTAAAAGGAGGGGTCTCAGCACTGGGGAGCCCTGTCCTCCAGCTGCTATAGCCCCAGACACCCTCTACTCGCCGCTCCTGCCCTCCTAACCCTCCTGCTAACGTGAGCATAGAGTCCTTGCCCCAACCCTCTCCCCCTACCCTGTGCCTTTCCCTGGATTCCTCAGGCAGCCCCTGAGCACTCTCCCACCCGCAGACCCCACACCCTGACCAGCTGGGGCCCACTGTGGGCTCTGCTGAGGGGCTGGACCTGGTGAGTGCCAAGGACCTGGCAGGCCAGCTGACGGACCACGACTGGAGCCTCTTCAACAGCATCCACCAGGTGTGGGAGGCAGAGCTGGGGGAGGAGAGCAGGCGGCGGGAGGCCCGGCTCGGCTCGGCATTCACTGACCTCGCCTGCTGCCCCTGCCCAGGTGGAGCTAATTTACTATGCGCTGGGCCCCCAGCATCTGCGGGATGTCACCACCGCCAACCTGGAGCGCTTCATGCGCCGCTTCAACGAGCTGCAGTACTGGGTGGCCACCGAGCTGTGTCTCTGCCCGGTGCCCGGCCCCCGGGCCCAGCTGCTCAGGAAGTTCATTAAGCTGGCAGCCCAGTGAGTCCCTGTCCAGCGGGTGGGGCGTGGCCAGAGTCCCTGGGCTACCTTTTCCTAAACCCCCCTCTTTGCTTAGTATGTTGCCAAATCTGCCACTCTATTTGTTCCCTGGGTCTCCTGGAGCCTCTGCCTTCCCACCGCATCCAGCTTGGGTCTCTGCAGAGGCTGGCCTGGCTGTTGTCTGGTGACACTGTTGGGGTGGCTGCTTCCCTTACCCTGAGGGTCTCTGGGTCTTCTGCTCACAGCCTCAAGGAGCAGAAGAATCTCAATTCCTTCTTTGCCGTCATGTTTGGCCTCAGCAACTCGGCCATCAGCCGCCTAGCCCACACCTGGGAGGTAGGTGTGGTTTGGAGGGCCCCCTTCCTGAGGTCAGGCCTCAGGCCCTCCTGGGAGTGCTGGATGGGGTTGGGCCTCCCCCAGAGCAGCTGCTCATCTGCCTCCCTTTCACAGCGGCTGCCGCACAAAGTCCGGAAGCTGTACTCCGCCCTCGAGAGGCTGCTGGTGAGTGCTCAGCCCTGCCTGGCCTGGCTCTGCTAGGATCAGCTGGGCTCAGCCCTGCCCTCCAGACATCCTCACTCTTGGCTTCCCCACAGCCCCTATACCTGTCCTTTGTCACTTTCAGGGTTCCCAACCTCGGCCCGGGGCCTAGCTCTGGCCTGTGAGTTTGGGGAGCTGGCTGAGGAGGGGGTGTTCAGCACTAGGATAGGGGTTGCATGGTGCACTCTGGCCCTCAGTGTGTGTCTGCATGGGGGCAGGAGATCCTGTGTGAAGACTGGGCTGGAGCATGTGGGTGTCCGGTCCTGGGGTCTGAGGTACCAGGGCAGTGTCAGGGGCTCCAGAGCCCAAGGGCCTGGCACGGAGCGCCCATGGTGCACCAGGGCCTGTCTGCCCCTCGGGAGCTCCAAGGGGCTTGTAGAACAGGCGAAGAAAGACTTGGGGGTGGAACCTCCCACCTCCAGGAACTTTTGAGGATTTTGAGGGTTTCGACTGTTCTGGAGAGAAGCAGAGAAGAGGTACTTCATCAGCATAGCCTAGGAGCTCTTGAGAGAAAATCCACCTCGTGGGGCTCAAGGGGTTCAAAGGAGTTTACTCTCCAGAGAGAGAAAGGGAGAGAGAGGGAGGGACAGAGAGAGACAGGGACAGAAAGAGACAGAGAGATGACAGAGACAGACTTTTCCAAGAAACTTGGGGCCCCTCTAAGTGCTGTGAATTTTCTCAGTGCTAATGGGAGGCTGGAAGCCCCGTGCTCGCCTGTGACAGAGCCTGGGTGAAACCTGGGGCTGAGGAGAGGCTGAGTTGGGGCCTCTGCACCTGCTGTGGGATGGGCATGTGGCCCCTCCTTGGTTGGGTGGGGTCTGTGGTGGCTTATGCTGTGTGCAACCCCCTCAGTATGGCTTCTTCCCCTAGGATCCCTCATGGAACCACCGGGTGTACCGACTGGCCCTCGCCAAGCTCTCCCCTCCTATCATCCCCTTCATGCCCCTCCTTCTCAAAGGTAACAGGGCTTCCTGCCTCCGTTCCCCCATTCCCACGTTCCTGCCTCTGTCCCCCCATTCCCACCTTCCTGCCTCCATCCCCCATCCCCCTTCCTGCCTCCGTCCCCCCATTCCCCTCTTCCTGCCTCTGCTCCTCCATTCCCCCTTCCTGCCTGTCCCCCCATCCCCCCTTCCTGCCTCTGTCCCCTCATTCCCCCTTCCTGCCTCCATCCCCCATTCCCCCCTTCCTGCCTCCATTCCCCCATTCCCCCTTCCTGCCTCCGTCCCCCATCCCCCCTTCCTGCCTCCATCCCCCATTGCCCCCTTCCTACCTCCATCCCCCATTCCCCTCTTCCTGCTTCCGTTCCCCCATTCCCCCTTCCTGCCTCCGTCCCCCACCCCCCTTCCTGCCTCTGTCCCCCCATTCCCACCTTCCTGCCTCCGTCCCCTCATTCCCCCTTCCTGCCTCTGTCCCCACCTTCTCCCCTTCCTGCCTCCATCCCCCCATTCCTCCTTCCTGCCTCCGTGCCCCCATTACCCCTTCTTGCCTCCATCCCCCATTCCCCCTTCTTGCCTCCATCCCCCATTCCCTGCTTTCTGCCTCCATCCCCTGCTTCCTACCACCATCCCTCCATTCCCCCCTTCTTGCCTCCGTCCCCCATCCCATAGCTATCTGTGTGTGCACTCACACTGTTGGAGAGATTACACCTCAAGTGCTGATGCCTCGGGGAGCACAGAGATGAATTGGGAGTTCTTAGGCTGGAAGAATTAAGACATCCAGACAAATATGGGCTGCCTTTCAGGGCCTGAGAGATACAAGGAAATGCTGCTGGGGCCTGGAGTGGGCAGAGGCAGGGGCTCTATGGGGTGAGGTAGGCCCAAGGGAGCCGTTATGACCTTCACCTTTTCTGGGCTACAGAGGGCAGAAGTTTGGGGACCTATGAACAAAACCTGTCTCTTTGCAGACATGACCTTCATTCATGAGGGAAACCACACACTAGTGGAGAACCTCATCAACTTTGAGAAGATGGTGAGTTCAGGGAGCAGGTGTTCACTACTAACATAGGTTGGGGAACACGACTGTGGCCTGGGAAGGGGCAGGGCTTGGAGGCGGCTTAAACTTGTTATGAATAATATGAGGACGAATACTTACTGTGTAATAGCCCCTGCCTTATTCCACTGCAACTGGAAGGTCTGCCAGGGTGCCAGCCTCAGAGATCTCACGATTCAACAAAAGCTCTTCCAGCCGTCTTCTCTCTAAGCCTTTCTCACCTGGCCTCTGCCTCCTGTCCTCTGCCTGGTCCCCTCTGGGACAAAGTACACATGACCTCAGCTCTTACAGCCCCTTATCCTTGGTTCAGAGGGAGCTTGGCCTCCCTGCTGCTGCACAGGGCAGGACAGGGTTTCTCCCTCAGGCAAGAGCTCATGTCCCGGTGTTGTCCACAGAGAATGATGGCCAGAGCCGCGCGGATGCTGCACCACTGCCGAAGCCACAACCCTGGTGAGAGGGCGGGTCCCCACGGCGGGCGGTCCCCCACCCTACATCCTCTGTGAAGCTCCAGGGTGGCCCTGACTCTGTGACCCCTCCCCACCCCCCGCAGTGCCTCTCTCACCACTCAGAAGCCGAGTTTCCCACCTCCACGAGGACAGCCAGGTGGCGAGAATTTCCACATGTAAGTGGCTGGCGGTGGGGGGTGGGCGGGAGGGAGTCCTCATGGTAGTTACCCATGGCTGGCACATCCTGGGCACTTGCCATGTGCCAGGCACAGAGCCTGGCCCTTCCATACATGATGCTGATAATGTTCAGACTCTGTGCTCTGAGCCACAGGACTCTTCTGTCCCCTCACCTGTGGGGTGGGCAGGGACAGCCATCTTTAGGAATTGGTGATGGGAAGTAGTTAGTGGGTGGTGGAGAGCAAGAAGGCTCCTTGGAGGGGGAAACGCTGAGTTCCACAAAGGGATGTCGGTGCCTCCCTGACTGCTCTCCTCCACCAGGCTCGGAGCAGTCCCTGAGCACCCGGAGTCCAGCCAGCACCTGGGCTTATGTCCAGCAGCTGAAGGTCATCGACAACCAGCGGGAACTCTCCCGCCTCTCCCGAGAGCTGGAGCCATGAGGAGGGGCTGGGACTAGAGCTGGAGCAGGCACTTGTGGTCTGGAAAGCCAGGGCGTGCCGGGCCAAGATACCCACAGGCTGGCCACAGCTGAGCAGGGCTCTCTGTGCAGTGGACTCGAGTCCGTGGAGCAGGCAGCGTGGAGGCAGCCGTCCCCTGAGATGACTGGCAGCTAAGGAGGACCTCGGAGTGGACCCAAGCCGGGAATAAGGAATGACCCAAGGCCAAGGAAAGGGGGACAGAGAGGCCCCAGGAGGGGGTGGAGAGTGGAGTGCGCTGGGATGTTGTGTGCAATAGAGAGCTCTCCACACCAGGTGTTTTCCAGATTCTGTGCCTCTGGCTTTGTTGTCCAGCCAGGCCTGCAGTTTGTTTTCACAGTGGACACAGAGAGAGAGAGGCTGCATGTGTGTACCGTGTGTGGCAAGGGCAGGGCCTTGGCCTCGGGCAGGGGCC
The DNA here is from genome assembly GCF_047675955.1 of Chlorocebus sabaeus. Lineage (NCBI taxonomy): Eukaryota > Metazoa > Chordata > Mammalia > Primates > Cercopithecidae > Chlorocebus > Chlorocebus sabaeus. The sequence goes on along the minus strand of NC_132914.1, from coordinate 45,366,337 downwards.
CCCTGCTTTCTTTCTACAGCATCTGAGATAAACATCGGGCAGTGGGGCTTGGGGCTGCGAGCCTGTGCAGTGGTCCCTGAGAAGCTTTATTGTTACTGTCAACATAGTCGTGTGCTCCAGGCCAGCCTGGAGGGGGCGTGGCAGGGAGGCTGAGGCCCCGCCCTCTGGGAAGGAGCTATGGAGGAGAAGCAGCCCCACGCTGGGCACGGGCCAGGCAGAGTCCAAGATCCTGATGCCACCCAGATGGGCCTCCGGGGCTCTGGCCACAGGGCGGGCTGGAGCCTGGAGCCCCTGTCAGCAGCCAGCCAGGGTGACCATAAGCTCCCCATGGTGATCCAATATGACTTTACGGTCCAGATGTAACTGGCAGCTTCCTCCCTACTACAGTCCCTGCTGCTCCACACTTGAGCTCATCCTGGCCTGTTGGGTGGTGTTCAGGCTTCTGGGGTCTTCTGGGGGTGGCTTGTGATAGAAACAATGCTGAAGCTTCCACGGAGAGCCCATCGCTTGTTGAGGCCTGACAGACTTCCAGGAAATCAGGGTTTATTATCAGTGTTGAGAATGGTCCCAGCAAGCTCTGGTCACATGAATTCCTCTCTTCCCTTCCCCTTCAGCACTTCCCCTAGGAACCAGCTACTGCAGGACCCCTCCTGCAAGGCAGAGCTCACCCAGGAAGCTCCAGGGACTCCACCCTCTTGCCTCACTATTGCCCTGAGTCCTGGCAGCAGGAGGCACTTGTCTGGCCAGAGAGAGACCTTGTGGCCCCTGGCATGACCCCTGAGTAGGTATTGAGGCCGCAGGGTCTTGGGCGTCTGGAGGCAGCTGGTTTGGCCCCTCTGCACTTCAGCTCCATGGCTGTGGATAGACAGGCCCCCTGCTTCCAGAAACGGTCAGAGCCTTTAGCAGGGAGGCAGCACAGCTGGGCTTAGACCTCAGGTCACTAAGTGAATCTGAGCAAGTCAGTGAACAGTTTTCTGCCTTCTCCACCTGTAAGCCAGATATGATAAACGCCATCCCACACTTAGTGACAAACACATGAAACAGTAGCTCCTGCCTCTGTAGCAGAGGTGACAGCCAAGGGCAGTCCTGTGCTATCTAGGTCTGGTAGCGGGGCAGCCTTGCCTCAGGTGAGGGCTGAGGGAGAGACTGAGGTGGAGCAGATGGCAGTGGTAACCAAACCAGTTCCCTTGCCTTGGGTGGGGACAGAGGAGAAGCATGGAAGCATCCAGAACTAAGCAATCAGGACAGGAGGCTCAAGCCTGGGTGAGTCAGGAGTCCAGGGGCTTTCTTCTCTTCCAACCCACTGTCTGCTGGTGTCTCGGCAAAAGCCAGCCACGGCCCTTCGCCATCCTTCAGACTCCAGGGTGAGCCCAGCCCAGCGACACAACAGAAACCAAGCGCCATGGGGGCTGGTGTCCTCCACCAGCATTTCTCCTCTGGTCACATCTATGTCCTGATGGGACTTCTCCCTCCACTTTGGACCATCAGCTTTACGGTCCAGACCACCCTGCAGCCACCCTGCGGCCCCCCAGCTGCCCCAGTCTCTTGGGCAGGATGCCTTTTGAGCCTGTTGGGAGAGGCCTTGCCAGGAGAACAGTGCCCGGGCAGGCAAGAGGACACAGTCTTTGGGAGCCAGAAGAGCTGCGGCCCAGGGGGCCGGGCCACTCCCAGAGGACAGGAAGCCCAAAAGCAGGGAAAGGCTCCGTGTTACGGTGGCCCCATGCTCGGAGGCTGTGCTGCCTTCTCTCTCCCTGACTGCCCAGGCATGGGGTGGCGCGGGGCAGGAGGCATCCTCTGGTGTTCCCTAGTAGCCCGGGGTGTGTGCAGGGGCTCCCATTTTGTGTCTCAGTTGCAGGAAGGCCACGAAAGGAGGAGGGGCTCATGGGACTGCTGAGAGGAAGGTGTGAAGAAAGGGAGTGTGGCCCTACATCAGTCCTTCAAAAAGCCTCTGTTACCTGAAAGGAGATCAAGCAGAGAGGAATGGTTGCGTGTGTCCTACTGGGCAGGACAGGACAGAGGGAGGTCGTTGTTACACACACATCTCCCCCTCCTTTCCTCCTTCCCCTCCACTTCCCTGTGAAGGCCTGGGGCAGGCTGTGGCCAGGCTCAGGCCCTGACTGTGGGGTACACACCAGGGAGGGCCACGCCTCCCCACAGAAGGGGTGGAGTGGTCAGTGGAGCCAGCACCCTCTGCTGCTTCAACATCTCCGCCTGGAGCCAGCTGTCCCCTCTCTCCCAGGCTCCATCCGAACAAAAGGAAGGCACAGCCTGAGATCCGGCTCCCCATACCCCTCCATTCAGCACTCAGTTAGAGCTGGGTGGGGGCATGCCTGCCTTCACACGCTGCCTTATGGCTTTTGTGTCCCCAACAGCCCTCAGCCTCTGGCTGCTCTCCTTCCCAATAGTCACAAGATTTACCATGATAATAATAGGTTAAGACTTGAATAGTGTTTTCATCCTCTTTCATCTTCACTCTGTCTCACGTTATCTTATTTTTATCCTGATGACAGAATAGGTACTACAGGTATTTTTACCCTGGTTTTACAGTCAAAGAAACTGAGGCACAGGTAGGTTTGCCCAAGGTCACATTACTGCTTAATAGCAGGGTAGACAGGTGAAGTAACTGGATATATATCAGCCATGCCCTTTCCCCATGCCCCCGGCACTCCCTATGACAGCTCCCTGAATCCCAGCATTTTATTCTATTGTAGGATTAGACCCAAGCATATAAATTCCTTTTTCCCTCTCTCCATTCCCACATCCTTTTATTTTCACATACTTACTATAGGCCTTGTAGGGGCTCTGTGAACAAGACAAAGGCCAGGTACAGTGGCTCATGCCTGTAATCCCAATGCTTTGGGAGGCTAGGCGTTTTGAGACCAACCTGGGCAACAAAGCAAGACCCGGTCTCTATAAAAAATAAAAATGACCCGGGTATGCTGGTGTGCACCTGTAGTCCTAGCTACTTGGGAGGCTGAAGTAGGGGGAATCACTTGAGCCCAGGAGTTCGAGGTTACAGTGAACTGTAACTGCACTCGTCCTTTCTTTGGTTGACAGAGAAAGACTCTGTCTCTAGAAAAGAAAAAACTAAGACTGGTAGTTCTGGCCCTCATGGGACCAATCATCCAGCTAGGCAGCCAAGTCCATCAGTAACAGAAGATGCTGAGGGATGAAGTCCAGAGCAGCAGAATCCCAGGGCCGCGGCATCTCAGTGCCTACCCTAAGCATTGAGGCCCAGAGCTGCTCCCGTCGGAGCATAGGTTCATAGCCCCAGCTCCTCTGAGCCCTGCATAGCTCTGTCCCCTGAGATGGGGGTGCTCTCCCCTTACCACTGGCACAAGCCACCTGAGTAGCAGGCAGGTATGGTGGCTGATGGCTGCAGCAAATTCCGACCTGGCAGTTGTCCTCAGCCCCTTTCTCCCTTCCACAGACCTATAGGCCAGAGAGTACACGTCTTTCCAAAATGTGTCCTAGTACCCCAACCCACACTCAGTATTGAGCCCCTCCTACATTGGCCAGGCCATGGATCTATACTAAGTAAGTGTCCACCCAGGCCTGTCCAGTTGCTGCAGCCAATTTAGGCACCCTCCTCTCAGATTCTGGACTCTTCAAGACCTGAGCCGTAGCCTTCTTGCAGCACAGTCTGCTAGCATCTGAGGGTGAAGGGGCTTGCAGGCCAGGACACAGGTGACTGCCGTCCCTCCCAGTGATGATAAAACTGGATCATCCTGAGAAGCTGAGTCTGACTCAGCTGCACTTAGAAACAGTCTTCTCTCCCATGCGTGGGGACCTTCCTAGAGCAGGTGCCTCGATGGGGCCAGGGGAGGATGCTGCTGGTGGTAATTGGTAGAACACAGAGGAGCCTGGTGACTCCCAGAAGATAGAAGGTTAAGCTCACAGCTTGGACCCACTTTTTGTGCTAGGAGGTGTGGGATTCTGGTTGTGCGTGTGCATGTAGATTCTGACCAGTGTGCACCCTGGACCAGGGAGCTGGATGCTTCAAGCTTCACCCTGACTCTGCCTGCCTTGCTCTTGGCCCTTGGAGAGCGCTCGGGTCTTGGTTTTCTCACTGGAGTGAGTTGTAGGCAGCTAGAGCTGTTTTGGACTGCTGAATGGAGGGCTGTACTGGCTTTCCTGGCACTTAGGTGATCCTAGCCTAATCCTAGAGAGGTAGAGACAGGGTGCCTTTTTAGGGGGCCAGGACAACAGGATATTTTAAACTTACTTGACCACCCAGAAAAGTGTCCTGTCCACCAGAGTATAAGGCAGCATAGGGGATCCCATAGGTGGGCAGTGTGCTGGGGCAGAGGAGCCTCTGTCTCTCAGTAGCCCTGGGCAAGGCAAGTGCCTTCCTCTCCCTGGGCCTCACTTTCCCCATTTAGAAACAGGAATTTGGATGAGAGGTGCTTGAGGATCTATGAATTCGGCAACTCAGGGTGTCAAAAGGGCCCCTTTAAGCATCTTCCCAGTGGTGGCTTCCAGCCATGACTGCTCATGGGAGGGATAGTGAGCTGCAAGCACTGTTTCATTGGAAGGGTTCTCAGAGCTCCCTACCCCTGAGTGTTGCTCCCTGCTACCTGCCTGAGTGCATGACTGCTTGCCTTCTACTCTTTGAGTTCTAGTTGTCAGTAGAAGGCCCCTGTTATATAGATACATAAGTTGGGAAGATTCTAATGGCCCAATTGTAGATTCCAATTAATATTTCTAATGGTCACTTTTAAAAGAATGGAAAAAGAAGAGCCTCAAGGCAATGGCGTTAGGGGAATTTCAATGGCATGATCAGGTGGCAAGGTCCAGAGATGATTACTTGGGTGGGAGAGTGTTACGGGGTCCTGGGAAACGGCATCCAGGGTGGGAATCAGAGGGAGAGGTAGGTGGCCAGTTTCACCCTTTCAGCCTTGCTGGGGCTGAGTCCTGCAGGAGCAACCTGTGTGCTGGAGGGAGAGCCTGCACATGCAGGCTGGACTCTGGTGGCCCAGGGAGAAGGTCAGCAATCTTTGTTTCTCTTCTCTGGTTCTTGACTCCATGCCAGGCAGCTGTGGATAATCTCATTAAATAGAGCACAAGGCTCGGGAGGCTGAGCCATGGAGTTGCTGCTCTTAGCTTAGCCCCATTGAAGCTTTTAGCTTCTCCCAGAGTAAAGCACTCTTCCTCAGGCTGCAGGACACAGCCCCAGAAAACGGGTGGTTCCTTTTGGCACCAAACCAGGTGAGTTAGACGGTGCGACTCATCAAAGGGCCATCCCCAAGACTTGAAAATACTGAGGGTGCACATGTTTTAAATGAAAATATATCTTTGGAATTATAAAATAAATATTACATCATAAAGACTGTAGATTAGAGAAACTGCCACCTTCTCACTATTGTCATTTTCAGAACTTTTTTTTTTTTTTTTTTTTTTGAGATGGAGTCTCGCTCTGTAGCCCAGGCTGGAGTGCAGTGGTACGATCTCGGCTCACTGCAAGCTCCACCTCCCGGGTTCACGCCATTCTCCTGCCTCAGCCTCCCGAGTAGCTGGGACTACAGGTACCTGCCACCATGCCCGGCTAGTTTTTTGTATTTTTAGTAGATGGGGTTTCACCATGTTAGCCAGGATGGTCTCAACCTCCTGACCTTGTGATCTGCCTGCCTTGGCCTCCCAAAGTGCTAGGATTATGGGCGTGAGCCACCGTCCCTGGCCCAGAACATTTTTATTTGTATTTTTAATTTTTATTTCTTTGAGACAGAGTCCTGTTCTGTTGCCCAGGCTGGAGTACAGTGGTGAGATCTTGGCTGACTGCAGCCTCTACCTCCCAGGTTCCAGCAATTCTCCTGTCTCAGCCTCCTGAGTAGCTGGGATTACAGATGTGCATCATCATGCCCGGCTATTTTTGTATTTTTAGTAGAGACGGGTTTTTACCATGTTGGTCTGGCAGGTCTCGAAGTCCTGACCTCAGGTGATCTGCCTGCCTCAGCCTCCCAAAGTGCTGGGATTACAGGTGTGAGCCACTGTGCCCAGGCAGAAAACATTGTTAATATTCATTTTTCAGGCCTTTCCTAACCATCCTATCTAAATTACACCCTTTGTGGCCCCCCGTTTTTTTTTAAACAAACATCTGGTCTTATGTATTAGGCACTGTTCTAAAACCTTTGCAAGTATTAACTTATTCTATCCTCACCATTGCCCTCTAAGGTACTCTTACTTGTTCTATTTTAGATCTACAGGGGAAATTGAGGCACAGAGGGGCGAGGGAACTTGCCCAGGGTTGTACAGCTGGTGAGTGTCAGAATTGGGATTCAAACCCAGGCAGCTTGGCTTTAGAATCAACAGTCTGAGCTTCGTGTCCTGCTGCCCAGATCTGGCTGTAGATGCTCTTTATGTCTTTCTTTCCCTCCAGCTGCTGAGCTGCTCACTCTTTATCCACTTTGCTTATCACAGTGTCTGGCACAGAGTCACACTCAAGTGCTATTTGTCAGGTGAATGAAGGAATGATGAGAAAGGGGGAATTTCCCATAACCCAACTACCTTAGCACAATAATTATGGTAATTTTGATAGATTGTAGATTTCAAATCATGGGTCAGGAACTGCTCCTGCCAGTCCTGTTGTCCCGTCATCGTCTTTCAGGCCAGAACAGCCCAGCTGCGCCAACATACCTGGGGCAAGAGGCAGCCCATGTTCCTCATGCCAGCGGCCAGCTGTGGGTTGGCCTCGGGCCTGTGTCTCCTTTGATCTTGCCCTTACTCACTCCCTCGCTGTCTCTCTGAGCCTCCTTATCGCCGTCTGCCTGTCTTGTCCACCTCTCTTTGTTCTCATTGTGCCTCTACACGCTCTTTAAAACCACTGGAGTTTGAGGACATGCAATAGTAATTTTCTAATCGTTACTGGGCAGTGTAAAACAAATATTAGCACAGCTGGCAAAGAGTGTAGGCAGGTGGTTCCTTTGGGATCCTAAAAAAGCAGGATACAGCTGAGAACTCTGTGACATCGTAGATTCAGAAACTGCTGGAACTATCCAATCCCTGTGGTGGCTGCCCCTTGTAGGGGTGGTGCCAAGGGTGGCTTGGGGGTTTAGGGCCTCCTAAATTTCCATTAGGCCCCAACAAATATACAATATAGCTAAAAAAAAAAAAAAAAAACCAGTGTATTTGTTACGAAAACGCAACTTTGAGATGAGTCTCTAGACCCCACAGTCCCCCTTTGGATAAACTCTGGAGCTTCACAGCTGCCAGAGATCCATTTGCTGTCCTCTGCTTTGCTAACCATCTTCACTGAGTCTTTAATAACAAGTGGGGCTGGAAGGCTGACCAGTGCCCTGATTCATTTTCATATTGAGTCATTGCAGGTCCCAGGCACAGGTTGATAATTATCTAACTGTTAGATTCTAACACACATTGGATGGCAATATAAAGGATCCATGAGGCAGGGTCCCCTTCTCAAAGAACTTCAGAGGAAAAGTTAAATGGCAGTGCAGGGGTTAACTGACACCATGTTGGCAGCAACTGATGATCAGAGATGACTGTGCTGTGTCAAAGGCACACAGAACAAATATGCACAACCGAGTTCATAGGCAGGAGAGATCCTGTGGGCTGGAGAGAGGAGGTCAGGCTTTGTGGAAGAGTGAATTTGCCCTGGGGTTGGAGGATGAGTAGGAGCTGGACAGCTGAGCAGAGAGGGTGGGGGAGGGTGTTCCAGGCTGAGGACCAGCATGGGGTGTGGCTGGCAGAACTAGAAGCGCAGCATGGGACTATGTGATGAGTGGGCCTAGTTGGGAGGTCTGACGGATATGCCCAGCCCAGGCAGTGAGTGTGATGCTGATGTCAGGGCTGCCATGCTAACCGATGTGGGAAAGAAATCACACACGGAGCTGCTTCTAAGACACATTCAGTAAGATCAGACATGGGTGACCATCCTGCGCTTCTATCCTGTGGGCCAGGGCAGCGCTCCCAAGGAGAACCAGCATCTTCAGGTGCCAGGGTCCCTTTGGGAGGTGAGTCTGGGCCTCGCCTGTGATGGGCCAGCTGCAGGGTCCTTCTGCACTCAGGTCCTTTGCTGAAATGATGTGACCTTGGTTTTGCAGGAGGGCGAGGATGGTAGAATAGGCTGGCCTGGGCAGATGTCCCTTTTAGTTGTCCTCTGGGTAGTCTCTCTCATGGTCTGTTGATCCTGATAGACATCGTGGTAGCCCAGAGATGAATGAGGCCTACTTCAAACAATGGCCTAATGCTGAGGCTTATCTGGCCTCAGTCCCACCAGAAACCAATCAGTTCCAGGAAGAGTTTTTCAGCCTGGCCTGAACCCTGCCAGTCCAATAACAGCATAGCCCCTGGCATGTGGTGAGCACTCGATAAATATTTAGCTGATGGAATTCCCACTCTGTACATCTCTGACAGCTGAGTGCCTCCCAAATCCTTGCCCAAGCAGCCTCACCCTCTTCCTCACTCTCCAAACCTTCACAGAGGCCACAACTGCACCATCTCTGTTGCTATTCTCATCATCGAGACACCATCTACCATGCTTCTCCCTCCACTCTGTCCCTACCCCAGCTCTCCAGGACCCAGCCTACTGCGATTCCCAACTTGCTGGCTGGTCCCACTGTGGCTTCTTGGGAAGTCTGCAAGGATGGAAAGCCCATGTGAGTACCTAATGGCATGGAGTACTAAGAAAGAGGAGCAGCAGAGTTCTTGGTCCAGAACAGGCTAGCAGGGAAGAGAAAGCTGTCTGAAATCTATCTTAATGTATCTGTGTGTGTGTGTGTGTGTGTGTGTATACACATATATGGACATCTAAGTTTATGAGGCATCTTTGCATGAATATATATTGATATCTTTTCATTTATTAACTTAATGGATTTTTTCTGCCTTCGTCAGCATGTCTTTGGTTATAAAATCTGGGGTTTGGGAATCTGATCTGCGAAGAGGGAGCATGAGCAGCCGTGAGAAGGCATATCCCAATTCCCCACCCCTCAACCCTCAGCACCAGAGGCATTGAAGGAGAGGCAAGACAAGCACTTAGGGTTGTTTAGGGAGTTGCGACATCCTATGAGAAGTGGAACTAGATGACAATTGAGGTCCCTTTAATTCCAGTGAATTTAAATCTAGACTGCTTTGTACAGTAACCAGACATGATTAAGTGGTGGTTGAAAGTGTGATGTTGTGGGGCAATGGAGCAACAGTGCTTATGAGAATGACCCCTGGTCAGATGGATCTGGGTTGAGGCTCAGCTGCATAACTTAATGATTGTATGCTTCTGGGCACGTCTCCTAGCCTTTCTGTGCCTCAGTTTCTTCATCTGTAAAATGAGGACAGCAATAATACCTATTAAGGTTGTAGTAAGAATCAATGAGATAACACATATGATAACACACGTGGTAAGTGCTCAGTGAATGTTGCTGGTGGTTGTTAAGGCTGTTATTCTTGTTGAAGGATGCAGTTTTAAACACTTCGGTCCTCAGATGAACCATCTGGCTCTATGGAGTCAGACTTAACTGTCTTCCCAGCTCCCATCCTTGCTCCTGACCTAAAATTCCACTAATGGGGGGAAGAGCTCCTGCCCTCAAAACACCATCCCATAGCCAGTTCAGCTGGACACCAGGAGAACCTAGCCAGGCTGCACTCCACTCTGACAGCTTTGGCTTCAGTTAGGGTCCACCCAGCTGGACACTTGGAAGGGACAGACCATTCAATCCCAAATTCTGAGGCATCATCGCTTCCCAGGCCAGCCAGTGACACACTCCTTTGTCCCCTAAACAACAGGAGTCAGAGATATGTTTATGTGGTGCCAATCCAGGGAGGATGAGGATTCTGATGGGCAGTGACTCTGCAGCCTGCTTTTAGGTTGTGTAAATGAAACTTATGCAAATGAAGCAGCCATTTCTGCTCTTACTCCCTATAACCAGCTTCCTTCTGGGAGAGAAGGGCCAGGCTCACTCTTTAGTTGTCCTTCCGGGCCGGATGCAGTGGCTCACACCTGTAATCCCAGCACTTTGGGAGGCCAAGGTGGGTGGATCACCTGAGGTCAAGAGTTTGAGATCAGGCTGGCCAACACGGTCTCTACTAAAAATACAAAAGTTAGCCAGGTGTGGTGGTGCATGCCTATAATCCCAGCTACTTGGGAGGCTGAGGCATGAGAATTGCTTGAGCCCAGGAGATGGAGGTTGCAGTGAGCCGAGATCACACTGCTGCACTCCAGCCTGGGCGACAGAGAGATTCCATCTCAAAAAAAAAAAAAAAAGAAAAAAAAATATATATAGCACTTACGGTGTGAGCCCTTACAAAGGTTGCTTGCCCTAGGCTTGTCCTTCTCTCTACCCCTGAGTCCCTATGTTTGGACTCCTCTCTGCACAGCAACAGGTTGGGGGATTCTCTTAAACCCACCAGCAACTGTTCAACCTGGCGCGTGGGCAGGAAACCTCGAGATTAAAATCTGATAACCTGGAAGGGATTGTCAGATCCAACCCCATCATTTCAGATGAGAAAGCCGAAGACCAGCGAGAGGAAGAAACTTCTCCTGTTAAAGCACACTGGATGAAGACGTGCTCCACTCCCAACCTCCAGAAAAAAATCACTGATAGAGTGGCCTCCACTGTTCACCAGTTTTGCCTTTGTATATGATATTTTCTTTTCTGAGAGGGTTGAGAATCCCCATGCAGTGCTCTTTCTGGCAAGGGCATCATACTTTGCAGATTTTACCTTTATTATCGTGGAAAACTTGACAGTCACGGGGAGCTGTTCCTCTTCTTTTGGACTTGGAAACAAAAGAACCTCACTGGGGAGGAGTTCTTGAGGAGAGGAGTGTAAGTGGGGGTGAAGGGAGCGAAACCCTGGGCTCCCAGGGGAAGAAGAGTGGGCCTTCAGTTGCCTTTAAGAGGCCTCTTGCCCCTCCCCTGCCTCATAAGGAATCTGAAACATTTAAACCCCAGAGGCTGACTCAATAAGAGTCATTTGCATAATATTTTAGGGTGATTTAGCCATGCGCAGCTACATGTGGCTGATTTAGCTATGCTGGGCTTGGTGGTAATAAGAATAGCCCTGGTTCTGACAGACACATCCTATATGTCTCTGTCCAATGACCCCAACCCTTGCTTGGGCACTTAAACTGCTTGTCAAACTTGGACCAATCACCTTACTGTGTGCCAGTGTCATGCTAAGCATCAGGAATTTGAAGATGAATCCAACCTGTGGCCCCTTGGAAAGTCAGGTCTGAGACTTGGAAGTAGGTGTCTGTTTGGTGGGGATCACCCAGAGATCAGCCCATAGGTGTCCCTAATTTGGACAAAGAACCCCCCCCAACTGGACCCATCTTGGTGTGCCTGCCTGCATGACCTATTTTTAAAGCTGCAAACAGCTAGCATTACCTGTTCTCAACATCTGGCATTACCTGCCTGCTTAGTCACCTTCCCTCAGGCTTCAAACAGCTGTAGGGCCCCACCTCCTATCCATCTAGGGTCCCTCCCTTCCATTTTTCTTCCTGAAAGGATCTGGAGACACCAGCTCTACAAGTCCTGGTGTCTTTAAAAGGATCAGCTTGAGGAATAAGGCTCATTTGAGAGCTGTGACATTCATCTGACTCTAGTGAAAGTACAACAGCCACTCCCTTTTTGGCCTCCAGCTGGGCACCATGAGGGCCTGCATCCCCCTGGTATTGGCCGTGCTGTGCAGCCTGGCCTGGGCTGGTAAGTCACTATCTGCCGGGCATGGGATTGCTGGCAGGGCGGGATCTTGCCTAAAGAAGCAGAGAATTGGGGAACTGGTAGAGGGCAGGGCTATGGGACAAGGGAGGGTAAGCTCTGTTCTAAACCCACAGAACTCTTTTGGGTTGTCCTTGTCTGAGGGTGCAGGTGTTGTTCCTGGAATGGATTGGACTATGTGGAGAGAGTTGTAGGGCTGATGGTCTGATTTCATGGAAGTCCCTTCTTGACACCTTGGAGGATCAGCCCCAAACGTCCCTTAGTCCAGCCTGACTTTTGATCTCCCCAAGATTTTGTTGTCTGGGGCCACTGTATGGTATAAAGCTAGGGCTGGGTTCCATGGGGTCTAGTGGCCTGGCTGCTCTTGGTCACTCCTTCCACTGCCCGGTGACAGGTGAGGTTGTCTAGGGTGTGATCTTACTTTGTGTAGTGCCTTAGGAGGTGGGCAGGCTTAGGAGGAAACTGGAAGGATCCTTAACCAGGAGGTGGGCCACGTCCTATCTGGGGCTGTACAGGGGTCAGAGGAATGGATCTCTGTTGCAGTGTTAGGGGAATTAAAGAATAGAGAAGGGACCTGGCCCACAGTTATAAGAGGTTCAGGGGATGGGACTGGCAGAGGAACAGGACCATGTTCTTGTTTAGTAACTGTGCAAAATGCTGGTGCTGATGTGTTAATTGGTAGCTAGTGGGCGGGTGGGAAGGACTGCCAAGGGAGGGGCTGAGCTGAGGAGTGTGGGGAGAATCCTCCTCTGCCCACAGGAGAAACAGTCTTTCCACTGGGTTACTCCTGTATGGGACTGTGGAAAGGATTAAATGAGATAATGTATGAGAAGCACCTGGTGCAAAGTGAGATCTCAGTGAATTGGAAATTTGCTATGATTATGACTATAAATATTCTTGGGACAAACTTCCACTTGGGGTCATTTCCAATGGGGTTGTGGAAAGGAAACCCCTAATGGGATTTTTAAATGGAAAACCCTTGGAAGAAAAAGTTGTGCCTCTCAACCGTGGATGAGATAGTGCACCTTACCAGGAACCAGCTCTGCCTGGGCCCTACTGGTGGAGAGGGAGTGGGAGAGCATGAGGGTGGGCCTGGGAGCCACTGGCCTCAGCCCTGTTGGTGGGGAGGAAGGTGGAACCTGGGGGGGCTTAATGTGGAGGGGTGGCCAGCAGGCTTGGCATATCCCAGCCTTAGGAAAGGAGAGCAACTCTGGACATTTGGTCCCTGGGAGGACATCCCTGAGGGCAGAGGTAGCAGTAACTTTAGAAGTGCAGGTGGAGCTCTTGCTGCTGGGTCAGAGGGCAGTATCTGCTTCGTCTGTGGGATGGATGGGAAGTGAGGTCAAGTGTGTGAGGCCTCCTATGGTGGCAGAGAAGAGGCTCTGCACTTGTTGATACTATCTCAACATCTCAGAACTGAGAGGCAAGAATATGAATCACACAGGGAATCATTGACAGCCTCAGGTCCTCCTTTATGAGCTGGATGTCTGTGGAGAACCTTGGTTGATTTTTTTGGTTGTGAATGGAGGCAGGAAGCTAGTCCAAGGGGTGAGGCTTCTTGGTTGACTAGGTCTCCATGGAAACAGCATCTGGGGCCTTCTGAGAGGTAGAATGTCCCAGTCATCAGAGGGGCTGAGCGCCAGTGTACAGGGACACTGTGTCCACCCAGGCTTGGGACCAAGCTTTCTTGATGGCCAGTATGGATAGGGAGTGGCTGTTCTGGCATATTGAAGTCTTAGAAAGTACAGAGAAATTGAGCATTTCATAGGGACTAGAGGAAGAATCTGAACCCAAGAGAGGAAAGACTCAAATGAAGAAAGGCAGAGAGTCAGAGAGGTGAGGCAGAGGAACAAGAGGCACAGGTTACTAGAGCAGTGATTCAGGTACCTGGCTTGGGGAGCAAGGCTTACTCAAGAGTATTGGTGTCAATGGCACAGTGTGGGGGTGCTGGAGTGAGTTAGGGTGACTAGTTACTCATCAGAGTGTCCCCAGAACGTCACGGCAAAGTGCCTGTGAGGAAAAGTTCCTCCCACCCCTGCCCTCCACCGTCAAATCCCAAGGTCACCTTGAAGCAGACCAAGTGCACAGAGAAATGTGAGAAAGTGCTGGCATGAGGCTCTTGCTGGAGACAAAGTTTTTGAGCAGAGATGAAAAAGCCCACTCAGCTTGGGCCGGCGGGGGTGCTCTCCTGCACGTCCAGCTGACTGCTCGCTTGCAACCCTTCTCAACTGGTGCCAGCTGCTGGAATGAAGTGAATTCTTTCCCTGGACTCTGCTGATTTGGCCCATTAAAAACATTGCCCTGATTTGCCTGAATTCTCTCCCTTTGGATTCTGGGTGTACTGCCAGGCTGACTGAGTAGGGAGCTGATGGGCTGAAAATTTCTCCTTAAGATCTTTGCATTCAGGCTCCAAGGGAGCATCATTTAACATTCAAGAGGAGTTCCTGTGGGCCTGAAGGAACAAGTGGCCTTGGGCCTGGTCTCTTTTAGGAACTGGAAACCTGCCTTCCTGGCCACCTTGGAGGCCTGACAATGCGAAGTTGTCTGAAGACCTGGGTTAACCTTGACCCGATGCCTCTCTGATATAAAAGAATACAGACCCGTAGTGATGAAGTCAGCCAGGAAACCCGCAACACAGATGTGCTGACAACCCAGCCCAAGGGATGGCCCTGTTGAAACCCTGGGAGAGTGTCAGCTAGATTAAGTGTGTCAATAGGGCCACCACACAGGAAAGACTTCTCCACCCAGTCTGAACACTTGTTACTTGGAAGATGGGCATGAAATATTGCCACCGTTTATTCACCTAACAAATACTTCTATAGTACTACTATGTGTCACTTGCTGTCCTAAGTGCTTTACACATATTAACTCATTTAATTCTTATAAATATTCTATGAGATAGGCTCCATTATCATCCCACTTTTACAGATAAGAAAACCAAGGCACAGAAGTTTAAATAACTTGCCCAAGATCACATAGCTAGAAAGCAGTGGAAGCAGAATTCCAACCTCAAGCAGTTTGGCGCCAGAGTCTAGGTTCTTAACCTCTCTGCTATGCCGTCCCTCATTAGACACAGTATCAACCCTAATCCCAGAATCCAACACTAGGGACTGGTAACTAAACCCAACCTCTAATATTTGAGCTCTAACCACTTCAGGCTTAAATTAAGATACTATACCTGTGTTGAATCATAACCAGAACCAAGCCCCCAAACAAAACAGGGATTATTCATCTTTTCTCATCCTGACACATTCCTCAACCCCGAATGTCATCTTAAGTCTATTCCTGTTCCTTACCCAAATATCAATACAAAATTGTTAATTTATCAACTAATTTAACTCAAGCCCAAATCCTAACTGTAGTTCTTAACCTAACTAACCCCAACCCTGGTCCAAATTAGGTTTCAGTTTCCTCACTGATACAAATTCTGATGCCGATGGTAACTCTGACTCTGATCTTGGCATTCTCTGTAACCCACAGTATGACCTCTGAAGCCAGCGTTCGTGAAATCCAAACCTCAGGAACCTCAAATCGAACAAAGACTCTTATCACCCTTAAAGCCCAGAGTGGATAGTGGGTTTCCACTGTTCCTTCAAAATGTCTTGTCTTACGTCCCTTGCGACCAAAACCTTGCTTCTGCAAACCATTTGGCTGCAGTGGGGGATGTGGTCTGTGGTTACACAATAGAATGCTAGGCCAGAGCCCAATTCTCACCCGTACCCACCTCATTCCCCACCCTGAGCATAAATTAATCTGAATGTACTCCAAAGATGGGAAATAACAGAAAGATGTGACACAGGGGGAAAGAGGGTACAGAGAAGACACATGAAGGGGAGAGAAGAGCAAAGAAGCAAAGAACATAACAGGGATGGGATAAGAGCCCGGGGAAGGTCAGAGGGCAGGGGACATCCCTGGGACAGCATCTACATGATAGGTGAAGGGGGCCTGTGGGCCACACCCAGTTCACAGACCTATTGCTTTGGTGTGCTTAAAGTTTTACATGGTTGGAAAATTTCACATCAAAATGAAGATTTATCTTGAAAAAAAAAATGGGAGCTCTGGCAACACTGAGCCCACATCCCAACATGGCAACAATCAGCTGGAGCTGAGCATCAGCTGTGAATTTCAGATGGAGCATTGCTCTCAAGCTTGTCACAGTCTCCATTTCTTCCTACTGCCTCAGACCCTGCTTCTTTACTTGTTTATGTTCTGGGCCTAACCCAAATGCCGATTTGGGTTTGTAATCCTGGTCTCTTTGATAAGCCTTGAAATATTTGGTGGGTGTTGGGCAGTGGGGAGGCTTATGTTGTGCACGGGAGGCTGTGGATGTACTTCTCCCTTGCAGAGAGTAATGCCCTTCCCTGCCAGGTACACTCCTGTCCTGATCTGTGAACCCTCCTGTAGGAGGCACCTTGGGGAGGAGAACAGGGTCTCCATAGAGCTGAGTTTGTGACCTTTACTGACTATAGGAAAAATGGAATCCTGTGCATCTCGATGTAATGAGAAATTTAACCGGGACGCTGCCTGCCAGTGTGACCGCCGGTGTCTCCGGCATGGGAACTGCTGCGAAGACTACGAACATCTGTGTACTGGTGAGCCTCCTTGTGAGACGAAGGCACGTCCAGCCTGTCTAAGGGGCCATTGGCCTGGGTGTCCAGCAGGCCAGAGCAGCGTTCAGAGCTGACAGGGGCTCTAAGGATCTGGACAGAAAGCACCGAGAGACAGAGGCAGGGTCAGGACTTTGGCCACCACTTTTCTCAGGTTTTCTAGGATGCCCCCAACTTAAAATACAGTAGATGTCATTTACCTAGAATTCTGTCTGAACTATCAGTATTAACAATATCTTGAAAGTTTAAGTACCAAATTCTAAAAAAGGGTAAAATGATAAAAATAATATTTTAGTATGTATGACATTACTAATTGTTATTCAACAATTTAAATCACAAAAATGTGAAAATGGTAGCAAACTCTCACAACTCGTGTACCGCCAGGAAGACTGCATGGTGTCATCACAGTGACGGACACGATTCATACCACTCTTCCTCTAGTGAAGGGACCACATGGCACAACATCTCCATACCGTCATTTCCAGCCCACCAATTAGAACAGGACATGCGCCACCTTTAACTGCATAGTTTTAAATGAATACTTGAAAAAAATAATGTATGAATCATCAAATTGTTTAGGTGCTTCCAATGTTGTCAACTCCCAGATTAATGATCTTCTGCTTTGTCACATCATTACCTAACGTGGCTTCAGTGAGCATGTTTTCACAGCTGGGAGTCAGAGTGCATGGATTGCCAGCACTTAGAACATAGCCTGACACATAGTAAGTGATCAGAAGATGTTTGCTGACTGAAGAATAACTTGACTGGTAGTTCTGATGGTAATAACTTTTCAGTAAACTCACTAGTAGATTCTGAATCACTTTGTCACAGTATTGTTTGTTGGGTGTATGGAGGGGTTGGGGGGGTATTATTCCACTGTGTGATGAGAGAGGAACTCAGAGTCCCCAGGAACATTTCTCCCTGCCACACCACCGCCAACCTCAAATCCACCCTTCTCTGCCCAGAGCTGAGCTACAGTCACTCAGCTTGCAGGTGAAGGGAGTGGGGCAGCAATAGGAATGTGCTTTTCTGAACATGCCCTTTCCCTAGACACAGTCTTTGTGGCCATTTCCAAGTGGGGCAAAGAAAGAAGGGAAGTTGGAATCTCAGGAAACAGCTCTTATTCCTTGAGGCCCTGAGAATTTACCCTGAACTCTGATGAGAAGTTTTCCTAGGTACAGGATGTTCCTAAGTGAGGGCCTTGTCATTAGGACAGCATCAAGGCTCTATCCATCTGTCAACTTTTGTTAAATCGGAGGTTTCATCACCAAAATCAGAGTTTTCAATCCAGATGTGTCACCTGGGGAAATTATTTTCCTTTTTTATAAGTTTCCTATAATGTGTCTTCCATTGGAAACATCTTCCATTTTCTGTTTTCATCCTCATTATTTGGTGCCCGTCCTTTGGACCCCAGCCCCTGGTCGGGATTTGCACCCAGTGCCCTTGCTTGTCCCCTGAGGCTGGGGGAGCAGAGAACTAGAAACCAAGCAGCAGGGGAATTCTCAGGTTATTGGTGATTTTATTTTTCTATTTACCTGCAGAGGACCACAAAGAGTCAGAGCCATTGCCACAGCCGGAGGAAGAGACAGAAGAGGCCCTCGCCAGCAGTGAGCCTACCTCCCCAAAGGGGGGCCCTCAAGATAAAGCAGGAGGGACATGAGGGTGACAAGGAGGGGTGGCCATGGCAATGGCACCAGGCAGAGGCCTCAGCCAGATGAGAGAGGCTTGTTGGACTCTGGGAACCTGGGCAGGAAGAAGCCTGGTGGGGCTCAGCCAGCCTGGGGGGGCTATGGGGGGAGGGTAGCTAGGAAAGAGAGCCTGAGGCCTGGAGAGGGAAGTGGAAGAGATTTTATTTTTAGAATGGGAAGATTAGAAAAACAGCATGCCAGAAAGTAAAGATCGGCATCAGAAAGGACTTCCTGACTGTGAAGGGTGTGCACGAATTAGGCTTGTTTGTTTTCCTTCCCTGGAGATCTTTGCTGGGCAGAGTCAAGAGAGCCAGGCTAGGGAGGGACGGCCTGCGGGGTGTTCAGAGCGACCTCTAGAGGTCAGCCCGGGACACACCTCCCCTCTCTTCTCAGACTTGTACTCGGCACCCACCTCCTGCCAGGGCCGCTGCTACGAAGCCTTCGACAAGCACCACCAATGTCACTGCAATGCCCGCTGCCAAGAGTTTGGGAACTGCTGCAAAGATTTTGAGAGCCTGTGTAGTGACCACGGTTAGTCTTCTGCTCCCTTAGCTAAGCTGCAGAGACAGAAGGACTCTAGAGCAGGTTCTCAATGTGTGGTCCCTGGACCAGCAGCAACAGCAATGTCTGAGAACTTGTTAGAAATGCAAACTCTGGGGCTTCACTCTTGGCCTACTTAATCAGAAACTCTGGAGGTGGGACTCACTTTCCTGGTCTACCAGGGCCTCCAGGTGATTCTGATGCATGCCCAAATGTGAGACTCCTCCTAGGGGGAAGGGGCCGGGGGACATTCTGTGGGCAATGCCTGTGCTGATTTTACAGGTCCTTTAGGCTCTGGGCTACCACTAGGGTGTCCAACTGTGGCTCCCCTCTGTCCATGCTGGCTTCTTGAAGGTGCCCAGGAGGGGATGCACACAGACAATTTCCTGCCCGACCCCGCTTCCCTCTGGCTCTGAGGCCACCCCTCTCCTAATTCCTCCCAGAGGGCTTCTCCCACAGCAGTGATGCCATAACCAAAGAGGAGATTCAGAGCATTTCTGAGAAGATCTACAGGGCAGACACCAACAAAGCCCAGAAGGAAGATATCATTCTCAATAGCCAAAACTGCATCTCCCCGTCAGAGACCAGAGACCAAAGGGATCGCTGCCCAAAGCCGTGAGTTCCCGTAGTTCCTCTTCCTACCCCCCAAATCTCGCCCCCATCCTTGCTTCTTTTGATGCCTTAGCTCTTTTATCCTCAAGTCAGGCAGGATCAAAGGGAGAGCAGAAAAAAAAATAGGTCTCTAGAGACAAAGCCATCTTGAGCGACTGTGGATATCCAGTTGGGAGGGTTTCTGTGATTAGCCAGGTTGAGGATAGAACAGCTCTTCCAAAACATGAGGTGGAAGAAAAGTGACCTGACTGTGGCTTTCAAGAGTACCCAAAGTGCCCCCTCGGCTCCTGAAGCCAGCCCTCGCCTGCCTGCCCCTGGCCTGTCTAGAAGTCTCTGGAGGGGTTGCTGCCCCGTGTTTGGGGCTCTCAGTGGGTTTCCCTCTGCCTCCCCCAGACTCTTCACTTATGTCAATGAGAAGCTGTTCTCCAAGCCCACCTATGCAGCCTTCATCAACCTCCTCAACAACTACCAGCGGGCGACAGGTCATGGGGAGCACTTCAGTGCCCAGGAGCTGGCTGAACAGGATGCCTTCCTCAGAGAGATCATGAAGACGGCAGTCATGAAGGAGCTCTACAGCTTCCTCCATCACCAGAGTGAGTGAGCACCCCCAGGCCCCAGGGTGCATGAGTCTGTCTGAAGGGAGCCAGGCGGGTGGGGGAGGGGAAGGTTAGGAGGGCAGGTGAGGAGGCGGTGGGGACTCTGTGGAGGTCAGTGTACATCTGGGAGGGATGAGGGATGAGGCCAGGGGGAAGCCAAGGAGAGGTTAGGAACCCAACCAGGAGCTGACACATCCTCTGGCTGGCTGGCTTGGAAATCACCCCACCTTTGACTTCATGTTAACTGCCTCATGCATGCCCACCCTTTGCTACAGTCTCAGGGTTCTCTGCTGGGCATGAGCCTCCCCTCACATCCCAACCCCACCCAGGGCATGTCTCAGTCACCTCTGCGATCCAGGAGTTAGCGCCATGTTTCAGACAGGTAGAGTCACTGACTCTACTCCCTCCTCCCGCACTAAAGTCCAGGAATCGGGTTGGCTGAGTCCACCTTTTGGCTGGGGAAACAGCATCAGAAAATCAACAAAGGTTCAGAGAGGGAAGTCCTATCGGGAAGAGTTGTGGTTGGAAAGCCTCCAGATAGAGACACATTAGAGTCAGACCAAAAAAGATTTTGGCCGCAGGACTTCTTGGCATGGGGTTGTGTTTGTTAGTGTTCTGCAGATTCCTTTCCCAAACTCCAGGCAGCTGGGCTTTGTCTGAGGGGTGGCTCTGTCTGGGTCTTCCCTCGTTGTCCCTGAGAGTGCCTTGGCTCAGAGCTGCTGCCTCCCTTAAGAGTTGGTGACACTGTTTTTAGGTAAAGTGACAGTGACACAGGAGTGACTCTATGAAGAAGTTGCAATCCTGTGCTGCCCCCTGGCGTTCTCTTTGTAGTAAATACACAAGATAATCTTGGAGGTCTAGACTGAGCAAGGGCTTTTCAAATGAGAGAAATGGAGGCCAGACAGGCTAGACTTATCTGAGGACACAAATGAGTTGGAAGCAGAGCTGGGGCTGGAACTCAGGGTTCCGATGCCAAGGCCAGGCTGTCCCGTTACTCACTCTCTCCTCGCCTCTCTCCTTGTCCAAATCCCACTTATCCTTAAAGTTCTATAATAGTTCATATCCCACCACATTTGTGAAGGCTGCACCTGCCCCAGCTCACTCCGGCTTTCGGCACCTCTGCAGAGTTTGGAGTGTGGTCCACAATAGCCTTGGGTCAGAGAGACTTGGTTTAAATCTTGGCTCTGCCACTTGCTAGTGACTTGACCCTGGGCAATTTATTTGATCTCTCTGGGGCTTCCCTTTGAAATGGGGTTTTTGAGGATGACTGCTTATAAAGCACCCAGTAGAAAGCCTGGCACTCAGTCCGCGCTCAGTAAGGGTAGCTATTCAGTGTGTGAAGCCATTCTCTGTTATTTTTTGTATATTTAGTCTTGTTTTCCAAATGTGTTTCAAGTCCTTGAAAGGAAGGAATATGTCTGGTATTTCTTTTGTATTCACTGTACAAAATTGTGGGCAGTGAACAGTCAATCTTTGATGGTTCCCTCATTGAAATCTCCAGCCCTGAACTTTCCCAAGGGCCTTTTCAACAACTCCACTTAGCTATCTAACTGATATTCACACAGAACTTAGTGTAGAAAGAATTTTTGGTTCCCATCTCTTCCTCCTTACCTGCTCCTCTCTGGGTCTTCCCCATTTCATAAATGGCAACATAACCCATCCGGTTGCTCAGGCCAAAAGCCTAGTAGTTAGATTTAATTGTTCTCTTTACCTCAAAGTTCCCTACTCCCATCTCCTCCATCAGTAAAGTAATGTCCATCACTCCACTTCAAAATATGTCCTGGGCCTACTGCTTCTCTCTCCTCCTCCGGAGTTAATACCACTATCTAAGCCCCATCAACTTCTTACGTGGACAAAGCATGAGCCTCAAAACTAGTCTCTCTGCTTCCACTCATACCACCCCATTGCCTTTTTAACATACACAGTCAGAGTGATCTTTGAAATGCTCCTATCATACAATTCTCCTGCTTAAAATCCTTCAGTGGCTCTGCACTACCAAGAAGCTATAGAGTTGTTAAAGAGATTGGTCTCTGGAGCTAGACTGCGTGGACTCAAGCACTGTCTCCACCTGTCATTAACTGTGATCTTGCATGAGTTTCATACTTTGTCTATCTCAGTTTCTTCATTTCTAAGTTGGGGATAATTAGTATCAACCTTATGTGAAGATTCAATGTGAGGATTCAGTGTTACATTGAAAGCACTTAAAATGGCACTAAATGGACAGAAAACAATTAGTAAATCTAAAATATTTTTTGTTTTATTTCTATTTGCCTGAGATCTGGCCTTCTTGCCATGGCTTGAAGGATCTGACCCCTGGCTGCTTCTCAAACCTCCTCTCCTACCACTCTCCTCTCCTGCTCCACCCTCACTGACTTCTTTTGGTTCTTTGAACAGCAAACTCAAGTCTGTCTAGAGCCTTTGCTCTTGCAGTTCCCTCTACATAGAATAATCTTCCCCCCAGTTCTTCTTCTTTGTGTAGCCAGTTCCTTATCCTTCAGCTCTCTGACAAGTACTACCTTCTCACAGAGGCCTTTCTGTTCTTCCTTTCTAGAAGACTCCCCCCTGCCTCCTGCTCCCAATGTGCCAGCCCTTTCCCGTCAGTACGGGCTACTCTGCTTCATAGCACCGATTTGAAATCATATTTCTTATTGTTTATTTGTTTATTATTTGACTCCTCCACTGGAATGTAATATAGATAGAGACTATGTCCTCGTTATTCTCAGCTGAATCCTCAGCCTTTAGATCTGGACCTGGCACAAAATAGGCATCCCATAGATAATCATTGAATAAACAGCTGAACACATTTGTTGATTGAACCCCCATGTTTCTTGACGTGTGGAACAAGTAGCTCTTTAGGTCTCTGTTTAGCGCTCCCAGGACCTGGCCCTGCCTCCCCTCTCCAAAACCCTCTGTGTTCCTCTCTGTAGATCGCTATGGCTCAGAACAAGAGTTCATCAATGACTTGAAGAACATGTGGTTTGGGCTCTATTCAAGAGGCAATGAAGAGGGGGACTCGAGTGGCTTTGAACATGTCTTCTCAGGTGGGAGCACTTTTCTTGGAAAGAAAGAGTTGGAGGGATGAAGAGGAATGGTTTTGCTCAGGAGCAGGGCAGCCCTGGTTATGGATTAATCAGCAGTCCAGCCAGCTAGCATGGAGGGACCCGTGCACTCTCCCCCAACCCAGATGGCCGGGGGAGGGGGGGTGTCTGAGGAGCCATTCTGAGAAACAGTCTTTTCTGGAGTACCTAAGGGGGAAAAAAGACCAGATGCTGGGGCTCCCCAGGGGGCACATCTAGGACAAGACACGTGTCTGGGAGCAAGTTTGCCTACCTCTGAACAGTCCTTTGCTTCCAGAGCCTGGCCAGCTGCTTCCCAAGAGGGCCATGGTCTGTTCCCTCCTGTTCTACCCCATAAAACTCCCACCAAGCCTGGCTTGCTGCTGGAGTAATGGCTGAGAGAGGTCATCGGGATCACCAGAAGGAAGGATTCTCCCAAGGGCTTAAGCCAGAAGGGGTGCCTTCCTGAGGTGAGAGATAGGACTGTGAGAGACTCTGGGGGCTCAGAGCAAGGGGCCAAGCAGCTAGAAGTCAGAGACTGGAGAAGGGGGAAGCCTTGGCATGGGGTGGAGAAAGGGGATTGGAGGAGAGGGTGGGGAAGGAGCCCAGATTATCCATCTTGGACTCTTTATTATAGGTGAGGTCAAAAAAGGCAAGGTCACTGGCTTCCATAACTGGATCCGCTTCTACCTGGAGGAGAAGGAGGGTCTGGTTGACTATTACAGTCACGTCTACGATGGGCCTGTGAGTACACGACCTGGAAAAGCCTTGTCAGCGCCCAGATGTCCTGCTCTCACTCTGCATTCCAGTCAGACTTGTCTCTCAGCCTGACTCTCATGGGGCAACCCCAGGCAATTGTGACTATGACGTCCTCACCTGCTGGACAGCCAGTTTAGCCAGCCAGGACACTGGAATTCCCTTCCAAACAGTGAAGGCTTAACTGCAAGGGACAGGAGGCAGGAGGCACCATATTTGGGTGGGAGCCTGGAGCCTGGGGAGGATTCTCAGAGGGAAGAACAAAGATATGCAATTACTCCCTGCCTCAGCTTCCTTAGAATGTGGCTGAAAATTTCAGCCTGGCTAGTCTGAGCTAAACTTCATACACTTTATAAGACAGAAACCTTTGCTGCCCGGTACCAGGAAATAATTTGGGGGTAGTAAACTATCCTTCTCTTCCATGTGTGAGGGCCATTGGGAATAGTGATGTCCTTGATACCCAGAGATGGATCCTATGGAGAGTGATTTTGGCCTTCCTGGTAGATGTGCACTAGCAGCTCCAGGCAGAGGGTCTGGGTGGGCTCAGACACCTTAGCAAGGCAGACTGGCTCCTCTATTTAAAGAATCCAGTCTCCCTGGAAGGTTCACACAGGCCCCTAATGGACCCTCAACAAATACTGTCTGACTGTTGCCATTGGGCACCTGTTCTACTCCACTCTGTGGCACTCACCAGACCCCCTTTCCTGCCCTTCCCTCCACAGTGGGATTCTTACCCGGACGTACTGGCAATGCAGTTCAACTGGGACGGCTACTATAAGGAAGTGGGCTCCGCTTTCATCGGCAGCAGCCCTGAGTTTGAGTTTGCACTCTACTCCCTGTGCTTCATCGCCAGGCCAGGCAAAGTGTAAGGACGGGGCCAGCGAGGCCTGGGGAGCAGGCTGGGGCTGCAGGCTGTCCTCAGCCAGCACAGAGTCAAGAGACCTGGACTCTGCCACAAAGAGGCTGAGAGGGTTTGGACAAATCTGTGCTTTGGGCCTCAGTTCTCTTGCTTGAACAATTAAGTTTCTGGATTGGTTTGGTGGCTGCCAAACTTCATCTTAGCAGCAAAACTATCTCCCCTCATCCCCTCAAAGTGAAATCTTACATAGGACCTTAATATATGAAATAGAAATGGAGTTGTCCTGGGGCTCTCAGCCTCTTTATTTGTGCCCTGAGGCTACTGAGGGGAACCTAGAGCCCCAGAAAGTACCACTAGGAACCACGGGGCCTCATGTTCTCTAACATTCGGACACATTAAGTTCTCCCACTTCTGAAACCCTAAGCAAACATTTAATTTCTGAGGATTTCACCTCTAGAATCTGGGATTTTGGAATACTGCTCTGGGAAAGATGAGGAACAGCATTCTTTAAGAAGACAAGAAATAAGGCAAAGATTTTGAAATGGCTCCTTGCACATGGGGAGCTGGAGGCAGCTGCTGAAGAAAGCAGTGCCAGCTCTGTCTTTCAGGCTGTTTAAGCAGAACGGAGCCCTTCTGCTTAGGTTGGGCTTGATCCTTCCAGTCCAGGGAGAGGCAGGGTGAAGTGGGGAGCCCCTCTGATTTCAGGATCTTTCCCCACAGGTGCCAGTTAAGCCTGGGAGGATATCCCTTAGCCGTCCGGACATATACCTGGGACAAGTCCACCTACGGGAATGGCAAGAAGTACATCGCCACAGCCTACATAGTGTCTTCCGCGTAATAGAACTTTGAGCCAGAAAGGGGTATGAGGGCTCTTGCAAGACTGAAGTGCTATCTTCTCTGGACTAGAGAGAAGAGGGAGGGGACTGGGAGTGATCACCAAATCTCAAAGCAATGAGAAGCATTCCTAAATCCCAAAGTGCCCACATGGGAAAGAGATAAAATGTACAAATTAGAAAAATTGGATAAACAGTCAAACCTTTATCCTCTAGAATTTTGGCAATGTAGACTAAGAAACAGAGTCCAGGCAGAGAAGGTAGGAGCCCTCCATAGCTCTCTGCCCTGATGTGTGGGGGAACTAGGAAGAAGTCCTTTGACCTCTTCAGGCCTCATGCTTCCCTTTAATGTAAAGGGAAGGGGTTTCCCCACTTCCCTCTTTTTGGGGTTGGTGAAAGGGCAAGCCCTGATATTTTTACTGTGATGGTATTTTCAATTGTTCTTAGGAAGAACAGCTGATAGAAATTCAAGATTACTATAATGGCTGTTATTATACACAGCTCTGTAAACTACAACTCAGCCCTGTGTTGCGATCCTCAAAGAAGTAAGGCCACAGTAATCAAGCAAGGGCCTTTGGTTTTTTCCAGCGTTAGATCCTCTCAGAACAGAGTCTGGGAGAACTCCAATGCTGAATGCAGAAGGGTAATAGGTTGGTGCAGTGAATGGGCTGAGGGTGGGGTGGCCTTCTCCAGGCCTGAGTGTTTTTGTGTCCAGCTCAGTATCTGCATCAAGAAGTTTCCCACTTGTGGATGTTTAGTGCAGCCACAGGCTTGTATTTTGATCCCCAATGTTTTTTTTGAAAGAGTTCTCCTCATAGGAGGAAGATTCAGCATCAGAAAAAGAAGGAACCCACAGCTTGGTGTCATTAACATAATTATTTTAAGTCTTATCCAGCAGGCATAATTTGAGTAACTCTAGGAGACCAGAGAGACTGTGGTTCCCTATTTTAACCTCAATTATGTATTTGTCCCCCAACCCCACTGAGAACTAAATGCTGTACCACAGAGCCGGGTGTGAACTACAGTTTAGAAGGTTCAAGTTTCCAATTAAAGTCATGGAAGAAAACTTGAAATGAGTGTCTTCTTTGTATATGGCCTCCCTCCACTGTCTGTCTCCCTGCCTTTTCCCTGGAGCAGGGCTGGGAATGATACTTTTGCTCTAGCGTTTTTTCAGAATGGCTTGAAGAATGCGGTATCTGGGTGAAGTCCCTGTTGACTCACTAAGTCTCTCTAGCCAAGAGGGGAAGAGAATTCTGTAATATGAAGAGTGGAAGGAGCATTGCATACAGATAATGAGGCGGGGGGGGGGGGGGGTAAATGGAGATTGGTGGTTCCCATCCCCAATAACCAGTTCCCTTGATCACATACACAGGAGTATAAGGACATTTCTGGATGTAGCTTCTGTGGTTGCAGAGGTTGACTACAGTGGGGGAAGAGGAGATACTAAAGAGATACAGAAAAAGACTTCTTATCTGTAAGCAGATTGCTCAAGCCACAATGCTAGAAAATAGTCAGATATGAAGGGATACCTCTGGCAAGTTTATAGACTGCAGATGGATGAAACAGGGCTGTGTCCTGCCCTTTCCCAGGGATGTTCACAGTCAACGGGCAAGACAGTGAGTCAGCAGAGCACAGGGGTAACAGGTACAGGCTCTGAAGTCATGTTGCCCAGGTACCTAGCCAGGCTCTGTTGCTTACTGGCCATATGAGCAAATTTCTTAATTATTCAGATTGTTTCCTCATCAGTCAAATGGGGATAATATTACCATTGTTGTGAGATAAGGAATGTGAAATAACATGCTAGTCTTTCTTATAGTAATAATTGTCTCACTTATGATACAGATTTAATTTTATACTGGGAGAGGCAATTTACTATCCCTGCTATCAGCCTTAACCTTCACCTACTGGTGCCCAGTACTTGTGCTCTTCATAGGCCTCTTCAGGTCTTCCAGGTAGTCCAGTAGGAGACAGAAAGACAGAAATGTAGGAGAGAGTACTGTATTCCAGGGTCTGGGCCTTAGCTTTGCAGGAGAGAAGGGTAAGAACTAACATTTGTTAAGCTGTTACCATGTCCCAAGCTGTGCTAACTAGTCGTTTTATATTCATTTTCTCAATCTGGTGGGTATTTTTATCTTCACCACTTTAATTTTACCTAGACAACTGAGGCTCAGATTAAGTCACATTCTTAGTCAGTAGCAGAATCAGGATTGCAAATTCAACCCTTTTCCTTATGTTGTAGTGAGCCTGGATTTCTAGTAGTATCTACTCACTTATTCATTCATTATTTTTTAAATAATATTTATTAAGACCCCTTACAGAGGCTGCTGGTTACCCCTCAGTGTCTGCTCTCCTCTTCTTCCTTATTCATTGAACTCTTAGTTTTTAGGTACACAAATGACTGTCAAGAGTACAGACTCTTGACCTCCCTTGCAACTGGAAGTAGGCGTGTGTCTATGTCCTCACCAATGGCATGCAAAAGGAAGTATTCTTAATGGGCAGGGGGTACCGTTATTCCCACTCTTGCCCTTTGCTGCTGATGGGATTTCAGACAAGATCGTGGGAGCTTGAGCAGCCAGCTTGAACCATGAATGAAAGCCATGTGCTGAAGATCACAGAGCAGCCAGGAAGGAGCCTGGGTCTCACACTGGAACTGTCGCACTAGTCCTAGATTGCTTATATTCAGTCTTATATGAAAGAGAAATAATCTTTCATGTTTAAGCCACTCTTATTTTGGGCTTTCTGACACATGCAACCAAACTTAACATAGTATCTCCATAACAGGAAGTTCCAAGGTTCATTTTCTTCCTAAAGTTACTTAGCTAATACTTCCTTTCTTAAGATTTACATTAACTGTCAGACTCTTTAACTATTTGAAAGATCCCAATAATTGTTTTGGATATTAAAATTAACAGCATTTACAATAATTAATTGCCGCATTTTAATGTTGCAATAATAAACACTCCTGTTTATTTCCACTGACCATTACAATTTCAACATATAAAATACATAAAGAGGTTTGTCTCTTTGAAAATAACTATTCAGGTATTAATGGTAAGTTCAATTGAGATGACTGGAGTAGATGAATAAAAGAGACATAAAAGAAAGGCATGATTTACACATTTTGTTGAAATCCATTTGAAGATAACTGCCAATAGAAGTGGGGAGGTCTGCATGGAATCTAGGAAAGAACTTAAGGTGGCCTAGGTCTGAGTTCACAGCAGAGAAGGCTGCCATTGCAGGCACAGGTTTTGTGGGACAGCAAGAGCCTCAGAATTAGGTGATGATGACCATCAAAACCATTTGATTAACTTTTCTCACTTTGACTCTATATTCATTAAGCTACCTCTGATTATTATGTGGTTTGACAGAGAAAAAGAGAGAGAGAAAAGAGGGGTCACCTAAGGGTCTATGAGGTTTTACCAGAGTAGCCAGCTAGCTCCCTTATCTCTCAACTCAATCAACTCTGCCAGAATTAACAAACCAAATGTGGTTGCTTTTGTTAAAAACACCAATCAATCAATATTTGTTTTTAAATACTTAACAAAAAAATTCTTAAAAAGTTCTCTATCTCCCTAATACAACCAAAGAATAATTTCATTAGTAAATATTTTGACGTACACTTAATGATTTGACTACCATGATTTTAAAATACAAAGATACCAATAATTAAACAATGGGAAGGATGTGCTAATGAGATGACCTTGTAAGAGAGGACCCCAGCCTAGTTCTTCATTGATTAGCGCCTGCGTTAGTGGCTTACAGCTTCAAATGCACAGCTGTATCCTATGCTTTAAAAAATTCTGATTGGCTTCACTCAAGACTAGTTACATCAGAATCTCTGGGATACGACCAGAAATCAGTATATATACTTATACACACACACACTCACATGTATATATATATACACTCCCTAAGTGATTCCAAAGTTCAGTCAAGACTGAGAACCACCGATCTGGATTTTGAGAATAATATTTGAGGTTACAGTCCTGTTTTAAATGAAAAGTTTCATTTGTTTGTGTTTGCTTTTGTGGACTTCTGCAGTTATTTTTGTTTTGCTTTCGTTTAAGAGTTGTCATTGCAAGGATGACTCCCTCACACGGGAAGCAGAAGCAAAAAGTGTTAAAAGTTTCGTTCTTTTTTCTTTGATAAGCCAGGGCATATCTAAAGACAGAGTGTAACATTGGCACATGTCAAAGACAGACTCAGAGATAGATTCACTCAGAAAAGGAGTTTACTTGCAAAAGATGCAAGGGAGTTAGACGGAAGGACTAGTTTGCCAAATACCAGTACTTCAAGAAAAACAAAAATACCCTAAAATTACCAGGATTACCAGTTGACAGTAGTCTGTTCATGGTGGAAAAACAGTAACTTTCTCACATGGTTATACTCACAAAGGTCAGACAAATCGTTAGACATTAGCAAGGTAAATATTAGAGTTTAAACTGTTTGAAGGGAGTCCAACGAAATAGTCAAGGTTTTATTGTTTTGGAGATCAGAAAATCAGGATGACCCTGCAGTTTTTGGGTTATCCCCTATTAAGTTTAGTCATATTGGAAGGAGGCAGAAGGCTCAGATATTGCTTTTACATACCCTCAAGCCACCAAGCTGGTTCCATCCTGAGAAGGAAATCACGAAGCTTACTTCCTGCGCGCGCTCAAGCCCAGGCTAAAAGGGGCGGGGCGAGGCCGCGGGGACTTGTGGGAAAGCGCAGGAGGCGGGGCTCTGCGTGAGTCACTGCGGGGCTGACTGGGCTGCAGTGCGGCGGGTTACGGCCTGGTCAGGTGAGCGGGCGTTGCGGTCCTCGCTGCCCGGAGCAGCGTAGGAAATCCTTGGGGTGGCAGGTGGGAGGAGAGGTAGCGGTTATGGGTAGCGGTGAGGCGGGGCGGGCTAGGGCTAGCGGTGGAGGCTCACGTTGAGGCGGCGCGTTGGTGTCCAGGGTAGCGGCGTCCCGGGGTGCGCGTTCCCGGAGCGGCTCGCCGTGGCAACACGGGCCTACGCGCTCTGCTTTGCGGACGGACCCTCTACCCTGCTGCCCGGGGTATTGGGAGATTTGCAGTGCTCGGGAAGGCAGAGCCGCCCTCCCGCAAAGACGGCGGTGGGACCCGCCCCCTTGCGGCGTGGGTGTGCGGCGTTCGCCCGGACAGCGCGTGTGAAAGTGATACCCCAAGCGCTGGAAGTTTCTGATTGCTGGCTCGCACCCCTGCCCCATCGCAGGGTCCCTGGGAGAGTTTTTGGGCCTGTTCGAGCAGCAGCGGTGATGGGTGAAATGGAAAAGCATCTAGCACCCGTCAGTATCTGACTGACTTGTTGCGCTTTTATTCATTTATTTGAGTCCCCAACAAAGCGTTGTACCAGTTTTGGTTTTGAATGAGATGTACATGTATGATCCAACATGGACACTGCCTGAAAGAAGCTTAAACCTAATTTAGTTGTTGAGGCTACGGGTCAGAAGACCTATCTGCATCTGCAGCTGTCCCTTCTTAGTGAGATATTTTTCACTGTCTTAAACAAATATTTTTCTAATTCCGTCTATCTCCCTCCCACCTTCTCTCCCCTCTCCCTCAAGCTTTGAATCTTCTTCCACCTTTTTGGAGACTTTGCCCCATCACTCATCCTTTTTCCTGTATCTTTTACTTTGTTCCTCTTCCCCCAGACTATGCTCAAGAACAAGTCTTACATTATCAAAGGCAAATGTACTCTAATTTCATTTGCTTAACTCATTTCATTCCCCCATCCTTTTTTTTTTTTTGTCCAAGGCTGGAGTGCTCTGAGGCCATCACCGCCCACTGTAGCCTCCATCTTCCGATCCTCCCACCTCAGCCTCCTGAGTATCTGGAACTATAGGCACCCGCCACCACACCTGACTGATTTTTGTATTTTTGGTAGAGACGGGGATCTCGAAGTGTTGCCCAGGCTGATCTCGAACTCTTGAGCACAAGCTATTCCCCCTGCCCCCCAACCTTTGCCTCCCAAAGTGCCGAGATTACAGGCATGAGCCACAGCTGTTGGCCTTCTGCCCTTTAAAAAAAAATCTCAATGAAACTCTGAATAGAGGTCAGGCGTGGTGTCTCACGCCTGTAATCCCAGCACTTTGGAAGGCCGAGGTGGGCGGATCACTTGAGGTCATGAGTTCCAGACCAGCCTGGCCAACATGGTAAAACCCCGTCTTTACTGAAAAAAAAAATACAAAAATTGGCCGGGCATGGTGGCCTACACCTGTAATCCCAGCTACTCGGGAGGCTGAGGCAGGAGAATCACTTGAACCTAGGAGGTGGAGGTTGCAGTGAGCTGAGTTCGTGCCACTGCACTCCAGCCTCAGCGACAGAGCGAGACTCTGTCTTAAAAAAACAAAAACAAAACAAACAAAAAAACCCCAGCAACTCTGAATAGTCTTTATATGACTAAACGTAATGCACTTTCTTTCCCTCTATGTATTCTCCATGCCATTTGGCACTGCTAACCTCTCTCACTTTCTTGAACTCATTTTTTGTCTTCTGTGACAGTACACTCTAGGTTTTCGTCCCAGCTGCCTAGGTGCTGCTGCCTACTTTTTTCTTCCTTGGCATCTCTTCCTCCGTTTAGTGTTCTCCAGGTTCACTCCATTCCCAGTTGTCACAATGGTTAAACATGGCCACATCCTTGATTCTAGCTTCTACCTTTATGCTAGTGACACTGGCATTTATCTCTAGTCCTATATAGCTACCTATGGAATATCTCCTCGCCCCATTAGCATATCCCAAACAAATTCAGCATATCCCAAACAAATAATCTGACTTTGTTTGCCCTCCAACTGACCCCTCTTTTCCTTTTAGCATTGTATTTCTTGACTCAAAATGGCATCAGTAATCTTACCAGGCTCCCAAGCCAGAAATCTAGGCCTCTGTTTGAGTCTTTCTGTGTTCTCCAACACCTCAGTCTAATCAGTCATCAAGTTCTTTTTATTTTACTACCTTGATATTTTCATATAACTTTCAGAATATAGGTTTTACCTCATGGCCTGCCATTTCAAGTCTGTCCCGTGTCCACCTCTTTAATCTTCTCTTTCTTCATTCTCCCTTGTAATTCCTCACTCTGCCTGCCCTCTCCTCCCTGTTAGTCACTTGGTGGGCCCCTTTTAAATCCAGCTAAGTTCCAACACCTCTGGGGACTCCTTCCTTGACTCTACCACCCTACCATCTGATCCATGCCTATTTTTTTGCAGTCAGTTCCGTAGCCTCTGTATGTACCTCTCACACAGGGTTCTCAACCAGGGGTTATTTTTACCTCTCAGGGAACATTTGGCAGTGTCTGGGATTCTTCGTTGTCACAGTCCATGAGGGGAAGGGATGATCCTGGCACCTAGTTGGTAGAGGACAGAAACGTTGCCAACCATCCTACAGTGCACAGGACAGCACTCTTACAACAACTTTTTTGGCCCAAAATGTCAGTGGTCCCAAGGTTGAGAAACCCTGCCTAACGTATTTTGTTACTGGTACTTTATATATTTTTTTCTTCTCTGCTACCCAAGGGACCTCTTGTTTTTGCATCCCTAAATCTTGATTCAGGGCCTTTCACATAGAAGAAGTTAAATGTTGGAAGAAAAAGAAATAAAGGAGGTAAGTGCTCAACTCCAGAGATGAGCAGCCTGTCTGCTACCACAGGCTGCTTGATAATTTCAGTGATTTTTCTCCCAATTACCTTTCTTTAATGTTGCCTTTCAAGGATGCTCAAACTTGTCTATTTTTCATTTGTTTATTCAGCAACTGATTTATTTTTAAAATATTATATTGAATTTTTTTTGTTCAGCATCAGTTGGCTCTCTTCTGTCCAGGTATCTTGGCCACTTATGAAGTGGTAAAAAATAATTAGCTTTCAGAAAAATAAACCAAATAGGCCTATTCTTATCAGAGGTTGGTTGTTCAAAACTCTGCAGGCCATAATGACTTCAGCAAATAAAGCAATCGAATTACAACTACAAGTGAAACAAAATGCGGAAGAATTACAAGACTTTATGAGGGATTTAGAAAACTGGGAAAAAGACATTAAACAAAAGGATATGGAACTAAGAAGACAGAATGGTGTTCCTGAAGAGGTAAATTAAGAATTCTTAATTAAGATCCACCAAAACTGTTTTTATAAAAATAAAGCATAACTTTTAAAAATGTTTTGTGAAAATACTGAAATTGAAGTGATTTGCTTCACTGTCAATTTGTTTTTTCTTTTTATTTGTTTTTTTCTTTGCAATGGAGTCTCGCTGTGTCACCAGACTGGAGTGCAGTGGCGCGATCTCGGCTCACTGCAACCTCCACCTCTCGGGTTCAGGCAATTCTCCTGCCTCAGCCTCCTGAGTAACTGGGACTACAGGTGCGCATCACCATGCCCAGCTACTTTTTGTATTTTTTTTTTTAGTAGAGACAGGGTTTCATCATGTTGGCCAGTATGGTCTTAATCTCTTGACCTCAAGTGATCCGCCCACCTCAGCCTCCGGAAATGCTGGGATTACAGGCGTGAGCCACTGTGCCCGGCTCACCGTCAATGTTTTTAGAAATTCTGCTTTTCAAAAAGTCTTTGAAGTCTTTTACTCACAACTTTGTGTTTTTTTTTTTCCCTCCTCAGAATTTACCTCCTATTCGAAATGGGAATTTTAGGAAAAAGAAGAAAGGCAAAGCTAAAGAGCCTTCCAAAAAAACCAAAGAGGAAAACACAAAAAACAGGATAAAATCTTATGATTATGAGGCATGGGCAAAACTTGATGTGGTAAGTTAATCTAGTTGTTTGCTTCTTACTATTTGAGTGAAAGTTTCTGGGAGTTAGCTGATAGTCATGGGTTAAGTGAAGAAGAATGTAGGGTTATGGCCTGTGTCTTTCTCTTATACATGATTTTATGTGGAATAAACATTTAATTACATAGCTCTTTAATGAGATAATTTTTTTTCCTGCAATCCTCCTTCAGCGAATTGTGGCTAAAACAGCCAGGATTTTATTCTTTTTTTTTTCTTTTTACAAAAATTACTATTTATTTATTTATTACTATTTATTTATCCAGCGTACTCTTCATCCAGTTTCCTCTGGTGGTTACATCTTTCTTAGCTGTAGTATACAGTATCAAAACTAGGAATTGACATTGGTATAGTGTGTGTATGGTTCTATATTATTTTATCCTACGTGTAGGTTTGGATAACCCAACCGCAATTAAGATGCAGATATATGGCATCACCACAAAGATTCCCTTTGTGCCATCCCTTTATAGTCATACTGCTCCCCTCTTCGCCACCTTCTCTAACCCCTAAACAGCCAGAATTCTAAGATACTCCCAGAAAAGAAAGACTGTGCAGATGTCTTTGTTGTAAACTGAAGGACCTGCAGTAATCTGTTAAAAGAGAATGCCTTTGTGTCTAGTCTTAGGACTGGGGCTGTGTAACAATAAACATTGGCCTATCTTGATCCCAGGAAGTTGGGCTTCTTTACCCTTCTAGACTGGGATAGCAGATGTGTGTCCTCCCATCTCCCACATGTGATACACAACATACTTGGAGAATCACCACCAGTGCTCTGCCTTACAACCCTTTACCAGTGTTTCAAGCAGCCACTTTCGTGTCAGCCTGTGAAAGAGAACCTGTTGGCCAGCACTATTCTGCACTCTGATCTACTTTAAGGGTTGATTTGGTTAGGGGTGTGTTAGGGGATGTGATAACCAACTGATGAATTTGGAATATATATTCCTCTTTAGTTTTTAAACAAGTGTTTATTATGTAATATTTGATTCATACCAAAGAATATGTAGAGATATATGTTCTAAAGCATAGTAATAAAATGAATACATGAGCCTACTATCTAACTTAAAGAGAATTTTTCCAATATCTTTGAAGCTACTCGTGTGCTCCTTTCTGATCCTATGTTGTTTTCTCCCTTCTGCTTCCAGAAGTAACCACTGTCTGATTTCTCTGCATTTTTCTGTTTAACATTTTTACTGAGGTATAATGTACATAAAGTCCAAAAATCTTAAGTGTACATCTTCCTGAATTTTTACTCAGGTGTACACCTGTGAAACCACTGTTCGGATCAAGATATAGAACATTCTGGGAGGCTGAGGCATGAGAATGGCTTGAACCCGGGAGGCAGAGGTTGCGGTGAGCCAAGAGCACACCACTGCACTCTAGCCTGGGCAACTCTGTCTCAAAAAAACAAAAACAAAAAGAACATTTCCAGCCTCGCAGAGGCCTTACTTTCAGTAGATGACCTCTCAAAATCAGCCACTGTTCTCACCTCTCATACTGTATACAGTTTTGGAATTTCATATAAATGTATTATACAGTATGCATTAAGTTTGGCTTCTTTCGCTATCATTGTTTGAGATCCATATTGTGAGTAGCAGCAGTTCTTTTTCATTGCTGACCAGAATTCCATTGTGTGGATGTCTTAATTTGTGTCCGTTCTTCTATTGATAATACTTTTGTATTGGTGGTGGTTTGGGGCTATGATGAATGAACCTGCTGTGAACATTCTTGTACTTGTCTTTTGATGGGTATAAGCACCCTAGAGGGGATTTGCTGGGGCATAGTTTATAAATACATTTAGCTTTAGAAAATACTGTCAAACAGTTTTCCAAATTATTTGTGTGGTATTTTTGTTAATAAAACTAAGGCTAATTAAGAGAGAGCTGGGGATTTTAGTTTGCCATCTGCTTCAGGATTGTCCCAATATAGGAAAAGTAAAATTTTGGGTCTTGAATTTATCACTGTTGGAAATACTTTCTGAAAATAGAATTTATTCTTAAGTGTCATGTAGACTGTCTTCATTTTTTTTTGTGTGTGACTTTTTGTTATAGCCTGTTCCTTTTCATCAGTTGGTGTCTTCTTATAATGTCCTTTCCTGAAAGGCATCATCTCAGATGATTTCTTATAGAGGTGTTTTCTACACAGGCATTTACTCATTCAGCAGATACTGATTGAGCTCCTGCTGTATGTGGACAATGCCATCAAGATTGTACTGCATAGCTTGCAATTGTCATTTTAGTGTCTCTATACAAGATATAGTTGTTTAATTCCCATTTCTTTCTAGTTCAGATCTGAGCAGCTGCTTTAGTGTTCTGCTGCTGTTAGTTTTCTATACATGTCAGCATAGCAGGGTTGGATAATCCTGGCTACAATGTTGGTAGGCTGGTAGTATTTCTAGAATCTTCATGCTAAAACACATAGCTAAATTTTAATCCATGTTTCAATGTTCATTTAATGAAACTATGCATAGTTTTTTTATTTTTATAAGCAATTTGTTTTTTTCTTATGTAAATAACTTTAAAATAGTGTTGAATGCAAAAAGGATTTTGTTTATATAATAATTAAAGTTTGTGTTTAAAAGTGCTTTAATGAATTCTAATGGTCGTCCTGGTGGCTCACGCCTGTAATCCCAACACTTTGGGAGGCTGAGGCGGCAGATTGCTTGGGCTTAGGATCCAGACCAGCCTGGCCAATGTGGCAAAAGCCCGTCTCTACAAAAAATAAAAAACTAGCTGCACATGGTGGTGCACGCCTGTAGTCCCAGTTACTTGGGAGAGCAAGGTGGGAGATGGCTTGAGCCTGGGAGTTGGAGGTTGCAGTAAACTGACATCACACTACTGCACTCCAGCCTAGGCAACAGAGCCAGATGCTGTCTCAAAAATAAAAATAAAAATAAAATCTTACTAAAAATCATTGTTTTATCATATAAAAAATAAGAGAAAAATTCTGGTGGCCGTCTATGAAATTATTTATTACCATGAAAGTAGTGTGAGTCAAAAGAGATTGAGAATCATGGGACTAGCACATTTTTTATTTTTCCTTTAGTAGAGGCAGCTATATTTTGGAATACCCTCAGAGACAGTATAACATATCGATTGAGAGCTCTTGGAGGAAGTAGACTTGGTCACTTACTAGCTGAGTGACCTCGAATGAGTTAACTAACTTCTGCATTTCAGTTCCCTCAAGTGGAAAACATGGGTAGTTATACCTTCCTCATAGGTTATTGTGAATATTAGGAGTTAATGTGCTCTTCTTTTGTTTGTTTTAAAATAACAGTTTTAAAATAGCAGTTTTTTGTTTTAAAATAAGGAAGAAAAAAATTTTTTTAAAACCTTTCTCTGCTAATGGGTGCTAATTATATTAGTTTAGGGCTATTTGCAAACTTCCTTTAAACCATAATACCTAACTGCTAATAGTTTGTGATTTAGGGATGATTTGTACAGTTTATTGACTTAGCTTTATGAGTTCGTAGTCAGATTCTTGGTTTGCATCTTGGTTTTCTAAACAAAGGCATCTTTTTCTCTGGATATAGTCTTAACAGTGAGAGATTTGGGTTGCTTTGTAAGCCTGTAGGTCCTTAGATTGTAATAATTTACATTCATTTGAGTGTATTTTTTTAGTATGTCTTTTTTTTTAGCCCCAATCATATAATTATGACCACTGTTTTCCTCCTTTTGGTTTTAGGACAGTATCCTTGATGAGCTTGACAAAGACGATAGTACCCATGAGTCTCTGTCTCAAGAATCAGAGTCGGAAGAAGATGGGATTCATGTAGATTCACAAAAGGCTCTTGTTTTAAAAGAAAAGGTACTAATTAGTTAGGGGTTTTTTTGTTTTTTTTTTTTTTTTTCAGGTAAGCAGGAGATGTTGAAAATCATGTGGACCCTAAAGTTTCTTGAGCACGGTTTTAATAGGTGTTTAAACTCTCTGTTGTTATTGGCTACATCCCTCTCTGGAGGCAGTGTAACATATTGGTTAGGAGTACATGCTCTGGAGCCAGATTACCTGGTTTCAAATCTCGATAAGTTCTTTAAACTTCTGAACTTCAGTTATCTCTTCTGTAAAATGATAATAATAATATTACCAACCTCAATGGGTTCTTAGGAGTAGTAAGTGAACTGTTTTATGTAAAATGCTTAGACTGTACCTGGAGTTGTCCAGTGTTTTTAGTAGTAGATTGAAGTAACTTGAAATTAGTGTGTGATTCTTGGCATAAATATTATATTCCACTCCCAGGTATCAAAGGCTATCTTTGGTTACTTTTTGGAATGTTCAGTATCTCCCTGAGGGATGCCTCATTATTATAAAACCAGCTGTATTACTTTCACAAAGGTGGAACTCTTTTCAGATTAAACTCTTTATGCTTTTTTTGGGTTACATTTCTGTAGGTTGACATTGTCAATAAGGAATATAATGCTAGGTATTTTACTCATTTTTCTGCCTGGGCTCTTGGGTTGTGCCCATACAATGACCATATACAGTTACCCTTGAACAGTGTGGGGTCAGTGCCTCATGCAGTAAAAAATCTGCATATAACTTGTGACTCCCCCAAAAACTTAACTACTAATAGCTTACTGTTGACCGGAAGCAGTATGGATAACACAAATAGTTGATTAGCACAAATTTTATGTGTTATATGTATTATATACTGTATTCTTACAAAAAAGTAAGCTAGAGAAAAGAAAATGTTATTAGAACATTTTAAGGAAGAGAATGTGTATTTATTTATGTAAATATATTTCAGTATGTAGAAGTGGATCATTTAAAAGTCTCCATCCTTGTCATCTTCACATTGAGTAGGCTGAGGATGGGGAAGAGGAGGAGTTGGTCTTGCTCTCTCAGGGGTGGCAGAGGCCGAAGAGGTAGAATAGTTGGAAGGGGAGGCAGGCACACTTGATGCAGACTTTTATTGAAAAAAATCCACATTTAAGTGGACCCATGCCCTTCAAACCTGGGTTGTTCAAGGGTCAACTGTAGTGAATTTCAGAATTTGTAAAAAGAATTTATATAATTTTCTCTTTTTTCAGGGCAATAAATACTTCAAACAAGGAAAATATGATGAAGCAATTGACTGCTACACAAAAGGCATGGATGCTGATCCATATAATCCCGTGTTGCCAACGAACAGAGCATCAGCGTATTTTAGACTGAAAAAGTAAGGACTTTTGTAACGTGTGTGAATGTGAATGTCTTATGTATATATGGAGACTTACTAAAAAAACTTCTGGATTAAGGTGTGGAGGACAGATTGTGAATGTATCGCGTTTTCAACTGTAAATTCTTATAGCTCACTCCTTTTTACTGAATTATTTTGCTTAAGCCATTTTAAACATCTGGTGCTAAAACCTTGTTCCCATGGCTCACTTTACTGAGGTATTCCTCTAAAAATTCAGTAATAGTGTTCTTATCTAATTCACAAAGCTAAAAATGTTAGTTGGATATTTTTAGAAATCAGTATCCCATTATTTTGAAAAGCTATTTATCCACTATTTAATCTAGAGAACATTTATTATGGAAAACTTAAGATATGTTTCAACATTTGTTTGTCATTAAGTCATACTGACTTTTAAAATAAATAATGTGGAAGAATATAAATGTGGTATTGTCTTGTCATATGCAGGTAACCAACCTATCAAAGGGGTTTTTTAAAAAGATAAACACCATCAAGGAAGACATTCTTACTGTTTTAATTATTTGGAAATACAAATTTTATTGGTATCTGAGTTTTTACTATTTAAATAGCATGTTTTTATGTCTTTGAAACTCATGATATTAATCTTCTAAAAAATTAGGGAAATACTTACATTTTATAATATTTGATATCTGCAATATATGTATCATATACATAAATTACAGAGAATAATTTAAAATAAGCCTATATAAACACCCCTCTCAACTTAAGAACCAGAACATTACCATTATTTTTGAAGTTACCTTGATGCTCCTTTCTGTATCCTGTCCCTTGCCTCCCTCCCAGTTAACCACTATCTTGAATTATATATTTGTCATTCTTTTGATTTAAAAACGGTTTGTTATATATGTATATGTTGGTAAATAATATATGGTATAATCTTGCTTATTTTTGAGCTTTAAAAGTATATCATACTGTGTGTAGTTTTCTGTGGCTCACCTATTTCTCTATTATATTTTTATGATTCATTCTTGTTTTGATGCATATAGTTCTAGAGCTCTGATTGTAACTGTTACAAAGGATAATTTCTTTTTAGAAATATACCATTATGTGTCTATTATTGTGTTGCTGGATTGTTGGTTCGTTCCTTTCTTCCTTTGTTTTTCTCTCTCTCCCTCCCACTCTTTCTTCCCTCCTTCTGTCCCTCTTTCTATTGCCCACCTTCTGTCCTTTCCTTCCTTATTTCAGCAATGCTGTGAACATTTTTGTATATATTTCTTGGTGTTGGGTCATAAAATGTGTAGGTGTTCAGCTTCACAGGATGATGACAAAGGTAGTTTGTTGTTACACAGTTGTTACAAAGGTAAATGGATGAGTTTACAGTCTCATTAGCAGTGTATAATAATGCCTATTTCTTACCCTTACCAACACTGATATAGTTGGGCTTCTTAATTGTTGTCAATCTAGTGGGTGTAAAATGGCGTTTCATGTGTCTTTGAAATGCCATTTTGCACTTCTCAACTATTAGTAAAGTTTTCATTTCTCAACTGTTGGTAAGGTTAAGCAGCTTATATATTTTCCACTTTTTTTTTTTTTTTTTTTCCTTGTGAAATGCCTATTTGGTGTTTGTCCATTTTTTTTTAGGGCTTTTTCTATTGATTTATTTTGAGAGTTCTTTATTCTGGATACTAATCTTTTGGTCTTTTTCATAATAACTCTCTTCCCTCAATTTGTAGCTTATCTTCTTTATGGAATTTTAATGAATATAAACATTCAATTTTAATATAGTTCAACTTATTGATTTTTTAAAAAGATTAGGACTTTATAAAATGATTTGTTGAAAAAAATAGTTTGCTGCTTGAGTTCATAATAGTCTCCTCTACTTTCTTCTAAACATTTTTAAGATTTAATTTTCACATTTAGGCGTTTTCACATATGCTGAATGTTTTTCCAGCTCTATTTTTGGAATAGCCCTGCTTTCTCCTGTGGATCTGCTATGCTACTATTGTCATATGTCATGTTTTCCTAGATCACTTTCTCATCTCTCTGTTCTTTACACTGGTCTATTGCCTGTCCTTATATCCATTCCACACTATCTTTAATTATTATAGCATTATAATTGTAAGTCTTAATATTTGGTATACTGAATATTCTGCTACCTTTTATTATTCAGGAATGTTTTGGGTATTCTTGGACTTTTACTCATCAATGTAACTTTTAGAATTATCTTCCCAAATTCCTTAAAATATCCTGTTGAGATTTTGATTAGAATTGCATTAGATTTATAAATCAGTCTGGAGAGAATCATATTGTGTGTTTTTGTACTTTATTATAGGTGAATGTGAAATATCTCCAATTATATTGTCATTAATGTCTTTGAAAACAGTCTTAAAATTTTTTGCATCTGTGTCTGGTAGGTCTTTGTTAGATGTTTTGTTTGTTTCTTGTTGGTCTGTCGTAGTCACCTTACTAAACTTTTAATATTTCTAGCAATGTCTCTAGATTGTTTTGAGTTTTCTTTTAGGACCATCATATCATCTGAGAATAATTTCAGGCTTTTTTCCTTGTTTCTAGTCTTTGTGTTTCTTTCTTGTGGAACTGCTTTGGTGAAGACCTCTATATAATACCAAGAAAAAGCAGTGATAATGGGCATTCTTGTTTCTTGTATTAAAGGGAATGCTACTAATGTTTCACCATTAGGAATTATAGGCATATGTTGTTTTATTGTGTGTCACTTTATTGCATCCACAGATACTGTTTTTTTTTTTTTTTTCTTATTTATTTTTTAAATTTATTTATTATTATTATACTTTAAGTTGTAGGGTACATGTGCACAATGTGCAGGTTTGTTACATATGTATACTTGTGCCATGTTGGTGTGCTGCACCCATCAACTCGTCATTTACATCAGGTATAACTCCCAATGCAATCCCTCCCCCCTCCCCCCTCCCCATGATAAGCCCCGGTGTGTGATGTTCCCCTCCCTAGTCCAAGTGATCTCATTGTTCAGTTCCCACCTATGAGTGAGAACATGCAGTGTTTGGTTTTCTGTTCTTGTGATAGTTTGCTAAGAATGATGGTTTCCAGCTGCATCCATGTCCCTACAAAGGACACAAACTCATCCTTTTTTATGGCTGCATAGTATTCCATGGTGTATATGTGCCACATTTTCTTAATCCAATCTGTCACTGATGGACATTTGGGTTGATTCCAAGTCTTTGCTATTGTGAATAGTGCTGCAATAAACATATGTGTGCATGTGTCTTTATAGCAACATAATTTATAATCCTTTGGGATACTGTTTTTACAAAATGAAAGTTTGTGGCAACCTTGTATCAGGGAAGTCAAGCAACTCTATTGGTGCCATTTGTCCAACAACATGTGTTTACTTTGTGTCTGTGTGTCACGTTTTGATAATTGTTGCAGTATTTCAGATTTCTTTTATTATTATTGTATCTGTTATGGTGATCTCTGATCAGGGATCTTTGACGTTTCTATTGTAATTGTTTTGGGGAGCCATCAAGCACACCCATATGTTGTTGTGCATCCTGTGCTTAATTGACCAGCCGCCCCCACAACCCAATCTCTCTCCTTCTCCTTGGGCCCCCCTATTCCCTGAGACACAACAGTATTGAAATTAGGCCAGTTAATAACCCTACAGTGAGGCCAGGCACGGTGGCTCACACCTGTAATCCCAGCACTTTGGGAGGCTGAGGTGGGCGGCATCACTTGAGGTCAGGAGTTGGAGACCAGCCTGGCCAACATGATGAAACCCTGTCTCTACTA
Source organism: Chlorocebus sabaeus (assembly GCF_047675955.1). Classification (NCBI taxonomy): domain Eukaryota; kingdom Metazoa; phylum Chordata; class Mammalia; order Primates; family Cercopithecidae; genus Chlorocebus; species Chlorocebus sabaeus. The sequence goes on along the minus strand of NC_132914.1, from coordinate 45,323,451 downwards.
AAAATATAAAAATTTAGCCAGGTGTGGTGGTGCATACCTATAATCCCAGCTACTTGAGAGGGTGAGGCACGAGAATTGCTTGAGCCCAGGAGGCGGAAGTTGCAGTGAGTTGAGATCATGCCACTGCACTCTAGCCTGGGCGAGAGAGTAAGACTCCGTCTCAAAACAAACAAACAAACAAACAAACAAACAAACAAAACCCTACAGTGGCATGTAAGTATTCAAGTGAAAGAAGACTCGCAGATCTCTCACTTTAAATTGGAAGAGCTGGAAATGATTAAACTTAGGAAGGCATGTCGAAAGCAAAGACTGACTGAAAGCTAGGCCTCTTGTGCCAGTTAGCCAAGATGTGAATGCAAAGGAAAAGTTCTTGAAGGAAATTAAAAGGGCTACTCCAATGAACACAAATAATTAAAAGCAAAAGAAGCTTATTGTTGATAGGGAGAAAGTTTTATTGGTCTGTATAGAAGATCAAATCAGCCGCAACATTCCCCTGATCCTAAGTCTAATCTAGTGCAAGGCCCTAGCGCTCTTCAATTTAGTGAAGGCTGAGAGAGGTGAGAAAGCTGCAGAAGAAAAGTTGAAAGCTAGCAGAAGTTGATTTATGAAGTTTAAGGAAAGAAGCTTAAACAAAAGTGGAAAGTGAAGCAGCAGGTGCTGATGGAGAACCTGCAGAAAGTTATCCAGAAGATCTAGCTAAGGTAATTGATGAAGGTGACTATGTTAAACAACACATTTTCAGTGTTGACTAAACAGCCTTCTGTTAGAAGACAGTGCCATTTGGGCTTTCACAGCTAGAGGGAATGCCTGGCTTCAAAGGACAGTCTGATTCTCTTGTTAGAGGCTAATGCAACTGGTGACTTTAAGTTGAAGACAGTGCTCATTTACCATTCCAAAAGTCCTAGGGCCCTTAGGAATTATGTTAAATCTAATCTGCCTGTGCTCTATAAATACAACAACAAAGTCTAGATGACAGCACATCTGTTTATGAACTGGTTTATTGAACATTTTAAGCCTGCTATTGAGACCTGCTTAGAAAAAAAGATTTATTTCAAAGTAGTGTATTGACAATGCACCTACTCACCCAAGATCTCTGATGAAGATGTACAAGGAGATGAATGTTGTTTTCATGCCTCCTAACACGATATCCGTTCTGCAGCCCATAGATCGAAGAGTCATTTCAACTTTCAAGTCTTGTTATTTAAGAAATACATTTCATAGGCTGTAGCTGTCATAGATTGTGATTCCTCTAGTGGATCTGGGCAAAGTAGATTGAAACCTGGAAAGGATCAGCTATTTTAGATGCCATTAAAAGTGTCCGTAATTCATGAGAGGAGGTCAAAATGTCAGTGTTAACAGGAGTTTGGAAGAAGTTGATTTCAACTCTTATGGATGACTTTGAGGGGTTCAAGATTTTAGTGGAGGAAGATGTGACTGAATTGCTACAATCTTGTGTTCAAACTTGAATGGATGATCAGTTGCTTCTTATGGATGAGCACAGAAAGTGGTTTCTTGAGAGAGAATCTATACTAGGTGAAGGTGCTGTGAATGTTTTTGAAAGGACAACAGAAGATTTAGAACATTATATAAACTTAGTTGATAAAGTGGCAGAGTTTGAGAGGATTGACTCCAATATTAAGTTCTATTATGTAAATGCTATCAAACAGCATCACATGCTACCTTCACCATCCTGATCAGTCAGTAGCCATCAACATCAAGGCAAGATCCTCCAACAGCACAAAGATAAATATTCACTGAAGACTCAGATAATTATTAGCATTTTTTAGCAATAAAGTATTTTTTAATCAAGGTATATACATTGTTATTTAGACATAAAGCTTTTGCACACTTACTAGATTGCAGTATAGTGTAAATAAAACTTTTGTATGCACTGGAAAACCAAAAAATTTGTGTGACTAGCTTTATTGTGACATTTGTTGTGGTGGTCTAGAATTAAACCCACAATATCTTTGAGGAATGGCAGTATTGCTTTTATTATGCTTAGTTAACTAAAAGGAGGTGGGAAAAATGCCTTCAGTGGGCAAGTAAATTCCCTTTTCAGGGATTTCAGAAACAAATTTTGAAGTTTTGGTTTAGTAAATTAGTTTTGTTTACTTTATTTGTTTTAATGTTTTTAAATTGCAGATTTGCTGTTGCTGAGTCTGATTGTAATTTAGCAATTGCCTTGAATAGAAGTTATACAAAGGCTTATTCCAGACGAGGTGCTGCTCGATTTGCTTTGCAAAAATTAGAAGAGGCCAAAAAAGGTATTTTCTAGTCATTATCTAAAAAATTCTTTAACAGTGTTATCTAACAGATGCTATGTAGAGAATACTGAGTAATCACAGTTACTACCTTTAGAGAGCTTTCTGTATTTGAACAAAGGTCATTTTTGGAACTGAAAAGATATCTTGATTTTTTAAGAAAGAATGTGTTATTTGCCACCAGTCAGAATTTGGTTCAAATTTTCATGTTACTAAGTATTAGCTATGTAACCAGTATCTTCTCTGACTTTCAGTTTCTCATCTGTAAAATAGGCATTAAAATGTCTTGTTGGCTTTTGTGAGGCAAGAGGTAGTGTGTTTAAAGCTCAACACATTTTTGTTCACTTATAAATTCTAAGCCTTCTATTATTCCGTAAAATAGGTTTGTGTATTGTAAATCACAAAATCTGAATAAAGCTGATATTTAATTGGATTTTGCTGCTGCTTAGGGTTTTTTTTTTTTTTTTTTTTTTTTGAGACAGTCTCGCTTTTTCGCCCAGGCTGGAGTGCAATGGCGTGATCTTGGCTCACTGCAACCTCTGCCTCCTGGGTTCAAGTGATTCTCCCTGCCTCAGCCTTCCAAGTAGCTGGGATTACAGGTGCCTACCACCACGCCCGGCTAATTTTTGTAGTTTTAGTAGAGACAGGGTTCCCCATGTTCACCATGTTGGCCAGGCTGGTCTTGACTCCTGACTTCAGGTGGTCTTCCCACCTCAGCCTCCCAAAGTGCTGGGATTACAGGAGTGAGCCACCGTGCCTGGCCTGCTTCTTGGTTTTATGATGTACAACTTATGATAGCAGGTATCCTTCCTGGGGCTGGTGGAAGATGGTTTGTCATAGGATTTTGTCTGCCCTAGGGGAGAAGAAGAAAGTTCAGTGGCTTGGCTGGACACAGTGGCCTACACCTGTAATCCTAGCAGTCTCGGAGGCCAAGATGGGAAGACTGCTTGAGGCCAGGAGTTTGAGACTAACCTGGCCAACGTGGAGAAAACCTGTCTGTACTAAAAATACAAAAATTAACTGAGCTTGGTGGTGTGTGCCTGTAGTCCCAGCTACTCAGGAGGTTGAGGTACAGAATCACTGGAACCTGGGAGCTGGAGGTTGCAGTGAGCCAAGATTGCGCCACTGCACTCAGCCTGGGCAACAGAGTGAGAATGTCTTAAAAAAAGAAAGTTCAGTGGCCTAATGACAGTATTTCTTTGTTTCTCTTTTATTTTGCTGTAGGACAGTTGCCTAATTGTCACAGGCAACAAAAGATTGTTTTATACAAGTTTTTAAATATTACTGATCTTTAGAAATTTTTTTATCTTCTCTTAGATTATGAAAGAGTATTAGAACTGGAACCAAATAACTTTGAAGCAACAAATGAACTCAGGAAAATCAATCAGGTAAACTATAGTTATTTAAATTTTAAGTGTATTATAACTTTTATTTGAAGAAGTAAAGCTTTTTGCACGTATTTTGTACTATAGATTTCTTAATACTGAGATTTTCTAATTTTAATTCTTTGTACCATAGAGTTTTACTAAATGAATTTGCAAGCCAGAGGGAGTGTAATGGTATTTAAAGACGCTTGATTGTTCTAAAAGTTGCCTGAGATCTTTAGAACTACTGCTGCTTTTCTCTTTCCCAGATGACAGAATTATTATTTTTTTTATCCCACTGATTTTCTTCCTTTTTGGCTTATGCACTGATTGAAACATTGAGAGAAAAATGACAGTGATTGGGGAAAGTGTGCTTTTAAATATTACCATTACTATTGCACGTAAGATCTGCTGGTAAATATGTTAACTTGATTGTAGTTGTGAACTCTATTATATATTTTTAAAATTTTGTGTTAGGTCAAATAATGACTGTGAGTATTGAATTTGAGAAGTTTGGTAATGTAGATGTAATGAACTGTTAGGTCTGAAAACAGCTCCTAAAACAGTGCCTGGCCAGTATAGAAATTCAATAAATATTTGTTGAATAAATGAGCAACTACTTTTAATGGATGCTACTTATTTATTTATTTAAAATAATTTCAACTACTATTTTAGATTCAAAAGGTACATATGAAGGCTTTTTACATGGGCATATTGTATGAAACTGAGGTTTGGGGTATGAATGATTCCGTCTCCTAGATAGTGAGCATAGTACCCAATAGGTAGTTTTTCATCCCGTCCCCTCCCCACCCCCAGTGTTTCTCTCCTTAACAGGTAGTCTGTAGTGTGCATTGTTTCCGTTCCATGTGTACCCAATGTTTACCTCCAACTTATAAGTCAGAACATGCAGTATGTGGTGTTTGATACTAATTTTAATTGAAATGAGAAGCACGTTAAATTTATTATATACTTATTTTACTTTTTACTTTAATAAGTAGAAAGATTTTGAATTGGAGTAGAAAATGTTATTTCGATTATTTAAAATGTGGCAGAAATTCTAATATATTTGAGCTATTTATGTTTTAAGGTCAAATGTATATGCATCTTGTATTACTTGTTTTATTTTAGCTGACTGCTATGTCTCCTAGGCTTTAGCATCCAAAGAAAACTCATATCCAGAGGAAGCTGACATAGTGGTTAAGTCAACAGAAGGAGAGCGAAAGCAAATTGAAGCACAACAGAATAAGCAGCAGGCCATTTCAGAGAAAGATCGGGTAATCCAAAGCTAATCCAACATAGAATGTATATATTTTGCTGAGTGTTGATTTATTTCTTGTATATCAGTTAAATTTTTTCTCTAATATTAAAGTTTTGCTTGAGTAGGAATTGGAAATTAAATACACTAAAGCCTCTGGGGCCTACTAATTCGAAGTTTGGGTAATTGATGACTTTATACATAAATTAAAAAAGTAACTATGGAAACACTTAAGTTTGGAAACTACTTTTGAATGTTTTATATATTTACATATACATAGTTATAAATTTAACATAGAAGTTAATTACAATCCATTCTTATAATGTACTTTTTTCATTAATTCACACTGGACTGTTTCTGATTGAAATTCCTCTATCGTGAGTTGAGGAGGTTTCATTTATTTATAGCCTTTCCTGGACCCACAGAAGATTCATAATAAATACTTATGAAATGATTATTGATTGTGATATTTGACTCTGATTATAAGTAAATGTTATAGTGAAATCAGGTATACAAATTCCAATACAGTTGAATTTATCTTATATTTGGGCATATTAAAGTTATTGAAGAGTGGGCTTTATGATTCTGGTACTGTGTTCTTTCACAAAATTTATTTGAGTTATGAAATTCTTTTTACAGCTTCTAATGTAACTTAAGGAAGTATATTATTTGGACCTTTGTTAAAATAGGTTTTTGAATTTAAGCTTTGCGTAATATGTAATTAATGGAATAATAGTGAATGCTGCAAAGTAATATAGTAGTATACATGTTTTTCCTTTTTAGTACTGAAAGAACAATAATGCCATTAAAAAAGAAACAACCCAAACCAACAGATTCTAAAACGTGTCTCAGGGGCCAGATTTTTAACAATATTCTTTCCTGAAATACTGTTGGTGAATATCCTTGCAGTGTTTCATAAGATTTGAATTCATTTAATTTTTTTGCATTTTTTAAATTCTCCATATTTCTCTACAAAATAACAGGGGAATGGATTTTTCAAAGAGGGGAAATATGAAAGAGCAATTGAATGCTATACTCGAGGGATAGCAGCAGATGGTGCTAATGCCCTTCTTCCAGCTAACAGAGCTATGGCCTATCTGAAGATTCAGAAGTAAGTATTAGTTAATTTTAGTGCTTTTCAGGATAAAAATTTACAATAAATTGGTAAATTTTTACCATAAGTTACCTAACATACCAATTATGGCATGTTAGGTTAGCTCACATGCCAATTTATGGTAAATTTAAGTAAATTAAAATTTAATTGATATATTTTTGAGCATTTAAATTAAAGTGAAATGAGAGGGGAAAAATAGTGTGTATGTGTATGTGTGTATGTGTATCTGTATGTTTATGTGTATGTGTGTATGTGTATGTGTGTGTTTATGTACATACACAGTTCCAGGCACAAGGTGTGTATTCAGTAGATGTTCTTGTCAATATTTTCCCACTTTTGGCTGGGCGCGGTGGCTCACGCCTGTAATCCCAGCACTTTGGGAGGCCGAGACGGGCAGATCACGAGGTCAGGAGATCGAGACCATCCTGGCTAACGTGGTGAAACCCCGTCTCTACTAAAAATACAAAAAAATTAGCTGGGCCTAGTGGCGGGCACCTGTAGTCCCAGCTACTCGGGAGGCTGAGGCAGGAGAATGTCATGAACTCGGGAGGCAGAGGTTGCAGTGAGCCGAGATCGCGCCACCGCACTCCAGCCTGGGTGACTAAGCAAGACTCTCAAAAAAAAAAAAAAAAAAAAAATATATATATATATATATATATATATATATAAAAAAAAAATATATATATATATATATTTTTTTTTTTTCCCACTTTTAAGTCTGGCATTACACAGTTTACCAGTTTTCCTCTAGTTGCTTTATATATAGTATTCTGAATCTTGATTCAAAAATTATTTTTAACTTCAGAGCCCTTTGGGCAAACTCTTTTCTGGAAGTGTTGTATATACATACATGTAAAACAAAAGGGAACTCTGGAAGTGTTGTATATACATACATGTAAAACAAAAGGGAACTCTGGAAGTGTTGTATATACATACATGTAAAACAAAAGGGAACTGGTGTCTTTGAAACTGCTGATCCTTTAGCTGTATGTTGAACGCTTCTCAGAATATTTTTAAATGCTTAGCTATGCAACTAGGATTACAAAGGAAACCAATTATATCAAAATATAGTTTTGAAAATATTAAAAATTGTGATATAGTAGTATATGTGCTTTTTAATTAACACACCTCAAAATGAGAAACTACATTTAAAATACAGGCAAGTGCTGTGTTTTATGCTCACTACTCTTCAGAATTACAGTAGAAATTTAACCTGCTGCTTATTTGCAGTCACATTGTACCGTATTTGAAACTACATTTAAAATACAGACAAGTTAATGTTAAAAAAATTTTAAAGACATGATTGTAAGGTTTCAGTAAGGACACTAAATTTTGGGATGATCCCCGACACATCTTCCACATATTAATCAACAAACAAGTGTGGACAGGGAATACCTGAAGCAATGCAGATGATTAGATTTCCAATGTGGTAACACATGCCTTAGCTCTTTGGCTTCTGAATAACTACTAGGGCAGAGTTGCCCAATGGTTGCCAGCCTTGTCACAAGAGTATCTATGAACCAGACACTGCAATCACATGCAAGTAAGCAACAGGTTACATTTTTACTGTAATTCTGAATAGTGGTGAGCATAAGTAATATTTTGAGATACCAGTAACAGTTGTAATGTGATACGGAAATATCTGATTTTTACTTTTTTTTTTTTTGAGACAGAGTCCCACTCTGTCACCCAGGCTGGAGTGCAGTGGTGTAATTTCGGCTCACTGCAACCTCCACTTCCTGGGTTCAAGTAATTCTCCTGCCTCAACCTCCTGAGTAGCTGAGACTACAGGCGTGCGCCATGATGCCTGGCTAATTTTTGTATTTTTAGTAGAGACGGGGTTTTACCGTGTTGGCCAGGCTGGTCTTGAACTCCTGACCTCAGGTGATCCGCATGCCTCGGCCTCCCAGAGTGCTGGGATTATAGGCATGAGCCACCACGCCTGGCCAAAATGTCTGATTTTTATTGGTGACAAAGTGATAGGTACTGTTGTTTGCATTTGTATTTGAAAGAAAGCTAAATTTTATTTAAAGTTTAGTGAAAATAGTGATACAGTTTTTTTCCTAAACAAGTTTTCACATCCCCCAGAGAATCTCAGGTTAGGAGCTCCTGTCATAGAAATAAATTTTGATTATATATTTAACCTCATTTAAAGCAATAGATATCATTAGAGATAGATTCTTTTGTTGACTAGTCAGAGTAAAGATTATTGCTTCTCTTGCTAGCTTATGAAAATTTTGATTTTTGCTATGGAAGAATTGTGCATTGGTTTAAAAATTGTAAAGCCTGAGTCCGTTGGTTTGATTAATGCTAAGAGTAATACCTTCTTATAGGTGAGAGATTACATATGCATTTATAAGATATCTATTGTATTAGTTTTATTGCTTTAGTTGATAATCATATTAGTGGAATATATTATACCAAGTTAGCAGAGTATACTTTAAATTAAAAGAACTTTATGACTGTTATTTGTATCTTTTTCTAGTTTATCTTTTAGATTCACAGTTAATATCAGAATTTTTTTCTGTGCGTGGAGATTGTTATGTATTATGGACTATGTGAGGAACATAAAAAAGCAACATTTCAATCTTGGACTACTCCTAGTTTAGGTAACCGTCCTATAGCTTGAGGTTCTACAAACGGTGTCAAATTAGAGCTAATGAGAACCAGCAGTATAGTCAGTCTTACCTACTAGTGTGTAGGGTAGCAGTAGGGAGTAAGAAGGAATTCACCTAGTTAGGCCAGCGAGGATTCCTAGAGAATGTGGTTTCTGGAGGTGATAGTCTACATTAGTAGATTGCATCAGGAGATGAGCAAGACATCCTTGAGTTACAGTAATGGAGTATCTGTGAGCTGGCAAATTGTGGAACGTAGGTTAGTAGATGGTTAGGTTCAGAAAGGCTGAAGAAGTAAGATAATCAGAAATAAAGACAGAAGTTTGGGCCTACATTGTAGTCCTTGAAGAGGACTGACCAAGAACAAATCTGGGTCCTATTCTTAGAGTGAGTAAAGCATAGATTTAGAGATAGGATAAGAAGAAAACAACCCAGTAGTATTAGATATTAGATTTGGGAAACAGAGTTGAGAGTTGGTCACAAAAATAAGGTGGAATCTTGGTTGCTGGAACTGGAACCAGATTAAGACTTGATTTAGTAGAGGGTTCACTTAATGGTGATTAGGGATGGCATTGACACTAGAGCTAGAGTAGACTTAGGACAAGTGGACCTAACGGAAAATCAGAAGGAGTCACGGCTAAGGAGCTAGGCAGAGATGATAGTTGTTTGCACTCACCATTTTTATTCTATTTTTGATTAGTTTGTCTTTTTCTCCAACCACCTAAAAGATGTTTGTTGATTGGATTTTTCTAAATTCAGTTTACAAATGGAGTGCACGGGAGACATTTAACAATTTTAAAGGACTTACATGAGTCTATTTTCAAAGAAAAATCATCTACCTCTGTGGCAACTTCAGACTTTAAGAAAAATTGGTGGGTTTTCTTCAGCTGTACAATAGAACATGAAATTAAATATGCAATTAAAATGGTTTCCTAAACATTTATCTTCTAAATTTTCTTTGAATTTGGGTGTTGGAAATTTTTTGATTTACTTATTCAGCAAACATTTATTGTGCTAAAATGTATCAGGTGTTCTGTTAGGCGCTGTGGAAGGTATTAAGTATACTAATGTATAGTTGTTTTTAAGAAACCCGAAGTTTGCAGGGAGCGACAGAAAAGGAGACCAATATTTGTGAAAATATGCTAAGATAATGCTATGAAGGACACATGCTATGGGAATTCAGGGTGGGAAGAATGCTGGCATAGACTGAGTCCAGGCAGGGGAATTCGTGGAAAGCAACTTGAATTGTTCAAACCAAACTGAGATCTAAACGAGTAATATGAGTTAGTGAGGTGAAAAAACAAGAAACAGGTCAAGTGTTCTAGTGCAGGTTCAAAGACATGGGGGTAGGCAGGTTGATGGTACCTCAACCTGGAAAGGGTGAGTAGTTCATATTATGGCTGTTACCGCAGGGGACAGTGGCAGAGAGAAGGCCAGATACTCAGGCAGGCCCCTGACTTTACGCTTCAAAGCAGTTTGACTTTATCCTGAAAAGTGTGGGGGCCATGTGGGAATCTTGAATGTTATAATCAGGCAAGTAGACAATACATTGATAAGGGCATGAACGCAGATACGTTCTTTATCTCTTGCTGGAAAGTAGTTAAATAAATCAGAGATGTTTAAGTTCATTCAAAATTCTGATTTTGTTCATATGAGATCTTGTTTTGAGGGGAAGATGACATCCATTTAGGCCTTGGGGAGAATGCAGTTACAGGAGTTTTTTTTTTTTTTTAAATATGAAACTTTTCAAACTTATACAAAAGTAGTATAATAAACCCCATGTGTCCATCATCTAATTCTATCAGGCCATACTTTTTTGGATCATATTTGTTTCAGCATTTTCCCCCTGAATTATTGTAAAGCAAATCATGACGTTTTATCGCTAAAGAAAGGATATTTTATGCATAACAACAACCATTAGCACTCCTAAGAAATTAACAATAATTCATTAATGCCATGTTAATATATGGGAATATCTCAGGTATTTTTGTTGTTGGGTGTTTTTTGGGGGGGCGTTTTTTGAGCTCTTCTTAAGCACTTTGTTATTGTAGAGCAGTAATGAGTAAATCTGTAAGTCTGAATTGATTGCTGGTTGCATGGCTGAGTAGTATTTATGCAAAGTATTAGATGATATACTATCACATACATAGCAAATTCTCATTTTTTGGTTTTTCTATGAGTATGGGAAGTTTGCTGTGGGTAAATGTTAATAAAGTTTTATTAGAAAAGTAATGCCAGTTAAAATTCTAATGTAGTACCTGTGCATATTGAGACTTGGAGAAGAGGTAGGCTGCCAGCAGTGGTATTCTTTTGTCTGCCCTAGTCATACTTTTGCATTATTATTCCATTGCTCCAGCAGACTCTCCTAACATTCCCTCAATCTTGTACCTTCTCCCTCCTCACCGATGATTCTAAGATTTGGTGAGAATAAAAAATTTATAAAGTAGTTCTCCACTTCAAACACAGATTTAGGAGTTAGTGATTTAAATTATATACAAGCTTTTAAAATTAGAAACTTAGCTTATATGACATTTTTCCATAAGCTGCCTTTTTTCCAGTCAGTAATTTTATCATGTTCAATAGATACGAAGAAGCTGAAAAAGACTGCACACAAGCCATTTTATTAGATGGCTCATATTCTAAAGCTTTTGCCAGAAGAGGAACTGCAAGAACATTTTTGGGAAAGCTAAATGAGGCAAAACAAGGTAAGACTTTATAACAGCTGGCACTCAGTCATCCTGATGAGTGCCCAAGTTTTAGAAGCAGAGATTCATGTAACTTACCCGTGGTTCAAAGATATTGAACTTAGGGAGTTATGTTTTCTTTCCACAGTTTAGATCATGAATAGATTTGGAGGAATGCAGCTTCTGCAGTGTACCAGATTATCTTTTGTTTAGTAGCATACATTCTGGCTAATTGCCAGCCAGCATTAATCAAAAATTTTAATTATAGGTGAAAATGGAAAAAGCGATAAAAAGACAAGAATGAAAAGGAAGGGAATCAGTGTTGTTGAGCAAAAGGGACTCACTGCGTGATGTGCTTGAAGCCAATACTGTGACACCAGGTTTTTGAGAAAAGGCTTTATTTATATTGAAGGTTGACTCCCAAAGAAACAGGAATCAAAACTCAAATCTGTCTCCTTGTCCTGGTGTTAAAGCAGTAATTTTGTTAGAAAAGGTTTAGGAAGGTAGATACTGGAATTATCAGGTAATTAGTGGAAGGAAAGGGAAAAGCTCTTGGGCGTATGTAACTGTCTCTTCATGCTAACTAATGGATTGCAGATGCAAATTTGGGGTAGTTAGTAGAACTTGGTGGAAATTCAGGCTATGACATCAGCAAGCTTGTTTTTGTGCAACCTCCACTTGGCCATCTTGGTTCCAACCAATTTCAGGAGTTGTTGTTTTTTCTTTTTTAAAATCCCAGCGAGCAGAGGAAGTTTCATTGTTTCAGCAAATTGTATTTTTTCCTATCTGCCATCCTGCAAACTCAAGAATTTCTGTTAGTGATTGAATTTTTTTTTTTTTTTTAAAACTCTTTGAGCAGTGGTTTTATCAGCAGGTAGGGAATGGAGGATAATGGAGATCTGATGCCATTTTAATTCTTGATACAAGTTTTTTTTTTTTTTTCTTTTTTCTTTTTTTTATGATCTTGTCTTTTAGGGTATTCATTGAGTTAGTCTTTTCGAAGAACCAACTTGGTTCTCCTATGTGTGTTTTCTATTTAATTTCCTTCTGCTCTTTATTTTATTCCTTCAACTTTCTTTTGGTTTAATTTGCTGTTTTTCTAGCTTCTTGAGATCAGTACTTAGATAAGTGATTTTCAGTCTCTATTGTTTTCTGGTATGTGCATTTAAAATCTAGCAGTTTCTCTGTAAGCCTGTTAGCTACAGCAGTGTTTTTTTATTGTGGTAAAAAAAATGTAACATTAAATTTATTATTTTAACCATTTTTCAATATATAGCTCAGTGGCATTAAGTACATTTACATTGTGCAGCCATCACCACTGTCCATCTCCAGAACTTTGTCATCATCCCATTCTAAAACTCTATACACTTTAAACAATAACTCTCCATTCTCGTCTCCCCCTAGCCCTGGTAACCTCCATTCTACTTTCTGTCTCTGAATTTGACTGTTCTAGATAGCCTATGTAAGTGGAATCATGCAGTATTTGTCCTTTTGCCTCTGGCTTATTTGACTTAGCATAATGTCCATGTTGGAGCATGTATCAGAATTTCATTCCTTTTTAAGGCTGAGTAATACTTTGTTGTATGTAATTCTCTTAATCTATTAATATTTTACATTTAATGAGTTACTCTGTCATTTGTTTACTTGGTGAACTTTGCTAAGTTAGATGACCTCTAGGGGCTTCAGTTTTATCACCTTTAAAGTGGGATTGTAGTGAGGGTTACGTGAAAATTCATATAAAACAACTACGACAGTGTTCAGTAAAGGTTCTTACTATAGCTCACCTGTTTCCTAGTAATCCGAGTAAAACTTCTTGAGCTAAAAATGTGATTACCAACTGAATGTATCATGAATATACATGCAAATATGAAAACTCCACATTTTAACTATGTTGTAATATTTTTAAAAAACTCACTTTAGATTTTGAAACTGTTTTACTTCTGGAACCTGGAAATAAGCAAGCAGTAACTGAACTCTCCAAAATTAAAAAGGTAATGTATTCTTTTCACTCAAACATGGTCATATTTTCTGAAACATAAATATATTTATTTGTTGTATAATGAATATTTTGATAGTTATGATTATAAATTTATTTTCAAGGAATTAATTGAGAAAGGACACTGGGATGATGTCTTTCTTGATTCCACACAAAGACAAAATGTGGTAAAACCCATTGATAATCCACCACATCCTGGATCAACTGTAAGTAAAGCACTTTCATTTTTTCCTTGCCATTTAAATATGTTGTATTAAGAGAATTAGAAACCAACTATTGTATTAAGAAACTTTTTTTTATTGTTGTTATACTTTAAGTTCTAGGGTACATGTACACAATGTGCAGGTTTGATACATAGGTATACATGTGCCATGTTGGTTTGCTGCACCCATCAACTCATCATTTACATTAGGTATTTCTCCTAATGCTATCCCTCCCACAAAACCCACCCCCACAACAGGCCCTGGTGTGTGATATTCCCCGCTCTGTGTCCAAGTGATCTCATTGTTCAGTTCCCACCTATGAGTGAGAACATGTGGTGTTTGGTTTTCTGTCCTTGTGATAGTTTGTCTGGCAAAGGACATGAACTCATCTTTTTTTATGGCTGCATAGTATTCCGTATTCCGTAATGTACATGTGCCACATTTTCTTAATCCAGTCTATCATTGCTGGACATTTGGGTTGGTTCCAAGTCTTTGCCATTGTGAATAGTGCCTCAGTAAACATACGTGTGCATGTGTCTTTATAGTAGCATGATTTATAATCCTTTGGGTATATACCCAGTAATGGAATGGCTGGGTCAAATGGTAATTCTGGTTCTAGATCCTTGAGGAATCACCACACTGTCTTCCACAATGGATGAACCAATTTATACTCCCACCAACAGTATAAAAGCCATTCCTATTTCTCTACATCCTCTCCAACATCGTTGTTTCCTGACTTTTTAATGATTGCCATTCTAACTGGTGTGAGATGGTATCTCATTGTGGTTTTGATTTGCATTTCTCTGATGACCAGTGATGATGAGCATTTTTTCATTTGTCTGTTGACTGCATAGATGTCTTCTTTTGAGAAGTGTCTGTTCATATCCTTTGCTCATTTTTCCATGGGGTTGTTTTTTTCTTGTAAATTTGTTTGAGTTCTTTGTAGATTCTGGATATGAGCCCTTTGTCAGATGAGTAGATTGCAAAAATTTTCTCCCATTCTGTAGGTTGCCTGTTCACTCTGATGGTAGTTTCTTTTGCTGTGCGGAAGCCCTTTAGTTTAATGAGATCCCATTTGTCAATTTTGGCTTTTGCTGCCGTTGCTTTTGGTGTTTTAGACATGAAGTCTTTGCCCATGCCTATGTCATGAATGGTACTACCTAGGTTTTCTTCTAGGATTTTTATGGTATTAGGTCTAACATTTAAGTCTCTAATCCATCTTGAATTAATTTTCGTATAAGGAGTAAGGAAAGGATCCAGTTTCAGCTTTCTACTTACGGCTAGCCAATTTTCCCAGCACCATTTATTAAATAGGGAATCCTTTCCCCATTTCTTGTTTCTCTCAGGTTTGTCAAAGATCAGATGGCTGTAGATGTGTGGTATTATTTCTGAGGACTCTGTTCTGTTCCATTGGTCTATATCTCTGTTTTGGTACCAGTACCATGCTGTTTTGCTTACTGTAGCCTTGTAGTATAGTTCCTTCTTTAGCTCAGAGAAGTTTGTTATTACTGACCTTCTGAAGCCTACTTCTGTCAGCTCATCAAAGTCATTCTCTGTCCAGCTGGCGAGCAGCTGCGATCCTTTGGAGAAGAGGTGCTGTGATTTTTAGAATTTTCAGGTTTTCTGCTCTGATTTCTCCCCATCTTTGTGGTTTAATCTACCTTTGCTCTTTGATGTTAGTGACCTCAGTTGGAAATGCAGAAATCACCTGTCTTCTGCATTGATCACGCTGGGAGCTGCAGACTGGAGCTGTTTCTATTTGGCCATCTTGGAACGTCCCCTAACTCTTAAAGGAAATGTGGAAATGTCTTCCTGGGGACTTTTTTTTTTTTTTTTAAGAATCTTTAAGAAATACTTCCTAGGATTACTGACATATGAGGGAAATTTAGCAGTGTTTAGCGTTTTGGGGTAACTTTTTTAGTGACTATTTTAATTTAACACTGTAAATTTTAATATTTCTACCTATTTCTCTTATATTAAAGGAATTTCAAGCAGTTTTGCATTTTATAGAATTTAAATGTCTTTGTATTTTTATTACTATTCTTTTCTGAAGTTGGGATAAACACCCTTGCATCAAGTAAATTATGAAATGTACAGTAAAGTACACAAGACAAAGTGTGATTTAGAGAATAATTACAAAGTGAATACCCATGAAACCACCAAGTCAGAAAACTAAAAGATATCACCCTCAGAAAACCTGTCTATGTACCCCGACTGATCAAGATCCTCTTCCTGCCCTCTTAAACTGTTATGCATAGACGATACTCTGCATAACAGTTTTCTTCATTAGAAATAAGAATTTCATAAGGAAGTCAGAGGAGGTATTTTTATCCTCTTTTTGTAAAGGCAGAAAAGGAGAGAAAGTTTGTTTTGTTACGTTTGTACTAGTTAGTAGTTAGTAGCAAATAGATTTCTTAGTTTAATACTTTTCCAATGCATTTAATATGACTGTATTTTTTTTTTTTTTTTTTTTTTTTTGAGACGGCGTTTTACTCTTGTCCCCCAGGCTGGAGTGCAGTGGCAAGATAGCTCACTGCAACCTCTGACTCCTGGGTTCAAGCAATTCTCCTGCCTCAGCCTCCCTTGCAGCTGGGATTACAGGCACCTGCCACCATGCCTGGCTAATTTTTGTAATTTTAGTAGAGACAGGGTTTCACCATGTTGTCCAGACTGGTCTTGAACTCCTGACCTCAAGTGATCTGCCCAAGTGATTGGCCTCCCAAAGTGCTAGGATTGTAGGCATGAGCCACCGTGCCTGGCCTATTACAGCTGTATTTTTGGTAATACTGGTTGTGTGTGTTGTGCATGTCAGGGATAAATCTAGTTGTTTTCACACATTATGGTCATTTTCACATGTTTATTTACTGTTCTTTTCAGTAAAAGTGATTAAATATTAAATATAGTTTAAACTTTTACATCTTTGTAAGACTTCCTTATAAAAATTAATTCACAAGTTTACAGAAGGCCTTTGTTAGACGTCACTGTCCATAATTATAAAAACATTGCCACGTGATATGTGTAATGTCCTGCGACTAACATACAATAAGTAGCTTTTACAAATTTGTTGGGTTCACCTTCTTGTTAAAAATGAATTTATGTTAATAGTTGTGAAAATACAATGTGAATTTAAATCTCTTATGGCAATATGACAAAACAAAACACCTCTAGGAAATGAGAAATCTTGGGGTAAACCGTTGTGTAAATGATCCAAAATCAACAAAGTTAGTATCCCAGTGGGGAGGGAAAAAATTGCTGTTTATTTTTATAATGGATCTTCATGATAAAAAAAAATGTGGGCATTATTTTTAAAAAGTAGAGGATAGCAGTTTAGTATAATGCCTTTGAGACTGGATTTGAGCCCCACTTGATAAAACTTCGCAATCTTGAGCAAGTTAGTTAATCCCTGTGTTATCCTTACTTTTTCTCCTTAAATTGAGAATAACTCCCAGATTATATCAAAGGAAATAATGTGCGTAAATGTTGAGGCAATTTCAGGTGAAACGAATTTTAATTTCCTTTTTAGTCACATATTTGTGACACCACCTGGTCACTGGGGAAAGTGGTCAGGAAAGAAAGGAAGACTACAGAAAGTAGAGAGAGAGTAAGTCTCAGTATTATTGAAATGAAGGCTAGGCCAGGGTAGTCTGTTCTTGAAGGGCTGGCAGCTTGGAAGTATTTTTAGCAAACCTCTGGACAGAGTATAGGAGAGCAGAGACGTAGGTGAACTTGGGCCTGGGATTTCCCCTGAGAATGGTATCAAGTGAAAGTTTTCCTGATCCTTTAGTCTCTGCTAAAATATCTTATTTTGCTTTATTTCCTTTTTTTTTTTTTTTCATTTTTCTGTTTCCTGATGTCAAAACTTCACCTATTTGGTCCCTTTTTCTCTTTATTCCTTTGTTCTTTTCTCTCTCTCTTTTTTTTTTTTTAAATGATCACAATATACAACTAAATAAAATGTTAATGCTTCTGAGTCATGATTTAAAAAAGGAATGAATTGAACCTTTCATATTTTCTTAAATTCTTTCTTTCTGTAGTGGTTTCTTTCATGGTTTACTCCTGTTACTAGCATACTGTTCTTCCCCACAGTCCTTCCAGCTGTCATCAGTGACCCTCAGCAGCTCTCAGTACCCTGGGTCTACACTTAGCAGAGACCAGTGATTAGGAAATTCATAAATTCAAATCATTATTTACATATCTGTTGTCAAGGAAAAGGTTTAATAGACATATCCATTCTTGATCAGTATCTTGATGAAAACTGTTGCTGATACAGTTCTTAGCAAAGCATAGGCCGTAATTTAATATTATTCTTTAAAATAGAACTGCTTGAAGGATTCTGTTACAAATTTTCTTACAGCTTTTTCATTTTTGTACCTTCATTTAGTAACACTCATTTATTACCATTGGGTCATATCTCAGCTGCGTTAATGGAATTTCTGGTTTTAACATTGAGTTTGATATCTATTGCAGAAGCAGAAGTTCTTATATTTATAACTTTGCAATTTATAATTCAACTGTGTTGTTGGAATGTATACTTAGAGTATATCGAGGAAAGTTTTTTTCTCTTTTCTAAAGATAAAACAAATTTCAAACTATATAAAAGTATATAGCGCCAACTGTTAATCAATATTTGCAAATTTTAGAAGAAGCTTTTCTTAACTTGTTTCATTTTTCAATACCCTTGGTGGAACAATAGCTCCTCAGTGTATTTCTGTGTGTCTGGTATGATGATATAGTGAAGAATATTGTTATATTTTATTAGATATAAATATATTATGAAATATCAACATAAGTTGAAAATGACACGTGTGGTCATCGAGATAAACAGTGAAAGCCATTTACTTTATTAAATTGGAAAAAAGGGTTTACTTTTACCAACTTTGTGAATATTACTTGACACATTTTTAATCCTGGGCTAGTTTTATCCGGCTACTGTATATATAATCCTATTAATCTAGTAAACATGTTTGTTTAGGTTTTAATGATAGTCTATCCCATACATAATGTTGGTTATTGTCTGCCCTTATTCCACTTGCCTTCAGTTAGTCCACAATCCCTACTACTGTTGGTTTGATAATTTCTTTGCTGTATTGCCCCTAGAATAGAGTCCAAACTCCTTCTATGGCATCCAAGTCCCTTCATAAGCTGTCTTCAAGCAGCCTTTCAGGCTTCGTCTCCACCGTGCCTTGCCTTGCACCAGCCCCACTGGACCTCTCACTTTTCCACTGACCGTGCTGCACCCTTCAACTTTGCCATTCCTGTGTACTTTTTCTGTGAAGGCTTCCCTTATGCCAGTGTTTATCTTCCCTCCTGTGTTCTCTTAGCATTTTGTGCTTTCATCTCTTAAACATACCCATGGCCTTATATATTTACATATACATGTCTCCCTCCCTCATTTAGACCTACCTGGGATAAGTGCTTTGTATAGCTTTTTATTTTTGTATTCTCAGACTCCTACGCCTGCCTAGCCACCAAACTGAATTTACTAATCACTGGGATATTAGCTGTAAGAACATTGTAGCCTTTTAACTTGTGACTCTAAAATAGGAAACCTTTAATATTTTGATTTAAGGAATTGATTTTAATTGTTTTAGAAACCACTCAAGAAGGTTATTATTGAAGAAACTGGTAATTTGATACAGACTATTGATGTGCCAGATAGCACTACTGCTGCTGCTCCAGAGAATAATCCTATTAATCTAGCAAATGTAATAGCAGCCACCGGCACCACAAGTAAGAAGAATTCAAGCCAAGATGACCTTTTTCCCACAAGTGATACTCCAAGAGCAAAAGTATTGAAAATAGAAGAAATCAGTGATACTTCATCCCTGCAGTGAGTAGAAATACTGTTATTTGATGATCATCTAGAATGGGATAATTCCACTGGAGAATTGGTATTATTGAGACTTCTGATTTGTACTCATCATGCTGATTTTTTGAACTGCCTAACTTAAGGTTCTGGCTTTTTCTTTTTTATTTGTACTTATTGTAAGGGTGATTTTGCTTAAGGAATGATTACTATCTTTTTTTTTTTTTTTATTTTTTATTTTAACCACAGTATGAAATTTAGAGATGGTAAGAAGGTATCTTGAAAATTGATTTTGTTTAAAATTTTTCATTTCTAGGATTTCAGTTTAGTTCAGCAAAATTTTAATTTTTTTAAAGGAAGCTTCATAAAAATGTAAAATTTATGTATTGCCATTATTTCATCCATTAGTATTTAAGACTGTTGTGGACTTTAACTTTTATTTGGCATTTAAAAAATAGTTTATGTGTTTTTTCTTAATAATGAGAATATAGAAGATACAGACTAATTAGGTTCATTTTGAGGTATTGGAAACCTTACTCATAGTTCTACATTGCTGCTCAGCAAACCTGCTAAAAGTTGATTTTTTCTTGTAAACTTTGAACTTCAATAGTACTTTTATTTAAAGTGATAGTATAGATCATGGGACAATACTAAATAGGCAGTTTTTTTTTTTTTTTTTGGAAGATGCGTTTCTTCCTTTTTGGAGTATCTTGAAAATGATCATTTAGATCTTTGAAAGGCTAAATCATTAGTGTATGTGACACGGTAACTGAAATATATAGAAATGGTGTACTCAAAAGGTGGATGGACTAGCTGCCCAGCAGAGTAGAATAGTCATTTCATAGCCAGCATGTGAAAATTTGCAAGAGCTTAATCTATTTTGCCAAAAAATGTTTATATATTATTAGCTGAAATAATTTTGAATGCTTGTATAATACAAAGAGATTATATAATATCAAAAATTTAAAAATTTTTATTGATGTCTCCTTGATTGAGCTGATTATTTATGGTTCTTTTCTGTTTGATGCCTCTGAAATATTTCAGACCTCAAGCCAATTTGAAACAGGATGTATGTCAGTCTTACAGCGAGAAATTGACTAGAGAGATAGGACAAAAACCTGCTCAGTTTGCCACAACTGTTCTTCCTCCAATTCCTGCAAACTCGTTCCAGCTCGAATCTGATTTCAGACAATTGAAAAGTTCTCCAGATATGTTGTTTCAGTATTTAAAGGTAAGAGAGAGGAAGCTAGTACTTCTGTTGTAAGTAAAAGGTCAGAGAACTTCTTTTGTCACTTTATAATAATGGTGCCATATTTGCTTTTTGTAAGATATTATTGTAGAAATTATTGTAGAATACATCACCCTGGTCAGACCATTTAAAAATATTTACAACCAGGGAACCTGGGTGTTCTCCTTTGGCAATAGATTCTGTGTCAAATTCTATTGTCTCAAATAACTTAATCTAATTTCATATATATTAGCTTAAGCTTAATTCTTCATAAAAATCCTGAAATGCATTGAGTGTCTTCTGTGTGCCAAGCAGTACTTGCAATATGTAGGCAATCATTCTTATAATATTTGCTCTAAGAAAAAGAATCAAATCCTATGAAATTTAGCAAATAATGGATTAGCATGGTCTTTTTCAAGTGTAATGAGAGTAACATTTCCTTATAATTATGCAATATAAAATTACTTCCAAATACATTTTCTCATGTAATTCTACTTTTTAAAATCTCTAGTGTTTTTTGAGAGCCTCTAAAGTTTTCTGTCTCTCTTAGGATGGTGTGTATCTCTTCCGCTCATAAGACTTTTCTGTGACTGGAACAGAGTGATTATCATGCAGTTCCTGTAACTTTCATTCTTCTATCATGATTGCATTTTAATGTGACTCCATTATTATTCATAAGTGCTAATGCATAGTAGTTATTCTTTTCTTTTCGTTTGGGATGGAATTTTGCTCTTGTTGCCCAGGCTGGAGTGCAATGGCGCAATCTCAGCTTACCACAATCTCCGCCTCCCAGGTTCAAGCGATTCTCCTGCCTCAGCCTCCTGAGTAGCTGGGATTACAGGGATGCGCCACCATGCCCGGCTAATGTTTTGTATTTTTGGTAGAGATGGGGTTTCGTCATGTTGGTCAGGCTGGTCTTGAACTCCCAACCTCAGGTGATCCTCCCGCCTTGGCCTCCCAAAGTAGTTTTCTTTACTATTTTTACCCAAGCAATTGTTGTGTAATTTGTGATCTGTAAGTGTTGCCATCAATTAATTGTCTTTTTATTTTTATTTTTCAAGCAAATTGAACCATCTTTGTATCCTAAGCTGTTTCAGAAAAATCTGGATCCAGATGTATTCAACCAGATCATTAAAATTCTGCATGACTTTTACATTGAGTAAGTCAAGTTTTTTTTAGTTATACAGTAAGTCCTCACTTAATGTCATTGATAGGTTTTTGGAAACTGCAACTTTAATTAAAATGATTAAGACATAGGAACATAAGTCTTGTTTATATCAGTTGGCCTATGGTAAAGTTGGTTTGTTTATACAGTATGCCATTTCACATAAAGTCGCAGTTTTCACGAACCTATTGATGATGTTAAGTGAGGATTTACTGTACTCTCATAATGCTATGCTATTTCCAATGATTTGGGGAGTTCATTCTTTTTGAATGTATATAGCAAATTAGCAGCATATAGCAAAGTTAGCTTTTTGTAGGTTTCGTTGTTACAGAAGTTGCAAGGAAATGACAAGTACAGACAATAAAAAGGGAAAAGTTTAAAAGGGAGGAAAAAGGACTCTTAATTTTTTTGTAGAGAAAAGTAGGGTGTGGAAGTGACCAGTGTTTTAACAGAATGATAGTTTCCGTGCTAAGCTCTTATTTAAGAATATTGTAATTTCTTCAGTTGACTTGATAAATCTCTTCATTTGGACATTTAAAACATAGGTAGTATCCAGGGGAAAAATGATGTCATTTATGTATAATTAGATGCCTTGTGTTAGTAAACAGAATTATTAATAAATGAGCTACTTTTAACTGATCATTTGTTTTTATATTTGGATTATTTCAGGAAAGAAAAACCATCACTCATCTTTGAAATCTTACAAAGACTTTCTGAACTAAAAAGGTTTGATATGGCAGTGATGTTTATGTCAGAAACAGAGAAGAAGAGTAAGTTCTATGAAAGTTTTCCCATGTTTGTTTATTTTTGTACTTTCCTTTATTCATTCAACAAATAATAGCTGACATTTATTGACTATTTACTGTGTATAAGGTTACATTTAATTATATTTAAATTATATTAAATTATATTTCAGTTAATTAAATTGGATAACAACAGTTAAAATTGTGTTGTTAGTCCTGACAATATTATGAAGTGTAGGTACTATTTTCACTCTCCTTTTACGGAGAAGGAAACAGGTCTAGAGAGGCTAAGAAACTTGCTAAGGTCGCATAGCTAGGAAGCCAGACCCAGGATTCGAACCCAGGCAGTCCAACTCCATAGTCTGAGTTCTTCTACTTGAGAACTCAGTAAATGGTATAATGGTTGAGTTCCTACTGTTACTGAGTATGTAAAGGATCAAAGCCACAGGACCATGTAACCAGGTGAGGTATAGTAAAGGCCTGATCTATTCTGAGAGAGGTAATTTCCCTGAGTTTGATTTTAGCTGAATTCTCAAAGAAGTGCAAGAGTCAGAGGAAAGGCTGGGCAAGAGAGTTTTAAACTGAAATAATGATATGTGCGGCGGTTCTGAGGCAGGAAAGAGCAAATTGAGTCCAGAGAATTTAAAGTGGTATGGCTGGATTGTAGAATAGGGAATAATAAGTGGCAGGTGATGAACCTGAATAATTTTATTTCTCTTTTATTTCCACATCACAATCTTTGGCATAAAGAGTCCGTTTTGAGAAATCCTAATTAAAGTAAAATTGCACTATGCAGAAACTTCAGTTACTCAGAGTTTTGGACTATACTCGTTTCAGGAAAAAAGAGAAAAATCATTCACATACAAGTGTGTCTGTTTTTTTATTTTTAAAAATTAGCAAAACTCAGTGTACCATTTTCAAATACCTCCTGTGCTAAACATACATGGGCTTCTTTTATTTCTTCTTTATCTTTTTAGCAGTGATGTTGAATGATTTTTAAATCTATAAGAAAGATACTTTTGAAATTATACTTAGGGAAGTGGACATGTAATTTAGGTATGTATTTTTTTAGGCCAGGCATGGTGGCTCATACCTGTAATCCCAGCACTTTGGGAGGTTAAGGTGGGAGGATCGCTTGAGACCAGCCTGGCCAACATGGCAAAACCCTGTCTTTACAAAAAATACAGAAATTAGTTGGTTGCGGTGGCATGCATCTGTAGTCCCAGCTACTCGGGGGAGAATCGTTTCTGCGCAGAAGGTTGAGGCTGCAGTGAGCCATGAGTGTGCCACTGCATTCCAGCCTAGGCAACAGAGTGAGACTCTGCCTCAAATAAATAGTTAAATAAAAATTTTATATATATATATATATATATATATATATATTTAATAGTGAGGGTTTAAACCAAAAGTTTTGGTTTTAGCTTTAGTTAACCAGAAATGTTCCTTGAAATCCCTGAAAATGTTACTGTTTCTTATTACTGTTTTGACCTCATCTTTTACCAGTCTTTTTTCAACTACTCTGCCCTGTTATAGTGGTTTTATGTAGCTTTTAATATACCAAACTGCCGACTGGGCACGGTGGCTCACGCCTGTAATCCCAGCACTTTGGGAGGCCGAGGCAGGCAGATCACCTGAAGTCAGGAGCTCAAGACCAGCCTGGCCAACATGGTGCAACCCCATTTCTACTAAAAATACAAAAAAAAAAAAAGAGAAAATTAGCTGGGTGTGGTGGTGGACACCTGTAATCCCAGCTACTTGGGAGGCTGAGGCAGGAGAATTGCTTGAACCTGGGAGGCATAGGTTGCAGTGAGCTGAGATCGCACCATTGCACTCTAGCCTGGGCAACAAGAGTGAAACTCCGTCTCAAAAGAAAAAAAAAAAAAAATTACCAAACTGCCAAACTTATTTTGGCCTCGAGGACTTTGTGTTTGGCTCTTCTCTCAACCTAGGATATCTTCCTGCATATCTTCACTTGTGTGCTTCTTCATTTGGTTTTCATCTATCACCGCTTCAAAGACATCTTTCTTTACCAACCCCCAATCAACCTCTCTCTTCTTACTCTGCTTTATTTCTCTTCATAATATATTACTAACTGACAGTGGTTTATGTGTATGTTTATTATATCTCCCTCTCTAATAGAATGAAAGCTCCATGACAGCAGGAACTTTGTCTACCTCATTCTCTGGGCCTCAGTGCTAGTACATAATAACCCCTCAGTGTTAGTGTGTTGAATGAATGAATTTATTGTAACTCTAATGTGATAAGTTCAAGGTGTCCGAGAATGCAAGTGGGCTCTTCAGAGTGGCTGACAAATAGTACTGTCTTGATGGGGTTTCCACTGTCTGCTAAGTTAAACATGGAAAGCACTTAGAATGGTTCTGGCATGCAACTGAGTATTCAGTAAATACTTAGCTGTTGTTATCTTTTATTATTGCCATTATCATTAATAACTGTTAGCCAGTTCTCCAGTTTTAGTGTTGAGAAGCATGAACTATAACAGTGTTTTCCTAATGTTGAGTGTCGACAGATTAGTGGTAGTAAATACAATTTTTTTGCAATTCATAATCTTATTCTTAACATTTAGTAGTTTTAATTTGTAATATAAAAATATTTAAATGTCCTATCAAGTGTGATTTCATCGATGTCATTGCTATTTTTCATTTGCAGTAGTGATGTAAAGTTTTCTTTTAAAATAAAATGATTTAGGTTTGAAAAACAGTTTAATTGAAATAAAAATATTAAGTAAATAAAAGTTCACTTGTTACACAGGGTGAACATTTTAAAGGTAGTACAGAATGAATTAAGTTTAATCTGCAAGATTAATATTGAGAATGCAGGGGAAATTTTATACTACTAAAGCAAAATATTCTGGAAAGAACCATTGTTGGATTGCTATATAATTTTGTATTCTCAGATTGGCTTTTTAAACATCTGAATTAGAATTTATAAACCTATTTATTGCTTTAAAATGTAAAATGTTTTTGATAAATCAGATTGCTCCTTTTAATTTACATTTTGCTTGGTTTTTAAAAAATGAGATTAAAATGGAGATTTTTTTTTTCTTTTTCAGTTGCACATGCATTATTTAATCACATAGACAAGTCAGGATTGAAGGATAATTCTGTCGAAGAACTCAAGAAAAGATATGGTGGTTGATTTCCATTTTTGCTGAAATGATTGTTTTTGACTTTCATATGTAAATTTTTTCTACTGACAGTGTTTTGCTTTTTAAGAAAATGAAATTATATAGCAGGAAAGGACTATCTTTGAACCTAATTAACTATAAAGTGAATTGTGATTTAACTGGTGAGAATTGTATTCAAGTGAACTTTGTGTTTTTTTGAAAATAAAAATATAAACAATGAGGTATGTTTGTAAGGATCAGCATTTTATTGTATGAGTCATTTTAAATGTTAAATTGAGACACATTCTTCAGTGACCCATAAATGTAACATCATTTTTATATTTTCATGAGTTTTTGTAAATACATGCCAAAGCTGCTTCATAAGCATATGAATAATTACCTTTGTATAGAGGAAGTTAAATAGTGAGATCCTTTCTTTATAAAACTTTTTAATGTTATTGTGCCAATTCACTAACATAAAGTTATTTAGTTGCAGGGTATACATTTTTAGTATTTATGTTGAAAGAAAGAAGACTTTTAACTAGACTTTCAAACTAGGTTAATTGAAGTATCACAGTATTCTTACATGTTAATGCCATAGGGTTTTTTCCCTTATGATATCCATGTTACATACCAGCTAAGGACAGATAATCTAATGAAGGTGTAAAAATGTAAAAATTAGTAATGTTTAAAGTACTAATTAGTATATAGCCCATATGTACGTGTTGGATGTGAGTGTAGCGTTTGTAAGCTTTTGAAAGTAGGGCTAGAACTCTATTCATCGCTGTACTCTGCATGGTACCTAGTACAAATCTTTGCACATAGTTAGGTGCTCAACTGATACTTATAAAATTTAATTGAATTTGACACAAGAATCATATTAAGTAAATGTTTAAAGTAGCAGCCTAGCAAATTTTTGGCATGGTGTAAACTGGTAAAACCAGTGTAATTTTAGAGACTATCAAGTTGTTAAAAAATATTAGGACACCATCCTATAATTGTTATCAGCATCAATAAGACAGTTCAGTTTACAATTTTATACAATATTATTAATTTTTATTGCCATTATACATATTACCATTCTTATGAATTGTTTGAGAAGTAATCATAATTTATTTACAAAGATAATTTCTCCAGGTTGTGGTATAAATTATTGAGATATGTTTGTAATTTGGATAATTTGAATGCTTTACAATACACTTAAGATAGCGTTTATTTTTTGTTCGTTGTCAAATGTATTATGATATATAAACAGGCAATGGATTTTAGCTTTTTATCTGCTATGATCTGAATGTTTATATCCCCCACAAATTCGTATGTTGAAATCCTAACCCTGAAGGCGATGGTCTTCAGAGGTGGGGCCTTTGGGAAGTGATTAGGTCAGGAGGGCAGGCCCTTGTAAAAGAGGCCCCCGAGAGCTTGTTCACCAATTCTACCATGTAAGGACACATAAGAAGGCACCATCTACAAATAAGAAGGTGGGCTTTCACCAGACACCAGAGACCAGAATCTGCTGGCATCTTAATCTTGGATTCCCCAGCCTCCAGAACTGTAAGAAATAAATTTCTGTTTATATTAATATAAGCTACCCAGTTTGACATTTTATTATAGCAACCTGAATGGACTAAGGTATGATCCTTTGAAGAAACTTACAAGGTAGTCAGGGCAGGTAATGTTATTGTCATTCTTAACGTAAGAAAAGGAGGCTCAGAGGGTTAGTGTTCTCTGCATGATTATAGAGCTAAAAATTGGCCAAGACAGTTCAGAACGTGCTGTCTTCTCTTAATGTAGAGCTATTTGAGCTACTCCCGGCTGCAGTTTTTTTTGTTTTTGTTTTTTTTTTTGGAGATAGGGTCTCGCTCAGTCACCCAGGCTGGAGGGCAGTGGCCTGATCTCAGCTCAGTGCAAGCTCCGCCTCCCGGGTTCACACCATTCTCCTGCCTCAGCCTCCGCGCCCGCTGCTACGCCCAGCTAATTTTTTTGTATGTTTAGTAGAGACGAGGTTTCACCGTGTTAGCCAGGATGATCTTGATCTCCTGACCTCGTGATCCGCCCGCCTTGGCCTCCCAAAGTTCTGAGATTACAGGCATGAGCCACCACGCCCGGCCTCCCAGCTGCAGTTTTTATGTTGTGTTACCTGTGTAGAGACTGTTAACTGAAGAAATACAGATCACAAGATTTACTGTAGAATTTGAATTTTAAAAAATTTCTAATGTTAGCCTGATTTCTCCCCAGAGACATTTTCATGTAGTGATTTAAGACCAGAGGCTCTGAATTCAGACTTCTTGAGTTTGAATTCTGGCTCTATCTGGCTTTAGGGCCTTCAACAAGTTACTTTTCTATTCTTTGTTTTTGAAATCTGTAGAATGGGTATAAGTGAGGATTGAACAAATGCATACATTTTGTGTTTGGAGCAGGGCTGGGTATATAGTAAGCTACCACTGTTACTATTATTATTACAATTACCATCATTTCCTAAAAGTGATCAGAATAAAGAACAGTTTTTAGGGGCTATCATATTATTGCCTTATTGCAAAATAGCATAGTGGTTAATAGAGTCATTTTTGGGTCAAATAACCTGAGTATACAGCCTATTGCACTCAACTAGCTTGTGAATTTGGACATATTGCTTAGCCTCTCTCAGCTTCCGTTTCCTCTCATATGAAATAGGATATTAATAAATGCCTACCTCAAGATTTTTAGAAAGGCTAATACTTGTAAGTATTAGCACATTAGTGCCTGTCACATAGTGCTCAGTCATTTTTATTAATAATAGTAATATTATTGCCTTAAAGGTACAAAAGCAGTACTTTCCCAAGTGGTTTCTTTCTGGAAATGTAGTTATTTACTGTTAATTGTATTTTTTGACTTGATAGCAACATTTACATCATAATTATTCTTGTATTGTTGGCGGAAGCACCATGCCCATCATTTAGTGGCTGCCTCCCACTCTTGTTTTAGTTACACTCAATTTAATAATTGATGGGGTATACCCAAGTCTTCACCATTTTAACAATTTGTGCTAATGCATTTGAAAAAAATTTTACTTCCAACATATAAATCCATTATCTCTGTTAACAGGAGGTGTTTCTGAACATAGTACCAAGGCTCATTTTACCTTTTTACAATTCTTTCTTAATGTTTGACGTTTATCAGAGTTATGTTTAAAGAAACATTAAAAATTTAATGTTAATGAAACTTCTGTTTGATTCAATCATTTAATTAATTTAACAAATATTTGTTGAATCTACATATAATGCCAGGCACTGCTAGACACTGGAAATACAAAAATGAATACAGTAAACATGGATTCTTTCCTCACAAAGCTTACAATGAAGTGGAAGGTGGGATGGGATGGGGGGGATACAAATAAAGAGGTACAGTGTAATAAATGCTAAACAGGTAATACCAAGGGATGATGGGAAATACCAGGAACAACAGATGCAAAAGGCAAGACAAGTTTGAGAAAACTTGTTTTATTTCCAGCATAGAGTGGGAACTGGATAGTGGTTAGAAATGAGGCTGGTGAAGAAAGAAGGATTGAGATTCTAGAGGACATTTAAACTTCATCCTGAGGGTACTGCGGAACTAGTGATAGTTTATATGGAAAGGTGATTCTCAAATTTGTATTTTACAAAATTTACTTTGGCTACTATGGGAAGAGCAATTGCCTGGGGACATTAGAGACAGGGGAACTTGTCAGAGGACTTTTGGGGTACCTAAGGCAAGAGAGTATGGTGTCCTGAACAAGAGTACTAGCTGTGAGGATGGAGAGAAGTGACCAGAATGGAGAAGTATTTGGGAAGTAGAATGGGCAAGATTTGGCAGCAGATTCAGGGCCCCCACATTCAGGGCTTAACTCCAAGGAGCACCCTTTACATTGTGGTCTGCGTGAACGGCATCCCTGGCACATAATGTGAATGCTTCCTAACTTGTACAATTTGGTGATCCTGTGTGGACTGGGAAGCAAGTTGAGAAGCAGAAGGAAGCATTAATGGTCGTGCCTAGATTTTTTTCCCCTCGGACAGTGCTTTCATTCACTGAAATATAGACCACAGCAGGTGGTGACACCATATGTGGCAGTGGAAAGTTTGGTTGAGTGGCTGAGAGAAAGGTTCAATTTGGGATTTGTTCATTTGTGATCCCTTTGGTCATTGAAATAGATTAGGGATGGTGATTTGGGTTTGGACATTAAAAAGCATGTAGGTGGAGTCTCAGGATTAGATGAGATTACTTGGAAGTATAGAATCAGGAGACAAGGATGACTGGGTAAGTGGAACAGAACTAACGCCCACATTTAACAGATTGGAAAAGGAGCACATAAAGCAGACTGGGGAGAGTGGGCACAGAGAGGGTGACGTTGGCAAAAAGCATGTGATGGAATTAAGTTTTTTGTTATTGATAATTTAAAAGCTTTGTCTTCATAACTAATTATTTGTTCTGCCATGTAAGTTTTTAGGATTGTTGCCAAGTTTGAGAAAATCTCTACCATGTGTCTTTTGTATTTGAGCCATATGATTAAGGGTTTATATGAGTATATATTTCTGGCAAGGCAGATCTCCCATTTTGACCAGGCATCCATGTAGCATCCTGTTACAATACATGTCTGAAGACTGAGAAGTATCTCCACAGATTAGCTTCAGGATCTATACATTACAAATTTTGTCTGCCACTGCACATGTACTTCTGGTGCTGGTTACTGTCTAATGCATTTATATCATGGTTCAACTTCTGGCCTAAACCTGGGAAAGTTGATGGTATGGACAGTAGGAGTATCCCTAAAATCTTCCTATGCTGAGATGGTGAGCAGTAGTTCAACCTGGTACAGAAATGACTGCAGACAATGTAAATATATTCCGTAACACTCAGCTACTTCATAGTCTAGATCTCAAAACACTTGGTGCAGGGAAGTTAGAGTGGAAAGGGACAGCAGTCTAGACTGCTTGTGGTTAAAATATCTTAGTTTTGAAATTTAGTTTGAAAATGTAGTTTGCAAAAACATAGTCATGTAAACACTTCCCTGGAGCCCCTCTCAGGGTGGAACTGGCCTGTGCAAGTGAGAGTTCCTGGGGCTTAAGCTTTGTTAACTTCAGGGTAAATCAGCTGTTTTCTCAGTCCATAACCCTGAGGCCTGTGAGTGTTTAGCAAGCATCTCTTTTGCAACACCAGAGGTTTTGGATGTACAGTCTATACATCTCAACTGTCAAATTTGTGGAAAACTGAAGGCTTACGCCTTTTTAGGGCTTGATCTGTCTGGTATTGATTTTTCATTTTAGGTATGAGTTATAAGAGCTAACCCTGAAGAGGTTATTTGTTTTCTCTTGCATGTATATCTCCTTTTTTTAGAGTGTGGGCGTTGAGCCCATGCCCTTCTCTCTTTTCTATTATCTTGTATCTTGTTGTCCTCTATTTTCTGAGGTTCCTCCCCTGACTACAAGCAAGTCTGGATTTCCCTGCTTAGAGGAATGGTCCTTTGACCATGTCTGTGTCCTGTCTCTCTCCTGGCTATCCCCAGTAGTTCTGTGATGGTAAAATTAGTCATTTTCCCCTTAGTTCTTACTGTCCTTGACCCCCTGTAGCATTTGACCTGGTTGGCTATCTTGGCCTTGGTGACATTTCACCCTTTGGTTGCTTGCCTTCTCCTCATAGCTCTGTTTCTGTCTCCTTTTTCTTTGCAACTTCAGTGTCTAGTCCTTGGCCCTCTCCTCTCCCGTGAGAGCCTGACTACTCAGAACCTCTACTAACAACTCCCAAATTTGTTTCTTAATTGCTCTCCTTTTTCCCAAGTGCTAGTCTTTTTCCCTGGTTCTGTACTGTTATTCCTTGGTGTGCTATTACTGACCAGAACCCAGCATTGTAAATAGCAGCTCATTGCCCTTGCAATCCAGCAGCCCCATTCTAGCCGTCTCTCCTGACTGCCCTTCTTTTAATGTGGCCTTTGTTGGTTCAGACACAAATTTCAACCTTAGCATTATTTTTGACCCCTACTTCTTTTTGCCTACATCCAATCACTAACTCATGAAGTCCAGTGAGCTTTCCCCTTGCAGTGTCTGCCATGTGTCACCTCATGGCCTGAAGATGGCAATAACCTTTAAAGTGTCTCTCTGGCTGTACTCCTGTATAATCCACCGTATGCCTCTGCCAGCTAAATCTTCCTTTAGCATTGCTCTCATCATGTCACCTGTGCACACAGCCTGCAGGACACCTCACTGCTTATGAGACTTCTTGTGATGGCCGTCTTCTGAGTTAAATATTGGGACAATGTGTTTGACCAAGGGCTTTCTGATTTGTGGATTTAACTCTTAATTCAGCAACACATATTATGTGCCAGCTGCTATGCTAAGCCACAGCCTTTACCTGAAGTATCTCAGTCTGTTGGGGGAATTGGACAAGAAATATGAACTATAAAAAGGGTGACAAATACAATGATAGAAGTCTAAGAGGCAGGACTCAAAGCTCACCTGGTAGGATTGAGAAAGGCATCTCTGCAGAGGAGCCATCTAGTCTCAGACATGAAGGATTACAAAGAATCCAGGCGGATGTGGGGAAAGCATGGTTTAGGTAGAACAGCTTGGAACAGAGGAGTATGAAAACAGGAAACATTTAGGGATTTGCAGGCAGTGGAGGTACTTGGGGCTTGGCTGTGGGGAGATGGTGAAGAAGTAGGAGCCAGATTATGAAAGGCCTTTGCTGTAACAAAAAGGTCAATTTTCTGAAAGTGA
The DNA here is from genome assembly GCF_047675955.1 of Chlorocebus sabaeus. NCBI lineage: Eukaryota > Metazoa > Chordata > Mammalia > Primates > Cercopithecidae > Chlorocebus > Chlorocebus sabaeus. The sequence goes on along the minus strand of NC_132914.1, from coordinate 45,291,168 downwards.
TCCAGAATCACTCAAGGGCTTCATTTTAAAGGTAAGGAAACAAAGGCTTATATAGGTTATATAATTTGCCCATAGACATCTGATTAACAGGTGGTGGAGCAGAGATACTGTACCAAGTAGTCTGATTCCAGAAGCCACATGCCCAACCACCATTCTATATGTTATTCTCTTGGATGTATAGAGAAGACAGGATGGATTTTTATTTTTATTTTTTTGAGACAGAGCTTTCCTGTCACCCAGCCTGGAGTGCAATGATGTGATCTTGGCTCACTGTAGCCTCAGCCTATTAGGTTCAAGCAATTCTCTAGCCTCAGCCTCCCAAGTAGGATTACAGGGATGTGCCACCATGTCCAGCTAAGTTTTATATTTTTAGTAGAGATGGGGTTTCACAATGTTGGCCAGGCTGGTCTCGAACTCCTGACCTCAAGTGATCCACCCCATCTCGGCCTCCCAAAGTGCTGGGATTACAGGCACGCCCAGCCGACAAGATGGATTTTAAAAATATATGTAGGAGGGAGAATCCACAGGACTTGTGGGCGTTCATTCATGCAAACATTTCTTAAGTGTCTATAATGTACTTGGTAGGGGATTAAGCATGAGAAAACAGACATAACTTCTGCCCTTCAGTAACACCCAGGGTAGCTGGGGAGTCAAATAAATCTGCAGTTACAGCACAGTGTCATGAGTGCCCTAATAAAGGTTTGGAAAGAGCACAGAGGGCAGCCCTGAATCAGACTTGGTGGGACAGGGAAGGAAGAGGCAGCATTTGATATGAGACTTGAGAAGGATGGTCCAGGTGCACAGTGGGAAGGAGGATATCCAGGTGGCGGGATCAGCATAGGTGAAGGCCATGTATTAATAGCATAGTCATGAGCACCTTGACTTGACCTTGGGGTTGTAGGCAATTCTGTACACTATGGAAGGTGACATGGGGGATAGAGTTTGAGTTGACTGGTAACATTTCCCTTCGTTTTTTATTTGTTAATTTTTCATGTGTGCACATAACTGGATTTTAAGTTCCTGGAGGGTCGTGACATCATCTTAGATGTCATTAATGCTAACATTGGCCTTGTCTATGGCAGATGCTCAGCTAATATTTATTGAGTGATCAGTCTAGATTATTACGGCATTAGGCTAGAATTAGTGAGTTTCACCTCTTACTGTGGTTATTTAATGCAGGACTGTCAAATCTAATTCATGAGAGAATTACACTCTTCATGACTTTTTCATTGTAATCACTTAAAGAGAAGAAAAATCAAGGCACACATGATACAGGCTGTCCCAATCAGTTTGATTCTACTTTGTCAAATAATAATTTGGGGCAACAAAAAGACTTGATTAAAAATAGTTTTTAACATGATTGTTTTGTTGAGCTTATATAAGTTTAAAATTTATTTCCCATCAAACATGAGGATGGGTAGCCTCACTTCAATTTAGTCTTAATGGCAGCCTGTCTAGCCATAAGGCTTTTAAGATTTGTGACGTCTTTGAATTTTATACAGCAGTAATTTTAACCTAGTAGCAGCAAGGAGACAAAATTCCTTACATTCTGTCTCTGGAAATAACCACTCCTAAAGTAGGAACACCTCAGGGATCTGGGAGCCTCCATTAGCTGATGCTTACAATTAGAGTTTGAATTAAGTAAAAAAAGGCCTCTGGGTAATTTTATGTAATAAATGCTGTTCACCTACTATATAATTTTTTGCTGTGGTCTTAATTTCTGTGTCTCCCCAAATTCATATGTTGAAAACTAATCCCTAGTGTGATGGTATTAGGAAGTGGGACCGTTGGGAGGTGATTAAGTCGTGAGGTCAGAGCTCTCATGAATGGGATTAGTGACCTTATTTAATAAAGAAACCCCAAAGAGCTGCCTTGTCCCTTCTCCCATGGGAGGTTATAGCAAGAAGATTATCCCTAACCAGCCATCAAATCTGCCATGATCTTTGACTTCCCATTATCTAGAATGATGAGAAATAAATTTTTGTTTATAAGCTACCCAGTTTATGGTGATTTGTTACTGTAGCCCAATTAGACTAAAACAAATTTAGAATATCCATTTATATTTTATAATAGACAAAATACCAAACAACAATAACAGACCCAAGGTTTATGTGTGTATGAAGCCTTGCTCTGGTGTCCTGCTGAATGCAGCTCTGGAGGAGGCTGTAGTTAACAGCAGGGGGTCTCCAGAGGGCTTGGTCTTGGGTTCATCTGGAATCTGCAATTCTGGAGGCCTATCCCAGGATCCAGGTATATGGGCAGTTTATCTAAGCAGAAGACCCTCCTTCAGTGTATTTGACTTCTGTGATCACAAGCAGCCAGTCCAATGGGAGGTGGGAGACATTTCCCTTGTGGCTTATGGAATCAGTACTGTGCTTTTGTAGTGACTGGTGCTGTGCTAAGAACTGCAAAGAAGTAAGACTGAGTGATGACTCAATCAGGGGTTTGATGATTCTGGAGGTGGCAATCTGGGGAATAGACAGGGAAGGTGGCATGGAAGAGGTGGGGTCTGAGGAGGCCTAGAAGCATGGGTCACATCTGGTATAGGTGGAGGAGGGTTCATGGCTTCTCTTAACAGGATCCATCTTAACTTCTGAGAGATACAGATGGATAGCAGAATGGTAGGATGGGAATTGCTGTGCCACCTTTCTTGAATGGCACATCAAAACCCAGACCTGTTCACTCAGGAGATATCTTGGGATGGAGAACAGTGGTAGAATTGTTACTTAGTTTGTCTCTTAAAAGATTCTTAAATTTTATGTGACACTTCAGCATTTAAACTTCCTGCTTTCAAAATACCAACCTGAGAGCTCAGAAGAAAAGAAGATACAGAGTGCAGGCACTCAGGCAGTTGACATGGGTAAAACTCAATATTTGGGCCTCACTAGAATCTTTCTTTTGGTTTATTATATCTTCAGGGAATAGTGTAAATGAGGAAGATATGCGTGAGTCCTGGGGTCTATTTTAACCTACCAATTATAGCTTGCTTTATTGACATTTCAGATCACCCAAGCCAGTGAACACATTCGTGATGATCCTGAAGCTGATCGTGGGGGAAAATGTTTTCTAAAACTAGGGGCATCCTTTGGGTGGATGAAACAGATGAAATCAGGATGAAACAAGCAGATTAATAAGGGTTGAGCATAGGCCATAAGAAATAGTAAAAAACATAGAAAACTGTCATCAGTGATAAAATATTCTCAGGTACTAATAAGTTACTGAAATACATCAAACATTCTTCTGATCCTTGGCTGGTTCTCTTTGAGTAATGAGTCACTGCAGTTTCTGCCACCTTGGGAGGGAGACCAGTGTGCACAGGGCAGAGCACTGAGGAGGCACTTGGTAAATGTTCACTGAGTAAAAAGTGAACAAAGCTGGAGATAGTTGTTGCTGTGCATTGTCCATGAACACCAGGCAAAAGTTGTAAATTAATTTGATTGTAATATATTATTATTTTTGAGACAGAGTCTGGCTCTGTCGCCCAGGCTGGAGTGCAGTGGCGCGATCTTGGCTCACTGCAAGCTCTGCCTCCTGGGTTCACGCCATTCTCCTGCCTCAGCCTCCCAAGTAGCTGGGACGACAGGCGCCCACCACCACACCTGGCTAATTTTTTGTATTTTTAGTAGAGACGGGGTTTCACTGTGTTAGGCCGGATGGTCTTGATTTCCTGACCTTGTGATCTGCCCGTCTCGGCCTCCCAGAGTGCTGGGATTACAGGTGTGAGCCATCATGCCTGGCTGATTGTAAATTAATTTGATATTTTAAAAGGTAAACTAAAAAAAAAAAAAACCATTCTGTAGCCAGAGTAGTGGAAATACATGAAAATAGATGACTCAGTCATTCCATCGATCCTGTACTAGAACAGAATTTGTAATACCATTTAGAATACTTCTGGAACTCTGTCCCAATAAGAGCAATAAGCTTTTATCATAACAAGGTGCTCTGAACTGTGTAGTTTTCTTGACTTTTTTTTTTTTTTTTTTCTGAGACGGAGTCTCACTTTATTGCCAGGCCTGGAGTGCAGTGGCACAATCTCAGCTCACTGCAACCTCCGCCTCCTGGGTTCAAGCAGTTCTGCCTCAGCCTCCTGAATAGCTGGGATTACAGGTGCATACCACCACGCCCGACTAATTTTTGTATTTTTAGTAGAGACAGGGTTTTACCATGTTGACCAGGCTGGTCTCAAACTTCTGACCTCAGGTGATCTGCCTGCCTCAACCTCCCAAAGTGCTGGGATTTCAGGCGTGAGCTACCACGCCTGACCCTTCATGACATTTTCAGTTTATCTTATTTGACTCTTGCAACTGCGTTCAGTGGGATAGTTAGAGCAGTTTACTGAGTTAACCCCGTAGCACTGCAAACCATCGAATGTGGATTCAGTGGTGCTACAGACTGAATGTTGTGTCCTACCCAAAATCTGTATGTTGAAATCCTAATCCCCGCTGTGATGGTATGTGGAGATGGGGCCTTTGGGAGGTAATTGGGCCATCAAGGTGGAGTCCTCATGCTGGGATTACTACCCATATTAAAAAGGAGCTGGAAAGAGCTTCTTCCCCTACCCGACCCCCCTTCTCTCTGGCTCTTTTTCTGTCTGTCTCTGTCCTCTGCCATAGGACGATACAATGAGATGACAGCCATCTGCAAACCAGGAAGAGGGCCCTCACCAAACACCGGGTCTGCTGGCTTCTTGATCATGGACTTCTCAGTGTCCAGAACTGTGAGAAATAAATGTTTCTTGTTTAAGCCACCTAGTGTATGGTATTCTTAAAATAGGCTCCTGAACTAAGAGACATGAAAACTAGAATTGGTCTGCCTATCAGTGAGATTATAAATGTGCAATGTATTTTAAAGAGTTGATCTCCAAAGTACAGTACTTAGCACATAATATGAAGTTAATAAATGTTTGCTAGATAAATGAACGAATGCAAGCAGTATAGAATGAGAATGAAGTATTCAGATAAGCCTTAAGTTTGGCTAAAAGCACTTGTCTGGACATTTAAAGACCTTTTCATAATCAATGAGGATTATTTTAATTCCCTTTTATAGGATTGTGTTCAGTGTGTTCTTCCCTCAAAATGTTTTTTGAATATCAAGTGAATAAAAAGGAATAGGGTTATAATGTTCTGTTTCTCATGTGGAACTCCCTTGTTCGTGGCAGTTCAAATAGACTAATATTAGCTAATATTTATATGTGTCCTACTGTGTGGCAGGCAGTGTACCAAGGGTTTTGCATATATTATCGCAATCCTAGAAACATGCAGAATAGATTTTCCTGTGAAGCTGGGGGTCAAGCAGAAGCTAGTCTGACTTAGATGCTCATATTCTTCCTCATACACTGCAGTGGTTACTGAGCCACTGTCAGGATAACACAAGAGCACAGTGGCTGGAGAAGGCAGGCTGGCAGCTGGCATTTCCTCGGTATTACTGCCACCCACTGGATGTTCAGAAAATAGCAGTATGCGCGTGGCAGAAAGCATTCTGATAGGAATAAAAATGAAAGTGAATTTTAATTTCTTAAGAATTCGGCCAGCGCAGTGGCTCACGCCTGTAAACCTAGCACTTTGTGAGTCCAAGGCGGGCAGATTGCCTGAGCTCAGGAGTTCGAGACCAGCCTAGGCAACATGGCAAAACCCCATCTCTACTAAAATTACAAAAAATCAGCTGGGCATAGTGGTGCATGCCTGTAGTCCAGCAACTCCGGAGGCTGAGGCATGACAATCACTTGAACGTGGGAGGCAGATGTTGCAGTGAGCTGAGTTTGTGCCACCGCACTCCACCTTGAGCAATTGAGTGACACCCTGTCTCAAAACAAAGATTTTGGCTGTTTGGTATCTGTAAAAGTCTTCTAGTGCATAATGAAGCAAAATCAGCAAAATGTGCATCAGCAAAAATGAAGATGTAATATTTGATCATGTTGTTCAGCATTGAAACCTGGGAGGAGGATATGGTGAAAGGGGAGGATATGGTGAAAGGAGGGAGTACGGTGGACAGTTTGTTACGGCAAGTTCATTCATTTAGCCAACATACAGGTCCTGGAGGCCTCCTCTGTTCCAGTCACTGTGGTGGTTGGCTTGAGTCGTTGGCAGACAGGAAGGGATGTCAGTGCTTATTTGGGCCCTGTTATGAGACGTTGGATTTACTCTGTCCTGTAGCCTGGCAGTCCTGGGCCACGGTCATGTAGGGAAGCTGTGGAATCATGGTGGAGTGTCCAGACAGGGAGCATACCTCAAAGTCAGTTCCTAAGCATGGCTAGGTCAGAACTCCATCTTCCTACATCAAGGAGAGTCCCCTTCCTAATGTGTCACAAGGTCTTTCTAGGGACTTAGGGTGGAGTGTGTGGGCAGCATTTTTCCTCCCCTTAGTACTTTAGTGCATGAGACCTAGATGTAAGCTAAATATTGGCTAAATTTTGAAGAGGAGGAGGTGTCACAAAAATGCAGTTAGAAAGGAATGTGCAGAAAGGACTGTTCTTCCTTGAGAGAGGGGTGTGTGCGTGTGCATGGACGTGGTGGGCAATGCTGTTTCTGTGTAATATTCAGGTCTACTTTACTGGCCTACAGAGATACCTGCTTCTCTTCTACTTCCCCTTCCTCTCAGTTTCTAACATCAGTGAGTCATTTTGATGTTTACTGTATGAGGCCTCTTTAAGTGGTAAAAACAGTGATTTTGTTTAGTCTCACTTGGATAATTGAATATGCATTTCTGTAACATCAGCGCAAAACTATATTTATTAAGTCAACACAGACCCTGAATTATGATGAAGTAGCACACTTGCAATGGCAAAAAGCCAAGTTGACACCAAGAAGTGTCATAGTTTTGTGGTCATTGATTTGATTTCTTAAAGATTATACCATGTTCAGTTCTCTCTTTTCTGCGCTTTGTACCAAGCCTTTTTGTGAGTGCTAAACATCTTTGAATTATCTGTGATTAGGTACTGCTCACTGGGCAGGTATTAGTTTATGAGGAGGGTGAAAAGACCAAAAGAAAGGACTCACTCACAATTCTGTCCAACAATAAATAGAGTTGACTGAGGTGGCAGTCTGTTTTTTCCAGCTGAAGTTGCTACCTGGCTGGGCGTGGTGGCTCATGTCTGTAATCCTAGCACTTTGGGAGGCTGAGGCAGGTGGATCACTTGAGGTCACAAGTTCAAGACCAGCCTGGCCAACATAGTGAAACCCCATCTCAACTAAATGTACAAAAATTAGCTGTGCGTGGTGACACGCCCCTGTAGTTTCAGCTATTCGGGAGGCTGAGGAAGGAGAATCTCTTGAACCTGGGGGGTGGAGGTTGCAGTGAGCTGAGATTATACCACTGCAGCCTGGCCAACATAGTGAAACCCCATCTCAATGAAATATACAAAAATTAGCTGGGTGTGGTGAAACGCACCTGTATTTTCAGCTACTTGGGAGGCTGAGGAAGGAGAATCTCTTGAACCTGGAAGGTGGAGGTTGCAGTGAGGTGAGATCACACCACTGCACTCTAACCTGGGTGGCAGAGCAAGACTCTGTCTTAAAATAAAATAAAATAAAATAAAAAATAAAATAACATAAAATAAATCAAATCTAAGTAAAATAAAATAAATATAAAGTTGCTATCAACCTTATTTTAACCCTAACATCCTACAGTTGAAGACCCGGGGCAGTATTATCCATAGAGTCTGGCAGTAGTGGAAGCTCTGCATGGTTACAGACTGGATCATGTCCTCACTCCTGGCCCTGGACTAGCCAGCAACCTCAAAGTGCCAGAGGGCTCCTGCCAAATACATTTCCCCCCTGCCTTGCCAGAATGCCTGCAAATCCTGTCCTAGACTTCTTAGAGACACAAACATTTTAAACTCAGCCCAGGTATTACTGTAATTTGAAAATAGTAACATATGAGCTAATTCATCTATTAACAAAGATGATTTTATTTTATCAGTCCCATGCTTTGGAGAGGAGGATCCTGAAGGAACTTGAAAGCAGGCCTTGGGAGGCAAAAGCCAAGGTAGGATTTAGGTTAAGTCAGAAGTGAAAAAGGATGATTTAACTGGGGAAATGAAGAATAAAGAAGGTAGGCATAGTCTTTTTACCTCCCATAGGCTCAGAGTTTTGCCTTAGTTGGGGCTGGAGAGGCTGAGATCCCAGGCTCATAAATTTGACATAGGGGTTTTCCTGAGTAGACTCAGTACTAGGTAATTATAACTTATGGCTCTTGTTATTATTACTTCAGTGATAATTAGATTGAACTTAATGGAGGGTGGGGTTCAGTAGGATGTTGCAAGGCGGCTACCATCTGCCTTTAAACCCCACTGCAAACCAAGCAGCAAAGCCATCTGAGGCCCCCAATTTGCTGGAAAGGCAGAAGCAAAAATAGAGAACCAGATTCAAATGAACTTCTATAAATGAACTTCTATAACTATCATCAGGATATCCTCAAGGGCTCTAGCTTTAGAGGGTCATCTGTCCCATTGATGCTGGAAAACATAACCTGAGCTTCTTTCTTGTGTCACTAGAAGGTATCAGTCTTTGTTGGGTCCCAGCAACACCTACCTAGGGAGTGTTTACACACACACAAATCCAGCCATACTGTTCCCAGTCAGCTCTCCTGTGGGCAGCTGCCCAGGCTTCCCTGCTGCGGTTGTAGCCTTGTCTCTAGGCTTCCTCTCCACCCCCGGCCTGTTTAACCCCAGGCATGGGCGCAGGCCCTTCCATTAGCCTTCCAAACACAGCTGATGCTAGAAGGCACAGTTTAACAGTACTTTACCATATACTTGAAGACACCATTGGGGCCTTATGCGACACAAAATGAACTTTAAAACCAGGCACCCCTGCTCCTGGAGTCCACTGGCTGTGCTTCTTTGCAGAAGTGCCCCTCCTTAAATTCAGAATTCTCCACCAGTTGGCCTAAGCCAGATGAAGTGAAAACCAGTTCTCATCCTCTTAACAGTCTCTGCAGAGCTTCACTACACACTCAGTGAAGACCGACTCAGCATCTGAGTCTGAAGCCTGTGCATGTGGATTACTCCCTGCTTTCACGACTTCCCTGACCTGAAAGAGTGAGTAGGCATTTACCTTAGATCTGCTTGACCAAAACAAACTTTTTCCTAGAACTATAGGAGAATCTTCCCAAAGGAAAAAGAAAATCCAGGAAACACACAAGAATGAAAAAAATGCTTCTGATTCCCCAAATGTTGGCTTTAATTTTGTTTTCTCATGTCTGTTGCAATGGGTACCTGGAATTTGATTTTGTCCTTTTTTACTCACTTACCACCTTTTCCATCCAAGAATGCCTGATTTGGATAATCAGAGTAAGTCAGTCAAAATGTTCAAATTGGGTATAAGGTCTCTCAGGTAAATATCAGCCCTTACAATCTGAAATGTTGTCAAGTCAAGCTACACTGCATGTTTGCCATCTCACTTTTCATTACACTTGATTTGTCCTTGCATTTGACCAAGAAGCAGAACAAAGTTTTCACCAACCAACCACATGACAGCATTAACCACCAGAGGATTTTGAACCCAAGCCTGGTGGAAATTCAGAAGCAGGGAAAATCATGTAAGGCAATGAGGCTTCTTAGAGAAACTTCAAAGATCTTGTTAATAGATCAACTTAACTAACTGTAAATGACCTGAATTCAAGACTAAGATTTCCATAAATATAGTGATCAATGTTGATTTTAATTACATGACCTTTAACACTTGTTAGAAGGAAAGCAAAGAATCTCATTTTCATGTATAATTACTTTTCATAGATCTGATACACTTTTTACTTAGCTTGGGGCAATGGGTCATTTTTTAAAGGACTACATTACTAGCTTTGATCTAATTTTCCTGGGCTGCGTTTAAAATGTTTGTGTTTCTAAGAAGTCTAGGACAGGGTTTTCAGGCATGAGATGGCTCTGTGCTTTCCATTTTGGTACTTGGATGTGAAATTTTATACCTCTTATTCCCAATAAGCTGTCATATATAATAGGGTGGTGCATTGTGAATTTCATGATGTATTCATTGGTCCACTACATTAAAACATAAAAACTGAATCTGAATTATAGCAGTGGGGTCCTATTATAAATTCATAAAAATTAAATTATTTTTATCAATCAAATAATGAATATTTAATACAATACTGGGCATTGGGGGTAAAATAGAAATTTTAAAAGCCATCGTTGCTTAAAACCTGTAAGTGGTGTCATAAGGCTAATAAAAATGAAACAAGACAAATATGTGTTAAATGAAATAAGAATTAGGATAAAGGAGAGATTACTGTGGTCTAACATCAGCAAGAAGACTTCTTAGTGGGAGGTGATACTTAAAAAGTTTGGGGGGACTCCTAGGAAAAGATAGTGGATTAAGCACATTTTTTCTTCTCCTTATCTTTCCTCATATTCATGTGAAATAATAGTAAAGAATTACACATGAATAAATCATAAACAGCAAAAAGAAGGGGAACTGCATTAGGAAACAAAAAGTATTAATGCATTTAGAAAGATGAAGGTGGAGTTACAGAAAGGATTTGCATGAGGGAGCATGAGGAAAGTATTATGGGCTTAATTATGTTCTCCTTAAAATTCATATGCTGAAGTCCCACCCCCCAGTACCTCAGAATGTGACTACATGTGGAGATAGGATCTTTAAAGAGGTAATTAAGTTAAAGTGAGGTCATTAGGGTAGGCCCTAATGCGATTTGCTGTCCCTATATGAAGGCGATTAGGACACAGGCACATATGGAGGGAAGACACAGGGAGAAGACAGCCATCTGCAAGCCAAGGAGAGAGGCCTTTAGAAGAAACCAATGCTACTGGCACCTTGATCTTGGACTTCTAACCTCCAGAATTGTGAGAAAATAAATTTTTATTATTTAAGCCATCCAGTCTGTGGTACTTTGTTATGGCAGCCCTAGCAACTGAGTACAGACGGTACTTACATTCTGGAACTCTTGAGAGCCTCTGGACTAGGGAACACTAGGTACAGTAAAGGGTGTATAGTCTGTTGAGTAAATATCAGCTGATATTTTGGGAAATTCTCAGTCATTATTGCTTCAAATATTTCTTCTGTTCCTTTCTCTCTTTCTTCTTCTGGTATTTCCATTATGTGCATGTTACATCTTTTGTAATTGTCCCACAGTTCTTGAATATCCTGTCTTTTTCATTCTTTTTTCTTTTTGCATTTCAGTTTGGATATTTTGTGTTCTGCATTTAGACCTATGATCCATTTCGAGTTAGTTTTTATAAAAAAATTGCACTAGCTAATGCATTGGTTAGACCTTCCAGCATTATGCAGAATAAAGAATGGTGAGAATGAACATTCTGGCCTTGTACCTGATCTTAGGGAGAAAGCATTCATTCTTTTATCTTATGAAGTATAACTCTAGCTGTAGGTTTTTGTAAATATCCTTTATCAAGTTGAGGGAACTTTCTTCTATTTGTTTTTTCTCTTTATTTAAAAAAAATAAATTTAGGAACAACTCTACCTTTTCTCTCCAGGAAAGTCCCCTCAATTTCTGTTACTCAGAGAGTTTTTATCAAGAATCTCTGTTTAATTTTTTCATATGCTTTTTCTGTATCAATTGATATGACCATATTTCTTTTTATTAGCACAATATGGTAGGTTATGTTGATTGAATTTTAAATATTGAATTAGTCCTGCATCCCTGGAATAAATTCCACTGGGACATGGTGTATAATTCATTTTGTATAATGTTGAATTCTATTTGCTAATATTTTGTGTCTGTGTTCATGAAGGATATTGTCTGGTTTTCTTTCTTTTTTAAATATTCTTTGTCTGTTTTTGGTATCAGGGTAGTACAATATTCAAAAATGAATTAAGAAACCTCTCCTCCTCTGTCTTCTGGAAGAAATTACATAGAATAGATGCTAATTCTTATTTAAAAAATAGGTCAAATTATCCAGTGAAACAATCTGGGCCTACAGATTTATTTTTTGGGAGTTTTAAAATTATAAGTTAAATTTCCTTAATATTGTATTCTACTCAGATTATCTATTTCATAATAGAAAATGTATGGTAATTTGTATCTTTTGAGGCATTGATGTATTTCTTCTGAGTTGTCAAGTTTGTGTGTGTAGAGTTTTTTGCAGTACTCCCTTATCATCCTTTGATGTCGGTAGAGTCTGTATGATAGTCTCTGTGGATATTGGTAATTTGTATCTTTTCTTTTTACTCTGTATAATTTCAGTTCTTTTAAATTTGTTGAGGTTTGTTTTATTTCCCAATTTATGGTCTGTCTTGGTATATGATTTGTGGATTCTTGAAAAATCTATTGATTCTGTTGTTGTAGGGTGGAATAGTTTATAAATGCTAACCTGTTGGTTGATGGTTTTGAGTTTTCCTGTATCGTTGCTGATTTTATGTTTAGTTGTTCTATCAGTTGTTGAGAGAGTATGGGAGCCTCCAGTTATAATTGTGGATTTCTCTATTTGTCTTTTCAGTTGTATCAGTTTTTGTTTCACATATTTCGCAGTTCTATTTTTGGGTGCATACACATTTAGAATTACTATGTCTTTTTAGTTGATTTATCCTATTGTCATTATGTAATGTCCCTCCTTGTTTTTGGTAATTTTCTTTGCTCTGAAGTCTACTTTATCTGATATTAATATAGCCATCCTTGCTTTCCTTTGATTAATGTTTGCATGATATGTGTTTTTCCATTCTTTTACTTTCAGTCCTTTTATGTAATTATATTTGAAGCAAGTTGGTTATAGACAGCATATAGTTGAGTCATGTTTTGTAACCCAACATGCCATCTCTTTCTTTTAATTTGTTTTTAGACCATTTACATTAAACATAATTGTTATGTTAGAATGTATGTCTACCATTTTATTTTTTGTTTTCTGTTGTTTTCGTATTTTTTTGCCTTTCTGTGTGTTACTGTAATATATTTTAGAATTCCACTTTGATTTATCATATAGTTTTGAAAAAGTATATGTCTTAATTATTTGGGTGCTGTAGATATTACATTATATATACATGTCTTATTGCAGTCTACTGATGTTATCATTTACCAGTTCAAGTATAGAAACCTTGCCTTCCTTTTTGTTCTGTCATCCTCCTCTACTTACAGTTGTCTTAAATATTTCCTGTACATACATTTACAACCACATAGCACAATGCTATGATTTTTGCTTCAACCTTCAAACATAATTTAGAAAACTCAAGAAGAAAAGAAAAACCTGCTGTATTTGTTCATAGTTTTTGCTTACTGTGTTCTTCCTAATGTTTCAAGTACCTCTTTTTATTATTTTCTTTCTGTTTAGAGAACTTCCTTTACACATTCTTTTGGGTAGTTTTGCTGGTGAAAAATTATCTTAGTTTTCCTTCAAATGGTAATTTCTTAATATTTATATATTAATAATTCCTAAAAGATATTTTTACTGGACATAGAATTCTTGGTTGGCAGTTGTTTTGTTTTGGTTTGATTTTTTGTGATGGAGTCTTGCTGTATTACCCAAGCTGGAGTGCAGTGATATGACTTTGGCTCACTGCAACCTCTGCCTCCTGGGTTCAAGGGATTCCCCTGCCTCAGCCTCCCGAGTAGTTGGGATTACAGGCATGCACCACCACGCCTGGCTAATTTTTTTCTTGTATTTTAGTAGAGACAGGGTGTCACCATGTTAGCCAGGCTGGTCTTGAACTCTTGCCCTCAAGTGATTCACCCACCTCAGCCTCCCAGAGTGCTGGGATTACAGGCATGAGCCCTACATGGTTTCTGATGAAAAATCTGTGTTTTTTTCTTTTGTTTTTTTTCTGTAGGTAAGTTGTCATTTTTCTCTGGCTGCTTTCAATATTTTAAAATTTGTATGTAGTTTTCAGAAGCTGGCATGGACTTCTTTCAGTTGATTATGTTTGGAGTTTGCCCAGCTTGTTGAATTAGTAGGTCTTTGTCTCCTGGCAAATTTGGGAAATTTTCAGCCATTACTTCTTTGAGTGCTTTTTCAGTCTTATTGCCTTTGTCCTCTCCTTCTGAAACTTTCATTACATGAATGTTATTTTTTAAATAGTCCCACAGGTCATTGAGACACTGTTAATTTTATTTCGGTCTATTTTCTCTGTGTTTTTCAGATTCACTAATTTTTATTGTTTTGTCTCTCAATTCACGATTTCTTTCCTGTGTTTCCTCTTCTTACTATTGAGCCCATCCACTGAGACTCTTATTTCAGTTATTTTATTTTTGAATTTTAAAATTTTCATTTAGTTCTTTATATCTTCTATTTTCTATATTTTACTTGTTTCAAGCAGGCTTGTAATTGCTTGTTGAAGGATTTTTATTTTGGCTGCTTTATTTTTGAAAGAATAATATTTTATTTTATTTCAATTAAAAAACATTTTTTTATTATACTTTAAGTTCTAGGGTACATGTTCACAATGTACAGGTTTGTTACATATGTTTACAAGTGCCATGTTGGTGTGCTGCACCCATTAATTCGTCATTTACATTAGGTATATCTCCTAATGCTATCCCTCCCCCATCCTCCAACCCCACAACAGGCCCTGGTGTGTGATGTTCCCCTTCCTGTGTCCAAGTGTTCTCATTGTTCAATTCCCACCTATGAGTGAGAACATGTGGTGTTTGGTTTTCTGTTCTTGCGATAGTTTGCTGAGAATGATGGTTTCCAGCTGCATCCATGTCCCTACAAAGGACCTGAACTCATCCTTTTTTATGGCTGCATAGTATTCCATGGTGTATATGTGCCACATTTTCTTAATCCAGTCTGTCACTGATGGACATTTGAGTTGATTCCAAGTCTTTGCTATTGTGAATAGTGCCGCAGTAAACATACATGTGCATGTGTCTTTATAGCAGCATGATTTATAATCCTTTGGGTATATCCCCAGTAATGGGGTGGCTGTGTCAAATGGTATTTCTAGTTCTAGATCCTTGAGGAATGGCCACACTGTTTTCCACAATGGTTGAACTAGTTTACCGTCCCACCAGCAGTGTAAAAGTGTTCCTATTTCTCCACATCCTCTCCAGCACCCGTTGTTTCCTGATTTTTTAATGATCGCCATTCTAACTGGTGTAAGATGGTATCTATTGTGGTTTTGATTTGCATTTCTCTGATGGCGAGTGATGATGAGCATTTTTTCATGTGTCTGTTGGCTGTATAAATGTCTTCTTTTGAGAAGTGTCTGTTCATATCCTTTGCCCACTTTTTGATGGGGTTGTTTTTTTCTTGTAAATTTGTTTGAGTTCTTTGTAGGTTCTGGATATTAGCCCTTTGTCAGATGAGTAGATTGCAAAAATTTTCTCCCATTCTGTAGGTTGCCTGTTCACTCTGATGGTAGTTTCTTTTGCTGTGCAGAAGCTCTTTAGTTTAATGAGATCCCATTTGTCAATTTTGGCTTTTGTTGCCATTGCTTTTGGTGTTTTAGACATGAAGTCCTTGCCCATGCCTATGTCCTGAATGGTATTGCCTAGGTTTTCTTCTAGGGTTTTTATGGTTTTTTGGTCTAACATTTAAGTCTCTAATCTGTCTTGAATTAATTTTCGTTTAAGGTGTAAAGAAGGGATCCAGTTTCAGCTTTCTACATATGGCTAGCCAGTTTTCCCAGCACCATTTATTAAATAGGGAATCCTTTCCCCATTTCTTGTTTTTGTCAGTTTTGTCAAAGATCAGATGTTTGTAGGTGTGTAGTGTTATTTCTGAGGCTTCTGTTCTGTTCCATTGGTCTATATCTCTGTTGTGGTACCAGTACCATGCTGTTTTGGTTACGGTAGCCTTGTTGTATAGTTTGAAGTCAGGTAGTGTGATACCTCCAGCTTTGTTCTTTTTGCTTAGTATTGTCTTGGCAATGCGGGCTCTTTTTTGATTCCATATGAACTTTAAAGTAGTTTTTTCCAATTCTGTGAAGAAAGTCATTGGTAGCTTGATGGGGATGGCATTGAATCTATAAATTACCTTGGGCAGTGTGGCCATTTTCACGATATTGATTCTTCCTATCCATGAGCATGGAATGTTCTTCCATTTGTTTGTGTCCTCTTTTATTTCACTGAGCAGTGGTTTGTAGTTCTCCTTAAAGAGGTCCTTTACATCTCTTGTAAGTTGGATTCCTAGGTGTTTTATTCTCTTTGTAGCAATTGTGAATGGGAGTTCACTCATGATTTGGGTCTCTGTTAGTCTGTTATTGGTGTATAAGAATGCTTGTGATTTTTGCATATTGATTTTCTATCCTGAGACTTTGCTGAAGTTTCTTATCAGCTTGAGGATATTTTGGGCTGAGACAATGGGGTTTTCTAAATATACAATCATGTCATCTGCAAACAGGGACAATTCGACTTCTTCTTTTCCTAACTGAATACCCTTGCTTTCTTTCTCTTGCCTGATTGCCCTAGCCAGAACTTCCAACACTATGTTGAATAGGAGTGGTGAGAGAGGGCATCCCTGTCTTGTGCCGGTTTTCAAAGGGAATGCTTCCAGTTTTTGCCCATTCAGTATGATATTGGCTGTGGGTTTGTCATAAATAGCTCTTATTATTTTGAGATACATTCAATACCGAATTTATTGAGAGTTTTTAGCATGAAGGGCTGTTGAATTTTGTCAAAGGCCTTTTCTACATCTAATGAGATAGTCATGTGGTTTTTGTCTTTGGTTCTGTTTATATGCTGGATTACGTTTATTGATTTGCGTATATTGAACCAGCCTTGCATCTCAGGGATGAAGCCCACTTGATCATGGTGGATAAGCTTTTTGATGTGCTGCTGGATCTGGTTTGCCAGTATTTTATTGAGGATTTTTGCATCAATGTTCATCAGGGATATTGGTCTAAATTTCTCTTTTTTTGTGTGTGTCTCTGCCAGACTTTGGTATCAGGATGATGTTGGCCTCATAAAATGAGTTAGGGAGGATTCCCTCTTTTTCTATTGATTGGAATAGTTTCAGAAGGAATGGTACCAGCTCCTCTTGTACCTCTGTTAGAATTTGGCTGTGAATCCATCTGGCCCTGGACTTTTTTTGGTTGGTAGGCTATTAATTATTGCCTCAATTTCAGAGCCTGCTATTGGTCTATTCAGGGATTCAACTTCTTCCTGGTTTAGTCCTGGGAGTGTGTATGTGTCCAGGAATTTATCCATGTCTTCTAGGTTTTCTAGTTTATTTGCGTAGAGGTGTTTATAGCATTCTCTGATGGTAGTTTGTATTTCTGTGGGGTCGGTGGTGATATCCCCTTTATCATTTTTTTATTGCGTCTATTTGATTCTTCTCTGTTTTCTTCTTTATTAGTCTGGCTAGCAGTCTATCAATTTTGTTAATCTTTTCAAAAAACCAGCTCCTGGATTCATTTATTTTTTTGAAGGGTTTTTTTTTTTTTTTTGTATCTCTATCTCCTTCAGTTCTGCTCTGATCTTAGTGATTTCTTGCCTTCTGCTCGCTTTTGAATGTGTTTGCTCTTGCTTCTCTAGTTCTTTTAATTGTGATGTTAGGGTGTCAATTTTAGATCTTTCCTGCTTTCTCTTGTGGGCATTTAGTGCTATAAATTTCCCTCTACACACTGCTTTAAATGTGTCCCAGATATTCTGTTCTGTTGTATCTTTGTTTTCATTGGTTTCAAAGAACATCCTTATTTCTGCCTTCATTTTGTTATGTACCCAGTAGTCATTCAGGAGCAGGTTGTTCAGTTTCCATGTAGTTGAGCGATTTTGAGTGAGTTTCTTAATCCTGAGTTCTATTTTGATTGCACTGTCGTCTGAGAGACAGTTTGTTATAATTTCTGTTTTTTAAATTTGCTGAGGAGTGCTTTACTTCCAAATATGTGGTCAATTTTGGAATAAGTGCATTGTGGTGCTAAGAAGAAGAATGTATATTATGTTGATTTGGCATGGAGAGTTCTATAGATGTCTATTACGTCTGCTTGGTGCAGAGCTAAGTTCAATTCCTGGATATCCTTGTCAACTTTCTGTCACATTGATATGTCTAATGTTGGCAGTGGGGTGTTAAAGTCTCCCATTATTATTGTATGGGAGTCTAAGTCTCTTTGTAAGTCTCTAAGGACTTGCTTTTTGAATCGGGGTTCTTCTGTATTGGGTGCATATATATTTAGGATAGCTCTTCTTGTTGAATTGATCTCTTTACCATTATGTAATGGCCTTCTTTGTCTCTTTGGATCTTTGTTGGTTTAAAGTCTGTTTTATCAGAGACTAGGATTACAACCCTTGCCTTTTTTTGTTTTCCATTTGTTGGCAGATCTTCCTCCATCCCTTTATTTTGAGCCTATATGTGTCTCTGCATGTGAGATGGGTCTCCTGAATGCAGCACATTGATGGGTCTTGACTCTTTATCCAATTTGCCAGTCTGTGTCTTTTAATTGGAGCATTTAGCCCATTTACATTTAAGGTTAATATTGTTATGTGTGAATTTTATCCTGTCATTATGATATTAGCTGGTTATTTTGCTTGGTAGTTGATGCAGTTTCTTCCTAGCATCGATGGTCTTTACATTTTGGCATGTGTTTGCAGTGGCTGGTACTGGTTGTTCCTTTCCATGTTTAGTGCTTCCTTCAGGAGCTCTTGTAGGGTAGGCCTGGTGGTGACAGAATCTCTCAGCATTTGCTTGTCTGTAAAGGATTTTATTTCTCCTTCACTTATGAAACTTAGTTTGGCTGGATATGAAATTCTGGGTTGAAAATTCTTTTCTTTAATAATGTTGAACATTGGCCCCTGCTCTCTTCTGGCTTGTAGAGTTCTGCCAAGAGATCGCTGTTAGTCTGATGGGCTTCCCTTTGTGAGTAACCCAACCTTTCTCTCTGTCTGCCCTTAACATATTTTCCTTCATTTCAACTTTGGTGAATCTGACAATTATGAAGTTGCTCTTCTCAAGCAGTGTCTTTGTGGCATTCTCTGTATTTCCTGAATTTGAATGTTGGCCTGCCTTGCTAGGTTGGGGAAGTTCTCCTGGATAATATCCTGCACAGTGTTTTCCAACTTGGTTCCATTCTCTCCGTCACTTTCAGGTACACCAATCAGATGTAGATTTGGTATTTTCACATAGTCACATATTTCTTGGAGGCTTTGTTCATTTCTTTTACTCTTTTTTTCTTTAAACTTCTTTTCTTGCTTCATTTCATTCATTTGATCTTTAGTCACTGATACCCTGTCTTCCAGTTGATCGAATCAGTTACTGAAGCTTGTGCATTTGTCACGTAGTTCTCATGCCATGATTTTCAGCTCTATCAGGTCATTTAAGGACTTCTCTACAGTGGTTATTCTAGTTAGCCATTCGTCTAATATTATTTCAAGGATTTTAGCTTCTTTGCGATGCGTTCGAACTTCCTCCTTTAGCTCAGAGAAGTTTGATCATCTGAAGCCTTCTTCTCTCAACTCATCAAAGTCATTCGCTGTCCAGCTTTGTTCCGTTGCTGGTGAGGAGCTGTGTTCCTTTGGAGGGGGAGAGGCACTCTGATTTTTAGAATTTTCAGCTTTCCTCTTCTGTTTTTTCCCCATCTTTGTGGTTTTATCTACCTTTGGTCTTTGATGATGGTGACATACAGACGGGGTTTTGGTGTGGACGTCCTTTCTGTTTGTTAGTTTTCCTTCTAACAGTCAGGACCCTCAGTGCAGGCCTGTTGGAGTTTGCTCGAGGTCCACTGCAGACCCTGTTTGCCTGGGTATCAGCAGCGGAGGCTGCAGAAGAGTGAATATTGCTGAAGAGCAAATTTGCTGCCTGATCGTTCCTCTGGAAACTTCGTCTCAGAGAGGTACCCGGCCATGTGAGGTGTCAGTCTACCCCTAGTGGGGGGTGCCTCCCAGTTAGGCTACTTGTGGGTCAGGGACCCACTTGAGGAGGCAGTCTGTTCATTCTCAGATCTCAAACATTAATTTGCATATAAGGTGTAAGGAATGGGTCCAGTTTCAGTTTTCTGCATATGGCTAGCCAGTTTCCCTGGCACCATTTATTAAATAGAGAATCCTTTCTCCTTTGCTTTTTTTGGTCAGATTTGCCAAAGATCAGATAGTTCTAGATGTGTGGCATTATTTCTGAGGGCTCTGTCCTGTTCTCTTGGTCTCTATATCTGTTTTGGTACCAGTACCATGCCATTTTGGTTATAGTAGCCTTGTAGTATAGTTCAAAGTCAGGTAGCATGATGCCTCCAGCTTTGTTCTTTTTGCTTAGGATTGTCTTGGCTATATGGGCTCTTTTTTGGTTCCATATGAAATTTAAAGTAGTTTTTGCTAGTTCTGTTAAGAAAGTCACTGGTAGTTTGATGGGAATAGCATTGAATCTATAAATTACTTTGGGCAGTATGGCCATTTTCATGATATTGATTCTTTCTGTCCATGAGCATGGATTTTTTTTCCATTTGTTTTTGTCCTCTTTTATTTCCTTGAGCAGTGGTTTGTGGTTCTCCTTGAAGAGGTCCTTCACTTCCCTTGTAAGTTGTATTCCTACATATTTTATTATCTTTGTAGCAGTTGTGAATGGGAGTTTGCTCATTATTTGGGTCTCTGCTTGTCTTTTATTGGTGTATAGGAATGCTTATTATTTTTGCACATTGATTTTGTATCCTGAGACTTTGCTAAAGTCGTTTATCAGCTTAAAGAGTTTTTGGGCTGAGATGATGGGGTTTTCTAAATACACAACGATGCTGTCTGCAAACAGAAACAATTTGACTTCCTGTCTTCCTATTTGAATACCCTTTATTTCTTTCTCTTGCCTGACTGCTCTGGCCAGAACTTTCAATACTGTGTTGAATAGGAGTGTTGAGAGAGGGCATCGTTGTCTTGTGCCGATTTTCAAAGGGAATGCTTCCAGCTTTTGCCCATTCAGTATGATATTGGCTAAGGGTTTGTCATAAACAGCTTTTATTATTTTGAGATATGTTCCATCAATACCTAGTTTATTGGGTGTTTTTAGCATCAAGGGGTATTGAATTTTATTGAAGGCCTTTTCTGCATCTGTTGAAATAATCATGTGGTTTTTGTAATTGGTTCTGTTTATGTGACTGATTATGTTTATTGATATGCATATGTTGAACCAGCCTTGCATCCCAGGGATGAAGCTGACTTGATCATGGTAGATAAGGTTTTTGATGTGCTGCTGGATTGTTTGCCAGTATTTTATTGAGGATTTTCGCATCGATGTTTATCAGGGATATTGGCCTGAAATTTTCTTTTTTGTTGTGTCTCTGCCAGGTTTTGGAATCAGGATGATACTGGCCTCATAAAATGAGTTAGGGAGGATTCCCTCTTTTTCTATTGTTTGGATTAGTTTCAGAAGGATTGGTACCAGTTCCTCTTTGTACCTCTGGTAGAATTTGGCTGTGAATCCATCTAGTCCTGGAGATTTTTTCGTTGGTAGGCTATTAATTACTGCCTCAATTTCAGAACTTGTTATTGGTCTATTCAGGGATTCAACCTCTTCCTGGTTTAGTCTTGGGAGGGTGTATGTGTCCAGGAATTTATCTATTTCTTGTAGATTTTCTAGTTTATTTGTGTAGAGGTGTTTATAGTATTCTCTGATGGTAGTTTGTATTTCTGTGGGATCAGTGGTGATATCCTCTTTACCATTTTTTTACTGTGTCTATTTGCTGCTTCTCTCTTTTCTTCTTTATTAGTCTGGCTAGCAGTCTATCTATTTTGTTAATTTTTTTTTTTAAAGAAAACGGCTCCTGGATTCATTGATTTCTTTTTTGAAGTTTTTTTTTGTGTGTGTCTCCTTCAGTTTTGCTCTGATCTTAGTTATTTCTTCTGTTCTGCTAGATTTTGAATTGTTTGCTCTTGCTTCTCTAGTTCTTTTAATTTTGGTGTTAGAGTGTCAATTTTAGATCTTTTCTGATTTATCATGTGGGCATTTAGTGCTATAAATTTCCCTCTAAACACTGCTTTAGCTGTGTCCCAGAGATTCTGGTATGTTGTCTCTTTGTTCTCATTGGTTTCAAAGAACTTTGTTATTTCTGCCTTAATTTCATTATTTACCTGGTAGTCATTCAGGATCAGGTTGCTCAGTTTCCGTGTAGCTGTGCAATTTTGAGTGAGTTGGTTTCTTAATCCTGAGTTCTAATTTGATTGCACTGTAGTCTGAGACACTGTTTGTTATGATTTCTGTTCTTTTGCATTTCCTGAGGAGTGTTTTACTTCCAATTTTGTGGTCGCTTTTAGAGTAAGTGCTATGTGGTGCTGAGAAGAATGTATATTCTGTTGATTTGGGGTGGAGAGTTCTGTAGATATCTATTAGGCCCGCTTGGTCCAGAGCTAAGTTCAAATCCTGAATATCCTTGTTAATTTTCTGTCTCATTGATCTAATATCAACAATGGGGTATTAAAGTCTCCCACTATTATTGAGTGGGAATCTAAGTCTCTTTTTAGGTCTCTAAGAACTTGTTTTACAAATCTGTGTGCTCCTGTATTGGGTGCATATATATTTAGGATAGTTAGCTCTTCTTGTTGCATTGATCCCTTTACCATTATATAATGTCCTTCTTTGTCTTTTTTGTATCTTTGTTTAAAGTCTGTTTTTATCAGGGATTAGGATTACAACTCCTGCTTTTTTTGCTTTCCATTTGCTTCGTAAATATTCCTCCATCCCTTTGTTTTGAGCCTATGTGTGTCTTTTTGCATGTGACATGGCTTTCCTGAATACAGCAGAACAATGGTTCTTGACTCTATGCAGTTTGCCAGTCTGTGTCTTTTAATTGGGGAATTTAGCCCTTTTACATTTAAGTTTAATATTGTTATGTGTAAATTTGATCCTGTCATTATGATGCTAGCTGGTTATGTTGCACATTAGTTGAGGCAGTTTCTTCATAGTTTCATTGGTCTTTATATTTTGGTGTGTTTTTGCAGTGGCTGGTACCGGTTTTTCCTTTCCATATTTAGTGCTTCCTTCAGGAGCTCTTGCAAGGCAGGCCCACTGGTGACAAAATCCCTCAGCATTTGCTTGTCTGTAAAGACTTTTATTTCTCCTTCACTTATGAAACTTAGTTTGGCTGGATATGAAATTCTGGGTTGAAAATTCTTTTCTTTAAGAATGTTGAAAATTGGCCCTCATGCTCTTCTGGCTTGTAGGGTTTCTGCTGACAGATCTGTTGTTAGTCTGATGGGCTTCCCTTTGTAGGTAAGCTGACCTTTCTCTCTGGCTGCCCTTAACATTTTTCCCTTCATTTCAACCTTGGTGAATCTGAGAATTATGTGTCTTGGAGTTGCTCTTCTCAAGGTGTTCTCTGTATTTCCTGAATTTGAATGTTGGCCTGTCTTGCTAGGTTGGGGAAGTTCTCCTGGATAATATCCTGAAGTGTGTTTTCCAACTTGGTTTCATTCTCCCCATCACTTTCAGGTACCCCATCAATTGTAGATTTGATCTTTTCACATAGTCCCATATTTTTTGGAGGCTTCGTTCGTTCATTTTCATTCTTTTTTGTCTAATCTTGTCTTCATGCCTTATTTTGGTAAGTTGATCTTCAGTCTCTGGTATCCTTTTTTCTGCTTGATCAATTTGGCTATTGATACTTGTGTATGCTTCCTGAAGTTCTCATGCTGTGTTTTTCAGCTCCATCAGGTTATTTATATTCTTCTCTAAACTGGTTATTCTAGGTGGCAGTTCCTGTAACCTTTTGTCAAGGTTCTTAGCTTCCTTACATTGGGTTAGAATATGCTCCTTTAGCTCAGAGAAGTTTGTTATTACCCACCATCTGAAGCCTACTTCTGTCAATTCGTCAAACTTGTTCTCTGTCCAATTTTGTGCCCTTGCTGGAGAGGAGTTGTGATCATTTGGAGAAGAGGCATTCTAATTTTCGGGATTTTCAGCATTTTTGCAATGGTTTTTCCTCATCTTCGTGGATTTATCTTCCTTCAGTCTTTGAGGCTGATGACCTTTGGATGGGATTCCCGTGTGCGGGTCCTTTTTGTTGATGTTGATGTTATTGCTTTCTGTTTGTTAGTTTTTCTTCTAACAGCCAGGCCTCTCTTCTGCAGGTCTGCTGCCGTTTGCTGGAGGTCCACTCCAGACCCTGTTTGCCTGGGTATCACCCATGGAGGCTACAGAAGAGCAAAGATTGCTGCCTGCTTCTTCTTCTGGAAGCTTCATCCCAGAGGGGCACCTGATGCCAGCCAGAGCTTTCCTGTATGAGGTTTCTGTCAAACCCTTTTGGGAGGTCTCTCCCAGTCAGGAGGCATGGGGGCCAGGGACCCACTTGAGGAGGCAGTCTGTCCCTTAGCAGAGCTCGAGCACTGTGCTGGGAGAACCCTCCTTGTCAGGATCTGCTGGTCTCTTCAGAGCCGGCAGGCAGGAATGTTTAAGTTTGCTGAAACTGTGTGCACAGCCACCCCTTCCCCCAGGTGCTCTGTCACAGGAAGATGGGAGTTTTATGTATAAACCCCTGACTGGTACTGCTGCCTTTCTTTCAGAGTTGCCCTGCCTAGTGAAGAGGAATCTAGAGAGGCAGTCTGGCCACAGCCACTTTGTCAGGCTGTGTTGAGTTCCACCCAGTCTGAACCTCCACTCCAGGCTTTCTTAGCACTGTTGGGGGAAAACCATCTACTCAAGCCTCAGTAATGGCAGATGCATGCCCCCTCACCCCCCAGCCCACCAAGCTCTATCATACCAGGTCGACTTCAGACTGCTGTGCTGGCAGTTAGAATTTCAAGCCAGTGGTTCTTAGCTTGCTGGGCTCTGTGGGGTTGGGACCCCACTGAGCAAGACCACTTGGCTCCCTGGCTTCAGCCCCCTTTCCAGGTGAGTGAACGTTTCTGTCTTGCTGGGGTTCCAGCCATCTTTGGGGTACCAAAAAAAAAAAAAAAAAAAAAACCTCCTGCAGCTAGCTCGGTGTCTGCCCAAACAGCTGCCCAGTTTTGTACTTGAAACCCAGGGTCCAGGTGATACAGGCACACGAGGGAGTCTTCTGGTCTGTGAATGGCAAAAACTGTGGGAAAAGTGTAGTATCCAGGCCAAGTAGCACAGTCCCTCACGGCTTCCCTTGGCTGGGAAAGGGAGGCCCCCTGCTCCTTGCACTTCCTGGGTAAGGTGATGCCCCACCTTTCTTCTGCTTGCCTTCCGTGGGCTGCACCCATTGCCTAACCAGTTCCAATCAGATGAACAGGGTACTTTAGTTGGAAATGCAGAAATCACCCTCCTGCGTTGGTCGTGCTGGAAGCTGCAGACTGGAGCTATTCCTATTTGGCCATCTTGCCAGATCCCCTCACAACATTTATTAAAGTTAGCAGGAACGTGAATCTGGTTGAAGAACTATATGAATAGAGTTTCTTTTCTGAGTTAATGAATCTTTTTTTATCTCCAAGAGTCAATAAATGTTTGGTCTGCCTAAGATTTGCACTTGCCAAGCTTTAGGTGTTTTTTCCTCAGTTAGCCTCTTCATTTGAATGAACTATGATAGCACCATATGTAAGTGGGGATAATGGCATGGTAAACTCATTCATAGCCTCAGTTTGCTTGTATTTGGTAAAGACTTCTTTACTGTTTGCCAATATGACTACATGGCATAAAATCCCTTAACTAGGAATTATTTGCTGTGGATTAAACTTTAAATACTGCTTGGAAAGGAAACATAAAATTGATATTATTAATAATACCTTCATGATAAATATTTTTTTGTGAGTATCTTCTCTCTGTGCTATTTAATATGTCCTTAGAGAGTGAAGGGAGTGTGGCCTTTGGATTTGGCGAGAAGGATGGGAAGGAGTGCTGAATAGATGCCAGAGTAAGTTAGGTGCTCTGGTGCTTTATGCATTTTATCTTCTCAGCACTATTCTCTTAATTTTACAGATTGGCTTACTGAGATACGTAGAAGTTGAGTAGCTTGACTGAGGTCGCACTGCTAATTGTAGTAAAACTATAATTCAAAAGCCAGATCTGCTTCCAACTTGGAGTGCCAGTGGAGGTGGGAGCATGGTAGGGAAAAAATGGAAAAGATGTAAGACAACTAAAGTTCATTGAGTTCCCAGTCACACTTTTTTTCAGAGACAGGGTCTTGCTGTGTCACCTAGGGTGGAGTGCAGTGGTGCCATTGTAGCTCACTGCATCCTTGAAATTCTGGGTTCAAGCCATCTTCCTGCTTCAGCCTCCAGAGTAGCTGGGACAACAGATGTGCACCACAATGCTTGGCTAATTAAAAAAATTTTTTTCTTTTTTCTTTTTTTTTGTAGAGCTGGAGTCTTGCTATGTTGCCTAGGTTCACAGTCACACTTTGGCCCTAAGACCTGCCTCTCTGGTCCAGGTGTTGTCTCTTTGACCTTATCAATGTGCTATCTCTCTGTAGCACTTGGAGGGGTAGAAGCATTATCTAAACAGGAAAATAGGCTGATAAAATTCTGGGTAAAATAAGGATGTTTCAGGCAACTATTTAAAATGGCCTGCATGCTTGCTTCCTGTGGTGAATCTGTGGTTTGGAGATCATTAGAAACTCATTTTTATCACATGACATATCATAAGCACTATGAAGGAGGGTAAAACATGAGCCAGACAAACTGTTAGGTATAGACTGGCTTAAGCATGTCATCCCTTGTTCCTCAGAAGGCTGGTGTGATTCTTTGCCAAGTTTCCTTCCTGTTCATGCTTGAATCCCTTGGAAGGAGCAAGCATGACTCTTCAGAATTTGTCATCCAGAAATGAGGGCTACAGTCCCCAGGGATATTGCTTCCTATGTGTTATATACATTTTATCCTTTGGAGTTTGAAAAGGATCATGCACCCGGCCAAGCAAGGAAGCTATTGTGCAGATTGTGAGTAGGGACACACAAACACACACAAAGCAATGGCATGACCATCTTCTTCTTCTTCTTTTTTTTTTTTTTTTTTTTTTTTTTATCATACTTTATGTTCTAGGTACATGTGCACAACGTGCAGGTTTGTTATGTATACATGTGCCATGTTGGTGTGCTGCACCCATTAACTCATCATTTACGTTAAGTATATCTCCGAATGCTATCCCTCCCCCCTCTGCCAACCCCACAACAGGCCCTGGTGTGTGATGTTTCCCTTCCTGTGTCCAAGTGTTCTCATTGTTCAATTCCCACCTATGAGTGAGAACATGTGGTGTTTGGTTTTCTGTTCTTGCGATAGTTTGCTGACAATGATGGTTTCCAGCTGCATCCATGTCCCTACAAAGGATATGAACTCATCCTTTTTTATGGCTGGATAGTATTCCATGGTGTATATGTGTCACATTTTCTTAATCCAGTCTGTCACTGATGGACATTTGGGTTGGTTCCAAGTCTTTGCTATTGTGAAGAGTGCCACAATAAACATACATGTGCATGTGTCTTTATAGCAGCATGATTTATAATCCTTTGGATATACACCCAGTAATGAGGTGGCTGTGTCAAAAGCTATTTCTAGTCCTAGATCCTTGAGGAATCGCCACACTGGGCATGACCATCTTCTACTCCTTATACGTAACATAATAAACTTTGACTTGCCGTTCTCAGTTCTGCAGTATCTCTAGGGGGTCTAGCCACCCACTCAGTGTGCGGCAGAGGAGAAGGAAGGACTCTGCATCTTGGGCTTTAGATCAGGTTCTTAGTCCTCTACAGGGCACATCATTCTGTAACTTCTTCCTTCGAGCTGAAAGCTGGGTATTGTTCACTCTTTCATTTCTTCACACAGCAAACATTTTATTCAGTGACAATTAACATATATCTTGAACACATCACTAAGTGCTATAGATTCAGAGGTAAAGGAGACAACATTGACTTACAATTACCCTGAAAATAAAACCTCATCTCCAGCATCAGGTGGAATATCCTCCTTGTTCGTTTTGCTCCAGCCACATGGCCTCCTTTCTATTTCTTAAACATGGCTCAGTCCCTTGCTTGGGATTCTCTTTCCCCAGATCTTCACATCACTGTTTCTTTCTTATCTTGTAGGTTTCAGCTCAAATGTTATCTCCTAAGGAAGATCTTCCCCAGTCACTCAGGTTAAAGTTATACCCGCTCTCTCAGCCACACACCTAGACGTAGTCATTCTCTAGCCAGCATGTCTGCTTATTTTATTGCAATCTTAGTATTTATCACTACATTATTTATCTTTTTCATTTATTGGGTTACTTGTTTCTTGTCTGTTTTCCCATCTGCAGAATGTTAGCTTCTTACAAATAGCAACGTTGTCTGTTTACTGTACTCCCAACACTTAGAATAGCTTACAGTAGTCTATAGTAGTTGCTGAAAATATTTGTTGGATGGATGAATGAATGACACTTTTCCTGCCTTTGTATTTACAGTCTACAGAAGTGGTATAGCATCAGAGCTTAGACTCAAGAGTCAGATGGCCAGGGGTTTGAGTCAAGCAATGGGGCTAATGACCCAAAGTCCCTAAACTTCAGATTCATAATCTTTAAAAAGGGGTAATTATAGCACCCACTTCACAGGGTTGATGTGAAGATTAAATGAGATAGTTTATCTAAATTAGTTGGCATTGGGTTTGCAACATAGTCAATGACAATATATGTTGTGTTTTATTATTACTGGGAGTGAATTTAATGAGAATACAATAAAATGTAATAAATGGCATCATAGAATCAGAAGAATCATACCCAAGTTTCCCTTGCCCTGAGTTGCTCTTGTCCACTTACCTATAGCCTGATAATCAGACTCTTCATTACAGTGAAGACAGCAGCCCTAGAGCAGTGAGCACCTGTGGTTAGGGATGCGATGGTGACTTTAATAATCTGATGTGGTGGAGAATAATTTTCTCTCTATTTTGAGTCCAGGTCATGTATTTGAAGTAACATCCTAGCCCTTCCATCTGCTGTCAGTTCTGATTTCATGCTTTTTTCTGCACATTCTGTCTAAATTAAATCTCTACTGGGAAGCCCTCTGGTGTTTAGATCCTATTTTCAGAATAGTAGTTAAGACTTAGATCTCCAGTAAAGGAGTTCCCAGGGCTCCTGCTGTGGTCTTGGACCCCCGGGCTCTGTCTGGTCTGCATATTCAGCCAGACATGCATGGCTCTGAGGGTTACTGGTGTTTTTTGCCTGTCACTGGGAAATTGTTCAACAAGACACCAATGGTGGCTTAATGCTGAGTACTGGTCCACCTGTAATGATGGGACTGCCCAACAAGCTCTGAAGCCAGAGTCCCAAAGTCAGCATTGAGTTTCTGCCGTTCATGCTTGTCTAGCTCTTTTTTGGATGAGTAGGTAGATGCCCAACAGAGAATGACATGCAAATTAGAGTTGTAAGAGGGAAGAAGTGAACCTGGAAGCTCAGTCATGGACTGTGTTGAAGATATTGGGAAAGACCAGCTGTCAACAGCCCTGGACCCTGTTGCTATTTTTAGTAACACTTGTTGGTAGGGTTGGGGGTGGAGAACTGAGGGTGCTTTTGTAGAGATCTTTCTTGCAGGGCTGGAGGGACCTGACAGGTGAGGAAGTGTGGTGGGACCAAGGGATTGTGACTTGGTTTTCCCTTGGAGCACTCATATTAGGATGTCCACTGCCACCCCTGAGCCTGGCTCCTAGCATGCAGGGATTAGGCTGTGAAAAATATAGGCCCACGAATGGATGTAAACCCTTTCCTTTGGTTCCCCTCAGTCCAGCTTAGACAAGCTGGCAGTTTCAAGAGGACTTCAAATTCTAGGGGCAAATGTAAAATATAAATAAAGATATTAGAGGCAGAAAAGTTCAGCGTAAACAATCCAGGTCTCTAATGTCACCCTGGGTAGCTCTCTCACCAGATTCCCAGGCCTATGCCATTCTGCTGTGTCCTCCTGAGTCCCCCAATCCAGTTCCTACACTGCCTCCATGTGGAGGACAATTTCTGTCTTCCCTGATGCTGGAATCTGGTTTCCTAGATGTCAGCACTGATTTCCCTGACACTTAAGGTTCTTCAAGGTCAGGGCCAAGGAAAAATGCTAATTCTGCCTCTCACCTAGGGCCTTCCCCTCAGTTCTAGATTCTGGTCTGAATATGAGTTTTTCTTCAGCCACCCAAGAAGATGGTGCATTTCAGGTGAGACCCTTTCTCTACTTTGAAAAAGCAGCTTTTCTCTTAACATGTCCAAGGATAAAACAATAGATAAGAAGGCCCATAAGAACTACCCACTCACATTTTTTAGAGGAATTCACTGATAGATGATGCTCCAGTGGAGCAAGTGTGAAGCGTGAAAGCTTGGAAAGTTTGGAAATCCTACCGTCTTCTTCACTGTCTTTCTCAGAGTATCTCTTTTTTGGCTTCATACATCATATTCACACATGTTATGCATTTATTGATTGTCACTAATTATGCCCGTGAGCTTTTATAAGCTTCTTAGCAAATGAGTATCTTAATCTGCTTGGGCTACTATACAAAAATACCATAAACTGGGTGGCTTATAAACAATAGAAACTTATTTCTGACAGTTCTGGACCCTGGAAGTCCAGGGTCAAGATGCCGGCAGATTCAGCGTCTGGTTCATAGACAGCCATCTTCTCTGTGAGTCCTCACATGGTGGCGGGGCAAAGGTGCTTACTGGGCACTCATTTCATTCATGTGCCCAAGAGTGCTCCACCCTCATGACCTAATCTCCTCCAAATACCGTCACATTACAGATTAGGATGTAACATATGAATTTTGGCAGGACACAAACATTCAGTCTGTAGCAGTGGGCTTTCCACATTGTATAGCATGTGAGGAGTATCATCTTTCGTTACAACAGGCAGAAACTTGTGGCAGTGGGTGTGGGTGAGGGCGGAAGGTATTTCTTCAACTGAAAGTTGAAGGGCTGTGCTGGACTGGATGATTTCTACTTTTTCACTCTTAAAGTCTTCTTTCACATCTCAGTGGGCCTCTTATTTTTCTATCAGACAATTGCATTTAATAAAGCATTTGCTTTCTCACTTTTTTTTTTTCCATTCAGGACCTGGCCAGGCATTCATTATTATGACACAACCAGTGTTACTGCATGGAGGTGGTACAATTCCAGTCCTAAGCAAAGAAATCTGGACATATTAATTAACCTATGCTCTGCTAGCACATGTGATGTTTTCATGTTTAAAATAGCAAGGTATCCTTCTTAGAGATATAAAGGGATACTGAGTAAGGTGGTTGGCAGGGGAATTAGTTGATGTGAGTGGAAATGGATTGGTATGGGCTGCTGTAGTTGAGGGATGGTGGGGATATGAAGTCAACATTTATGGCAACAGTTTGGGAATTTTGGAGAGGAAGAGGGGATGAAGGAAGGCACTGGAGGCAGGGTAATATTGTGGGGTAATAAACAGTATGGTATTACTCCATACTTAGCATTCCATGCTAAGGAGCTTTGGAAGATGGAGGTAAAAACAGAATGGGCAGACTGGACATCTTCATGTGCTAAGCCATGGAGACTAAAACTATATTTTGGAGACAAGGGAGACCCGTTGGAGGAATTTGAGCTAGGAAGTAATCTGATGAGCCTGGTTTCAGGAAACTGGTCTGGCTGCATAGGATGATTATACCAATTTTAGTTGCAGAGATGCAGCAGTGTATTAAATGGAAAAACCATAACATGTAATTTGTTGACACAAGTGTAACTCTTATATTGTGTTGTGTCAGGAGAATATGTTAAGATACTAATGAATTTTTTTCTCACCCTGAATTTCCTTCTGTCTCTTGTGCATTCAAGCAACTAGTTGGTCTTGTGTTTCTTACCCAGGGAAGAGAGAAGAGTGTGGTAGAGATGTATACATATGGAAATCTTTCTAGATTTTATCTTGGAAAGTCCAAACCCAAAGGAATGAGGAAAAAATTCTGAAGAATGGATAAAAGTTTCTGCCAGAAACTGAAGGGAAATATGATTTCTCAAAGACTAGGGAAAAAAAAAAAAAAAGAAAAATATCCATCTTGTCCCCAGATTGGGCAGAGGGTAAGAGGTGATGAGAACAGAGAGAACCTCTACCCCATTTCCTAGGCAGAGGCTCTCAGAGGCAGCCAGTTTTCCAGAGACCCTGCAA
Source organism: Chlorocebus sabaeus (assembly GCF_047675955.1). Taxonomy (NCBI): domain Eukaryota; kingdom Metazoa; phylum Chordata; class Mammalia; order Primates; family Cercopithecidae; genus Chlorocebus; species Chlorocebus sabaeus. The sequence goes on along the minus strand of NC_132914.1, from coordinate 45,259,333 downwards.
AAGAGGATGCAAGCTTTAGCAGTTTGCCAAAAGCCTATGAGTTCAGCCTGTCACGGGAGTATCAGGGCTGCGAGGCTTCACGCATCTTGTGTGGGCCGATGACACAGTGACCAGAAGGGACCCTGCTCCTGTGGAGCCTGACACTGAGTAAGATCCCAGAATCATAGCCCATATTAGGGAGAGAGCCTAGAAGCAGTACTTCTACTATTCCAGCAAGGAGGAGGATTTAAAATAGAAACCAAGTTCAGTTATACCAAATTAAGTTCTAATTTTTGACATCATCACGTACGGACTGAGATTCATACCAGCTACAAGGTTAATTTACATGTAGGAAAAGTACTAGTTTATATGAGTATTTGAGTATCTGATCAGAGGCGGTTATCTATAATAGTCCATTTACAAATCTGAGTGGGGGTTTAGGCCCCTTATTCTGGTGTGGTGGAAAGAGCCCTGGGTTTAGGAGCAAAACCTATCTTGTAGTTCCAAACTTGCCTCACGCCATTAATGTGATTTTAGGCTAAGGTTGTCATATATAAATACAGGACACCAAGATGAATTTGAATATTAGATAAATAATACTATTTGGGACATAACTTACACTAAAAATTATTTTGTTGCTTATCTGAAATGGAATAAACTGAAATTGATAAGTACCAAATAAGTTTTTAGTATGTTTCCCAAATATTATTTGTTATCTGAAAATCGAATTTAACTGAAAGTCCCATATTTGCACCCGTAGACATGGCAGCCATACTTTGGGCAAGTTATTCAGACTCTTGGAGCTTCAATTTCTTTCTGGACATAATGATAGCTACTGCAGAGTGCTGTGCTTCTGATCAAATAAGATCACAATGGTTAAAATGATTTAGAATCTATAGTCCTTTGAACTCCTAGAATAGTGCTATGAAAGTTAAGTCTGTGCGGAGTAAGACAAACTCAGATTTTAAATTTTCTGCTTAATAGATGTGTGTTCTTGAGTATCCATAAAAATGGATAATTTATCTACCTCACAGCACACTTATGATATGACTCAGTTATTACTGCATGATGTAATATTATTAAAGTGAATCAAGGAGACTTGGAAATGAATCATTGAACCAAGGATGATGTAATGAGTACTACCTCTGTGCTGAGTGGCAGTATCTTTTCCTTCCAGTTACTTATCAGAAGGGGATGAGAACTTCCAAATTTATCTGGGGAAGAAATTTACAAATTTTTCTGAATATGTTGAGACACAGATAACACCTTTGTGAGCATTTTTGAAAAAAGCCTAAAATAATTGCCCAAATCTTGGTCCATTCTGCAAACTCAGAAGAAATCAACAGCTCATGTTTTATCCTAGGCAAAAACATCCATTGTAAACAAACTGTGGGTCCACTGCAGCATTAGATGTATTGATAGCCCAAGGCTAAAACTCTTAACTGTTTATTAAATGAAACATATCCAATCCAGGTCACAGTATTAGCAAATGGTGAGCTAGTCTTGCCAGATTTCGCTAGATCCCTGAGCTCAGAGGTAGAAAAAAAAGAATTAATAAAGCAGAGCTGGGCAGGGGAGTTTCAGGGGAGGCTCTGGCACCTTTAAAATAGGAAAATACTAAGATGTAACCAGACAGAAAAGTAGGAATAGAAGCTAGATATTAGTGGCAGTAGTAGCTATTTTAAACAATTTGTGAGTTTGTTTCAAAAATATGAATATTATTTGTTTCACTGCATCTCATGTATTACCACGGTTGACTTTGCAGGGACCTCAGAGACTTAATGGAGAAGTGAACTGATAAGCAAGGGAGTCAGCTATCAGACCCTCCAGCCATTAGATAAACAGAAAACCCAGCCTTCCTCCCCATCTTCCTTCCTCATGGTTCCAGAACCTACCTTAACTTGTGTTACAGATTTCTTTATGTTGCTCTGTCTCTTTTCTTTTCTCTTTCAATCTTTCTGGTAGTTTCTTTACCAAGTCTTTCTATTCTAAAGCTTTCAAAATCCAGTTTCCATGTTGCTGTCTTATAAGTCACTTTTAATATTTGGTAGGCTTAATTGCTGAAGTAATTATGCCTTTCCCTGAACCAATGTGTCAGAATGTGGAGTAAAGTGGAGAAGTAAATATCTGTTTATAGTACTAGAAGAGTGATACACAGATTTACATCAATCAAGCTACATAGTCTGTACTGACATATAAGATGTCCCTTGGGAGTGACTGATTTATTTTTGCTTTCTTTTTCAGTTGAAGAAGTTATCATTTCTTTCCCTTTCATATTTCTCCAGATGCAATTAAGGCAGATCAGTAAATTTAAAATGCACAAGTCAAACATTTCTCTAAAAAGCAGTTGCTTTGAAATAATATATTCCATAGAACCAAGATAATTTTCTTAACCTATCATGAACATTTGCTAATGTAGAAGCCTTATTATATAAACCCTTATGTATATGTAATAGTGTTATGGACTGAATGTTTGTGTCCTTCCAAATTAATATTTTGAAATCCTAACCTCCAATGTCATGGTAGTAGAAGGTGGGGCCTTTGAGAGGTAAGTAGGTCATTAGGATGGAGCCCTCGTCAATAGGATTAGTACTCCTACACAAAAAGACTGGCGAGCTTGCACGCTCCCTCTGATCTTTGACACCTGAGGGCACAATGAGAAGATGGCTATCTGCAAGCCCTTAAGAGTGCTCTTATCAGACACTGAATTTGTTGGCACATTGAACTTGGCTGAATTATGGTCATGTCCTCGAACTTTATGGAAGGCAGAACTTAACCAGTGGTAAACTAGGATATTTGGCAAAAGAAATCTCTAAGCAGAAATCTCAAGCAGGATGCTGTGTGGCTTCCCTCAATTGCTTATAGTAAAGTGCAAGAAAATAGGAAAGATTAAAAATGGAATTTAAAACTGAAACAGAAGCAGAATGCAAATATTTGGAAAATTCTCAGCCTGGTCATGTAACGACTAAATGTGTGTTTAGGAGAGAAAGCCAAGAGTGTGGCCAAGTGACTGTTTGATAGAGATTAGTATGGATAGAAGGAGGCCAAGTGCTATTTATCAAGACAAAGGGAAAATGACCCAAAAGATGGTTCAGAGATATTTGAGCTGCCCCTCCAATCACAGGCTCAGGGTACCAGGGCCAGAATGGGGATGGGCCCAGGTCACTCATGGGACTTCAGGGCTCACTGCCTAGGGCTGCCTAAGGTCTCTGTTCCCCACATTCCAGTGCAGTAGTGCTCCTTAGTTGCCCCAGTTGTGGCTCAGGGGGGCCCAAGTATGGCTTGGGTCACAACTCCTGAGGGCTTAAGTGGTGAGCCTTGGTGGTGTCCACGTGATGCTAATTCTGCAGGTACTTAGAGTGCAAGAGTTTAGGAGGCATGGCTTCCTCCACTTAAATTTCATTTTGCACAGCCTTAGACCTTGAACAGAGACCTGCAGCAAGGAGAGAGCCACTGGAGAGAGTCTCACTAGGGCAATTCTTAATGGAGCTGTGGGAATGGGGCCATGCCCAAGGTTCTAGAACTGTAGAGCCACCAGTATGCAACATCAGCCTGGGAAAGCTGCAGGCATGTGACTTTAATGTGTGAGAGCTGAAGCATGTACTTTGCCCTGTGAAGCTATAGGGACATGGCTGTTTGGGGGGTTGGAGCCCAACCCCACCCCAGGATGTTTGGAAGGTGAGACATGGAGAACAAAAAGACTGTTCTCAACTTTTAGGATTTAATGTTTGCCCTGTGGAGTTTTAGACTTACTTTGAACCTGTTTCTCCTTTCTTCTGTCTTATTTTCCCCCCTTGGAACAGAAATGTCTGTTTTACAACCATTCCACCATTGTATTTTGGAAGCTCATAACTTGTTTGATTTCTTAGGATCACAGATAGAGGGAATTTGCTTCAGGATAAATTGTGCCTTGAGTTTCAACCACATCTGATTTAGTTGAGACTTTGGACTTGAACTTTTGAGTTGATATTGGAATGAATTAGGATTTTTGGAGCCTTTGGGATGAAATGAATGTGTTTCATATGTGAGAAGTACATGTATTTGGGGGGCCAGAGGTGGAATGCTATGGTGTTGGGAACAGGCTCCCGAAAATCTGGCCATAAACTGGCCCTAAAACTGGCCATAAACAAAATTTCTACGGCACTGTGACATGTTCTTGATGGCCTTAACGCCCACACTGGAAGGTTGTGGGTTTACTGGAATGACAGCAAGGAACACCTGGCCCACCTAGGGCGGAAAACCGCTTAAAGGCATTTTTAAACCACAAACAATAGCATGATCGATCTGTGCCTTAAGGTCATGTTCCTGCTGTAGATAACTAGCCAGACCTAGCCCTTTATTTTGGCCCATTCCTTTGTTTCCCATAAGGTATACTTTTAGTTAATCTGATATCTACAGAAACAATGTTCATTAGTTGTTGGGATCCGTGCCGGGGGTGGTGGAGAATGAAAGAACACACAAAAGACAAAGACACAGAGAACATGGTGGCCGCGCCCAGAGCCTCCACCTCACTTTATTTATACTCCATAAACCCCACATCAGCAGAAAGAATGCAATGCAAAACAAACTTTCTTTTCCCAGATGTAACCTTCTACTCAGTTCTTTGTTTCTATGCTCTTCTTTATCTGCCCGCCTTCTTGGCGCCTACGAGAGTTCATTAAAAGTTCAATTGGAGATACTGTCCTTGAGCCCTATCTATTCTCAGCATACTGTTTTCAAAGGCCCCTGCAATTAGTGGCTTGCTGTTAATAAATACATGGGCTCTGTTTGGGGCTCTCAGCTCTGAAGGCTGTGAGACCCCTGATTTCCCACTATACACCTGTATATTTCTGTGTGTGTGTCTTTAATTCCTCTAGTGCTGGTGGGCTAGGGTCTCCCTGACCGAGCTGGTCTCGGCACTGTGGTCTGAATATACTCCCCAAAATATATGTCTTGGAAATTTAATCAAGTACGTTTGTGGTTTGACATGAACTCCAAAGTCCAAGTTTCATCTGAGACTCAAGAAAGTTATTTACAGTTGTGAGCCTGTAAAATAAAAAAAGTTATTTACTTCCAAGACACAATGGTGGTACAGGCACTGGGTAAACATTCCCATTCCAAAAGGGAGAAATTGGCCAAAAGAAAAGGGTAATAGGACCCATTCAAGTCTGAAGCACAGGAGAGCAGACATTAAGTCTTAATGATAAAAAAAAATATTTGATTCATGTCTCATATCCTGGCACACTGGTGTAAGGGTGGGCCCCCAAGGCCATGGCTTTGCTGGGTACAGGCCATGTAGCTGCTCTCATGGGTTGGAATTGAATGCCAGTGCCTTTTTCAGGCTGAGGTTGCAAGCTTCCAGTGGCTCTATAATTCTGGGGTCTAGAGGGCACAAACCCTACTCTCACAGCTCCAATAGGCTGCTGCCTTAGTAGAATCTCTATGTGATGGCTCCACCCTGGGGCAGAATTTGCCTTGGGCATTCAGTCTTTCCAATACCTCCTCTGAAATTTAGATGAAAGCTTCCATGCCTCTACCACTCTTGTATTTTGGGTGCCTACACTCAACACTACATGGAAGCTGCCAAGTCTTATAGTGTGTGTCTCCTAAAGAAGATGCTTGAGCAATACCTGAGGCCATTTGAGCCTGGGCTGTACTAGCCAAAGTGGCTGGAATGTGGGGAATGGCATCCTGAGGCAGTGCAGGGCAGCAGCACCCTGGGCCTGTCCACATAAACCATTCTGTCCTCCTAGGCCTCTAGGCCCATGATGGAAGGAGCTGCCTCAAATATTTCTGAAATGCCTTTGGGGCTTTTTCCCCATTGTCTTGACTATTAGCACCTGGCTCCTTTTTAGTCATGCCAATCTCTTTAGCAAGTGGTTGCTCTGCAGCACCCTTGGATTCCTCTTCTGAAAATGTTCTTTCCTTATCCAACACATGACCAGGCTGTGAATTGTACAAATTTTTACTCTTTGCTTCTCTTTTAAGTATAAATTTCACTTTTAGGAGGTTCCTTTGCTGCCATATCTGATTGTAAGCTGTTAAAAGGAGCCCACCATGCCTTGAATGCTTAGAAATTTCTTCTGCCAGATAGGTCATCATGCTTAAGTTTAGCCTTCCACAAATTCCTAGATCATGGACACAATGCAAGCAAGTTATTTGCTAAGATGTAACATGAGTGACCTTTGCTTCAGTTCCCAATGAGACCTTGTCATCAGGGGCTTTTCTCTCTATATTTCTATCAGCATTTTGGTCACAACCACTTAACCAATCTCTAAGAATTTCCAAACTTTACATCATCTTCCTGTCTTCTTCTGAGCCCTCTAAACTCTTCCAACCTCTGCCCATTACCCAGTTCTAAAGCTTCTTCCACATTTTCAAGTATCTTTATAGCATCACTTTACTCCTTGGTACCAATTTTATGTCTTAGTCCATTTGTGTTGCTATAAAGGAATACCAGAAGCTGCGTAATTTATAAGAAAAGAGATTTATTTGGCTCACAGTTCTGCAGGTTGTACAAGAAGCATGGTACCCAGCATCTGCCTCTAGTGAGGGCCTCAAGCAGATTACACTCAGAGCAGAAGGGAAAGAGGAGTCAGCATGTACAGAGACCACATGGAAAGAAAGGAAGCAAAAGATAGAGGGGGAAGTTACAATGTTCTTTTTAACAACCAGCTCTTGCAGTAACTAATAGAGTGAGAACTAACTTATTAGGGAGCAAGATGGCCAAATAGGAACAGCTCCAGTCTCCAACTCCCAGCACGAGCAACACAGAAGACAGGTGATTTCTGCATTTTCAACTGAGGTACTGGGTTCATCTCACTAGGGAGTGCGGGACAGTCAGTGCTGGTCAGCTGCTGCAGCCCGAGCAGCAAGAGCTGAAGCAGGGCGAGCCATCGCCTCACCTGGGAAGCGCAAGGGGGAAGGGAATCCCTTTTCTTAGCCAGGGGAACTGAGACACACAACACCTGGAAAATCGGGTAACTCCCACCCCAATACTGTGCTCTACCAAGGATATTAGCAAACGGGCACACCAAGAGATTATATCCCACACCTGGTTGGGAGGGTCCCACGCCCATGGAGCCTCCCTCATTGCTAGCACAGCAGTCTGTGATCTTGCGGCAAGGCAGCAGCGAGGCTGGGGGAGGGGCGCCCGCCATTGCTGAGGCTTAACTAGATAAAGCGGCTGGGAAGCTTGAACTGGGTGGAGCTCACAGCAGCTCAAGGAGTCCTGCCTGTCTCTGTAGACTCCACCTCTGGGGACAGGGCACAGCTAAACAACAACAACAACAACAACAACAAAAAGCAGCTGAAACCTCTGCAGATGCAAGCGACTCTGTCTGACAGCTTTGAAGAGAGCAGTGGATCTCCCAACACGGAGGTTGAGATCTGAGAATGGACAGACTGCCTGCTCAAGTGGGTCCCTGACCCCTGAGTAGCCTAACTGGGAGACATCCCCCACTAGGGGCAGACTGACACCCCACACCTCACACGGTGGAGTACACCCCTGAGAGGAAGCTTCCAAAGCAAGAATCAGACAGGTACACTCGCTGTTCAGCAATATTCTATCTTCTGCAGCCTCTGCTGCTGATACCCAGGCAAACAGGGTCTGGAGTGGACCTCAAGCAATCTCCAACAGACCTACTGCTGAGGGTCCTGACTGTTAGAAGGAAAACTAACAAACAGGAAGGACACCCACACCAAAACCCCATCAGTACATCACCATCATCAAAGACCAGAGGCAGATAAAACCACAAAGATGGGGGAAAAGCAGGGCAGAAAAGCTGGAAATTCAAAAAATAAGAGCGCATCGACCCCTGCACAGGAACGCAGCTCATTGCCAGCAACGGATCAAAGCTGGACGGAGAATGACTTTGACGAGATGAGAGAAGAAGGCTGCAGTCCATCAAACTTCTCAGAGCTAAAGGAGGAATTACATACCCAGTGCAAAGAAACTAAAAATCTTGAAAAAAGAGTGGAAGAATTGATAACTAGAATAATTAATGCAGAGAAGGCCATAAACGAATTGACAGAGATGAAAACCATGACATGAGAAATACGTGACAAATGCACAAGCTTCAGTAACCGACTCGATCAACTGGAAGAAAGAGTATCAGTGATTGAGGATCAAACGAATGAAATGAAGCGAGAAGAGAAACCTAAAGAAAAAAGAAGGAAAAGAAATGAACAAAGCCTGCAAGAAGTATGGGATTATATAAAAAGACCAAATCTACGTCTGATTGGGGTGCCTGAAAGTGAGGGGTAAAATGGAACCAAGTTGGAAAACACTCTTCAGGATATCATCCAGGAGAACTTCCCCAACCTAGTAGGGCAGGCCAACATTCAAATTCAGGAAATACAGAGAATGCCACAAAGATACTCCTCGAGAAGAGCAACTCCAAGACACATAATTGCCAGATTCACCAAAGTTGAAATGAAGGAAAAAATCATAAGGGCAGCCAGAGAGAAAGGTCAGGTTACCCACAAAGGGAAGCCCATCAGACTAACAGCAGATCTCTCGGCAGAAACTCTCCAAGCCAGAAGAGAGTGGGGGCCAATATTCAACATTCGTAAACTTTTGACAAAATTCAACAGCCCTTCATGCTAAAAACGCTCAATAAATTCGGTATTGATGGAACGTACCTCAAAATAATAAGAGCTATTTATGACAAACTCACAGCCAATATCACACTGAATGGGCAAAAACTGGAAAAATTACCTTTGAAAACTGGCACAAGACAGGGATGCCCTCTCTCACCACTCCTATTCAACATAGTGTTGGAAGTTCTGGCTAGGGCAATCAGGCAAGAGAAAGAAATCAAGGGGATTCAGTTAGGAAAAGAAGAAGTTGAATTGTCCCTGTTTGCAGATGACATGATTGTATATTTAGAAAACCCCATTGTCTCAGCCCCAAATCTCCTTAAGCTGATAAGCAACTTCAGCAAAGTCTCAGGATACAAAATTAATGTGCAAAAATCACAAGCATTCTTATACACCAGTAACAGACAAACAGAGCACCAAATCATGAATGAACTTCCATTCACAATTGCTTCAAAGAGAATAAAATACCTAGGAATCCAACTTACAAGGGATGTAAAGGACCTCTTCAAGGAGAACTACAAACCACTGCTCAGTGAAATAAAAGAGGACACAAACAAATGGAAGAACATACCATGCTCATGGATAGGAAGAATCAATATCATGAAAATGGCCATACTGCCCAAGGTTATTTATAGGTTCAATGCCATCCCCATCAAGCTACCAATGAGTTTCTTTACAGAATTGGAAACAACTGCTTCAAAGTTCATATGGAACCAAAAAAGACCCTGCATTGCCAAGACAATCCTAAGTCAAAAGAACAAAGCTGGAGGCATCACGCTACCTGACTTCAAACTATACTACAAGGCTACAGTAAGCAAAACAGCATGGTACTGGTACCAAAACAGAGATATAGACCAATGGAACAGAACAGAGTCCTCAGAAATAATACCACACATCTACAGCCATCTGATCTTTGACAAACCTGAGAGAAACAAGAAATGGGGAAAGGATTCCCTATTTAATAAATGGTGCTGGGAAAATTGGCTAGCCGTAAGTAGAAAGCTGAAACTGGATCCTTTCCTTACTCCTTATACGAAAATTAATTCAAGATGGATTAGAGACTTAAATGTTAGACCTAATACCATAAAAATCCTAGAAGAAAACCTAGGTAGTACCATTCATGACATAGGCATGGGCAAAGACTTCATGTCTAAAACATCAAAAGCAACGGCAGCAAAAGCCAAAATTGACAAATGGGATCTCATTAAACTAAAGGGCTTCCGCACAGCAAAAGAAACTACCATCAGAGTGAACAGGCAACCTACAGAATGGGAGAAAATTTTTGCAATCTACTCATCTGACAAAGGGCTAATATCCAGAACCTACAGGGAACTCCAACAAATTTACAAGAAAAAAACAACCCCATCAAAAAGTGGGCAAAGGATATGAACAGACATTTCTCAAAGGAAGACATTCATACAGCCAACAGACACATGAAAAAATGCTCATCATCGCTGGCCATCAGAGAAATGCAAATCAAAACCACAATGAAATACCATCTCACACCAGTTAGAATGGCAATCATTAAAAAGTCAGGAAACAACAGGTGCTGGAGAGGATGTGGAGAAATAGGAACACTTTTACACTGTTGGTGGGATTGTAAACTAGTTCAACCATTATGGAAAACAGTATGGCGATTCCTCAAGGATCTAGAACTAGATGTACCATATGACCCAGCCATCCCATTACTGGATATATACCCGAAGGATTACAAATCATGCTGCTATAAAGACACATGCACACGTATGTTTATCGTAGCACTATTCACAATAGCAAAGACTTGGAATCAACCCAAATGTCCATCAGTGGCAGACTGGATTAAGAAAATGTGACACATATACACCATGGAATACTATGCAGCCATAAAAAAGGATGAGTTTGTGTCCTTTATAGGGATGGATGCAGCTGGAAACCATCATTCTTAGCAAACTATCACAAGAACAGAAAACCAAACACCGCATGTTCTCACTCATAGGTGGGAACTGAACAATGAGATCACTTGGACTTGGGAAGGAGAACATCACACTCCAGGGCCTATCATGGGGAGGGGGGAGGGGGAAGGGATTGCAGTGAGAGTTATACCAGATGTAAATGACGAGTTGATGGGTGCTGATGAGTTGATGGGTGCAGCACACCAACATGGCACAAGTATACATATGTAACAAACCTGCACATTATGCACATGTACCCTAGAATTTAAAGTATAATAAAAAAATAAAAAAGATAAAAAAAAGAAAAGAATTTTCAACCCAGAATTTCATATCCAGCCAAACTAAGTTTCATAAGTAAAGGAGAAATAAAATCCTTTACAGATAAGCAAATGCTTAGAGATTTTGTCACCACCAGGCCTGCCTTACAAGAGACCCTGAAGGAAGCACTAAACATGGAAAGGAACAACCGGTACCAGCCATTGCAAAAACATGCCAAAATGTAAAGACCATCAAGGCTAGGAAGGAACTGCATTAACTAACGAGCAAAATAACCAGTTAATATCATAATGACAGGATCAAGTTCACACATAACAATCTTAACCTTAAATGTAAATGGACTAAATGCTCCAATTAAAAGACACAGACTGGCAAACTGGATAAAGAGTGAAGACCCATCAGTGTGCTGTATTCAGGAGACCCATCTCACATGCAGAGACATACATAGACTCAAAATAAAGGGATGGAGGAAGATCTACCAAGCAAATGGAGAACAAAAAAAAGCAGGGGTTGCAATCCTAGTCTCTGATAAAACAGACTTTAAACCAGCAAAGATCAAAAGAGACAAAGAAGGCCATTACATAATGGTAAAGGGATCCATTCAACAGGAAGAGCTAACTATCCTAAATATCTATGCACCCAATACAGGAGCACCCAGATTCATAAAGCAAGTCCTTAGAGACTTACAAAGAGACTTAAGACTCCCATACAATAATAATGGGAGACTTCAACACCCCACTGTCAACATTAGACAGATCAACGAGACAGAAAGTTAACAAGGATATCCAGGAATTGAACTCATCTCTGCAGCAAGCAGACCTAATAGACATCTACAGAACTCTGCACCCCACATCAACAGAATATACATTCTACTCAGCACCACATCACACTTATTCCAAAATTGACTACGTAATTGGAAGTAAAGCACTCCTCAGCAAATGTACAAGAACAGAAATTACAACAAACTGTCTCTCAGACCACAGTGCAATCAAACTAGAACTTAGGACTAAGAAAGTCAATCAAAACTGCTCAACTACATGGAAACTGAATAACCTGCTCCTGAATGACTACTGGGTACATAACGAAATGAAGGCAGAAATAAAGATGTTCTTTGAAACCAATGAAAACAAAGATACAACATACCAGAATCTCTGGGACACATTTAAAGGAGTGTGTAGAGGGAAATTTATAGCACTAAATGCCCACAAGAGAAAGCTGGAAAGATCTAAAATTGACACTCTAACATCACAATTAAAAGAACTAGAGAAGCAAGAGCAAACACATTCAAAAGCTAGCAGAAGGCAAGAAATAACTAAGATCAGAGCAGAACTGAAGGAGATACAGACACAAAAAACCCACCAAAAAATCAATGAATCCCGGAGTTGGTTTTTTGAAAAGATCAACAAAGTTGATAGACCACTAGCAAGACTAATAAAGAAGAAAAGAGAGAAGAATCAAATAGATGCAATAAAAAATGATAAAGGGGATATCACCACCGACCCCACAGAAATACAAACTACCATCAGAGAATACTATAAACACCTCTATGCAAATAAACTAGAAAACCTAGAAGAAATGGATAATTTTCTGGACACTTACACTCTCCCAAGACTAAACCAGGAAGAAGCTGAATTCCTGAAGAGACCAATAGCAGGCTCTGAAATTGAGGCAATAATTAATAGCCAACCAACGAAAAAAAGTCCAGGACCCGATAGATTCAGAGGTGAATTCTACCAGAGGTACAAGGAGGAGCTGGTACCATTCCTTCTGAAACTATTCCAATCAATAGAAAAAGAGGGAATCCTCCCTAATTCATTTTATGAGGCCAACATCATCCTGATACCAAAGCCTGGCAGAGATACAACAAAAAAGGAGAATTTTAGACCAATATCCCTGATGAACATCGATGCAAAAATCCTCGATAAAATACTGGCAAACCGGATCCAGCAACATGTCAAAAAGCTTATCCACCATGATCAAGTGGGCTTCATCCCTGGGATGCAAGGCTGGTTCAACATACCCAAATCAATAAACGTAATCTAACATATAAACAGAACCAAAGACAAAAACCACATGATTATCTCAATAGATGCAGAAAAGACCTTTGACAAAATTCAACAGCCCTTCATGCTAAAAATGCTCAATAAATTCGGTATTGATGGAACGTATCTCAAAATAATAAGAACTATTTCTAACAAACCCACAGCCAATATAATACTGAATGGGCAAAAACCGGAAGCATTCCCTTTGAAAACCGGCACAAGACAGGGATGCCCTCTCTCACCACTCCTATTCAACATAGTGTTGGAAGTTCTGGCTAGGGCAATCAGGCAAGAGAAAGAAATCAAGGGGATTCAGTTAGGAAAAGAAGAAGTCAAATTGTCCCTGTTTGCAGATGACATGATTGTATATTTAGAAAACCCCATTGTCTCAGCCCCAAATCTCCTTAAGCAACTTCAGCAAAGTCTCAGGATACAAAATTAATGTGCAAAAATCACAAGCATTCTTATACACCAGTAACAGACAAACAGAGCGCCAAATCATGAATGGACTTCCATTCACAATTGCTTCAAAGAGAATAAAATACCTAGGAATCCAACTTACAAGGGATGTAAAGGACCTCTTCAAGGAGAACTACAAACCACTGCTCAGTGAAATAAAAGAGGACACAAACAAATGGAAGAACATATCATACTCATGGATAGGAAGAATCAGTATCGTGAAAGTGGCCATAGTGCCCAAGGTTATTTATAGATTCAATGCCATCCCCATCAAGCTACCAATGAGTTTCTTCACAGAATTGGAAACAACTGCTTCAAAGTTCATATGGAACCAAAAAAGACCCTGCATTGCCAAGACAATCCTAAGTCAAAAGAACAAAGCTGGAGGCATCACGCTACCTGACTTCAAACTATACTACAAGGCTACAGTAAGCAAAACAGCATGGTACTGGTACCAAAACAGAGATATAGACCAATGGAACAGAACAGAGTCCTCAGAAATAATACCACACATCTACAGCCATCTGATCTTTGACAAACCTGAGAGAAACAAGAAATGGGGAAAGGATTCCCTATTTAATAAATGGTGCTGGGAAAATTGGCTAGCCATAAGTAGAAAGCTGAAACTGGATCCTTTCCTTACTCCTTATATGAAAATTAATTCAAGATGGATTAGAGACTTAAATGTTAGACCTAATACAATAAAAATCCTAGAAGAAAACCTAGGTAATACCATTCAGGACATAGGCATGGGTAAGGACTTCATGTCTGAAACACCAAAAGCAATGGCAACAAAAGCCAAAATTGACAAAATGCAATCTAATTAAACTAAAGAGCTTCTGCACAGCAAAAGAAACTACCATCAGAGTGAACAGGCAGCCTACAGAATGGGAGAAAATCTTTGCAATCTTCTCATCTGACAAAGGGCTAATATCCAGAACCTACAAACAACTCCAACAAATTTACAAGAAAAATACAACCCCATCAAAAAGTGGGCAAAGGATATGAACAGACATTTCTCAAAGGAAGACATTCATACAGCCAACGGATACATGAAAAAATGCTCATCATCACTGGCCATCAGAGAAATGCAAATCAAAACCACAATGAGATACCATCTCACACCAGTTAGAATGGCAATCATTGAAAAGTCAGGAAACAACAGGTGCTGGAGAGGATGTGGAGAAATAGGAATACTTTTACACTGTTGGTGGGATTGTAAACTAGTTCAACCATTATGGAAAACAGTATGGCAATTCCTCAAGGATCTAGAACTAGATATACCATATGACCCAGCCATCCCATTACTGGGTATATACCTAAAGGATTATAAATTATGCTGCTATAAAGATACATGCACACGTATGTTTATTGCGGCATTATTCACAATAGCAAAGACTTGGAATCAACCCAAATGTCCATCAGTGGCAGACTGGATTAAGAAAATGTGGCACATATAAACCATGGAATACTATGCAGCCATAAAAAAGGATGAGTTTGTGTCTTTTGTAGGGACATGGATGCAGCTGGAAACCATCATTCTCAGCAAACTATCACAAGAACAGATAATCAAATGCCGCATGTTCTCACTCATAGGTGGGAAGTGAACAATGAGATCACTTGGACTTGGGAAGGGGAACATCATACGTTGGGGCCTATCATGGGGAGGGGGGAGGAGGGAGGGATTGCATTGGGAGTTATACCTGAGGTAAATGGTGAGTTGATGGATGCTGACGAGTTGATGGGTGCAGCACACCAACATGGCACAAGTATACATATGTAACAAACCTGCACGTTATGCACATGTACCCTAGAACTTAAAGTATAATAATAATAGTAATAAAAAGAACTAACTTATTACCATGAGGATGGCAGGAAGCCATCCGTGAGGGATCTCTCCCCCGACCCAAATACCTCCCAGTCTGCCCTCCCTCCAACACTGGGGATCAAATTTCAGCATGAGATTTAGAAGGACAAACATCCAAACTATAGCTTGTCGCTATAAAAAGGGCTTATGGGAGTTGGGTTCTCTCTCTTCTGCTCTACTGCCATATGAGGACATGGTGTTCCTACCCTCTGGAGGATGCAGTGTTCAAATTGCCATCTTAGAAACAGAGAGACTGAGCCCTAACCTGTCAGCACCTCGATCTTGGGCTTTCCAGGTTTTAGAACTATGAGAAATAAATTTATGTTCTTCATCATTACCCAGTCTCAGGTATTCTGTTATAGAGCACCAAACAGACGAAGACAATACTTGTGATTCTGAACACTGGCTTAGAAGTAAAAAGTCCATTTCCATTTTACATTTCAGAATCCATTTAGATTCATTCTTTGTTTCAGAAATGTAATTAACTTCCACCTAGGTTTTTTAGGATCTCAATTAAATGTAGATCTCACCAGGATAAATTCACGTAAGTCAGAATTAGTAATGATTAGTTTAGGTTGAAAGAAGAGGGGAAATTAGGCACCGTTTATTTCATTCTTAACAGGAAAAGGTGCTATTAAAACAAAAACAAAGCAAATAAAACATTCCGGGGAAGGGTGGAATCAATCACAGGCATAGATTGCTCCTTCAAAAGTGATTCTCATCAGTGAGCTCTTTGTTTAGTGATTGAGAGCCAGACAGCCTGGTAATAAGATGTACAGGGCAGAGGTTCTCAGGAGGATGGGTGAAGTGTTATAGTAGAGAAGAAGGAGTCCAAATGCTGCTCACGGTAAAACATCATCTCAGAAATTCCCTATAGTGAAAATGGCAAAGGGATTTTATGGGAGAAAGCTTGTTAGGGAGAAAACCAAGGTTTGGCTTTGTCTGTTTTTTTCTTTTTTTTATTCCTGGAGTTATGCCAATTGCCAGACATACTAAGTGCACATAGTTATGTGCCAGATCCTGCATTAGGCCCTGGTAAAGTAGAGAAGTGACTCACAGTCCTTGCCTCAAGAGCACGGAGTATAGAAAAGGAGACTGACACATGGACTATGACAGTACTCTGCACTGTGGTAACGGTATGCTGTATAATGTAGGGTAGGCTAACTACTGTAACAAACAACTCCCAAAGCCCCATGGCTTAGCATAGTAGATGTTTGTTTCCCTCCTCTATTACAGAGTAGAGTAGGTGCTTGGCAGACCGTGCTCACGTAGCTCCTACAATCTCCATAGTCTCAAAGTTCTCTCCTGTATCCTCTGCAACCAGTCAGCAAATGGAAGAAAGAGGAAACTGGAGTGTGGCACAGGAAGATTTAGGGGGATAGGTTTGGAAGAGGTGCCCATAAGCCATTCATTAGAGCTTAGTCCTCTTGGCCTCATGTTATGGCTAGGTAGCCACTTTCTGGCAACAACTTTGCACTGTGGAAGGGGACCATCAGTCTTTGATCAAGAGCCAACTGTTTCTGAGACTTATGCATGGGGTAGGGGTGTAATGGGAGCTCAGAAGAGGTAAACCCATTTGTGTGTGTGTGTGTGTGTGTGTGTGTGTGTGTGTGTGTGTGTGGTGGGGAGGGAAGGGAAAGTATAGCAAAAGCTTTCCAGAGGAATTGATATTGAAACTAAGTTTTGGAAGAAAAATGGGGTTTAAGTCATAAAAGGCAGTGGGAAAGGACATGTTAAATGGAAGGAACAGTGTGTGCATAGGCACTGAGGTATTCATTAATTCGTTCATCCATTTAAAAAATCTTTATAGATGTGCCTTTCAGGTATCAGGAGTCATTCCAGGTGTTGGCAATACCACTATACATAAATCAGACAAGTTTCCCACTCTCATTACCCAATATTCTAACAATGGGAGACAGACCATAAGGAATCAGCAAATAAATACACAACTTAAAAAATCAAATTGCATGTTATGTGTTGGGGAACTGCATGTCTTTAAGTAGGGTTGGGGCAAAGATTGCATGTTAGAGGTGGGGGTGGAAGAAGTGAAAAATGATGAGACTGGAGAACGTAGAAAAGGTCAGCCACGAGAAGGCCTTTCATGCATTAAGGGGCATCAGGAAGAGGATATGGACCTAAATTTACATTACAGAAAGGTCCCTGGGTTATGACTGCAGAGAGACTTCTGGAGTGGCTGCAGGGAGGCCAATTATTAGACTCTTGGAATAATTTAGATATGAAATGATGAGGTCTTAGTGAGGAGAGGGTGGAAATGAGAGTTACAAAGGAGGTGCCATGTGCAGGACTAAGCAGTTGCATCACAGGAATGAAGGGAAGGGAAGGCTCTGAGGATGACCCCTCCTTCCTCCTTCCAGGTTTCAGGCAGAAAATGAGCAGCATGTATTTCTTTGAGTTCAGTGCAGCCATTCTAATTTGTGTACACTTTTATGTTAAAAAAAATATTGTTTACAAGATGTCACAAAAAGGCTAATAAACTAAAATTATACTCTGTCTTTTACTAGGAAGCAGTAGGAATAAATTATGTTATTTTAATGTAATATGTGGTTTATACATTTTGGTTATTTGGCTTGTTTCCACTTGTTGTTCCAGATACCACCCCTTATGAATGGCATCTCTGTGAGCGGGGCATCCGTAGAGCCTGTTGGGGTGGGCACCCACCAAACAGCATCATTGGATGAAGAATGTCTGCCCAACTTGGCAAGTTGGGAGAAAAACTAATTTGAATGTATAGATTATGGACTGAATGTTTGTGTCCCCCCCAAATTTATATGTTGAAACCCTATACCCAGTTATGATGGTATTAGTAGGTGGGGCCTTTGGGAGGTAATTAGGATTAGATGAGCTCATGAGGCAGGGAGCCCTCATAAATTGAATTAGTGCCCTTATAAGAAGTAACAGGAGAGGCTGGGCATGGTGGCTCATGCTTATAATCCCAGCACTTTGGGAGGCCAAGGTGGGTGGATCACCTGAGGTCAGAAGTTCAAGACCAGCCTGCCCAACATGGCAAAACCCTGTCTCTACTAAAAAAACCCCAAAAATTAGCTGGGCACGGTGGTGGGCGCCTGTAATCCCAGCTACTCTGGAGACTGAGGTGGGAGAATTGCTTGAACCTGGGAGGCAGAGCTTACAGTTAGCCAAGATTGCACCATTGCACTTCAGCCTGTCTCAAAAAAAAAAAAAAAAAAAAAAAAAAAGAAGTAACAGGAGAGTTTGCTTCCCCTTTCTGCTTTCTGCTGACAGGAGAAGTCAGCAATCTGCAACTGTGAGAGGATCCTCACCGGAAGTGACCATGCAGGCACCCTGACCTCAGACTTCCAACTTCCAGAACTGTGGAACTATGGGAAATATATTTCCATTGGTTATAAGTCACCTAGTTTATAGTATTTTGTTATAGCAGCCGGAACTAAGAAAATTAGTACCAAAAAGTGTGTGTGCTGTTGTAACAAATAACTAAAAATGTGAAACTGCATAGTGGGTAGAGGCTGGAAGAATTCTGAGGTGCGTATTTGAAATATGGATGTTAAGGGTCATTCTAGTGAGAGCTCAGAAAGAAAAGAGGACAGCTGGAGAGAAAACCTCAATCTTCTTAGAGAATACCTAAGTAATCCTGAACAGAACATTGGTAGAAATGTGGATGGTAAAGGCCATTCTGATGAGGACTATGTTATTGGAAACTGGAGGAAAGGCCATCCTTGTCATAAAGTAGGAAAGAACATGGTGGACTTGTGTTCGTATTCTAGTATTTTGTGAAAGATAGAACTTATGAGAGATTTTACTGGATATTTAGCTGAGGAGATTTCTAAGCAAAATGTTAAAGATGTGGCTAGGCTTTTCCTGACCACTTGTAGTAAAATGAGACATGAGAGAAATGACTTAAAGACAGAATTTCTGGGTAAAAAGAAAGCAGAACTTAAAGATTTGGGAAATTCTCAGCCTGTTCATATTGCAAAAAATGAGAACACCAGTGGTGTAGCCAAATCCCCTTTGATAAGTATGATTAATATGGGTGGGAACCATGGACCTAATCAGCCACTCCAACAGAATAATTGTCAGTTTGAACTGATGAGGATGGAGAAGGGAAAGAGTGAAGGAAGGCTGTCAAACTTATATTTAACAGTATGGGTCATAGAGCTATTCAACTGTGAAGGTGCACTGTTCTTCAAGACAAGGGAAGAAGGACCATGAAGGCAATTCAGAGGTCATCAGGGTTGCTTCCTTGGTTTTCAAAGGGGAGGACCATTGCTTTGCTTTCAACAGGCCAGATAGCTCCAACCCAAAGCCATGGGGACAGGGCCACCCAAAACTCTAATCACCTAATGGATTCTTCTTGCCCACTGCACAGATAGAGCCAATTCATTGAGACAGTGGTATTGCAGTAAAGAAAGAGTTTAATTAAAGCAAGACTAGCCACATGGAAGGCAGGAGTTTATTATTCAAATTAGTGTCTTCAAGAATTCAGAGGCTAGTGTTTTATGGAGAAGGTTGTAGGCAGGGTGTTAGAGAATGGGTGCTGCTGATTGGTTGGGGATGAACTCATATATGGGTGAGACTCAAGATATGATTCATTTGAGACAGAATTCCTCCCCAGCTCCAAACTTGTTAAACCAAACAAGTGTTGTGCTTCTAAAATACAGTGATGGGAGAGGCATAGGATAGACACTCCCCTTCCAAAAGAGAGAAATGAGGAAGAAGAAAAGAAGAAAAATAGGAAGGAAAAAAATGGGTCCCAAGCAAGTATAAAACTTAGCAAGGCAAACTCCATGAGAGCTTAAGGCTTGAGAATAATCCTCTTTGACTCCATACTCTGCCCTTCAGGCCCACTGGGGCACACTAGGGCAGAGGTGCTACCCTATAGCTCTACCTGGCAGGGGTGTTCCCCCCACACCTCTGGGCACCCCATGCCCCCATGGCTTTGAAACCTCCTTTGCAAAGATTATGACAGCAAGAGAAGTCTAGCGTGGTGATATGGTTTGGCTCTCTGTCCCCACCCAAATCTCAACTTGTAGCTCCCATAATTCCCGTATGTTGTGAGGGGGACCTGGTGGGAGATGATTAAATCATGGGGGTGGGTCTTTCCCATGCTGTTCTCATGATAATGAATGGGTCTCATGAGATCTGATGGTTTTAAAACATGGGAATTTCTCTGCACAAGCCATCTCTTATTGCCTGCTGCCATCCACGTAAGATGTGACGTGGTCCTCCTTGCCTTCTGCCAGGATTGTGAGGCTTCCCAGCCACGTGGAACTGTGAGTCCAATTAAACGTCTCTCTTTGGTAAATTGCCCAGTCTTGGGTATATCTTCATCAGCAGCTTGAAAACAGACTAATACGGTAAATTGGTACCAGTAGAGTGGGGCACTACTGAAAAAATACCCCAAAATGTTGAAGTGACTTTGGAACTGGGTAACAGGCAGAGGTTGGAACAGTTCGGAGGGCTGGGAAATATGGAAGACAGGGAAATATGGAATGGTTTGGAACCTCCTAGAGACTTGTTGAATGGCTTTGACCAAAATGCTTATAATGACATCAACAGTGAAATCCAGGCTGAGGTGGTCTCACATGGAGGTGAAGAACTTGTTGGGAATTGGAGCAAAGGTGACTCTTGTTATCTTTTAGCAAAGAGACTGGCAGCATTTTGCCTTTGCCATAGAGATCTATGGAACTTTGAACTTGAGAGAGATGATTTAGGATATCTGGTGGAAGAAATTTCCAAGCAGCAAAGCATTCAAGAGGCGACTTGGGTGCTGTTAAAGACTCAGTTTTATAAGGGAAGCAGAGCATAAAAGTTTGGAAAATTTGCAGCTTGATAATGTGATAGAAAAGAAAAACCCATTTTATGAGGAGAAATTCAAGTTGGCTGCAGAAATGTTCATAAGTAACCAGGAGCTGAATGTTAATCCCCAAGACAATGGGGAAAATGTCTCCAGGGCATGTCAGAGGTCTTCATGGCATCCCCTCCCATCACAGGCCCCGAGGCTTAGGAGAAAATGGTTTCATGGGCCGGGCCTGGGGTCCTTCTAATGTGTGCAGCCGAGGGACTTGGTGCTCTGCATCCCAGCCATTCCAGCCTGGGCTGAAAGGGGCCAACGTAGAGCTTGGGCAGTGGCTCCAGAGGGTGCAAGTCCCAAGCCTTTGCAGCTTCCACATGGTGTTTATCCTGCGAGTGCACAGAAGTCAATAATTGGGGTTTGGGAACCTCCACCTAGATTTCAGAAGACGTATGGAAATGCCTGGATGCCAGGCAGAAGGTTGCTGCAGGGGTGGGGCACTCATGGATAACCTCTGCTAGGGCACTGCAGAAGGGAAATGTGGGGTTGGAGCTCCCACATGGAGTCCCTGCTGGGGCACTGCCTAGTGGAGCTGTGAGAAGAGGGTAACCATCCTTCAGACTCCAGAATAGTAGATCCACTGACAGCTTGCACAGTTTGCCTGGAAAAGCCTCAGAATTCAATGCCAGCCCATGAAAGCAGCCAGAAGGGAGGCTGTACCCTGCAAAGCCATAGGTGTGGAGCCACCCAAGACCATGGGAACTCACCTCTTGCATCTGTGTGACCTGGATGTGAGACATGGAGTCAAAGGAGGTATTTTGGAACTTTAAGATTTGACTGCCCTGCTGTATTTTGGACTTGCATGGGGCCTGTAGCCCCTTTGTTTTGGCCAATTTTTCCAATTTGGAATGGCTGTATTTACTCAATGCCTGTACTCCCATTGTGTCTAGGAGGTAACTAACTTACTTTTGATTTTATAGGCTCATAGGTGGAAGAGGCTTGCTGTGTCTTGGATGAGACTTTGGACTGTGGGCTTTTGAGTTAATGCTGAAATGAGTTAAGACTTTGGGGAGCTGTTGGGAAGGCATGATTGGTTTTGAAATGTGAAGATATGAGATTTGGGAGGGGCTGGGGCAGAATGATATGGTTTGGCTCTGTGTCCCCACCAAAATCTCATCTTGTAGCTCCCATAATTCCCACATGCTGTGGGAGGGGCCTGGTGGGAGATGATTGAATCATGGGGGCAGGTGTTTCCTGTGCTGTTCTTGTGATAGTGAATGGGTCTCACGAAATCTGATGGTTTTAAAAAATGGGAGTTTCTCTGCACAAGCCCTCTCTTATTGCCTGCTGCCATCCATGTAAGATGTGACATGCTCCTCCTTGCCTTCCCCATGATTGTGAGGCTTCCCCAGCCACATGGAATTGTAAGTCCAGTTAAACCTCTTTCTTTTGTAAGT
The DNA here is from genome assembly GCF_047675955.1 of Chlorocebus sabaeus. Classification (NCBI taxonomy): domain Eukaryota; kingdom Metazoa; phylum Chordata; class Mammalia; order Primates; family Cercopithecidae; genus Chlorocebus; species Chlorocebus sabaeus. The sequence continues at coordinate 45,236,954 of NC_132914.1, read as the reverse complement.
TGCCCAGTCTTGGGTATGTCTTTACCAGCAGCTTGAAAATGAACTTGAAAATGAATACATGGCCACTGTATTTTAGAAGCACACAACTTGTTTGGTTTCACAGGTTCATAGCTGGAGAGAAATTTCCTCTCAGATGAATCATACCTTCAGTCTTACCATATCTGATTAAACATATTTTGATAAAACCATAAAAATACATGAAATCATATGATTTTGTAGTCACATATTGCATTTGCAGGTTTTCAGAACAGCTTTTTAGTGATCAGTTGTGCACCATGTGGGCTGGTCTGTAGTGATCCAGAAGGAGAAGAGATATCACTGAGAGGCTATGGCTTGGGAGTGCTCTTTAAAATAGAAACCTCCCTCTCTTTAGAGCTTGGCACATGCTCACTAAACACCTATAATGTGCCACTGTGTTTGTTTGCTGGAAAGCGGTAGACTGTAATATTCAGCAGAAAGGGCTTTGGCATCAGACTTGCATTTGAAGCAGTAGTGTGCTGGAGCCAGCCTGTACAGGCTCTCGAGCTGCTTGTCAAATATACAGGAATTTTGCAAGCCAATTGTAAAACCATTGGTAACTAGAAATCAGCCATAGTGGGAGTATTTACACTATGGAAATTGACAGTTACTACAAATCAGGCATTTTTTTCCCCCTCCCTCCACACAGTAAGCCGGTTTACCAGCACACACCACTGGAAGTCCACTTCCACTACTTACTAGCTAGTAGGTACTAGTGTACCTGCACCTCCAGCACCCTGCTGTCAGGTTCCAGCTTTGTATGATATGAAGTGTTAGCTATATGATGTGACTTTAGGGGAAGAAGCATGACATTTCCCAACTTCATTTCCTCATCTGTAAAATAGTAATTCAATTCAATGCTATTTACCTCATAACTTTATTTAGAGAATAAAATGAAATAATGGATGCAAAATACTTTACATAATGATTATTTCATATTAGGAGCTCAAACCACAGTTTCTATTGTTGTTGGATGCTGTTTGATAGTAGTATCACATATACTAGGCACACAGACTGATTTGCTCGAAAATAGCTCTTATTATCTCCATTGTAAAGGGGAGGAACCTGGAGTTCAAAGAAATCAAGTTACTTGCCCAGGACCATACATCTGGTAACTGGTGGCACAAAAGCTGCCAGTCTCCCGGAGCTCATGTACTTTCTGCTGTCCTTGTTGCATCTGTACTTGGTGGTGGTAGCCAAAAGTTAAGTTGTTTGACCAGCACAGGCTCTGCATCGCAGCTCTAGTTACCTTGGAGTCTTGGCACTGTCTTCTGGAGTGGGTGGGAGAATCCAGCTTCTCTGGTAGAGGCTCTGAAATACAACTATCTCAGAAACCCAGGGTTGTTCCTGACCAGACCTGTGGGAAGCTAAAAGCAGAGGCTCCCAGATTTCTGGAGCGGAGTGAGGTGGTGGGAGTCACAGGACTGCAAGCGGGGCAGTGGCAGAGGCATGACTGAGGTATGTGCTATGAGCACAGCGGTGCTGGCAGTGTACAAGGGTATTGGTGACCCTGTGCCAGGTGTGTGTGTGGAAGGAGGTGTGGGGGGTGTGTACCGGTGCCTCCAGCACCCTGCTGTCAGATTCCGGCTTCGTATGACACAAGGTGTTGGCAAGAAGATCCTAGACTCCCTGACGTTGTGTTTCTTCCCTTCTCCAAGAGCAGTGCCGCCTGCTGGAGGAAAGAATGGCTGTTGCATATCTAATGTTGCTGACCTGTAGGACAGTAGGAGGAAGCCACATTGGAGTCCTCTGTTGGCTCACCAGTCTCTAAGCCAGGCTGGGGCCAGAACCACACTGCTTCTCTCTTTTTTTCTTTACCCGTCATTGCATTTCACTATCTTTTATCCCTCAAATGAGATGACCCAACATTCTTTATGACAAAGCTGGAAATCTAGCTAATGTCTTTGATTTTGAACTAAAATTAAAAAAAAAGCAATGGATGGCTTAGAACTGATTTGCTATTCTAATAGAAGTGTTCTGATATATTTGGGGGAATAGGAAAGGGAGAAGAGAATATTGATATAATAAGTGCAATTATTATATCATTACACAGAACAGCTTTCCCGAAGACCAGAGCTGTAATCTCTGTATGTTTTTAAACTAACTTATAAATGATATAACTATACTTAGCTAACTCTCTGATTATCGCTTTGTTCACAGTTGTGGCTTCTGGCATATTTGGCGTACCATCTTACAGTAACTCTTTGTCATAGAAGCATGGCTGTTTTCGAAGAAAGATTTAAAATATTTCTCAGAATAACATAAACCATCCACTAAGAAGGAGACTGTTAGGAGAGTTTGGTTTCCTAAGGTGCATCATTAGTAAGCAAGTGTTTTGTGTTGAAGACTCTCCCCGCTTAGGGAGAAAAATGGAACCACAGTAGTCAAGGCAGAACATTACGCTTATAACCTTCTGGAGTCAAATGACTAGGCTCTAAGATGAATGTAATGAAAATTTCAAAGATCAAGTGAGTTGCCAGAGTACAATTCCTTAGAGTACGGAGGGAGGGAGGAAAAACAGCAGAGTGGCATCCCATGGCAACTCTATTTACTCTAGTCATAGATGCTGCTGCTAAGGCAGGACTTCAGATTGTAGGGCCTTCCCTGTGAGCAGCACAAGAAAATGTCTCTGTGAAAGAAGCTGGACTCCTACACACGCTCACTGGCTAAAGAAAGGGATCAGGCACTCTGGAGACTGACTCATTTTCTTAGAGAAGCTGACTAAAGCTAGGCAGAGATCAGAAGCTGGAAATAAACAGTCCTTCAAAGTTCATGGCATTCAAGAAAGAAAAATCATTTCCTTTCTGCTGTGTGTGTTTTTACAGAGAAGTGACATGCTAGATTTCAGTATAAATGTAACACTGGGGTTATTGATCAATTGCTTATTGATTTATTCAAACACACACTTATTGAATATCTATATTGGTATCTATATTGGCACACACATATTTAGTATGTGCCAGAAACTGGGCTTGATCCTACGGATTGGAAAATGAATAAGGCACAGTGTTTTATCTTCCTAGGTGCAAAATCCCAGTAAGTACAATTATCTAAACAAGTAAGTTTAATATGGCAAGATATGTGCTCATAGAGGTACGTACAAAATGCTAGGGGAACTGTACTAAGCCCAGCTGGATACTGTTAGGGAAGATTTCGTAGAGGAGATAATATTTGAGTATATTAGACTTATCTTCCAATGTATGTCTAAACTCCAGTGAAAACCAATAAACACAAACAATATTTATTAACTGTGTTCCTTCTTCATTACCAAAACCATAGAATACAATGAAACAGGTTTCAAACCTGGCATCCATCAGACACCTGTGGGGAGGAGACAACATTTCTGGGGAGTGACAAAATTTCTGTGACCTTCAAACATATCAGAAGACTCTCAACCACACTCACAATAAAATAAATGTAAATTACATGTCAGACTGGCAAAAATCTAATACCCATTCTATTTGTGGCGCTGTAGAAATGCAAACTGCTACACTGCAGGAGAATGTGGCAATATCATAAATTAAAGAATCACTTACTTTTTGACCCAGCAATTCCACTCCTAGAAATGTATTCTAAACATATACCTGTATCAGTACAAAATGACACATGCACATTTATTTTTATTTTTAAATAGGAAAAAATTGGAAATATGTCAAATGAGTATCATTTGAGGGCATGGAGCACTATGCAGCCATAAAAGAGAGTGAGGAAGATCTATCTCCACATGTACTCATGTGAAATGTTATCCAGAATATATTGTTACATGTGAAAAAAATAAAAAGGAGGTTGGAGAACATCTTAGTTTTGCATAAGAAGGGAGGAAATAAGAATTTATGTATATTTTTTCCTAAATTTGCTCTGCCAATCACTGAGAGGTTAAATCAGAAACTAATAAAAATAGCTAATAAAAAAGCTATCTAAAACTTAAACAATACCTTTTGTTTTAAAATAATTTCAAACTTAAAGAAAAGTTGCAAGTACAAATACCTCTTTTTCACAATCATTTTGAGTAAATTGCTGAAATGATGATCCTTCCAACACCAAAATGTTTAGTGTGCCTTTTTTGGGGACACAGTATGCTCATCACAGCAGGCATTAACATCAAAACATGACTACCATCGAATCCTTAGACCCCATCCAGTTTCAGCACTTGTGCTTGTATTGTCCTTTAGTGTAAAAGGGTCACGTTGAGCGTCACACATTGCATTTAGTTTCCAGTGTCTTTAGTCTCCTGACATCTAGATCAGTTCTTCAGTCTTCACTTTCATGACGCTTTGATGATTTTGAAGATTATAGGCCAGTTATGTTGAAGAATTTCATATTTCCTCATGATTACATTTGGGCTGTGCATTTTTGGCAGGAATATCACAGAAATGATGTGTGTTCTTATTGCATCTTATCAGATGGTGCATAATTTTGGGTTGTTCCATTACTGATCATGTTGAGCTTGATCACTTGGAGGAGTCCTCCTCCACTGAAGTTAATCTTGTTCCCCTTTGTAATAAATATGCTTTCGCAGGAAGGTGCTTTTAAGCTATGTAAATACAGTATCTTGTTCCTCAGCAAACTTTTGATTAATTAATATGATTTCCTATTGTATTTGTGGGTTATAATGTTACTATCTGATCTAGTTGGATACTTGTCCCCACCCAAATCTCATGTTGAACTGTAATCCTCAGTGTTGGAGGTGGGGCCTGGTGGGAGGTGTTTGGGCCATGGGAGCGGATTCCTCAAGAATGGCTTGAACCATCCCCTTGGTGGTAAGTGAGCTCTTGCTCTGAGGTCACATGGGATCTGGTCATTTAAAAGTGTGTGGCATTTCTCTTGCCCATCTTTCACTTGCTTTCATCACCATGGGATGTGCCTGTTCACCCTTCACCTTTCACCAGGATTGAAAGTTCCCTGAGAGTTCACCAAAGGCTAAGCAGATGCCAGCACCATGCATCCTGTAAAGCCTGCAGAACTGTGAGCCAACTGAACCTCTTTTCTTTGTAAATTACCCAGTCTCAGTTATTTTTAGCAATGCAAGAATGGCCAAATATACTATCATTATTTATTTTGAGGCCCAATTTGTCTTAGATTTGACTATGAGAGCCCTTTCAAGCTGGCTTTTGTGTCCTTTTGAGATGATTTCATTATTCTTGGAGTACTTCCTTATTTTTTTGGTACAAGATGCTCTAAACTAATGTTGTACTTTCCCTGCCTTAGCCCTGGAATCAGTCATTTCTACAAGGAAACATGGTTCCTTTTAGTGGAGAATGGTGTTTAGAAACTAAGATTTAAGTGATAGGTGTGTTCATTACTATTGGAGTGTCACTGCACTCATGCTGTTTCAGTGGACAGATGAATATCTGTATGTGTTTGTGTGTTTGTAAATTTACGTCTACATTTATTTCTATATATATGCATATATTTTGAAAACAGAGTTTAGCCTGATGCCTGTGCTTTCTGTCTAATATCACAAGATTCATTCTAGTTTTCTCCCTTTCCATATTAGTAACTCCATTCTTGGGTACTACGAAACCTGGCTCCCATTTTCCTTACTATATTTACTTATTTGCTCAACCCACCTGTATGTAGTCAATCTTCCATCACTGTTTCTGCCCTCTTCCCCACACAGATACTCTCCTTACTCCTCTTGTGTTCTGATACTTGCACCAGTTGGAAACACTGTGTGGAAGCTCTCTCCATCCCACCCCAGCTCTGACAACCTGTGCTGAGCCACCCCCATTTCTGGACATCCCCCTTACCCGGCTTGGGCTCTGGCCCCTGCTGTGGAGAACCACAGTTTCCTCTACTCCCTGCCATAGCCACCTGCTTTACTCCAACTTGCCTATGGGCATTAAGACTGAATTGTTCAGGAAGGGAAGGAAGAGGAGAGGAAGAGGAGGAATATGAAAAAGTGTAAAAATGTTAACTTTTTAATGATATTGTAAGATGGAGGAGATGGAAACAAGACTTGATAATTTTGATTGTTTTGACTAAGTAAATCTTTTAATATTCAGAAAGAAGCCTCTAAAATGGAAAATAAATAAATCTAATAATAGATCAAATTGACAACAAACATAGCAAGAAAATAATTATTTCAAATGCTTTAGAAGACAATAACTGTACATGCTTAGTTGGATATATTTTTGGGACAAGAGAGATCTTAAATTCAATTCAGGAGCTTAAAGCAAGTTATACTGGAATTTTTTATTTTGAAACTATTTGATGTATATTGCAAGATAAGAAAATAAACTATATTCATGTTGTTAACCACTAAGATTTTTATGATAAGAGAAAAGCAATGTAAGTATAAAAACAAAAAATGTTAAAACACCCATGTTATTAAATTTGTATTGGAAATTTCAATATGAATATATAATTTAAAAATATATACATATGGTTGGGTGTGGTGGTTCATGCCTGTAATCCCAGCACTTTGGGAGGCTGAGGCAGGTGGATCACGAGGTCGGGAGATCGAGACCATCCTGGCTAACATGGTGAAACCCCATCTCTACTAAAAATACAAAAAATTAGCTGGGCGTGGTGGTGGGTGCCTGTAGTCCCAGCTACTTGGGAGGCTGAGGCAGGAGAATGCGTGAACCAGGAGGCGGAGGTTGCCGTGAGCCAAGATCGCACCACTGTACTCCAACCTGGGAGACAGAGCGAGACTCCATCTTAAAAAAAAAATATATATATATATATATATATATACACACATACACACACACACACAGACACACACACACACACACATATATACATACACATATATACATAGATATCCCCCCTCACCTCTGTTCATTGAAAGGGAGGGCCTAGAAACATTGACAACCCAGCAGAGGTAAGTACTCCTAGCACTTAGATTTTGATGACTAAATACCATTCCCCATTAAAAGAAACCAGGGTCTTTGGAGAAATGGCTGATTTTGGGTGTGGGTGAGGGATTGTACAAGGTGAGCCCAGGACATCTTGCTTTGTGCCAGAAAAAGAGCCAGTTTATTAAGCGTTCTTAATGGCTAAAGATGGAACTATTTGAGCTTCAAAAAGATGACTGCAATGGAATGAAACACACTGAATGTATAAAAATCTGTAACTCTGTAAAATGATATTCAGAAAAGAGAAAACCAGAGAACAAAGGAAAACAAAATATCATTTGTCACCTACTCCTTACTCTGAAAAATGATAATTCAAAGTTAATGATTATTTATTTACCTTGACTTTTCAGTAGAAGCAGTTAATGAGACAAATCTCTCTCCTCTTTTGCTCTTTCTCTCTTAAAGACTGCCAGCTAAGAAGTATAGAAGGAATGGAAGAAATAGAAAATCACCATTTTGCAACCATTAATGAAGTAGTTGATTTGAGACAAGAATCATTCAATGGATGATGAAACCATTCGGTGACAGATGAGTGGAGACTTGGATACGCTAGTGCTGCTGAAGTATTACTCCATAGATTATTTGATGGTTGAACAAAATGAAACTTTACAATGGAGGGCTGAAGCTGTCTCTGGCTTACTGAAAATGGGTCAATTAGATATGACACACCTCACAATGTGTTGCAATATTACACAACATCAGTAATGATGTCTTATCTAAAATGTAAACTTACAATCTCTAGATTTAAATGTATGGAATGCATGGGTTAGTGGAATAAATTAAATGACACTACAAATTCAGCAGTTGGACAAAATCTGAAAGTAGCCTATTGTGTTAGTCTGTTCTCGCATTGCTATAAGGAAATACATGAGACTGGGTAATTTATACAGAAAAGAGGTTTAATTGGCTCACAGTTCTGCAGGCTGTATAGGAAGCATGGCAGCATCAGCTTTTGGGGAGGCCACAGGGAACTTAGAATCATGGCGGAAGGCAAAGGGAGAGCCAGCCCTTCACATGGTTGGAGCAGGAGAAAGAGAGTGAGAAGGGGGAGGTGCCATAAACTTTTAAATAACCAGACCATGTGAGGACTCTATCAGGAGAACAGCACCAAGTTTAGCATCAGGATGGTGCTCAACTGTTCATGAAGGATCTGCCTCCATGATCCAATCACCTCCCACCAGGCCCCACCTCCAACACTGGGGATTAAAATTTGACATGAGATTTGGGTAGGGACAAATATCCAAACTACATCAGCTATTCTGAGGGACATCTGGCCTGGTCTCTTCATCAGGTTGATGTCATGTCAAATAAAGGGTGCAGGGAGTTGGGAGAGCACTCATAAAGGTTATACAACCAGATGTAATACATGGACTTTGATTGGATCTTGGTAAGAACAAACTGGGAATAACACTTTTCTGTAAAGCTATTGGCAAGGTTTAAATATGAGTCAGGTGTTAGATGAGGATAATAAAGAACAGTTAATTTTGGTATTGATTTTAGTAGGGAAAATGTTCTTATTTTCATGATGTCTATATAATTTGTACAAAATACTTTAGCAAAAAAGTTGAGGCAAACATGGTAAAAATGTTAACAACTGACAATCTAGGTAGTGGATATATGAGTGGTCATTAGACAATTCTCCATCTTTCTTTTTTTTTTCTTTTTTCATTTCTTTTTTTTTTTTTTTTCTTGCGACAGAGTTTCACTCTTGTTGCCCAGGGTGGAGTGCAGTGGCACAATCTTAGCTCATAGCAACCTCTACCTCCCGGGTTCAAGCAATTCTCCTGCCTCAGCCTCCTGAGTAGCTGGGATTATAGGCATGCACCACCATGCCCAGCTAATTTTGTATTTTTAGTAGAGACGGGGTTTCTCCTTGTTGGTCAGGCTGGTCTCGAACTCCCGACCTCAGGTGATCCACCTGCCTCGGCCTCCCAAAGTGCTGGGATTACAGACACAAGCCACCGTACCAGTTTTTTTTTTTTTTTTTTGAGACAGAGTCTCACTATTGTTGCTCGGGCTGGAGTGCAATGGCACGATCTTGGCTCACTGCAACCTCTGCCTCCCGGGTCCCAGCAATTCACCTGCCTCAGCCTCCCGAGTAGCTGGGATTACAGGCACCTGCCACCATGCTCAGCTAATTTTTGTATTTGTAGGAGAGACAGGGTTTCACCATGATGGCCAGGCTTGAACTCCTAAACTCAGGTGATCCACCCGCCTCAGCCTCCCAAAGTGATTACAGGTGTGAGCCACTGAGCCTGGCCAACAATTCTCCATCTTTCTATGTGTTTGAAAATATTCATAATACCAAGTTAAAAATAATTCTGACTCCTAGGCCTCTTGACTTATTGAATGAGACTGAATCCTACCAGGTATCTTCATTTTATCAAGTATCTCTAGCAGGAAATAAATAAATTAATGTCTTAAAATAAAAAAAAAATAGACTTTATTTTTTAGAGCAGTTTTAGGTTCACAACAAAATTGAGAGGGTATTACAGAGATTTCCCATATACCCAGTAACACACGTGTACAGCCCTCTCCATGATCAACATCCTGCACCAGAGTGGCACATTTGTTACAATCCATGAAGTAACATGAACTGAGACATCGTTATCACCCAAAGTACACAGTTTACATTCAGGCTCACTCTTGATGTATATCCTGTGAGTTTTGACAACGTATAATGATGAATGTTTTTTTCTTCTGTGTGATCTTCAAATAATGTTCAACAAATATTTACTGGGTGTCTACTATGTGCCAAGCGCTTTTCTGGGTGCTTAAGATTCAGCAGTGAGCAAAAGAGATGCAGGGGATCTTAAACCCATGGAGCTTGGCATCCTGCCTTGCCCATAGTAGGCCCCTTTAATAAAACAAAATACCTTTAAAAGTTGTTAAAAATAACACAAACACAGAAAACTGCATTAAACAAATGAACAGCTTAGTGAACTTTTAGAAAGTAACCTCCTTCCCTGTAATTCTCCCCCTAGACCTAGTACCCTGCCATCCGGTCAAGAGTCTCCCATGTACCACCCACCCCCACCCCAGCACAATCCCGCTTCAAAGGTATATCGTGTAGAACGCCATTGCAGGGAGCAGAGACAAAGTTCAGAACTCTGCCCTTAAAATTCTTCTACCTACTGTACCCCTCAAAAGTGAGATCTTAAATTTTTTTTCTTTGGTTCAGAAGGTTTTCAGCTTCAGACTTTCACTACACTGAGTACAATTTAGACATGCATTATTAGCCATGGGATTTTCACTTTATAATATCAAGTAAATGGAGCAGCTTGGGGGCACACTCATTCCTGATTCACAGCTAATTCTGTGGACATAATGTCACAACGAATCTCCCAGACACATAATTCTGTCATGGTGGGATAAAGAAATTAAAACATAATTTAAAATAACCTCAGTGCCAGCTTCAAATGAGTGAAGTTAAGGTCCCGAGAGACTGTCTGCAGAAGCTTCATTATGTTGCAGTCGTGTTGAAAGGTGACCCAAGGCATTGCTTGTTACCTGGGCTGGTGGATCAAATGAGAAATAAGCTTTGCTATTTTTTTAAAAAAAACTTTAATATTATCTTCCATTTTATATGATTTTTTCTACCTTCAGACTTAGGTCTTTCAAGACCCAGAACTGAAATACTGTAAAAACGGATAATGTGTTCCCTGTCTATTTTCAGAGTGGCCAAATCTTGGTACCAACACAAGGATTGAAACGTAAAGCTGCATGCATTTTATTTGAAAGTCTCAAAGGTCTAACCCTTGCAATTTTTGTTGGGGGAGGGTAGAGCTACAACAAGTTTATTAAAAGAAAAGTGCAGTGAGATTTGTTGAAAGCTCAAAAGAAAGGGAAAACTTAGACGCTGCCCCTCAAGTACAGAAACAAGTGCCAAGTGGACATTAGACATTTTGGGGATGTCATAGTCAGATGGTGTGCTCATCTTCCAGTTTTTTCTGGCAAAGATCTGCTGGTCAGGGAGAAGGACTTCTTCATCTTGAATCTTTGCCTTGACATTCTCAATGGTGTCACTGGGTTCGACCTCGAGGGTAATGGTCTTACCTGTCAAGGTGTTCACAAAGATCTGCATTGTCAAGTGGCGATGGCAGCAGTGCACAAGAAGAACAGCGGCTCAACTCCCAGCTTTGATGGAACTCTGATAATTTTTAATGCACAATAATATGATGCCATCCAAGCTGTTGTGTGCATTAAATAAAACAATAAATACACAGTGCAGTTTGGAGCACACCACAGGAGTGAAGAAAGAATTTGGGAGGCAGCTGAAGTTGGCTGGAAGGGGTCTAGACTGGGTGGGAAATGAGCTTTCTCTTCCAGCATCTCCACTTCTTAACTTGATGGCTTCGGCCCATCTTGACTTGGTGAAGCCTCAGTCTCTTCCTGGGTAAATGGGGGAAGACACCAGTTTCTCACAGGGATTCTATGCCAGGTAATGGTGACACCTACCTGTGACCTAGTGCCACTGTGTCTCCACGGCTCTCATCTATTCTCCACATGTCTACCTTCTCATGCGACTGATGAGTAAATACAAAATGTAGGATATGTAAGCTTTTTAAAAAGGGAGGCGGCCAGGCACATTGGTTCATGACTGTAATCCCAGCATTTTGAGAGGCCGAAGAGGGTGGATCACCTGAGGTCAGGAGTTCGAGACCAGCCTGGCCAACACAGTGAAACTCTGACTCTATTAAAAATACAATAATAAATAAATAAATAAATAAATAAAAAATAAGCCAGCCATGGTGGCAGGTGTCTGTAATTCCAGCTACTTGGGAGGCTGAGGCAGGACAATCGCTTGAACCTGGGAAGCGGAGGTTGCAGTGAGCCGAGATCGTGCCATTGCACTCCAGCCTGAGCAACAAGAGTGAAACTCCATCTCAAATAAATAAATAAATAAATAAATAAATAAAATAAAAATAAAAATAAAAGGGAGGCATTTTTGCCATTTCCTCTCTCTCTCTCTCTCCCAAGACAGGAGGCATCCCAATTGCATACAGGTCCTCATTTAATAATTTTAATCCTTTTCAAGTTACTTAATCTCTCTAAACCTTAATTTCCTCACACATAAAATGGGGATTAAATTAATGCCTTTCCACTGGACAGTAGTGAGGATTAAATGAAATCATGCATCTTTGTTTTTCTTGGTGGTGATGAGTCTGGAATGTCACATAAGGTCTTGAATCTGAGGCACAGCTGTGCTGAGAGGACACCCGCCTCCTGCCTCCCAGTGTGAGGCAGAGATGTGTTTCTTGAAGGCAGCAGCTGAGGCTACAGGATGACAGATATGGCTTGAAGCATGGGATCAGAACTCACTCTACAGCCCAGGCTCTGCTCAGCAAGACCCTGGAAATAGCAGCACTGCTGGGGACAGCACAATTGTATTGTCCTTCCCTGTCTATTTTTCACTTCCTCCCTCGGGCAGTAAATGTCTCTCAGCTATTCCTGCTCACCATCTTCCTGGGGGTTGAGAGCTTGACACTTGAAATTTTAATAAGGAATAATAGCCACATTTGGCCTTTTTTCCCATGTACAAAGCTTTACATTTGTTTGCTTTCTGGAACAAAAACAAGTGTGTCATGTTGTCAGTCTTGGGCTGGACATGAAATAAAACAGTCAAATTGAGATGGAATGTCAGCAAGAAGGTTGAGTTTTGGCTGTGGGGTTTCCAAGCGTGAGCTTCCTGGCCCCTGTGGCACTGGCAAGAGTGGCTCCTCTCAGAAGGAGCTAACAGCACAGGCTATTTCTCTCTGGAAGTTTCTCAAAGAGTCTGTTGCATCTAAAAGCTATTTGGCCATGTTCCTAATTTGAATTCTGTCTACATTTGTTTCTCCCTGTGGTGCTCATTTGAATGCAGGCTGTGTGCCCAACGACTAGAGGCTATTAGGCTGCTCCAAGGGGCACCAGAAGACCCTCATATCCCTGAATATCTTCCCTGCCCACGAGCCTAAAGTTCTGTCATTAGCCATTATCTGCAGAAGTTCAATGTTGAAATGCTGCGGGGACAGGGGTGGGGGAGCGAGCGCGGTGTTCCATCCCATTGACTCAGTTCCCTGCCTTGGACTGGCTGCGGCTGGGCTCCAGCAGATTCCTTCCCGAGGCTCAGAGGCATCAGGGCCCCTGTGGCCTTAGCGCAGTCTTTTGCACACTGCTCCCAATTCTCCCTTCCTTTTCCTCTCTGCTCATGTGTATTTCATTTAATGCCGAATCTGACAACTGTTGTTTCCCCCTCTGAAAAAAGTATAAGTACTTTTCTCTTTGTGAAATACATTTTATGGATGAATTGCTTCCTTTTTCATTGTAAACTTTACTGGAATGTCAAATGTGTTAAAAAGTACAAGAGCTTTCCTCTCCCTTCTGCCCCTGGGAATGAATATTCCCAGCAGACAGCAGACTTCTCTTCTAAATTCTCTCTGCTTTGGCAAAAACAAGTAAATAAACTAACACCTTTTCTTAACTAGTTGTGTGATGTATGAGCAATCCTCATAGAAAATGAGACACAAAAATTTCTTTTCCTTCCTTACAAATATGGTAAGTCACTTTGAAACTATCATTTCTTCTCTTCCTTCCTTTTTCTAGTGAAATTAGAATGAGTTTCTAATAATAAAGTTTATTTATATATTTCTGATTATTGGTAACTAAAGTGTTTATATATATGCTCATGTGAACTAATAGGTATGTGACAATATATTTAGTGGGTTTCTTTTTCCTTTATCTGGTGATTCATGTCACTCATTCAATCACTTTCTCATTCATTCAATAAGTAGTTTTAAATGCCTCCATATATTAGACATTATGCTAAGCCTACTATGGGGATAGTATGGGGCACACATGGCCACAGGGAAAATACTACATTTTCCAGCCATCTGAGCATCTATATGTAGCTGTATGTTGCAGGTTGGATTGTTACTATTACTCCGAGATGGAGTTTGGAGGGTAAGGGCTTATTATGGGGTGACTCACCATCCAGTGGTGCCTGCACTGTTCTGAGATTTAGGAGGCTAAGTTCTAATATTAGTTCTGCCCCTCAGAAGCTGTGTGGTCATGAATAGATCAGTTCACCTCTCTGGACCCAGTTTTCCAACGGCAAAATCTAGAAGAGTTACACATTCTATAAGATTCTTAAGAGTTTTAAGCAGTAGCTGCCATTTCATCGGAAGGGCACAGTAATGATGATGTTACTGCTTATGCTTGTATAAATACTTAATTACTAATAAAATAGAAGGCAGAAAACCTCAGTCTACATGAGATCCCGTGAAGTAGACTGACAAGGAGACATTATTCCAATTTTACCAATAAGAAAGTAGATTTAGAGAGCTTAAGCAACCTACTTAGGAACACATGATAGTCAAATTTGCTTCAGCAGTATCATCAGATTAGAAGTGTCAGATGGTTCCTCCACCCTGGTATCCAGCGGCTTTGGAAATAGTCTTTGCTTGGAAGGAAGGCGACTGATATTTATTGAATGCTTGCTCTGTCCAAGGCATCAGTAATATGTTATTTTGCCTGGATTTTTTTCACTGTGTGTGGTCATATTCCTATGGTGTTACGTATTATCAATTTATCATTTCACATTACCATGTTACAAATGAAATACTGAGGTTCAGAAAGGTTATGTGGCTTGTCCTAGGAAGAGGAAGAGATGGATTTAAATTCTGTCTTCTCTCACTGCAAAGTCCAGAACTGGCAGGGATCATGAAACAGCACTGTCTACTCTAGTTTTCCAGTGGGCCATCAAAATAGGGTTTTCCTCAAATGAGGGTGGTCCTGGCTGTGCAATTCCAATTCCAGCCCAATCGTTCCAATGTCTACAGACCTTCTTCGATGAAGTATACATGCCCATCTTTATGGAGGTTCATGGAAACCCCATGTTAATTTTGCTGTTGACCATTTAATGTATCTGTGATCCAGGCCACATTTCTTCACATAGTGGTCATTTTAAAACGAGCATTTAAGCAGTCTTATTTATTAGTCATGCCTCCTCTGACTGACAGACACAATTTGTTAAGTCAGTTCATAGTCAAACTTATTTATTATTAAAATATTACTGAAATATAATCAATTTCCAGATTTATAGGGTTTATATGAGATCCCACAGTGTTGATACATCATCCACTCTAATATTTAAATGTTTAGTTAGGTTCTAAAAAAATCATTTTGTCCTACTTTCTAACATTTATTTTGTCATAAAGTTTATTTGGCTTAATGGCTGGTTAAATATCCCCCATAAGAAACTTTTTGCAACTCCACATTTTATTTTTAGAAGAGGACAGAAAGTGATAAATATGCACAGAGTGGAAAGTTATGGGAAAGAACACTTTGCAGCTATTGGTAACTTTGGGCAAACCATACATAGTGTCAGATACCTGAGAAAAGTTCAGTCTTGTGGGCGAATGAGTGTGGATGTTTACTGGAAAATCAGCACTGGATTTAAACATCCAATAGATTTAAAAAATACTCTCAGTGAATTTTTTTCTTTCCATTTTGAAATGTGTGATTCATTAATAAAACATTATATTTAGGTAGATGCAGCTGAATCAAGGTTTTCAGTAGACATTTACATAAAAGTTTTTCAGTGGATATTTACATAAAGTTTATTTCCTCTTTAAGTAAGAATTTTGAGTTTCGGAAGAACTTCAGAGGAAATTCAGTTCTATCCTTTTGATAGAGGTTCATAGATGAAGTGACTTGCTGAAGTCCACACAGGTAGTTAGGTGGAGGTGGAAACAGACATGGTCTCTTCACTCTGACGGGGCTGTTGTTCCTGCTCCAAATGCAGCAAGCGTTTGTAGGAAACAGGAAACAGGAAACAGCTATAGGAAATAGGAAACAGGATATTTATGCATTGATTAATAGAGAGTTATTCAATTACCCACTGATGAAGGACTGATGATTTTTTTTTATGATGCTACAAACTTGTAAAAATTCCAAACACTATGCATGTGTATAAAAGTGTATAAAAATGAAAGTCCACCACTTCCTGGCCTCCTCCAGTCCCACTCCTCAGAGCTCATCATCACAATAGCCCAGTACACACCCATCCAGATTTTTCTATCCACATTTAAAACTCTTCTCTCGGCCGGGCACGGTGACTCACGCCTGTAATCCTAGCATTTTGGGAGGCCAAGATGGGCAGATCATGAGGTCAAGAGATCGAGACCATCCTGGCTAACACAGCGAAACCCCGTCTCTACTAAAAATACAAAAAAATTAGCTGGGCATAGTGGCGGGCGCCTGTAGTCCCTGGCATTGATGGCTGCCACCTCTGTCCCTGGCCCAGCTAGCCTCCCCTTCCAATTCAGCTCCGGTTGCTCCTCAGTGGGACCCTCCTCTATTTGGATCTTCTTTGGGTCTTCTTGCCATTCATCAAACACCCTACCACCTTCCCATCTTTGCTTGTGTCAAACTTACCCGCCCCCGACCCCTAACCTCAAGTCTCCCCCGTGACACCACCTCCACTCCTCCTGGGAAATCAGAGGAGGGCAGCTTGCTAGGTTCCTGCTGGAACCCACCTCCCTGCAAACGAAGCAGTTCCTTTATGTGGTCTTAAAACAAAAGGAGGCAGTGTGGCCCCCAGAGTTGGGGCTTGGACTCTGAATCCTGAAAGCTGGGTTCTACCTCATAGTGCGTGATCTTGAGCAGGCACTTGAGGCTTTGTTTCTTCACCTCTAAAGCAGGGGAAATAATTATTCCTATTTCATAGGGCACTGATTAAATGATATAATGTTGGTAAAGTGGTTAGAACAGTGCTTGGTGCATAGTAAGCGTTCATTAAATAGTAGCATTATTATTTTCTTTGTTGTTAATATTATTAGAATCCCACTTCCTTTCATCTTGTTTAGGACATCATTGCAGCAATTCTCTGAATCCTGAATCATCAGTTTTACTCTCCACTGGGTCGTTTCTGTTGGCATACACATGGGTGGTTGTTTCTCCCACCTTAAAAAACAAAACCAACTTAAATTAACAATACTCCCAACCCCTTTCTGCCAGCTTCTCCTGACCTTCCTCCCCACTCTCTTCTCCCTTTTACAGCAAAACTCAGAGAGGGTGTTCTCCGTATTCCAGATCCCCGACTCCTCGTCTCCACTGCTCTCTCGAGCTCACTCTGCTCAGGCTTTGCTCAGTTGCTCTTGCCGAGAGCCCTGTGACCTCCACATTGCCAAATGCAGTGGCCACTGAGAATCCCCCTCTGGCTTTGCCACAGCTTTCTCTCCTCTGGGAAGCCCCTGATTTTGCTCTCACTTCCTCAGCCAGTCTCCTTTGTTGTCTTCTCCTTAGTTTGACACCTCAAGTGATGGGGGGCCCTGGGGCTCAGTCTTCGGACCGCTTTCCTTTTCCATCTACACTGACTAGTGAGCTCATCTATCTTGTGACTTTAATATCTAAGTGTGGACACTCTTCAATTTATATCTCTGGCCTGGACTTCTCTCCTGAACTGCAGACTCATATAGCACCCGCCCACCTGGCAGCTCCACTTGGATGTCCAACAGACATCTCAAACTTGATGTATCCAGAACCAAACTCCTGATCTTACCCAACTCCCAGCCTGGCCTTCCCTATCAGCTCAGGGCACCTCCTTCCTTTTAGTTGCTTAGGCTGAACTATTTGGGGTTGTGCTTATCTCTTCTTGTGTCAGCAAATCTGACTGATTGTACTTTAAAAATATATCCAGAGTCTGACCACATCTCATCATATCCACTATGCTCATTCTGGTCTAAGTCACCATTGAGTTTTTCCGATACATACCAGATTTGTGTAATCTCCTTCTACATGGTGCTACGGCCCCAGACTCCCCATGGTTAAATGTGAAATGTTGAATTGGATCCCTTCACTCCTCTGTTTTAATCCCTCTAAAGGCTTTGCATCTCATCCCGAGTAAAAGTCAAGGTGATAGCGAAGGCCCCCAAGGCCCTACATGATCTGCCTTCCTCCCACCCCACTCCCTCATGGCCTCATTACTTTCAATGCCTTATGTATAAATCTCTGCTTTGCTCACCTCTTTTGAGTTCCTCCTCAAACATGTCAGGCATGTTCCTACCTCAGGGCCTTTGCACTTGCTGCTCTTTTTTTCTGAAACACTCCCCCAAATTTTTACTTTTTTCTAAAATTTGTATCTTTCTCAGTGAGGTCTTTCCTGGCCACTTTATTTAAAATGACTTCCCAGTCGAGCATGGTGGCTTATACCTGTAATCCCAGCATTTTGGGAGGCCAGATGGGCAGATCACTTGAGGTCAGGAGTTCAAGAACAGCCTGGTCAAAATGGTGAAACCTTGTCTCTCCTAAAAGTAGAAAGATTAGCTGGGTGTGGTGGCACACCCTTGTAGTCCCAGCTACTTGAGAGACTGGGGCAGGAGAATCACTTGAACCCAGGAGGCGGAGGTTGAAGTGAGCCAAGATGGCACCACTGTACTCCAGCCTGGGTGACTGAGTGAGACTCTGTCTCAAAAAATTAAAAAATGAAATGACTTCCCCTCCCCAACTGGCATTCTCTTTTCCTCTTTTATATTCTGCGTCTCCCTGGTATTTCTAATACTTATGGTTGTTTAACTCTACAATTCATTTACTAATGGTGTTTTTGTCTATGTCTGGACTTTTGTCTATTTTGTTCTCTCTAGCACCTAGAACAGTGCCTGACACATAATGGGCACTCAGCAAATGTGTGCTGAGTGGCTGAATGAACAAATTAATGAGGAAATGGGTGGAGCAGGCAGATTTTTTGAGGGATATGATCTTTTGATGACTTGGAGCCCCAGTTTGCTGGGTAAGAAGCTCGTCATATTTGTACTTATGGAGAAAATGAGACTTGGGAGATTCAGTCACAATAATTAAACATACAGGTGGCTGGTCTGTTCTAGCTTTTTGTTTTTTTTCATAATGAGCCATACCTGGCCCATATTCAGCACCAGCTGCTGGAGAATGGAATTCCCCTCTTGGTATACGTGTCTGCTTAGGAGCCCAAAGGCTCCTCAGGGGAGTGCCCAACACACACAGAATTAGAGGAAAGAGATGTAATTCTTAAGAGTTAGTTTTGACTGGGTGTGGTGGCTCACCCCTGTGATCCCAGCAATTTGGGAGGCCGAGGCCACTTGAACCCAGGAGTTCAAGGCCAGCCTGGGCAACATGGCAAACACCTGTCTCTACAAAAAGTACAAAAAGTAACTGGGCGTGTGGCGTGCAACTCTAGTCCCAGCTACTCAGGAGGCTGAGGTAGGAGGATCAATTGAGCCTGAGAAATGGAGGCTGCAGTGAGCCATGATCATGCCACTGCATACCAGCCTGGGTGACAGAGAGAGACCGTATCCTCCCTCCACCCCCAAAAAAGAGTTATTCTTAAAAGACATTTCTCATTTATGATTCTGTATTTACGATTATTTTGGTCTGAAGAATAAGAAAATACCAAAAGCCCCTTTATTTGTTACTTCCTACTTTCTAACTTTTTCTCTGTTAGGTGTGGGCTATCATCTGTGTGTGCCTTTGCCATTGACAGTGCCTTCATTTCATCATTTCTCACTTTCACTTTCCAAGTCTTAAATGCTACAGACTTTCACTGACTTTCCTTTAGTTTCTCTTAGCTTCGCTAAGAGGCCCATCTTTTAAAGTCCTATGAAAAGGGTTTCAAGTTTAATAGCCTCGCTTGCAGTTTTCAGCTGAGAACATTTCCTCATTGCTTAAAGGAAATGAAATTGCTGATGAGTATCTTTAGCCACTGGGCCTAGTCTGACATTTTTTCATACTGGTAAGCACCAATCAACAACCTCATAACTTCAGTGTACTTCATAGACATAGTCCCATCTGGTTAGACTCAAAGAACATTGGACCTCATTTTAAAATATGACAACCATGTCATGGGCTATAGGCATTGCATTTCAATATTTCGTCTTTCTTCTCTCAAGCCTGCAGGTCTGCATTTCCAAGGCTGGCATTTTACACGAGGAGCAAGTGAGCTTCAGTCCTGGCTTCTCCATGACCCCTGTGTGCCCTCCAACTAGCTTAACCTTTGACTGACCTTTCCGTGACGTTTTACTATATGACAGTAGCCATCTTTGGGTCAGCATGAATGACCTCCTTATGGATTCATAGTTTTTGGTATTTAGAGAAATCAGCTTTTTACACCACGGTGAGAGTTAGAATTGGCTGGCACATCTTTTGATGATGCAGCTAACATTGTCTGGTGGCATAAACCAGGGCTGTGTTCTGGGCCCCCTTTTTACATATTAAACATTAATAATTTGAAACTGACTTTGATTAATTTCTCCTGGTTATGGAAAATAGGCAAATGAGTCTCCTTCTGTACATCAATATTATTGTCACAGCCTGGAAGTGGCCTCTGTGGGTGGTTCATCCTGTGATGAGCCCACTACCAGAACGACTAGTTTTAGACAAATGATTTTGCAATTAAAATATTATTGTGGTGGGTGTTCCCCAAATGTCATGGTCCTAAATTTAATAATTCCATTCAACCAGCTATTTTTTTTAGTTATTTAAAGCAACAGTATCCCAACTGTTTTAACCCATTCATGCTTGAGGCTGCAATTTTTTTGAATTTTTGCAATCAGACCTTGGTGATGACCTTGAGCAGTAGGATATAAATAACTCCCACATGCTTAGCATTCAATTATTGGAAAGCATAAATTACCTACCTCATTAGTGAAAGGAAAGTGTCAATATGCTCTCTCAATCTATATGGATTCATTAATAAATGATACACAGTGCTATTATATTAGTATATTATTCATATTATAAAGATACATAAAGTAGCAATTTAAATGAATGAGATAAAAATGAAATAAATGGGCTGGACGAGGTGGCTTATGCCTATAATCCCAGCACTTTGGGAGGCAAAAGCGGGCGGATCACGAGGTCAGGAGATCAAGACCATGGTGAAACCCTGTCTCTACTAAAAAAATACAAAAAATTTAGCTGGGCGTGGCAGCGGGCGCCTGTAGTTGCAGCTACTCGGGAGGCTGAGGCAGGAGAATGGTGTGTACCCGGGAGGTGGAGTTTGCAGTGAGCCGAGATCTCCCCACTGCACTCCAGCCTATGCGACAGAGTGAGACTCCATCTCAAAAAAAAAGAAAAAAAAAAGAAATAAATGATTTTTCTTATTTTATTTATTAATAGAACAATATCACTCTATTATGATGATGAACGTTCTGGCTGCTTCATTTTTAAAATCTCTTGCTAATCCTGATGGCTTCATGCTCTCATTAGCTAATATCACAGGCAAAATACACACTCAAAGCAAGGACCAAAATTAATAAGAGTGGAGGTAAATCCATATTTTACATAGCTTTTTGTTAATTTCAGATTTGAGGTTGACTTTCTGTCAGATATGATCAGATCACTGTTTTCCTCACTATGCCACTGATAAAAAGCTTGTCTGTTCTAAGAATTGGAGAAGTACGGCTCTGTCAGACAAGCTTTCTGTTTGCTTGAGCTTGTATTACTGATATTACCTTTAATCCTCTACATTCATGAGAGCTCATTTCATTAAAACTGGATGTTATATTCCATACATCCACTTAACTAGACCCTTCTGAAATCTAACATGTGCCCATTTGGTGACAGTGAACAAAAATGTGCCAACCTTCTGCATAGGGAACTTCCACTTTTCCCTCAAGATACCCAGAGAACTGCAAGGGGCAACCTGGGCAGATAACCATCTTACAAGTTGAGCAGGTGGGGTGCCTCTGTGTCAACTGGAATATGTAAGCGGTATTGAAGTTTACCTTCTTTCATACTGTTGCATATAAATATAGGGATAACTTCTAATGTTTTTCATGCATACCAGTGTCACATGGCCCATGTGGTGTACTGACTCCATTTGGAGAAATATTTGTTACTAACTCATTTTTGGAAGTTCACTGGGAACCAGTGCTCCTCATGAATGGATGTCCCAAACTCTGGGCATTTACATCATACGGTCACAGGTTTGCTTCACCTATATACTATCTATACTTTTATCTAATTAATATTGATAACTCTATGGACTTACTTTTAAAACTTAAATTTATTTAAAAAGGAAACGCCACGTGCCTGACATGAATGGAGAAATCCATACTATTTTTCCTTCTTCTTCTTCCATGAGCACCAGTGATTCTTACCGTGGTCTGAACACAGTCCCTGCTGTTGACCTGGGGTTGAGCTCTCCTGACTTTGCAGCAGAGGTCAGACTGATTCTTGCGCTGCCCACTGCAATACCCAGAAATAACCAGCACTCAGGAGGTGAGGTGACACCATGGACAGGAAGGACATTGGATTGGCACCTGCTGAAGAGCTTCTTAGCAGCTATTATGCTGAGGGTTGGGAAGGTAGGTGTGTGTTGGCCAGCTTTTTACCACCCCAGATCAATTTGTGCACCACCTTTGGGAAACAGCTCTTTATGTATGTATTTATTTATTTATGTTGAGAAGGAGTCTCGCTCTGTCACCCAGGCTGGAGTGCAGTGGCACAATCTTGGCTCACTGCAAACTCTGCCTCCTGGGTTCGAGCAATTCTCCTGCCTCAGCCTCCCGAGTAGCTGGGACTACAGGCATGTGCCACCATGCCCGGCTAATTTTTTGTATTTTTAGTAGAGACAGATTTTCACTGTGTTAGCCAGAATGGTCTCGATCTCCTGACCTTGTGGTCCACTCGCCTCAGCCTCCCAAAGTGCTGGGATTATAGGCGTGAGTCCCCGCGCCGGGCCTATTTTATTTCTAGGAAATATGGAGGCAAATATAAGACTCCAGTATAGTCATGATATTGCCTTTATGGCAACATTTGCATATTTGGGATAGTCCTGTACCCCTCCTAGACCTAGGTCTTGATTACCTACTACCAATTACATTTTTCCTAGTTTTTGTTTATAGTATACTGTTATTTTTGTGTTTGTATTCTTGTGTCAAGCTATCTCAAATCCTTGTGGAACAAGGCAAAGGATATAAATAAATAAAATATCTCACATGACCTTCTCTGCCCCACATGTCACTACTGGCTTCATCTCTAGTTAGCAGATTAAATCTGGTATTTTGTGAAGGAAAGTTCCAAAACAGATGTGTCAGTGATGTCTTATTGTATTAGATCTGCTTTATGACACTTTGTGATTTACAAAATCCTGCACAGAAACCATCTCATTTAGTAAGCATGATAACCCTGTGAAAAGGGCAGACTCGAAGAATTTGGCAGATGTGTCAGAAGTTCAGTTCTGAGCCCAAGTCTCAAGAACTCACATTTTCTCTCTGTTTCTCTCTCTTCTCATTCTCATTTTTTTCTCCCTCTCTTCTTATCTTTCTCTCTCTTATTCCCTTCTTTTCCTCACTCTTCCTCTTCTCCCCTCCTGTCCTCTCTCATCTCTTTTCTCTCTCCTCCTCCTCCCCTGACCCCCGCTGTTGCTTCACTGCTATTATGAGAACAATCCAGGACTAGCCGACTTGGGGTTGAGATAAACTGCATGAAGTAGAGTCACGTTGTCACAGCGGAAAGCATTGGCCCCCTTGCAGCACATCAGCTGACCACAGACGGATGGCAAGGCCCACTGAGATCGGTTGAGCCTGACCCAGATCAGCAGACCCACCTAGCCACATATTTGTGAGAAATAGTAAGTAGTTATTATTTTAAGTCATTATGTTTTGGGTTGGTTCATTACACGCAATCGCCACCTGATACAGAGACTCAGAGACTTAGGTTACGTGACAGAATTGGTGGCAGAGCTAGGAGTAGAGTCAGGCTGCTGCTTTTTGTTTGTTTGTTTTGTTTTAAATTTTTCTGGCTACATACTAGGTGTATATATTTATGGGTACATGAGATGTTTTGGTACAGGCATGTAATGTGTAATAATCACATCGAGGAAAATGGGCTATCCATCCCCTAGGCTGCTGCTTTTTCTTGGTCAAGGTGTTTGATACAATGCTCTGCCACTGAACTCATTTACCTATCTTCCCCTTGACCAGCTGACCTCTTGTCCTCCGAAAAGTGACCTCTGGTGCATTTTGTCCCTCAGGGAGTCAATCGTGGCTACATGGGTGGATGGATGAGCATTGTTTGGCAAAGAAGATCTATTTAAATTTTGTAAAATGAATCTCTTTTTTAGAAGAAACATCAAACAGTCTTTGGTTGTTCTGTAACTGTCTGGCATCTCCATCTGCCTGTTTTTTACATAAAATTTTCATAAACCAAAATCAAATGCACTTTGATTTTTGCATCTTAGTAGCAGTAATATGAGACCCCACACATTATCATCTAGAGGTCATGAGATCCACCAGAGTAATTTCCTGACATTGTTTTGACTTTCTGGGAAGCCTGAGGGAATGTTTTGAGATGGATGTCCTTCCCACCCCACTTTGGCTTGATGCTTCACTTCTGATTATTGTGGTGCAAAGATCTCAACCTACAGCTTATACTAGGCTTGATTTCTAAGGTCATGCTCATCTGCAGGCTTTGTAAAATCTCCTAACAACATAGTAAGAAAGGTCACTTAACAATAAGACAATTAACATGTTCCCTCCCCATGAATGAATTTTGGTGTAAAAAGAAGCAAAAATAGTGCCAGAAATAAGTTACTGGCTTATAAACATGTTTATTAAATGCATCATACTTGGAGCACCAGATGTGAGGAAGACAAAGGCTAAATGCCAGCAGCAGGGTTGCTTAGTAAATTATTTGGCTTGTTGCTGGTAATGAGAGGCTGTCCTTGGTGGGAGCTGCTGTGAAATTACATGTTTCTGCTGTTTTGTTCCTCAATGAACCATGATCAACTCTAGGAATTGTTTGGATAAGCTTTCCCTTTGGTGTTGATAGAAAAAATAATTCTCTTTAAAAAAAAATCTTGATAAGCCCAAATATTTTTTTTGTGAACTCACAATTTATGTCTTCATCAATAAAAGTGATTAATAAATAAATTTATCAAATGTAATTTGATTGCCTTTAATTCTCCCCTTTCTTCATAGCTTACAAAAAATTCCTGTTGATTTATGCTGAAGACTTAGACTATATAGAAAATAGAACCTAGAAAGATGATACTGTCTGTTAGCATTTCCAGTCATATTTCTGCTGCAGAAATGGGCAAATCTTACAATAAGCCTGCTGATTTGATTAGGCAGACTAGTAATTACACACCGTAGCAACACCCTCATGCACAAGCTCCTATTCACAGATCTGGCATTCTTCCTGTTTCTTCTTTAGAAAAATATTTTCTGGCTTAGTTGAGTAGAATAAGTCATTAGAAACACCAGTAAACAATTCTGTGTGGAGTGTCCATTTGAGCAAGCAGCTGTCCTTTGAAAATTGTCTTTATTGTTTGAGGCTCCCAGTTTTGTAGCCAGGAAGTTATATAAAATCAATTAAGCCAGAGAATCTCTAGGTATTCAGCTCTGAGAACTGTTGCCCCAGCTGCGATTATTTGCTGACGGTGGCAGCTTACTCCTTTATTGCTGTGTTGTTCGGCCCCCGCTTTAGCCTTCACCTCCTGGCAGCACTGCGCCTCCCTTATCCCCCACCCCTCTCGGCTTCTTTCCTTCACCACTCTTGTTGGTGCAGCCCAGGCTGCTGTCTCCCTGGGTCTCACCCCAGCTCCTGCTTTCAAGGGATGCAAGGAGAATGCCCTGCTGGGTTAAGAGGTTGTGGCTTTCAGTTCCTTCTCACCAGCAGGTAGGAAGCTGGAAGGAGGTACCACAAATTGCAGCCGTTGCTATGGCAACCAGAGCTGCTCCTCAGAAATGCTGTTCCAGAGGAAAAGCTCCTTGATCTGTCTTTCTGTGTCTTCCCCTTTCTTTGGCCCTTATGAGGCACCTCAAGTGATCATCTCTAAGAACCCCACCCGCCTCCCCTGCCACAAGGAAGTCATTCACACTGAGGATTCGACAACAGAGGAACCTTCCCGCACTACTCCCCTCAGAGGCATTGTCCTTGAATAAGGCGTACTGCAACCAGAAGAACATGCCATATCATGACGTCTAATATTATAATTCTATGCATCATTTGGCTGGGTGGGGAAAGTATTTTGAGGGGTAGGGTAGGGTAGAGAACTCATTTGTTCATTCATTGAGTGCTTACTGAATACTCACCAGGGAGTACCTGGCAAAATGCTAAGTACTGGGGTTTCAGAGACAAATATGACAATGTTGCTACCTCACAGTCTGGCGAAGAGGCAGATATAAAGAGAAATGTTCACAATAAGGCATTGCACGTGTTTGATAAAAGTCTATCTGGGGCTTCTAGGGCATAAGGGAGGACATGTGTGGGCAGCTGGGAAAGCCACTTGATGGAAGTGTCATGAGAGAGAGACGGTGTGTGGTAAGTGCACACATTACTTTGGAGGACTCTTAAATCTTCTCTTGAATCCAATATCTTACTTTCTTTTTTTTTTATGTGGATGTATTTTTTTTTTATTATTATACTTTAAGTTCTAGGGTACATGTGCATAACGTACAGGTTTGTTACGTATATGTACTTGTGCCATGTTGGTGTGCTGCACCCATCAACTCATCAGCACCCATCAACTCGTCATTTACATCAGGTATAACTCCCAATGCAATCCTTTCCCCCTCCTCCCTCCCCATGATAGGCCCCGGTGTGTGATGTTCCCCTTCCCGAGTCCAAGTGATCTCATTGTTCAGTTCCCACCTATGAGTGAGAACATGCGGTGTTTGGTTTTCTGTTCTTGTGATAGTTTGCTGAAAATGATGGTTTCCAGCTACATCCATGTCCCTACAAAGGACACAAACTCATCCTTTTTTATGGCTGCATAGTATTCCATGGTGTATATGTGCCACATTTTCTTAATCCAGTCTGTCACTGATGGACATTTGGGTTGATTCCAAGTCTTTGCTATTGTGAATAGTGCTGCAATAAACATACCTGTGCATGTGTCTTTATAGCAGCATGATTTATAATCCTTTGGGTATATACCCAGTAATGGGATGGCTGGGTCATAGGGTACTTCTAGTTCTAGATCCTTGAGGAATCGCCATACTGTTTTCCATAATGGTTGAACTAGTTTACAATCCCACCAACAGTGTAAAAGTGTTCCTATTTCTCCACATCCTCTCCAGCACCTGTTGTTTCCTGACTTTTTAATGATTGCCATTCTAACTGGTGTGAGATGATATCTCATTGTGGTTTTGATTTGCATTTCTCTGATGGCCAGTGATGATGAGCATTTTTTCATGTGTCTGTTGACTGTATGAATGTCTTCATTTGAGAAATGTCTGTTCATATCCTTTGCCCACTTTTTGATGGGGTTGTTTCTTTTTTTCTTGTAAATTTGTTTGAGTTCTTTATAGGTTCTGGATATTAGCCCTTTGTCAGATGAGTAGATTGCAAAAATTTTCTCCCATTCTGTAGGTTGCCTGTTCACTCTGATGGTAGTTTCTTTTGCTGTGCAGAAGCTCTTTAGTTTAATTAGATCCCATTTGTCAATTTTGGCTTTTGTTGCTGTTGCTTTTGGTGTTTTAGACACGAAGTCCTTGCCCATGCCTATGTCCTGAATGGTATTACCTAGGTTTTCTTCTAGGGTTTTTATGTTATTAGGTCTAACATTTAAGTCTCTAATCCATCTTGAATTAATTTTCATATAAGGAGTAAGGAAAGGATCCAGTTCCAGCTTTCTACTTATGGCTAGCCAATTTTCCCAGCACCATTTATTAAATAGGGAATCCTTTCCCCATTTCTTGTTTTTCTCAGGTTTGTCAAAGATCAGATGGCTGTAGATGTGTGGTGTTATTTCTGAGGACTCTGTTCTGTTCCATTGGTCTATCTCTCTGTTTTGGTACCAGTACCATGCTGTTTTGGTTACTGTAGCCTTGTAGTATAGTTTGAAGTCAGGTAGCGTGATGCCTCCAGCTTTGTTCTTTTGACTTAGGATTGTCTTGGCAATGCGGGGTCTTTTTTGGTTCCATATGAACTTTGAAGCAGTTGTTTCCAATTCTGTGAAGAAACTCATTGGTAGCTTGATGGGGATGGCATTGAATCTGTAAATTACCTTGGTCAGTATGGCCATTTTCACGATATTGATTCTACCTCTCCATGAGCATGGTATGTTCTTCTATTTGTTTGTGTCCTCTTTTATTTCACTGAGCAGTGGTTTGTAGTTCTCCTTAAAGAGGTCCTTTACATCTCTTGTAAGTTGGATTCCTAGGTATTTTATTCTCTTTGTAGCAATTGTGAATGGAAGTTCATTCATGATTTAGCTCTCTGTCTGTCTGTTACTGGTGTATAAGAATGCTTGTGATTTTTGCATATTAATTTTGTATCCTGAGACTTTGCTGAAGTTTCTTATCAGCTTCAGGAGATTTTGGGCTGAGACAATGGGGTTTTCTAAATATACAATCACGTCATCTGCAAAGAGGGACAATTTGAGTTCTTCTTTTCCTAACTGAATACCCTTGATTTCTTTCTCTTGCCTGATTGCCCTAGCCAGAACTTCCAACACTATGTTGAATAGGAGTGGTGAGAGAGGACATCCCTGTCTTGTGCCAGTTTTCAAAGGGAATTTTTCCAGTTTTTGCCCATTCAGTATGATATTGGCTGTGGGTTTGTCATAAATAGCTCTTATTATTTTGAGATACGTTCCATCAATACCGAATTTATTGAGAGCTTTTAGCATGAAGGGCTGTTGAATTTTGTCAAAGGCCTTTTCTGCATCTATTGAGATAATCATGTGGTTTTTGTCTTTGGTTCTGTTTATATGCTGGACTACGTTTATTGATTTGCGAATGTTGAACCAGCCTTGCATCCCAGGGATGAAGCCCACTTGATCATGGTGGATAAGCTTTTTGACATGTTGCTGAATCTGGTTTGCCAGTATTTGATTGAGGATTTTTGCATCGATGTTCATCAGGGATATTGGTCTAAAATTCTCTTTTATTGTTGTGCCTCTGCCAGGCTTTGGTATCAGGATGATGTTGGCCTCATAAAATGAGTTAGGGAGGATTCCCTCTTTTTCTATTGATTGGAATAGTTTCAGAAGGAATGGTACCAGCTCCTCCTTGTACCTCTGGTAGAATTCAGCTGTGAATCCATCTGCTCCTGGACTTTTTTTGGTTGGTAGGCTATTAATTATTGCCTACTTTCATTTATGGCTAGTTGGGCAACACCTTGGAAGGTCCAGAGAGCCTTTGTGAAGTATAATGTAAATATGAAGCAAAGGCAGCCGGTGATCTCCCCCTTATGAGTCCCTGGAAGGTGGTGATGATAGCCCTGGAAGCAGGGCTGGTGGGACTGGGAATGATCGGGGGTGGGGGCATTCAGAGACCCTCATGGAAAGAAAACCTTCGCTAGAACATTCAGCTAGACCTCGGGGAGGGGAGAGGTGGAATCGCTGGAGACTAGTGTGGGAGGAGTAGTCACAGAGCCCCTGGCTACAGAGCTCCTGGGTGTGTGGTGTTTGGGAACCTGAAACTGCGTGGGGACACTGATGGGAAAAGATCCGTCCGACTATTATTAAGGGCACGTATGTAGTGTTATGGTTAACTGCAGAGCTTTGGATTCCAACAGATCTGAGTTTGTCTTGACTGCCCCAGTAACTGGAGACTCTGAACAAGTAGCAATCCTTCTGGGCCTATTTCTTCAGGTATAAAAGGGGATTATGTCCAGGGGCTGAATTGTGCCCCCCATTCACATGTTGAAGTCCTAACTCCAAGCACTTCAAAATATTACTGTATTTGGAGATAAAGCCTTTAAAGAGGTAATTAAGTTAGAATGAGGTCATGACGGTGGGCCCTAATCCAATATGACTGGTGTCCTTTTAATAAGAGGAAATTTGGACACAGACATGTACAGAGGGGAAATGATGTGAAGAATCAGGGAGAAGACAAACCAGGGAGAGAGGCCTGGAATCGATCCTTCCCTCATGGCCCTGGAAAGAACAAACCCTGCCTACACCTTGGTCTCCAGAACTGTGAGAAAAAATTTTTTTTAAGCCAACCAGTCTGTGATAGTTTGTTATGACAGCTCAAGTTAACTAATCTACAGAGTTATTGAGAGGATAAAATCATCTAATTTATATGATGCACTAAAGCACATGATAATATTCATTATATGGTTGCTATAATTAGCAATAGCAGTAAGGTTGGCTCTACTTTAATTAGGAACAAATCTTAACTCACTTGCATTATTGGATTATTAAGTTTATGAAGATTAATTGATTTCTCTGATTAACTGAGTGTCAGAGGATGCTTTGTTTCCATTCTGATGATTCCATTCTTTTAAACATGCCTGATCCATCTTTATACTAATTAAAATAGAACCCTTTTGTAATTTGCAGGCCTAAGTGCCTCTGTTTGATTAGAAGAGATTGAAACCGCATGCATGCTCTTTCTGGAAAGTTTTGTTTTGTTTTTAGTAAGCCAATTATGTCAATGTTTTCCAATAATTTGCTCCTTTTTTCATAATAAAGTGCTAAAACTCAGGTTAGCTTTAAGGTTCTAGACAATTGGACAGATCCAATGTGTTAGTATTCTTTACTTTCCATGAGTACATTTTGCAAAACATAGTCTTACATATTGCTGTACGCTGTAAGAACTTAAACTTGTTTCTGGAACTTTAATTATAATAAAAAATATGGAAATTGCTATCATTGTCTTCATGAGTTATGGATCAGCTGCTTCTGAACAACTAACAAATAGATCATGTAAACGTTTTTGGTTAGGAGAAACACCATGCTCCCAATAACAACAACAAAAAATACACAAGAAACAATTATATTTACAACTTTCCAGATTATATTTCTCAGTTGGGTTTATGGGAGCTGGTACCAAACAGCAAATTGTACTTTATCACTTGCTTGTTTCCACCGATCTTTTAAGAGAGAACTTTATTTAGCATCTTTCTCTCTCTTGGGTAGGAGGTCACAGAGCAGATGATCTCTATTAGTTCTTATCTATCCAAGAAAATGCTGCGCGTGGAAATTCAAGGAAAGAAGAGTGAGAAAGGATGACTATGGAAAGATACAATTTAGTCTCAGGAGGAGGGAACAAAGGACCAGTGGACCATATCTTTGAAAGATGTGGTGAATTAAAATGCCACTCCTTCAATTCACCTTACCGCATGAATTGGGACTATTCTGAGCTGTACTTGCAACTAGCTTTGGCCAGTAGAATGTGGGATAACAAACACCGTATGATTTCCAAGCAAGGCTTCAAGAGGACTTGCAACTTCTGCTCTCACTTTCTTGCATGCATCATTGCTTTGAGATTTCCATAGAAGGAAGTATAGTCTAGTCACCTTGAAGATGACAGACCACATGAAAAGAGATCCAGATGATAGCCAGCATCAACTGCCAGACATGTGAGAGGGGCCATCTTAGACTCTCCAGCTCCAGTCCCAGGCAGGACCAGGAGATGAACAATCTAGCCAAGTCCATCCCAAACTGCTAATGTGCAAAATCAAGAGTCAGTAAAAGGGATGTTAATTTAAGTCACTAAGTTTTGGGCTGTTTGTTGTATAGCAATAGGTAATTGATACAAAAGCACTTGGGACATAGAAAAAGCATTTTACAAAATTCAACATTGTCATAATAAAAATGCTCAATAAACTAGGAATGGAAGGGAATTTCCTCAACCTGATGAAGGATGTCTATGAAAACCCAGTATAAACATCATACTTAATGGTGAAAGACTAAATGTTTCCTATTTAAGGTCATGAACATCCAAGGATGTCCACTCTTACTACTTCTATTCAGCATTGTACTGGAGATTCTAGCCAGGACAACTAGGGAAGAAAAAGAAGTAAGAGACATCTAGATTAGAAAGGAAGAAGTAATACATATTATTTGCAGGGGACATGATCTTGTATATAGAAAATCTTAAGGAGTCCTCTAAAAATATTAGCAGAAATAAACAAGTTTAGCAAGAAGCAAGACACAAAATCAGTATACAAATATCACTTGCATTTCTATGCACTTGAGCAGTCAAAAAATTAAGAAAATTCCATTTACAGCAGTATCAACAAGAATAAAATACGTTTAAATAAGCTTAGCAAAAGAAGGGCAAAACTTGTAAAATAAAGATGACAAAACATGGTTGAAAGAAATTAAAGATCTAGGTAAATGGAAAGACATCTATGTTCATAGATGAGAAGACTCACTGTTGCTAGGATGGCTGTACTAGTCAAATAAATCTATAGATTCAACACAATTCTTACAATCTTTTTCAAGATCACAGCTGACTTTTTTGAGCAGAAATTGACAGGTTGATCCTAAAATTCATATAGAAATGAAAAAGACTTAGAGTAACTGAAAATTTCTTGGAAAAGAACAAAGTTGGAGGATTGACACTTCCAGATTTTGAAACTTACTACAAACCTACATAATCAAGACACTGTGTTACTGACATAAAAACAGACATATGATAAATGGGATAGAATTGAGAGTACAGAAATAAGACCTTACAGTTATGCTCAACTGATTTTCAACAATGGCACCAAGCCAATTAAATTGAGAAAATACAACATTTTAAAGAAATTATACTGGGACAAATGGATATTCACATGCAAAAGAATAAAGTTGGAATCCTACCTCACATCATTGACAAACTAAAAATTGTTGACAAAAGATCTAAAAGTGTAAAACTCCTAGAAAAAAACTGTAAAAACACATCAAGACATTGGATTAGGCAAAGATTTCTTTGATACAAAATCAAAGGCACAAGTGACAAAAAATATAAAAATTGAATTTTATCAACATTAAAAATATTTATGCTTTAAATTACATTATGAAGAAAGTGAAAGAAAAGTCTGCCTAATGTGAGAAAATATTTGCAATTCATATTTCTGATAAGGGACTTGTATCCAAAATATATAATGAAACTTACTACTCAATAATGAGAGAAATAACCCAATTGAAAAAAATCGGTAAAGGGTTTGAATAGACATTTCTCGAAACAAGATATAAAAATGGCCAATAAGGTCATGGAAAAATGCTCAACATCACTAATTATTAGGAAAATCAAAACTACAATGACATAACACTTTACACCCACTAGTATGGCTATGCTAAAAAACACAAACAGTTGTTGGGCAGGATGTGGAGAAATTGGGGCCCTCATGTTTTGCTGGCAGGAATGTAAAATGGTGCAGCCACTTAGAAAAACAGTTCGGTAGAGTCTCAAAATGTTAAACAGAGTTAACCAATGACCCAGCAATTCCAATCCTATGTGAATTGCTTAAGATAAATAAACATATGTCCAGGCTAAATTTTGTACATGAATGTTAAAAGCAGCATTATTCATAATAGCCAGAAAGTAGACACGACCCAAACTTCCATCAAAATGATCAATAAAATGTCCTGTATTCATACAATGCAATATTATTCAGCCATAAAAAGAATTAAGTACTAACAGTTGCTACAACATGTATATTATGCTAAGTGGAAGAAGCCAGTCACAAAAGACCACATATTTTATAACTTTATTTCTATAAAATGTCCAGAATAGGCAAATCTGTAGAGATAGAACGTAGATTAGTAGTTGCTTAAGGCTAGGGTCTAGGTAGGAAGGAGGAAGAGTGTGAAGTGGCTGACAATGGTATGAGGTTTCATTTTGGGGTGATGAAGATGTTCTAAATTTAGATTGTGGTGATGGCTGCACAATTCTGTGGATATACTAAAAATCAATAAACTGTGCATTTTAAATGAATGAATTTTATGGTACATGAACACTATCTCAATAAAGCTGTTTTTATTTTTATTTTATTTTTTGAGACACAGTCTTGCTCTGTCACCCACGCTGGAGTGCAGTGGCACAATCTTAGCTCACTGCCACCTCCACCTCCTGGGTTCAAGCGATCCTCCTGCCTCAGTGGGTAGGCTTGATCCTCCTCCCAAGTAGCTGGGATTACAAGCATGCACCACCTCACCTGACCAATTTTTGTATTTTTTAGTAGAGATGGGGATTTCATCACATTGGCCAGGCTGGTCCCGAACTCCTGACCTCAAGTGATCCACCTGCCTCGGTCTCCCAAAGGGAGTTACAGGCGTGAGCCGCTGCCCTGGTCCCAGTACAGCTGTTTTTAAAAGTACATAGGAGGCTGTTCGGCCTATGGAGTAGTCATTTTTTTTGTTTCTTTACTTCTCTCATAAACTTTCTTTCCCTTAAAAAAAAAGAAAGTGCATAGAAGCTCAGACCTTTATATAGTGTAGTGCTTTTTGCCGACACTTCTACTTTATTCACCACAACCATCTAACCATCTTCAGTGCTCTGGAATGGTGTGATTTGGTTGCCATTTTATAAAAGAGACCTCAGTGACATATCCTAAGGGCCCCTCCATGGATAATACCAAAATCTCATTTAAGATAGCTGGCTTAACCAGACAGTGTCTAACATCACAGGCTTCATCAATGCAGCAAGCTTCAATAGTATGGACTCATGCCAGCCACCATTCTGTGAGCCAGGACACAAGGGAAAACTGCACACAGTCCTTTTCCACAGGGAGTGCCTGGCACGTGGGGATTCAGCTCTACAAACAATTACTGTGCAGAGTGCTGTGATCACTGCCAGCTTAGTGGTAGGTAGGTGGGAAATCCGTGACAGTACAGAGGGAGGTCGAGAGACAATGCTATTTGGAAGAATCAGGTAAGATTTACCAAGAAACTAACTCAGGAGCTGGGCTTGAAGAATCAGTGGGAGATGGAAAGTAGTGTTTGTGTTGGTGTGCAGAGGAAAGAGCACTGCAGACCTGGACAATAGACAGAGACATTGGCATAGAAAACATGGTGCATGGGGATTTGGAACATCTGGGGAAGAGCTGGAACTGGGGTTCCTGAAGGAAGAGTGGATGGAGAGGAGGCTGTGGAGAAGTGGCAGAAGCTGGTTAGGAAAGTCTTGCTGGTAAGGAAATTGTCCTTACTCTGAATGTGATAGGGTTGTGCCTGGGTTTTGGAGATATCATTCAAGTGGCAGCGAGGCAGAGGAACAAGATATAGGAGAAAAGAAAAAGGGTAAACAGACCAGGTGCATAATTATTAAAATAGTAGTGCAAATGAAAGATAGTGTCCAACAGTAATTTTTTTTGTTTTTTTGGGCAGAGTCTCACTCTGACACCCAGGCTGGAGTGCAATGGTGCAATCTCAGCTCACTGCAACCTCCGCCTCCCGGGTTCAAGCGATTCTCATGCCTCAGCTTCCTGAGTAGCTGGGACTACAGGCGCATGCCACCACCCCCGGCTAATTTTTGTATTTTTAGTAGAGATGGGGTTTCAGCATGTTGGCCAGGCTGGTTTTGAACTCCTGACCTCAAATGATCCGCCCGCCTTGGCCTCCCAAAGTGCTGGGATTACAAACGTGAGCCACCACGCCCAGCCCAACTGTAAATATTTATCAAATGATTGAATGACTCCAAAGGTGGTATATATTTCTTGGATTTCCTTTCCTCAGGGGATGAATGAAGATATAGATGAGTTCGAGGTAAGATGGATGGAGTTAAGGGAGTTCATGCCTGGAGATGTCTTTTGTTTTTTCCAGAATCTTGGTCTCAACTCACAACACTCACAAAGTAAGAAGGAGAAGAGGGAATGTACCTGGCCTTGAGAAGTCCTAGTGCATTTTTCTCTTTAGTTAAGAAGAATTTGCATGCCAGCAAGGCTTAGTGTTGCTGTTTCTACAGCAAATTCTCTTGAGTAGACGCTTCTCTGACAACTCCTCTTTTGAGATAAAAATTTTTGATTGAAAATTTTTATCCATGTTAGTGAAAGTAGCAAGTTGAAGAAGGATGTGTACTGACAAATTAAAAGCTTGAAAACAAGCAAAATGTTAGTATATGCTGCATAGAGATTCATACATGTAGAGTGAAAAACAGAGATATGCATGGGACCCTCCCAGTTACCCTGATATGATCATGATACACTGTGTGCATGACTCGAAGTATCACATGCATCCCATAAATAGGTACAGTTACTATGTGTCAATAAAAAATATATGCATGGAAATGGAAATATAACACAGGATAGTGATTACATCTGGCAGAAAGTGAGGGGATAAAATTGGGAAGAGAAAATAGGGGTTCTGTCAACTGAATGTTTGTGTCCCCGAAATTTGTATGTTGAAATCCTGACCCCTAAGGTGACAGTATTAGGAGGTGAGGCCTTTGTACAGTGATTAGGTCACAAGGATGGAGTCCTCATGAATGGGATTAGTACCTCATAAGAGAGATCCCAGAGAGCTCCCTTCCCCTTTCTACTGTGTGAAGTTACAGTGAGAAGACAGCCACCTGTGAACCAAAAGCGGGCCTTCACCAGACACGGAATCTGCCAGCACCTTAATCTTGGACTTTCCAGTGCCTGAACTGTGAGAAATAAGTTTCTGTTGTTTACAAGCCACTCAGTTTACTACATTTTGTTTTAGCAGTCTCAACAGAGGAAGGCAAGGGGTCTCAATTGGGCATTATGTACATATGGTTTCTTTGTTAAACTGACTGGTGGGTGTATGGGGTTTTAATGTTATTGTGTATACCTTTGTGTATATAAAACATTTCCAAATAAAAAATAAAAGTATGCAATGGAGTTTGTAATTAGCAATCTTCACTCTAGGCTGGAGCTTCCAAACAAATGTCTGCTTTTGTACTTGAGGGTCTAGACTCCAGAGCCAGACTTCTTAGGCCCCAAGCCTTACTCCATCACTCATAGCTGTGTGACATGCGGCAAGTCTCTTAACATTTCTGTGCCTGAGTCTCCCCATCCCTAAAATGAATCTTCCTAAATGTCAAGGACATTATAAGCGTTACATGAGTTATTATATGTAAAGTGCTTAAAATAGTGCCTGGCACGTGATCAATGCTTAAAAGATGTCAGTTGTTGTTATAATTTACACACCAAGTGATTTGCTGACATTGATTCTTTCAGTTTCTTCTCATGACCAAATAAATGTATGTGTTAGGCTGATTGTTCAGGGTAGTTATCCCAGGAAATGCTTTTTGGTATTGCCCACTGCACACTTTCTTTTAAGAGGTACAAAGCAACTTGTTTCCAGAGATCAGTCAGAGTGAAGAGCTGGGAAATTGTTTGACTTTGGTTTTCAAAAGCCTAAGCCCTGAGCGCTACTGAGAGGACTCTGGATATAAAGCAAACATTTGGAGAAACATGGAGGGAGTGAGAAGGTCTTTCCTTCCTCCCCAAGGCTGGAGAAAGATCATCAGGCTTGGGAGCGAGAGAAAAGACATCAGGTGGGTTTTAGAGAAGGGACCGGTCCCTCTCCTTCTAGTCAGCATTCAGCAGCGGAGGCAGGACCTGAGAAGGGCCTGAAAATACAGAATGCCAAGTTTCTGAGTCTCCCTTCTCGAGCTGGAGTCATTGTTAGGAGGTTCCAGGAGGCCAGCTGGACCTGGAAGGACTGTGAAGGCAGGAATGGCAGCAGTGACCCATCAAGACAGATGACATCAAAGGCTGGTCAGCTCCCCTTCCCTGTGGCATGCTTCTAATTCCCCACTGTAATCTCGCTGAAACTTCAACCTGAGGTAAGGGTCAGAGAGCCCGGAATTAACAAAGATCAAACTTTCTTCATTTAAAAATGTGCTCAAACTAGAAAGTGTTATAGGAAAATAAAGGTTATATTGCTTGGACCCCTGAGTTGGCAGAGTAAGATTCACATGCCATGGTAGGCAGTCTTCTACGATGCCCCAGTTGTTCTCACCTCCTGGTATTAATGCCGTTGTATAATCTCCCCATCTTGAGTGTGGGCCAGACCTAAGGACTCACTTATAATGAATAGAATATGGCAAAAGTAGTGGAATGTCATTTCTGCGACTGGGCTACAGAAGACTGCGGCTTTCCCCTTGCTCCCACTTTCTCCCTAGCTCCTGTTGAGAAAGGCAGCTGCCATGTTGTAAGCTGCCGTACGGATAGACCCATGTGGGAAAGAAGTGAGGGCAGCCTCCACCAACAGCCAGCAGCAAGGAACGGAAGTCCTTAGTCCAACACCCCTTAGAGAACTGAAGTTTGCCAACAGCCACGTAAGTGAGCTGGGAAGTGGATGTCGTTTCCCAGCCCAAACCAACATCTTGATTGTAGGCATGGGAGAGACATTGAACCAAAGGATCCCGCTGACCTGTGCCCACAGAAACTGTGAGACAATCAATGTTGCTGTTTGGTGCCACTACGTTTTGGGTTTCTTGGTCATAAAGGATAGATAATTGAACATATACACTACATATAGAAACAGTCATCTTTTGAATAGATATTATCATTTTCACACAAAGAATATAGCAGAGAAACTATGGGAATCCCAATCTCTGGATCTCAAAATCCTTACTTCTTGCTCCCTCAGTCACTTTTTGCTTTAGGTACATAGCATGGAGGCGGGAGATTTGGGTTTCAGAGCCAGTCCCACTGCTAGAGAGGTGGGTGGCTGTGGATCATTCTTACCTGCCCTAAACCCATCTTATTTGACAAGTGGTGATACAAATAATACTTGCCTTATAAGACTGTTGGGCAGATTTTCTGAAATCATGCAGGCGAGATGCACTTTATAAACTCCAAATTGCTATGTAGTTTTAGTTATAATATTGTATTATATGAATCATACATTTTTATTATTTGTTAATTAGTTGTTTTCCTGGGTTAAGTAAGTATCCTAGTTTTCAGTCTGGAAAGACAAAATAAAAAAAATTTTTTTAAAGTTATTTTTCACTACTCTGCAGTGCAATTTTAGAACAAAAATACATCTAACACATGGGGAAGAAATTATTGTCTATTAATAAATGATGAACAACTTTTTGGAAGAGAATTGATTTATAGGGAGACTCCTTGTACAGGTTAAATTGCCATCTATATAAAGTCTAAAGCAAATCAGGATTTGAACCCAGGTCTGTTTAAATAATACATGCTCAATAAATATTTATTAGACCCTAAGTTTGGAATCATTTTAGCATTTCTCTTCCTATTAGAATGAATGCAACTGTTTATGAGTCCTGATGTAATAACTAATAACATATTATGATGTGATAACTAATATATCATGATGTGATAATTAATATATTAGTAACCTTATACTTTCTATCTTAATTTGGCTTACACTACTTTTTCAGTACCCTTTTTAAATTAAAAAATTAATATCTATACTTCTAACAAAGGGTAACATTGTCTCTATTCTCTTAGGGCTGCCAGATAAAATACAGGGCACTCAGTTGTTTGGATTTCAGATAAATAACAAATAATTTTTTAGTATAAATATGTCCCAAATACTGCATGGGACATACTAAAAATGATTTGTTGTTTATCCAAAATTCAAATTTAATT
This sequence comes from Chlorocebus sabaeus, assembly GCF_047675955.1. Lineage (NCBI taxonomy): Eukaryota > Metazoa > Chordata > Mammalia > Primates > Cercopithecidae > Chlorocebus > Chlorocebus sabaeus. The sequence continues at coordinate 45,197,865 of NC_132914.1, read as the reverse complement.
GAATGTTTTATATTTTTGTTTGCTAGATCTGGCAACCCTAATCTTCCTCTTAAACAAAACTAGAAGTATAGCATACTTTGTATTCATTACACACCTTTCTCTCCACCTTTCTTGCTCGTTATCAAAAATTTTGGTTCTGAACTTTTAAAGTAAAAATATTTTTTAAGAAAATAGCTACAATAGTAACATGTTAACAATTTATCTGATGATGGCTATTCCTTGATTCCCACTCCTACTGTATGAAATAGGAAAGACCAAACTATTTTTCTTACTGCCATGCTTGACACAGCACAGAAGACACCTGATCACCAAAATGTGTGTAGATTTTTTTTCCACACACCAAGCAATTTTCCAACTGTGTGTCTATAATAATTTCATTCAGTTCTGACACCACAGCTGGGCACAGTGGCTCACACCTGTAATCCCAGCACTTTGGGAGGTTGAGGTGGGTGGATCACTTGAGGCCAGGAGTTTGAGACAAGCCTGGCCAACATGGCGAAACCCATCTCTATGAAAAAGTACAAAAATTAGCCGGGCATGGTAACATATACCTGTAGTCCCAGCTACTTGGGAGACTGAGGCAGGAGGATCACTTGAACCCAGCAGGTGGAGGTTGCAGTGAGCCGAGATCGTGCCACTGCACTCCAGCCTGGACAATGAGCAAGAACCTGTCTCAAAAATCATTGGCTTTTTAGATTAATTAATATTTATTTCTCCAAGACCTAATATCTTTAAATAAAAGAGGAAACTTAAGACCCCAACACAAATATTATTGCATCTTACTGAAGGAACCAGCACAAACCCAAACCAATATGGGTCCTGTGGCATGCTAATTTGTAATCTTTCTTTAAACTAAGCTGAAGACCTTAAACCTCCTGTTTAAGGGAATATGGTAGGGATTGCTAGTTGCCACCCAATATCCTTCATAATAACAAAACACTAATTTTTTTGTTGGGCATATTGCCATCCACCTAAGATTACGTTTTTTAGCCTCCCTTGCAGATAGCTGTAGTCATGTGATTAATTTTTGGTCAGTGACATATAAGAAGCATTATGTAGGCCAGGCATGGTGGCCTACATAATCCTAGTACTGTAATCCTAGCACTTTGGGAGGCCGAGGCAGGTGGATCACTTGAGGCCAGGAGTTTGAGACCAGCCTGGCCAACACAGCAAACCCCGTCTCTACTAAAAATACAAAAATTAGCTGGACCTGGTGGCGCACACCTGTAATCCCAGCTACTTGCGAGGCTGAGGTGAGAGAATCGCTTGAACCTAGGAGGTGGAGGTTGAGCTGAGATCATGCCTCTGTACTTCAGCCTGGGGGACACAGTGAAGTCTTAAAAAAAAAAAAAAGATTATATTCTATTTACAGGGACCTTTTTTTTTTTTTTTACACTTTAAGTTCTAGGGTACATGTGCACAACCTGCAGGTTTGTTACATTTATATACATGTACCATGTTGGTGTGCTGCACCCATTAACTCATCATTTACATTAGGTATATCTCCTAATGCTATCCCTCCCCCCTCCCCACAATAGGACCCCTTGTGTGATGCTCCCCTTCTACAGGGACTGTTTTAAAAAAGGGGGCAAGATCTTCTCTTCCTCTTTCTCAGTCCTTCCGCTTGGAATGCAGATGTGAGGGCTGAGGGCTAAAGCTTTGGCAGCCATCTTCAATCATCAGAACAAATGCCAAACCCTAGGCTTGACAGAAGATAGTGCTGCTAAGGAGACTTGCTATTTCCGGACCCCTTTTACACAAAAGTAAAATGTGAAGTGTTGAGCCACCACTCCTGGCCTACAGAATGCTTCTTGTGTGTCACTGACCCACAGTCACACAACTACAGCTGTCTACAAGGGAGGCTAAAAAATGTAATCTTGGCTGGGTGTGGTGGCTCATGCCTGTAATCCCAGCACTTTGGGAGGCCGAGGCCGACGGATCATGAGGTCAGGAGATCGAGACCATCCTGGCTAACATGGTGAAACCCCGTTTCTACTGAAAATAGAAAACAAAATTAGCCAGGCGTGGTGGCGGGCGCCTATAGTCCCAGCTACTCGGGAGGCTGAAGGAGAATGGCGTGAACCCGGGAGACGGAGCTTGCAGTGAGCTGAGATGGTGCCACTGCACTCCAGCCTGGGCGACAGAGCGAGATTCTGTAACAACAACAACAACAACAGCAATAACAAATGTAATCTTAGGTGGATGGCAATATGCCCAACAAAAAATTAGTGTTTTGTTATTGTGAAGGATGTTGGGTGGCAACTAGCGGTCTCTTCCATTTTCCCTTAATCAGGAGGGGGCGTGGGTCTTCAGCTTAGTTTAAAGAAAGATTACAAATTAGTGCACAACAGGACCCATATTGGCTTGGGTTAGTGCTGGTTCCTTCAGTAAGATGCAATAATATTTGTGTTGGGGTCTTAGGTTTCCTCTTTTATTTAAAGATATTAGGTCTTGGGAGAATAAATATTTATTAACCTACAAAGCCAATGCTTAAATTAATTTAATTAATTGAGTTAAATTAGTCATTGTCTTTGTAGGTCAGCTAACATCTACTGGCTACAGATGTCTTTTGATTAATCATTTAATTTAAACCATAATAACCTATTTAATAACCTGTGAGTTTAAAAAAGCATGGGCCTGGGGCTGGAAGACCTGGGTGTGCCACATACGTTCTGTAAGTGTCAAATGGAACGTGCAAAAGGCTTCAATAAAGAGTCAACAAATAGTCAACAAATGCTCAACTGCCTCCCTCTCTTCCTCCCTTTCTTCCATCAAGATTTCTGTGTGCTGGTGGGGAAACCTGGTTGGCACATGTAGTTTCACAATTACTTTTAATGCCAACGGTGTCTGGCTAAACTGAAAGGACGTTAACTGTGGCTACCATTTACTGCCTTGTGCACATCTCTGGTTGAGGTTGCCTGGATCTAGAGTTTTAAATAGGGCAGTTCTTACAGGAAGGCAGAGGTACAGTAATAGCTTAGAGAAAAATACACTCACATTTCTAGCTCTGGACCTAAAGGGCTGCCTTAATAATAATAATAATAAACTGTAGCAGGCTTTCAGCTTTGGAGACAGCAGGTAGAGGCTCAAGAGTGGTTTGGGCGTCCTGTGGCATGTACTCTCTGTAAAGGGCACACTGCTTCAGAGGCAGACCCACGAAAGGCCCAGGAACATCCTCTTTGGCTCTGGACAATTCCCATCTTGTTTCTTTCAAAGTTGCTGCCTGAATCATGTAAACTGCTGACAACAAAGAGTAGAAAGAGAAGTATTTTTGTAAAACATCTGTATAGCGTCCACTTCAAACAGCGGTAGAGGGTGGAGGGGGAAATTAATGGTTGTTTTGACAGCCTGAGTCTTTAAGCCGAGGCACTAAAAAGTACTTTTCACATCGTTAAATACAACTTTTCTGCCTTACTCAAAGTTGAGATGTAACAATGGCTGTTTACTATGTATAGGCTACTTTATCTTGACTATTTTTCAGTATCTCACATGGGAGGATGTTAATTACAGATGTCTTTTGAGGCTTGCATAAAGCAATTTAAGTCTTCTTAATAGATTTCACATTAAATTGGTGAAAGTTGCCTACTAAAATGTTGACAGCCTCATTACCTGTTAGGGATATTTATTATCTCTGGGAATTTCAGGGACCAAACATACGAGTAATTTTTGGCATGACCTTTTACCTAAATGCCTTTTATGTGGTGGGATGGATTCTTGGTTTGCTGAGTGATAAATGCGGGAAACCAGAGTTGTGTAGTGGATAGAGTTTTGGATTTAGGGTCAGACCACTTGGTTTGATCCCTGCCTTGGAAAGTGGAATAAACTTGATAAGGGTGACTGTGAGATTCATGATGAATAATTGTGGGTGTGAGGCATTGACTCAGGCGTTTCAGCTATGTCCTGTTACTTAATTCTCAGACTGGCTCTATGAGGTGTTCTTACTTTAATCTCAGAAGGGCTTGGATACCCTCACATCCGAGATTCACCTGCCACGTTCCCCTGTGCTACATGTCTACATGTCTTTGTGTGGAACACCTTATGCCTTGCAAATTACAAAAGGCTGTGTAAACATAAGAAACTGGCCTTGTCTTAACCCAACAGACTTGGGGCGCACAGACTAAGCAGCTCCCCCAAGATTCATAGGCGTGGAGGCTATTGGAGGGGAAAGGGTTTCTGCAAGATGAGAGAAAAAATTGTCTTATATTTATAAAACTTATAATTTTGGAAATAACGTCTCCTGTAAAGGGAAAGGGAGTTTGTTTCAATCTGAGGAAAACTCCTGTTTTCAAATGTTCAAAGAGCTGATATGGCAGATCTTGGGGGCTGGCTGACTCAACTGCATTTCCAACCACTTTCCCCTCGTTTGTTTTTGTCTTAGAGGCTATGAAAGAAATAAGTCCATCTCATGAACTGATGGGAAGATAGCACAGCACAGTTTCACTCTGCAGTGTTGCCTTGCATGTTGAGCTCTGGAGGGTTGCAGTAGATTTGCCAGTGTCTCCTTGTGAAATCCCTGCCACTCCCACCAGACAGACCCAGGTGCTCAAGCACTTTTAAAGGGAACATGTCTACTCTTGAAAAAGAGAAAACCCTGATGTTGGGTTCAGGGGAAGATGCTACATAGCACCACATAAGGCTTCATTGCCTCTTCATCACATTCAGATGTCTTTCCCTCCTCCAAAATCTCATGAAATCTGGCCCCAAATTCTCTTTGCACCTTTTCTTCTTCTTTATCTCTAAGCAGTGTCTCCCCCTGCTTCCCCACCTCCCCACTTCTCTCGCTAGGACCTTTTATTTTTTCCCCAAATAGTGCAATATCTAGGCCCAATTACCATAAAAGAAAGGAGAAGGAAATAGTAAATAATGTACTTAAAATTTAATATTTGCATTCTATTATGATTCAAACAATATAGAAGTATAAAATAAAATATTAGTGTCCATGTCTCCCCTCTTCTCCCTCAATCTCTCTCACCAGATTTAAAAGACCAACTTTAAAAGATGGACTTGGAACCTTCTAAACTGTCCTTTATGCAAATGTAATCTTCATTTTCTAGCTCTATATACAGTTTTAGTGGAGATGGAAAAATTCGATCTTTCAAAAGCCACCAGCAGTGTGAGCCCATGGTTCTATCAGGTTGGTGCAAAAGTAATTACTGTTTTTGCCATTAAAAGTAAAGGCAAAAACCAAACCACGATTACTTTTGCACTGATCTAATAGAAAGAGACTGCTGTTTTCTTGGGAAGATGAAACCCTTTTGTGGGTTTTTTGAAAATGCAGAGAGAAGGTGCAGAGCCCAGTCCACAGTGAAGTTGTGCCTAAGTAGCACTATGCTGCTTTGAATGATAAAATAAAAGGATGTATTTACAGGGTGGAGATTGGTATAAGCCTGGACTCATTGATAATCTTCAGAAATACCAGGGAGGTCACTGGGATTTGGAGGCTACCATCCTGAGGATGAAGGCTTGAATTGTTCTAGTTAGATGCCAAAGGAACAGGTGGCCCCAAAAGGCCAGAGAACTGGGATACAGCTGACATACCTACTTTAAACGGGAGTCTGTTATACAGACTGTTCTGTGCTTTAGTGCTTCCCCTTAGCATGCTACCTTAGACATCTTGCTCTGTCAGTCTTAGAGTGAGTTTACCAAAAGTTTCTGGTGATAGTGAGTGAGATACTAGTGCAGACCACAAGAGTATAGTTCATTAATAGATGGAAATAAATGAAAACCAGTGGGCAGAGAAGTAAATTAACTTTACCTCAAATGTAAATGTTCCTGCAGGACCTGGAAGTGCATTTTAATGACCTTTCTATGGCCACATAGAAAACACATCAGCAGATCAGAGCTTGTCTTCTTTCCTAGACTTTAATTTCCTCCTTTGAACAAAGGGACAATGAGGCGTCTGATTCAGAACAGAACACGTTGTACGGTTGTTAAATTAAATGTGAAAAGGAAAAGACTGAGGCTTTTAAAATGTATGCTCAATTTTTCCATCAACAGGAGGCCTCTGCAAAATTATCACCCACTCAGTAAGGACTCTGTCACTGGCTTATCAGATGTCCCGAACCCTTGGGAAACAAGACTTGAGGTTAGTCGAGGTCTTTTTGTTGCTGGGCTACCCTAGCATCCCTGATTGCCTCTCTGGACTCTGTCCTTGGCTTAGTTTCTTTCCTCCTTTTTGTATATACTTGTCTTTCTCCGAAATCCTTGTCCTTAGTATATCTGGCTCTCCATAAACATTCACCTGTTGCTCTAATTCCTGACACCTTCAATTTACAATAAATAGAAGTTGAAAACCTAGGTTGGAGCCTTGACTCTGCCATTTAAGTGGCTTTATCTTCTGTTTTTCCAACTGTAAAGTAGATTAGTAATGGGTGTTTACAATCCTTGGAATGACAATGGGTGACGTGTGTTTGGATGGATATGCTTTATAAACTTTCAATGGTTATAGAAATGCAAGGTGTGTGCACACACACACACACACACACACACACATGCAAGAGGAAGATAGCCGGCTTGAACAAAAGACATTCAGATTTATAGTCCCTGTTAGCATGGTTGTGACTTCATAGCATGCCACCTCTGGGCCCTGAAATAGATATGTAAGAAATGGCATTTTACAGATTCAGAAAACATTTAAACCCTCAGAATATTGCCTCTGGCAGGCTCCTTGAGACCGTCAAAATTCTCATCCAACCATGTTATTTTCTGGATGGGAAAACTGAGGGCAGGAACTGTCCCGGGGCAAAGTGCCAAACAGAGCAGAGCCGGGCCTGATTGCAGGTTGTTTGATTCTCAGTTCTGGTCCTTCCTCTGTCTGTGATACAGTCTTGACTCTGACTTTGCTGAGCCCTGGAGGAAGATGAGTAGCCCAGGCTGACTCTCCTCATAAGATTGTCTCCGAGGACAATGAAAGTGCTGTTGTGGCCCCCAGCCCCCAGCGTTTATATAATGAGTTGTTTCTAAGGCACTTCTATTAAAAGAAAATGTTTTTTGGGTTTGAGGGAGCAGGGTGTTGGACTAAGCTCATGTCCCTCCCCTCCTGTTGGTACAGAAGACAAGGAGAGAAAGGATAGGCAAGACTGTCACAAAGAAGGAATTGGTCTTTAGGGCCTCATTCTGAATGTTTTGCTTTCTCTGTAATGTTGGTGCTTTCTCTTCGTTCATCTACCTCCATCTCCATTTGATGTTGCCCTGGCACCCTGAGGCAGCTTTACGATAAATTCCTGTGGATCCAAGCCTTTCCTGGCTCCCTTCCTGCATCCCAACATGTAGTTTCCATCATCCATTTCTATAGAACTCTGCTGTTACTGAGAAATTCAAGAACAATAAAGCCCAATGTCTTTGTTTTTCCACATGATAACTTTGCCTCTCTCTCTGATGAATTGTATTTATTGTAAAACAGTATAATGAAAACAATACATGAAAAAAATCCGCCCACTGTTCCACCCTCTAACATGCCAACTGTTTTCATCTTTTGAGTTTCCTGCCCATATGCTGCATGTTTTACGGAGTAGTAACTCATAGTGCATCTATATTTCAGCCCTCTGCTTTTATCTATTACAATCTATTAATTTATCAGGTTGCTACATAGATTTCAGAATCATCATATTTAGCTACAGTATAATGTTTCTTACCATTGCTATATCATGATTTATTTAACCATTCTCCCTTTTTTGGATGTGTGAATTATTTCTGATTTTTCTCCACTATCAGTAATACTGCTTTGAAAAATGGATGCCTTCAATTCTTTTATTCTTTTGAATGATTCCCCTAGAATAAATTCCAAAGAGTTAGATTAGTGAGTCAAAGGGTAAGAATAATTTGAGGGATGCAGAATTCACTTAACAAACACCAAAAGTCTGCTGTGCTAAGCCCTGAATTGTCCCAGATGAAAGCCACAGAGCTTACACTCAATAGACCCAGGGTTACAGCCTTGCCAATGCACCACAATGTAGCAGTCTCTTTGTTGCCTGAGTTATCACCCCAAGTTCTTTGTTTCACAACCAATAAAATTAAGGAGCATGAACACTAAGGGTGCAAATTTAATAAGCAAAAGAAGAAAGTTCTCCGCTGTGGAGAGGGTGCCTGAAAGAGGGTTGCTGTTTTTGCAGTTGAATGCAAAGGCTTTTATAAGAAACCAATGAGGACTGGGCATCTCACCTGCATAAGGTGCAAATTTCTGGTCTTCTTAAAGCACATTTAGGCTCTTGGCTTAAGTTATTCCATATTACTTTTTACCTTACTGTGCATGTGTCAGGGGGTGGAATTTTCCATTGTGACCATGTCTGGGCAAGTCACCTGTGTAGCCTTTCTTATCTGTGCGGCTGTGGGCATGTCTAGGCAAGCCCCCCTGTGCAAGTACCCTTGTCTGTGTCTGCAGCTTGATTTTTGAGGCTGTTCTTTTGTTTGAAAGAATTCAACCAAGGACCCACCCTAACTGCCTGCCTGACTGGTTTCTTCCTTTCTGTTCTCTCACCAGCATCTAGCAACAGAAATATCTGTCATAATAACTCCCCATAAAAACCCCTATTTGCTACGAGTCTGCCAGGCACTATGTTACGAGGTGTCTATACATTTTATTATAACTTCCCAATATCACCAAGAAAGCAGTACTATTAGATTCATATTTTGCAGATGAGAGAACTGAGGCTGAGAGAAATTAAGTAGCTTGTCCAAGGTCACATAGCCAGTGAGAGGCCCAGGTGGGATTCAAACCCAGGTCTCCCTGACTTGAAAGCATACGGGCTTCCTGTTAGTGCCACCCAGTTCCTCTTTATGTATAGGTATTTGCCAAACTATTTCCTCAAGATTGTGTTGTAGTTTGTCAATTATCTGAGTCTCTCCCTCTTTTTTTTTTTTTTTTTTTTTTGAGATGGAGTCTTGCTCTGTCATCCAGGCTGGAGTGCAGGGGTACGACCTCCGCTCATTGCAACCTTTGCCTCCTGGGTTCAAGTGATTCTCCTGCATCAGCCTCCTTAGTAGCTGGGAATACAGGCATGCATAACCACGCCTGGCTACTTTTTTTTGTATTTTTAGTAGAGACAGGGTTTTGCCATGTTAGCCAGTCTGGTCTTGAACTCCTGACATCAGGTGATCCACTCGCCTGGGCCTCCCAAAGTGCTGGGATTCAGGCGTGAGCCACGGCACACAGCCAATGATCTGAATCTTTGTATTTCATCTCCATGCTCACAGAATAAGGTATAATTATTTTCTTATGCAGTTTCGTTAATTTTTCAAGTGAAAAGCTATAAGCATTATTGTGCTTTTAGAGAGTGGCTTTCAAGAACTTAACTAAAACCCTTAAGGAATACAGTGCTTCAGGGAGGGTGGAAACGTTCACCCTCCAATACTGCGCAAAGCCACTGATTATTCCTAGGGTTTTGCCTTGATAACAGGGTAGAACTCACTCACACGGATTCTGCAACCGTCTCAGATAATATCATCATCCCTAACGTAAGGGAATTTGTGGGATGTACTCAGTCTTTATCAGATTTCAGTGGCTATCAGATTCTTTGGCTTATTGGCATGTGAGCTGCATTGTAATGCATTTTGTTTTTCAATAACTTTCATTATACAAGGAATTCACATTTATTTCAGAAAAATCATAAAATCAAATAAGCCAAAATTAGATTAAAAAATAATTCTATCTTAGAGCTATATTATGACTGCCTCTATTTTGTAGTATACATTTCTTGAACATCTCTCATCATGCTTAATTTCCTGTAAACTGGTTTCTTCATTCAAGATGTAACATACACATCTTTCCAAGTCAATAAAGATATGTCTATAACATTTCTCAAATGGCTACACGGTGTTTCATTGTGCCATAATGTACTCAATAAATCCTCTATTATTGGATAGTTAGGTAGATTCCATCTTTTTGCTATAGTGCTGCAGTGAACATTCTTACTGTTTAATCTCTTACCCACATTCTTAATTGCTTTCTCATAATAAATTCCTGTAAGTGTAACTGCTGGGTCAGAAGGCATGTGTTTTTCAAAAGGCTTTTTATCAGTATTAATAAATGGTCTGCCACAAAGACTATCTCAGTTTAAACTCCCCAAACTCTTGAAAACACTACATATAGTATCTGTTTTTTCCTGCCCTCTTAACAGGCTTATATATGATCTCATTTTAGATTTAACTTGTATTTCACTAGTTACCATGAGGTTGAATATTTTTTCGTATGTTTATTGGTAAAATGCACTTATTTTAAATACAAGTTTGAACAAATGTATTTTCAACTTACCATGTCTGTTTAAGCTAGCTTCAATGGACAGTGAAATCTGGAGGCTTTCATTCTAACAGTGGGGTTCTTTAAAGTGGTACATTGAGTGCCCTGCAGAGAAAAAGATGACAGGAAGAGGTTTTTCTAGAAGTGGGATTTTAATGTGCTGCTGTGGCTGAAATCAGATAACTGTTAAATGAAAAAAATGGTGAGAGTCACAGTGTTTTTGTGTTTAACCTAAAAGACCTTTAGCAGCTGTAAGTTTTTGAGTGCACTGTAGATATCAATTAATACACAAGTGAAGGGTAGATGCTGCTGACTTATTCACATACCATTTCTATTTGGTGTTTAAATCTAGCAATCTCTTGCCAAATGTTACTTTCTTCTCAAGAGAGCCACACATTTTAATTAGGCAAGGAGAGAGTGGGATGTTCCCTTGCCTGCCAGATGACACCTCTTGGTGAAGAAAGGAAATTGCTAAAACATTAATGTCATTTAAAATATTGTTGCCTTTGTTTCCTAAAATGAAATCTCTCAAGGACATCCCAGCATGACAGGGCTGTAGGAAATACTTCATATTTTTCCAATGCTTATTTTAGTGAACTTTTGATATTAATTACTATTATGAGGGTCCATATCTTTCATGCATTGATATTTATTCACTCAAAAAAAGTTTTTAGTGTTCAGTTTATGCCAGAGATGATGCTAAGCAGTGAGGATTGTAAGATGTGGTTGTAGTCCACAGGAAATTATATCTGGAGAAGATAGACAGAAAACTCTAATATAAAACATGAAACAAATGCTGAGAAAGAGAGAAACAAAATTTAGAGTGGGTCTAAAAGGAGAAATTGTTGCATAAAAAGTCAACTTTATGCCTCATTTCCTGTTTTATGGTATATAAGATTCAGACAAGTTAAAATACACAATTTAAATTGTGTTGTTAAAGGTGGTTACTTCTGCAGGGTGGGGTTGACATGAAGAAGAGGTTGGGCCTTTCCCTGCCTTATGCCTCCAAAGCAGACCTGTCCCTGAATACCAGTCAGTGTCTACTTGTTACTGAAACACAAGGAGTTTGGTCTAGGTCCTGTTGCTTGCTGCACAGAAAGCCAATCACTGAGACGAGTGTTGCCAAGGATGAAGGCTTTAACTGGGTGCTACAGCTGAGGAGCTGGGTGATCATTCTCAAATCCATTTCCTGACCAGTTAAAGTTAGGGGTTTATATAGCAGGGAAGAAATGTAACCATGTGTAAGAAAATAGGAAATAGGGAGGGTCAAGGAAGCAATCTTGATGCAGGAGGGACCTGGCATTTTATTGTTTGGGTGCCATGATCTGGTGAGTTTTGGTTCTTCAATACTTTTTGAGAAGCCTGGGGTCCTTTCCTGAGGAAAAAAATTCAGATACAACAAATGTAAGTTTCAAGCTTTAAGACAGGAAGGGTCAATTTCTATGGTTTTTTTTTTTTTTTTTTTTTAAAGCTTGTGTATAGGACTATTGAGTCAGTTTCATATTAAAGTTTCTAGACCTCCTGTGTGCTGAAGGCTGGTCTGATGGACAGTGAATAGTAAGAGGTTTTGTTTCCAAGCTTAGCACCGTAGGATCGTAGGGAACTCTTCTGTTTCCTAGTTTTTTAAAGATATTTATTTCTTTATTTTTATTAAAACAATTTTTTTAGAGACAGGGTGTCACTCTGTCATGCAGGCTGGAGTGTAGTGGCACAATCATGGCCCACTGCAGCTGCAAATTCCTGGGCTCAAACAGTCCTGCTGCCTCAGCTTCCCATGTAGCTGAGACCACAGGCATGTGCCACCACACCCAGCTAATTTTTATTTATTTTTTTGTAGAGACAGGATCTTGCTATGTTGCCTAGGCTAGTCGCAAACTTTTAGGCTCAAGAGATCCTTCTGCTTCAGCCTCCCAAAGTGCTGGGATTACAGGCATTAATCACCACATGTGGCTGTTTCCTAAATTTTGACAAATTCAGTTATACCCCGATATATGTCTATTTGAGTTGAGACAATTCAGCCTTACAGAATATATCACTTAAGCTCCCTACTTTCGTGTAAGAGGCATTTCTTAGTACTTAGGAAGACCAATTTGGATTCAGGAACTCCTTAAGCCACTGAATGCCAATAAATGCGAGTTACCACACTGCATTCTGGGCAGTCGTATATTTGGCTTATCTCACACAAAGATCTGCTGTCAGAGCATTGCTGGCTTCTAGTTTGTAATAGTGATGGTCTTGTGGATTATTTTTTAAAAATATATTTTGTCTTTTTTATTTGAGCTAAAGGTCTAAGATTGAGTATTGTGTGTATGATCTATATGCTGGCTAAATAATATACTATTAATTTCAGTGGTAATTACATTTTCAGAGTAATTACTATGTCAAGGGTCCATAGCTTTTAGCAGATCCTTAAAGAGGTCAGTGATCCCCAAAAGGGCAAGTTGAATTTCAACCCTATGCAAACAGACAGGGAAGGTTTTCCAAAAGGCAGGGGGCTTTCTCAAGCTCTGTAATGAAACCAATACGGCACCTGCCTGTTCTTCCTGGTCAGCTCAGGCTGTGCTTCTGAAGAAATGCTGTATACAGTCTATGTGACTGCCTGTGAATTATTGCTCATTTTTTGGACTAGACTGAACAATATTAAATTGCTGCTATTTGATTATTTCTTACCTACAAAAATCCACTGCAAATGTTTCAACCTAATATAAAACCAAAGGACTTAGTTTGAGCCCTTTTGGGAGGCAAAGTGGAACTTTCTCTTAAATGCACCGTGACTCATCATTTTTCCTCAGGGGTGTGATGACAAACATTTGGTTTGTTGTTAAATCACAACAACCAGCCCTCTGTGTTATGAAGGACACTAATGATTGACTCTTTTAGGGCAAGCCCCTAACCATGAGCAGCATGACTCCTGTGCTCCAGGGCCATCTGGAACAGATGCTTGGGTTGAAAGCTAAGAAAACATAGTTATTTCAAGTCCAAGCCATACTGGGTTGTGCCAAGAGGAACGTAATACATGAGAGCTGGGGAATGCACTGTCCACTTTACTTGACGTAGTCTGCCCCCAGCACGAATACTTTCTGTAGTTCATAGCCCCACAATTTGACAAGTGAGGAGAAACAGGAGTGAATACTGGAGAAATGCAACATAAGTGATTAAAAGGCTAGAACATTATTCCTTTTTAAAAAAGAGAAAAAGCATTTAAAGGTCTTTAGCCTAGAGAAGAGAAAGATTGGAAGTGATTTGATAGCTGTCTTGTATTTATGCCCCACTGGGATAACTGCCATAGTTCTCCATCTCAACAGAGGCCTAACTAAGGGGAAATGGACTTCAACTGCAGTAAGAATTGGTGTCTTCATCATTATGGTAACTAAATATAGAGGGTGCTAGGTGACTTTTAAAAATCATCTTTCCCCAAAGAACTGTGTAGGATCTTAGCATCATACTTTCATGACAGCATCTGTTTCATCCTTCATCTCTAACCAGTAGAAATAACTGTCTACTACTGACTTTTTAGGAATTAGAAACAGGCTGGTGGAAAGAGTTTGAGGGGGCCAAAGACAACCCTTATGTTGTCTTAAATTGAATGATGCTTGAGCTAAGTCCAGTTCTGGCTGTGGTTAAAATTGACAATCTGTCTAGATCTTTTTCTGCCTGCCAATGGAAGGGGAACCAGGAAAAAAACATTAGAAATTTTAAAACATAACTTTTTGAAGTGAAGTCCATACAATATGAAGTTAACCATTTTAAAACGAACCATTCAGTGGAGTTAGTACATTCACAATGTTGTACAACCACCATCTCTCTCTAGTTTCAAAATATTTTCATCAATCCAAAGTAAAATCCCTTATCTGTTTAGCAGTTTCTCCCCATCCTCCCGTCTCCCTAGTCCCTGAAAACCACCAATCTATACAGATTTCTGTGTTCTGGATATTTCCTATAAATGGAATCATGCTGTATGTGACCTTTTATGTCTGGCTTTTTTCACTTAGCATCATGTTACAAGGCTCATCAACTTTGTAGCATGTATCAACTTCATTCCTTCTTATGGCCAAGTAATATTCTGTTATATGGATAACAGTTATATGTTATATGGATAACAGTTAAATGTTATATGCACTTTGTTTACCCATTCATTAGTGGATGACTATCTGGGCTGTTTCCATCCTTTGGCTATTGTGAATATGGCTGCCATGAAGCTGTCTGTTCATAACTTCATTTGAGTACCGGTTTTCACTTCTTTGGATATTTACCTAGAAGTGAGAATTGCTGGGTCATATGATAAATCAATGTTTAATTTTTTTAGGAACTGACAAGATATTTTCCACAGTGGCAGAACCCTTGACATTCTCATCAGTAATGTATAAGGATCTTAATTTCTAAACATCCTTGTCAATGCTTGTTATTATCTGACTTTTTTTTTTTAGACAGAGTCTTGCTCTGTCCCAGGCTGGAATGCAGTACAGCCTTTACCTCCTGGGCTCAAGTGATCCTCTCACCTCCACCTCTTGAATAGCTGGGACTACAGGCACATGACACTATGCCTGGCTGTTTATTATTATTATTATTTCTTTTGTAGAGACAGGTTTTCATTATGTTGCCCAGGCTGGTCTCAAACTCTTGGGCTCAAGCAACCCTCCCCACTTGGCCTCCCAAAGTGTTGGGATTACAGGCATGAGCCACTGTGTCTAGCTTATCTGACTTTTTGATTCTAGCCATCCTAGTGGGTGGGTGGTAAGTGATATTTCATATAACTAATGATGTCGAGCATCTTTTCATGTGCTTGTTGGCCATTTGTATATATTCTTTGGAGAAGTATCTATTCAAGTACTTTGCCCATTTTGTAGAAAATTGGATACTTTGTCTTTTTATTGTTAAACCATTATTCTATTTTAATTTGTATTAATATATCATAGTCTAATTCTCCTCTAGCATATTTAGAAGATGTTATTAAGGTGATTTTTTTCTTTGTCATGGACTGGATAATCCTGTACTATTATGCTTCTCAAATTTTAGCATGCATGAGAATCACTCAGAGAATTTGTCTTAAACATAGATTCATGCTCCCCTCTTCACTCTCCTTCTAGGCTCTGACTCAAAAGTTCTAGGGTGAGGCCAAGAAGTTGCATTTCTTACCAACCCCCAGGTGATGCTGATGCTGTGGCGCGTGGACCACACTTCTTGTAGCATTGCTGAGATATTACCCAAATGTATTACCAAATACATTTGGGTAATATCTTTCCAATGTCTGCCCTATTCATGAACTCCTGTTCTGAGACCCTCTTCTTCTTATTCCAAAATAATAAGTCCCTGTGGCAAGGTATGTACGACTCCAGGACCCCGCCCTCAGCCAGAGGCAATTAGACCATAGGAGGAGGCCTGACCCAAGCTGGACCAATCAGATTTTCTCTCTTGGGAATTTGGAATTCAAATTCAGCGATGCTAGTCAATCTCTGCTGGTTTCATGAACTGAGTTGTGTAGGTACAGAGCTGTGGCATGTCCATTCTCTGTCATGTGCCTGAAAAACAGAAAGCCAAGCTGCAGAATGGTGAGTGAGAAGAAACACACTTATCAAGAGAATGGGAGATGAGGGAGAGTAATAATAACAGCTAACATTCACTGAGCAGTTATTATGTGTCAGGTAACTCTAAAAAATATTTTAGTATTATTTTTTAAAACAAAATTTATTTTTGAATAATTTAGATTTACAGCAAACTATAAAGATAATATTGAGAATTCCTGTATATGTTTCATCCAGTTTCTCCTAATGTTAACATCTCAGATAACTATAGTACATTCATCAAAACTAAGAAATTAACATTGGTACTTTGCTATTAATTAAATTTCAGACTTTATTTGGATCTCACCAGTTTTTACACTAAGCTAATGTGCTCATTTTGTATCTCTGTGTTACATTTGGGTAATTCTCATGTGTGTTCTGATGGCTCCATAAACCAGCTGTTTCTCCATCTCTCTCCCTCTTCTCCAGCCTCCCTGTTCCCTGAGACACAACAATATTGAAATTAGGCCAATTACTAACCCTACAATGGCACTTAAGTGTTCAGATGAAAGAGTTGCCTGTCTCTCACTTTAAATTAAAAGCTAGAAATGATTACGTTTAGTGAAGAAGGCATGTCAGAACCCAAGATGGGCCAAAAGCTAGGCCTCTTGTGCCAAACAGTTAGCCAAGTTGTGAATGCAAAGGAAAAGTTCTTGAAGGAAATTAAAAGTGCTGCTGCAACAAACAAAAACGTGGTAAGAAAGTGAGACAGCTTTGTTGATGATCGCGAGAAGGTTTGAGTGCTCTGGATAGAAGACCAAACCAGTCACAACATTCTCTCAAGCCAAAGCCTAATGCAGCTCAAGGCTCTAACTCTCTTCAAGTCTGTGAAGGCTGAAGGAGGTGAGGAAGCTGCAGAAGAAAAGTTGGAACCTAGCAGAGGTTGGTCATGAGGTTTAGGGAAAGAAGCTGTCTCCGTAACATAAAAGCACAAAGTGAAACAGCAAATGTTGAAAGCAACAAAGGATTTTGAACATTACATAAACTTAATTGATAAAGTAGCAGCAGGTTTTGAGAAGATTGACTCCAATTTTCAAAGAAGTTCTACTGTGGGTAAATTGCTATCCAACAGCACTGCACCCTACAGAGAAAACTTTCGTGAAAGGAAGAATTAATCAATATGGCAAACTTCATAGTTGTCTTATTTTAAGAACTTGCCACAGTCATTCCAACTTTCAGCAACCATCACCCTGATCAGTCAGCAGCCGTCAATAGGGAGGCAAGATCCTCCACCAGCAAAAAGATGACAACTTGATGAAGGCTCAGATGATTGTTAGTATTTTTTAGCAATACAGTATTTTAAAATTAAGGTTCCCACATGTTTTTTTTTTTTTTAAAGCAAAATGCTATTGCACACTTAATAGATTATAGTCGAGTATAATATAAACGTGACTTTTATATGCACTGAGGAACAAAAAAGATCACTTGTTCTATTGTGATATTCACTTTATAGTGGGGTTTGGACTGAATCCACAATATCCCTGAGGTATGCCTGTATTTTCTAGAATGATCCCAATTTGCATTTTTCTGATGTTTTCTGGATGGATACATTGGGGTTAATGGTTTCTGGGAAGAACACCACAGAGGTGAAGTCCCCACCTCTTCACATCATTTTGGGGGTCCGTGACATCGACACGACTTTCACAGGTGGTAATAACCTTGATAATTTGGATGAGGTGGGTTCTTCCAGGTTTCTTCCCTGTGAAGTTATTATTTATCTCTTTCTAGGCTTTATTCTTTGGAAGTGAGTCATCTTATAAGTCCAGCCCACATGCAAGGAGAGGGGAATTAAGCTCCACCTCATGGCTGGTGATGGAGCTTCACATATTTGGAATTTATAAGAAAGATTTGTTTTTTCTTTCCCATTTATTTGTTTCTTCGATTATTTATTTACATCAATATGGACTCATAAATACATTATGTTTTGGGTTATAATCTAATACTATGTTGTTTATTTTGTTGCTCAAAATGTTACAACTTCGGCCGTTGAGAGCTCTTTCAGTTTGGTTTCTGTATCCCTTTAACATAACTTTTCTTCCTACTCCTCCTTCTCTTCTTCCTTCTTTTTGTACTTCCTTACTTTCCAGGCACTATTGTAAGAAGTTCGCATACATTAGTTCATTTAATACAACAATCCCATGAGATAGGTTCCTAATATTATCCCCATTTTACAGATGAGGAAATTGAGGTACAGAGATGACTGTGTGTTATGAGTGCATGTGGTCGTAGGCATGTTACAGAGAGCATGTACGTGAGAGAAGCTACCTGGTGTCTGAGGGTTTTCTGGTTTCCGATTCCTGCCCCTCCTGAAACCTGCCTACACTCTTCTTGGGCTCCATGAGAAGTCTCTGTGTCTCAACAACACACCCTGTCTTCCTGGAGAGGCGGTTTGAATGGATTCTGTGCATTCTGCCAAACAGACCTGCCCCCACCATGGCTCATGGAATCTTCTTAAAGCCCGAAGGAAGCTCAGCCACCATCATTTTATAGACAACATATCTAAAGTGAAATAAGCATTGGTAGAAGGTCAGAAATTGGCCCCTGGACTGCTAGTACAGGGCCAGTACCACAGGATTTAGCCATTTACTGGTTAGAGCTGTGCATGAGAGGAAGGAACTTGTGGTTTAGGTGACGAGACAGTTGAGTGTTGAAATAAAACTACATGCCCAGTACAGTGATGGCTCAATACCTCCTCCGGGAATTGCTGGGAAAGGCTTCCTAGAACAGGGGCCATTTTAAACTAGGCCAACTGATGGGCATCATCAGGGATAGGTGGGTGGGAGAGGGACAGAGAACTCCAGGCAGGGGTCACTCAAGCACAGAGGAGGCATGCAGGCAAGAGTGGTGAGAGATGGGCCCACGCTTCCTCTCCCTTAGAGAAGAGGGTGGGAGAAATTCCGTTACACATTGGTGGTAACATTTGCATGGGTTCATAATTGATAACGTGCTCATTCACATAAAACATGTGACTCCTCTGAACTCTATTCAGCACTGGCAAATGCAAGGAGGAAAATTAACTTTCTTGTTCTGCTTAACCCTGGGAAACTCCATTAAGCATCAGGTAGAAGTTGTAGTTTTTTCAGATAATTGTTGAAAGAACAGGCTACTTTCTGAAATGATACTTTCAGAAAGTATCTATGGCCAAAAAGGTCACATGAAGTGTTTGGCAACTTTGTAACATGCTGATTTTTATCTTTTACTTGCTTTACCTAGTCTCTTTTTGCAGGACCTCAGTGTACCCTCTTCCCAAAGCCACCCAAGTGAGTGGGAGGTCAGAGGTGCTCATCTGCCCCATCTGCTATTGGCGGGAGTAAGACCCACCAATCGTGCTCTGTGTGGCAGCTGACAAAAAGAAGGTCACTCTCAGACTCCCCCACATACCTAACAGATGTAAGTGATGTATCCTGGAGGGAATTGTGGATACTAATATGGACAAAAATAATTGTAATAGCCTACCTTTAAGCATTCACTATGTGGCAGGCAATGTTCTAAGCACTTCACATTTATTAACTCAATTCTTATACACCTATGTAAGAGGAATACTAATAATAGCCCCAATTTACAGATGAGGAAACGGAGACACAAGAAAGTTAAGTAACTTGTCAACATCATGCAGCTAGTAAGTGGCATTGTGGGTGTTTGACTCAAGGTCATCATAATTCACAACCTTCAGTACTGCCTCTCCCATGTCTCTAACTCATGTGCTTTTGTTGTTGCTGTTGTCTGTTTGTTTGAGACAGAGTCTCACTCACTCTGTCGCCCAGGCTGGAGTGCAGTGGTGCAATCTAGACTCACTGCAACTTCTATCTCCCGGGTTCAAGCAATTCTCTTGCCTCAGCCTCCCGAGGCAAGAGATATGTGTGCCACCAACCTACATATGTGTGCCACCAACCTACATATGTGCCTCTTTCTCGGTGGTACCTACTGGGTCCCTCTGCCTACCTCCACCCCCAGTGACAGCTGGGATTACAGGTACACGCCACCATGCTTGGCTAAATTTTGTATTTTTAGTAGAGGCAGGGTTTTGCCATGTTGGCTAGGCTGGTCTTGAACTCCTGGCTTCAAGCAATATGCACACCATGGCCTCCCAAAGTGCTGGGATTACAGGCATGTGCCACTGTGCCCGGCCTCTAATTCATGCCAATATGTGAATTTCTCAGGTAATTATCTCACGGGATATTATCTTTGCAGACACATTTCTTCTTCTCCCTATATTCCTGGAAACTTCAGAAGTGTGGAATAGGCAGAGAAAACCAAACTCGTCAGCTGTAACTCTTACCCCTAGATGATTGGAAATGCAATGTAATGGAGAAATCTCTGCTCTTTCACAAATGGTGTGTGGGTCCCTCTGTGGAGACACCTACATTTTTTGAGAAGATACTGGGACAAGCGTGCTTTGGTGTGAAGTCTGGGCCTCCCAAGGTGGCTCTGTGGTTTCAGGAAGTAGTGTGTGCATTGGGGTGGGGTGGAGTGGAGGATGGGGGGCAAGGGGGAGGCCTTTAGAGTGAAATGATGTGTGCGGTGCAGTGAGATCCCTCTTGCAACCTCCCCTCATTCAACCTTCAGTTAATCCTAACAAAGTTTTAAAATGCCAAAAATGATTGGATTTTTATGTGAAAACTGGTAAAGGGGTATAGTCATTGATACAGGGCCGAGACAGAACCAGACAGAATGGGCGCAGGGAGGCCAATGTCTAGGTCCCAGAAGGATGTAAGTAAGAGAAAAAGCACTGGGTTTCTAATTTTCTGTGATGCACACTTATGGGTTATAAGTAATAATAATATAAAAGCTTAATTACAAAGAAAAGGGCATGTAATTGGCACAAAGTCAGGACATGACTGACCAAATCCCTGACCCTGGCCTCGCTGAGTTCTTGGTGTAAGAGTGAGGGCCCTTCCTGGGCCAGCTTCCACTGTCCTTGGATAAGCCACCGAATTCTTCCATGGTTATGACCCCATGAGGGTCGTAACCAAAGCCCCTCTCTCTGTGCCACTGCCCTTCCCCTCCATAACACCTTGTCTCTCCTAAATATAAATAGCCATTTCTCCAAGACGGAAGTCTCTTCTGGCTTCTCACCCTTGGGAGTCTCTCTCCTTGCCACCAACCTATATATGTGCCTCTTTCTCGGTGGTACCCACTGGGTCTCTCTTCCAGCCTCCACCCCCAGTGACAGGCCCATGGCTAAAAGCATTAGCTGGCCTGCTGTATCAGGCCTCCTTACCCTGCACTGCAATGACAAGGCATGAGCTTATGGCTCCTCCTCCCCAGCTGCCAGCCCTGCCCCCGGTGCCCAGGCAGGGCCATTACCCTGGAGAGTGTCAGCCACTCACTCTGCCCTTCATTGCAAGGCAGAGAAGAAGCTCTGTCCTGCAGTAACTTCCACTGCAGTGGGCGCCCGTATACTGCCCACTTCCCCGGATCTCCCAAAACTGGTTGGTTATTCTCTGAAGTGAAAGGAGGAAAATGCATTCGCTTACTTGTAAGGATGTGTTTAAAATTATATGTATTTCCAGATCTGCAAATGTATAACCTGATGAATAAGTTGAACATGTGGAAAATAAAATTAATAGACTGAAAACACAGTATAATTATGAAAATAGGCAGTTTTCAAGTGGGTGATTTCCCACTCTCCAAGCTGACACAGGCAGCTGCAGCACCAAAACAGACAACAAACTCAGGCACTATTAAAGGAGCTTCTCACCCCAAACCCCCACACAGACCGTTTCCTCCATCCTTCCACATTTGTCAGCATGTTCCTGATGTTCGTAAAGCCAGGCCTCTGGGAGGTGCAGGGTTAGATATGCACCCGGAAGCCTCACTTGGGAATCGGAGTCCTTCGACCTTTCTGATCCTGCCTTATGTCAGGAAGATGGCACTACAAGACTGAAATGGTTGTTGCAGCTGTCTCTGCTCTGACAAGAGAAGAGCAGAGCTTGTAATGACACAGCCTTTCCAACATTTGCAAGGGGATACCTTTGAGAAAAATGTCCCATCTGAGTTAAATGCCACACCACCGTGGCCATGGGGAGTGCTTGGGGGTTGCTCTTGGGCAACGTGGCTCAGGCTGGGAAACTCACCTTTTTCTCTCCTTTTTTCTCTGGCTCCTCCTTCTGTCTTCTCTGTGCCTTTGTCCTGCTTCCTCCATTTTGTTTTTACCTCTTCTTTACCCTAGACTTGCCGAGGGTACTCGTAGCATTTATCTTCCTGCAGGTAGCACTCAGGGCACAAAAGCAGAATGGTTCTTGTTAGAATAGATGTGTATGGCACTTTCCTGGAGACAGGAAGGGAGGATGAGAGCAGAGGTCAAGAGCCAAAGCACTTGGATTAAAGAAGAGCAAGGACAATTTCTATTCAGATGCTGCAAAAATGTTCAATAAAAAAGTAAAGAAAAGGCCAGATCCACTAAATAATGAGGATTACCAGGGCAAAACTGGGAGTGGTGTCAGGGGTGGAGCAGTGACAGCTAATGTGTAGTTGTAAGGGTTTTGATCAAGGTAATTTTTGCATCAGTTTGAGCTTCATTCAGTAAAGAGAGAAGCTGAGTGCCATAATGCAATTAGTGACTGGATATGCTCTTCTGGATGCAGAGGACATCCCTCCTGGCCCCTTGCTTCTCAGTTATTGAAGGTAAATCTTTCTCCTGCAGAGAAAGCCACCTCCTTGGAAGCTGAGCCCTGAAGAAGCCAGGCCCGTTCTCCCAACAAGGGCCTCTCACTCCATGCCAGCAACAAAGAAAGCATGTCTCAACCACAGTGTCCCAAGCATGGATTTTCTGTTGACTAAATCACTGAGGGCTGAAAGGCTCTCCTGAATATCTAATAAGGAAAAGCAGTCACAACAATATGTGCTGGTTAGGCTGTCCCGACGCCAGGAGCAGAGGCTCGTTCATGCTGCCTCAAGTAATGGGAAACTTGCATCTAGGATTCTAGGGAGAACTGGGGACTTAGTGACTTGTGCAGGCCTCATGGACACTGAAATAAGATAAAAGCAACCAGTTTCTGGTAGATCACGTGACCAGAGGTCCCTCAGAGTGCACAGCCACTCAGGGATGCAAGCCCTAGGGTTTTCTGGTCCTCACTGGAATGCTTTCCTGGCTCCAGGACTCTGTGCCATACTCCTTCTGTGTTCGCCTTTGTGCATCCTCTTGTCTCTCCTTTCCTTAGCAACTAACTGATTCTCTCTACAAAATGGCAGTGTGCTTTTCTCAGAGCCAGAGCTCAGAGAGCGAGAGAGAGAGAAAGAGCACTCCCAAGACAGAGGCCACAGTTCCTTTTTTTTTTTTTTTTTTAAATCTAACCTCAGAAGTGACATATCATCACTTCTGCCACATTTTGTTGGTCACAGGGACTAACCCTGGTAAATTGTGGGTTTCGCCTACTACAAGTATGTGTATTTCAGGAGGCACAGTTCTTTGAAAGCCACCTTGGAGGCTGGCTGCCACATCATCTCTAGGTACTGGATGCTTTCTGTTCACTATACTTACCATCTGGTAACTATTTCCACCCCATTCCATGCTTCTGCCTGTATCACAGGGGCTGCAAGCCTGGGAACTACATTTCTCAGACTCCTTTCCTAGCAGGATTCTGGCTACGGTTTAGATTTGGCCAACGATTTGGGAGGCAGAAGGAAGTGGAAGCCTCTCATCCCCCAGCATCAATGGTGGCTGACATATGGGTTTCAGTGGATGCGAGTTTAGTGATTCCCACACTCTGTGTCCCACTGACAATCACTGGCTTTGGGGTTGGGGGACAACATTGACTTCAGCAGTGACTTCCATAGCTTTCTGACCTGTCATTGTCAACAGCAGCTTCCTGAGCTCTGGATCTTAGCTTGTTGCCATATGACCCAAACAACCTCCTATTGGCGGCACCCCTGACATTTGCTCTTTTAGTCCCTCTAACAGTTTTGAAAGCACAAAATTCCCTGTATTATTTCACTTTTTACTTGCGTACCAAGGAAGGTTTTTGTTTTCTCAGTCTGGGAGAAATGAACAGTAGCTGAGTAGTTAAACATAGGTCTAGACTGCTTTTTCAACTTCTATCTCTACCACTTATCTGTTGTGTGACATTGAACAAGTTACCTAACTTTTTTAAGCATTAGGTTTCTCATCTACAAAATTGGGAAAATAATAGCACCTACATCATAGGAATGTTATGAGGATAATGCAAAAAAAAAATGTAGCTTGTGCCTGGTACATAGTAAGCACTTAGTACATACGCATTATTACTATTATTGTTATTATTATTGCTGCTGACATGGCAGGGTAGAGTGAGACCCCAGATCTCTAACACCCATGTGCAAGTGCATGAGAGTGCTTACTAGAAAGGCAAGAGGCAGCTTCAAACTATTTGGCCTCCCCTCTAAATGGGATGTGGATGTGGTCATGAGAATTGAAAAGGAATGAGCATGCAGTTGGGAGTTCAATGGAAGTCAGCTTGGGAGCACTCCTGCCAGAGGCGAGCCGGGGAGAGCACCTGGCAGGTCAGGACGGGGACAGGGCCAGGTGGGTGCTGCAGAATGACCCACTGCAGCAGGCAGGTCCGACCCCTTAAATACATTATCACACGCTTTCACATGCTTGGACTATTTAAAAACCCACTCTACATGGAATCAGCCTATCTACAACGGCTGGGAGATCCAGCAAGGTGTGGGCAAGACAGGGCTTCCTCTGTTAGGTTCAAAAGATTGTTCAGCCCATGATTGAGAGAGACATAGACAGGACCCAGATACTTCCTCCAAATCCAAGAGCCAAGATAAAGCACCTGAGCCCTCCGGAGGGAAACAAATTCAGGTTACTTCCATAAATCAGACAGCCAGGGGACCTTTCAAAGTTGACGGTGAGGCTGGGAATACCTTTATCTCATGAAGTACAGGAAGGACCAATGGCCTGCCCATGGTCACACAGACCCCTTGGGCAGGTTTCCTCACCCCTATTCTAGCACATTCTCTTCTTAAACATGGCAGCATAGAGGTGGCTGTACTAAAGTGGGGAAATGTCTCACTTTTGGTGAGTCGTCAGTTACTGGGCTCTTTGCTAAAAAGAGCAAGGGAAGGCTGACTTGTTACTTAATTTTTGAGATTTGTGTTGTGTTAGAGCACAAAAATACAAGAAAGACTAATTTCAGGACAAGCATCCTAATTTTCACCATTTGTTCTTCGTAGAGAGAGCTATCAAGTTTCAGACAAAAGGGATATAATTGTAATAATAAAAGGCAGAAGAGGTTCTTTACCTGGAGTCTAAGTATCACTAGGTGTTTCGTGAATCGCTCTGAAGTTATATAAGAAACTGTGTTTACGTGAGACTGAGGGCTAACAGCTGTCAACATATTCACAAGAGAACCCATGACCCAGAAAAGTTTAAAAAGCATTGCTGCTGAGTTTCACACCCCTTCAGCATTGGCTGGGCTAGTGTATCCACTCATTAAGCAGACATTTATGGAAACTACTTGACAACCTCAAAGGCATTGAAAGCTCAGCATGTCTAGAATCGTCTCTTCCCATGCAAACCTGGCTCTCTTCTGGTGTTCACTACATTAGTAAGTGCTACCACCGTCCAGCAGCTCTGAAAGTCAGCAGCCTTGGAGTTATCCTTGGTACCTCCCTTTCCTCAGTCCCAATATTTAATCCATCAGAAAATCCCGTTGATTTTGCCTCCCAACTTTCTCTCACACTTATATATGGCTCCATCCCTACTGCCCGTAGATGGTCCAAGAGGCCATCAACTTCCATCCGGCCTCCCACCAATCTCCCTGGACCCATTCTGGCTCTTCCCAGCCCACCTTCTACACTGCAGCCAGAGAAGTGACCTCTTGGAAATGAAGCTGCAATCATGGCCCCAGTAACAACCCTCCTGTTCCTAGACCTTGCTGAAAACCTTTCTATTGATTTTCAGAGTGAATAAATCCAGAACTTCTTTTCAAGGCTGAGAAATAAAAGATTCATGCTTTGTCCTATGATGCGAGCTTTAATTGTGATCCAGGTGCACTGGGGAAAGCTACACTGGCCTTCATTCAGTTCCTCAAACCCACTGTGCTGCCTTCTGCCCGTGGCATTTGCACAGGCTGTTCCTTCTGTCTGAGATGCTCTTTTCCTCCCTCTTTACCTGGTTTACTCTGATCTGTCTTGCACATTTCAGCTGTAATATCACCTCCTCAAGAAAGACTTCCAGGATCACTCCCTAGACCAGGCACCTGTTTTCTTCATAGGTTTTCTTTCATAGGTTTTTTGTTTGTTTGTTTGTTTGTTTGTTTTTTTAGATGGAGTCTCACTCTTCCGCCCAAGCTGGAGGCTGGAATGCAGTGGCGCAATCTCGGCTCACTGCAACCTCCACCTCCCAGGTTCAAGCGATTCACCTGCCTCAGCCTCCCAAGTAGCTGGGATTGCAGGCCTAAGCCACCATGCCCGAGCCTTAGTATGGTTTGTAATGACATATGTAGGTGACTATTTAGTTAATATCTGAATCTCTCTTTGTTATAAGTAAATCATGTGTCTTCAGAGCCTAGAATGATGTTTGCCTCATTTTAGGTAGTCACTAAATATTTTCTGAATGAATGGATAAGTAATGAATGAATTGGGAAGATAAATGAGACTGTGCATGTGATGTTCTTAGTACAGTATCTGCATATTGTAAGCACCAACATGGTAACTATTTTTAATTCTGGAAGAAGTAAGTATTAATTCTGAGAAGTTACAGAATTAACTTCTAACTTCTAAGCATTCTTCTGTATTATTAAAAGAAAATGTCCAGTGTTCAGATTCTAAGACAGTCACAGATATTCCCACTGGCAAACATGCAGCACCTTCTTGAGGGCTTTCTGAGTCATCTCAAGCCCACTTAACACACTTCCTTTCTTGGAGAAGTGTAGTACTGTGGCAAGTTTTCACTTGCCAATCTCAGTTGTTTTCCAAAAAATGCTGCCTCTCCGCTTTTCAGGTAAGCCGGTTATTGCCGTCTTGTAGAACAGTCACAGGCAATCTCCATGCAGGGCAAGCACTGAGAGACTCTGTAAATTAGTCTGACATATAACCCTTAGAATGTGCATGATTAAGTGACTAGTGTTTCCTTTTCCAGAATGTTTATGTGCCTTTTCATAAAATCAAAAGCAAGCTTGTAATAATATATTAATACCTCATATTTTAGTATTTCCTAATAGCTGTACAGTAACAATGTTTTATTTAAGCTTTTTATCATGGAGGATTTTAATCATATACTAAAGTAGTACTACCCCCAACCCCCACACTAACACCCATAGGCCCATCACCCAGCTTCCATAATTGTCAACTCCTGGTCAATCTTGTTTCATGCATAACCCCTATGCCCCCGTCTCCTCACTGGATTGTTTTAAAGCAAATTCCAGCATCTTTTTACTGATTTGTAAATATTTCAGTATCTTTGAAAGTAATAAACCCTTATTAAAAAGCACAATTATCATAAGCAAAAGACTAACAAAATTTCCTTAACAAAAAAGACAAAAAAAATTTAATATACAGTCAGTATACACATTTTCCCAATTTTCTCAATATTGATTTATATATTATTTATTATGGTTTGTTTGAATCACGATTGAAACAAGGTCCACACATTGCAATTGATTGATATGTCTTTCAAACCTTTTCCAATCTATATGTTTTCATTCCCCTTCTGTCTACTCTTTTCTCTACCATGTATTTCCTAAAGGAAACTTTATCCTGTAGGCTTTTCCATAATTTGCTGAAGAGTTTTAATATTCTTCCTCAAATGGTATTAAGTAATTTAGTAAATAAAACAGGGAATCACAATGTCCTATAGCTGTTTTAATTTTTAATCCTTGTTTCTTTGATTTTTAAAAAACATGTTTTATAATATCTTAATTTACTTCTTTTGTATTGTAAGGGACAGGAAGTTGGAGGCTGCCCAATCTCCTTGTTTCACAAGTGTAAAAGTCAGTGCCTTGGTGTGACAGGCATGAAACCATCCAGCAAGCTACTAAGACAGCTTCACGTCTGTCTCCAGATCTGACTTCTTTCTTTCTTTTTCACAGCCCTTACTATTCTATACAGCATCTATCAAACTAGAATAATTATTAGTTGGCCCTTTCTCTCTCTCTCTTTCTTTCTTTCTTTCTTTCTTTCTTTCTTTCTTTCTTTCTTTCTTTCTTTCTTTCTTTCTTTCTTTCTTTCTTTCTTTCTTTCTTCTTTCTTTCTTTCTTCTTTCTTTCTCTCCCTCCTTCCCTCCCTCCCTCCCTCCCTCTCTCTCTTTCTTTCTCTCTTTCTCTCTCTCTTTCTCTCTTTCTTTCCTTTCTTTCTTTTCTTTCTTTCTTTCTTTCTTTCTTTCTTTCTTTCTTTCTTTCTTTCTTTCTTTCTTTCTTTCTTTCTTTCTTTCTTTCTTTCTTTTTCTTTCTTCTTTCTCTCTCTCTCTTTCTCTCTCTCTTTCTCTCTCTCTCTCTCTTTCTCTCTCTCTCTCTCTCTTTCTTTCTTTCTTTCTTTCTTTCTTTCTTTCTTCTCTCTTTTCTGTCTTTCTCTCTTTCTTTCTGACAAAGTCTATCTTTGTCACCCAGGCTGGAGTGCAGTGGCACGATCTCAGCTCACTGCAACCTCCACCTCCTGAATTCAAGTGATTCTCCTGTCTCAGCCTCCCGAATAGCCGGCATTACAGGTGCCCACCATCACCCCCAGGTGATTTTTGTATTTTTAATAGACGGATTTTCACCATGTTGGTCAGGTTGGTCTCGAACTCCTGACCTCAGGTGATCCTCCCACCTTGGGCTTCCAAAGTGCTGGGATTACAGGCATGAGCTACCGTGCCTGTCCTAGTTTGCATTTTCACAGTTTACTTTTATCAGGATGGTTGATGTTTCTAGTGATGACCCAAGAGACCAAAAGGTACGATTGTGTTTAGTGTTAGATTCATCCCATCACATTCCAGCTCCTGAAAACTGGGCATTCTTGCGAGCTACACATGCTTACACTTCTAACTTCCTTTCAGTCTCAGTCTCATTCTAAACCGGACCAGTTTAGGAGGTATTTTTAGGAGGATTTTGCACACCTTCTCTGCTGTCTGTCCACCTTTTTTTCTCAGAGGAACTCATAATATCTCTTATTTCAGGCAGGCAATACTTTGTTCCCCCATGTTGCAAGTCCTTAAATGGAACGTTTAGAAAGACATTTAATCAGGTGGTGATAGATCAGGGTGAAGAAAGCATCAAACTGCAGTATCTGCACTTTTAGAACCACACCTCAATGCCTCAGTTACTAAGAGTCTCCCAGCTTTGCTCATAGGCACTACCAGGGCCGCATTTCTCTTTCCTGCCACCTCCATCCCTGTGCCCATTAGTCCCTTTCTTCAGCCTTTCTAAGCTCCCTTTACTGGAATTTTCTGAGGCAGTATCTGGTATGGAAAATCTCTTAATATTTAAAAAGAAGTTGAGAGCACAGACTAACACTTTGATTCTTTTATGACTATGTTGTCTTTTTTTTTTTTGGTAGTTCTGTTTTCTTTTTTTTATATATATACTTTAAGTTCTAGGGTACATGTGTACAACATACAGGTTTGTTACATATGTATACACGTGCCATATTGGTGTGCTGCACCCATGAACTAGTCATTTACATTAGGAATATCTCCTCCCTCCCCCCTCCCCACAATAAGACCCGGTGTGTGATGTTCCCCTTCCTGTGTCCAAGTGATCTCATTGTTCAATTCCCACCATTGAGTGAGAACATGCGACATTTGATTTTCTGTTCTTGCGATAGTTTGCTGAGAATGATGGTTTCCAGCTGCATCCATGTCCCTATAAAGGACACGAACTCATCCTTATTTAAGGCTGCATAGTATTCCATGGTGTATATGTGCCACATTTTCTTAATCCAGTCTGTCACTGATGGACATTTGGGTTGATTCCAAGTCTTTGCTATTGTGAATAGTGCTGCAATAAACATACGAGTGCATCTGCCTTTATAGCAGCATGGCTTATAATCCTTTGGGTATATACCCAGTAATGGGATGACTGGATCAAATGGTATTTCTAGTTCTAGATCCTTGAGGAGTCACCACACTGTTTTCCACAATGGTTGAACTAGTTTACAATCCCACCAACAGTGTAAAAGTGTTCCTATTTCTCCACATCCTCTCCAGCACCTGTTGTTTCCTGATTTTTTGATGATTGCCATTCTAACTGGTGTCAGATGGTATCTCATTGTGGTTTTGATTTGCATTTCTCTGATGGCGAGTTGTGATGAGCATTTTTTCATGTGTCTGTTGGCTGTATGAATGTCTTCTTGTGAGAAGTGTCTGTCCATATCCTTTGCCCAGTTTTTGATAGGGTTGTTTGTTTTTTTTTCTTGTAAATTTGATTGAGTTCTTTACAGGTTCTGGATATTAGCCCTTTGTCAGATGAGTAGATTGCAAAATTTTTCTCCCATCCTGTAGGTTGCCTGTTCACTCTGATGGTCATTTCTTTTGCTGTGCAGAAGCTCTTTAGTTTAATTAGATCCCATTTGTCAATTTTGGCTTTTGTTGCCATTGCTTTTGGTGTTTTAGACATGAATTCCTTGCCCATGCCTACGTACTGAATGGTATTACCTAGGTTTTCTACTAGGGTTTTTATGGTTTTAGGTCTAACATTTAAGTCTCTAATCCATCTTGAATTAATTTTCATATAAGGAGTAAGGAAAGGATCCAGTTCCAGCTTTCTACTTATGGCTAGCCAATTTTCCCAGCACCATTTATTAAATAGGGAATCCTTTCCCCATTTCTTGTTTTTGTCAGGTTTGTCAAAGGTCAGATGGCTGTAGATGTGTGGTATTATTTCTGAGGGCTCTGTTCTGTTCCATTGGTCTATCTCTCTGTTTTGGTACCAGTACCATGCTGTTTTGGTTACTGTAGCCTTGTAGTATAGTTTGAAGTCAGGTAGCATGATGTCTCCAGTTTTGTTCTTTTGGCTTAGGATTGTCTTGGCAATGTGAGGTCTTTTTTGCTTCCACATGAACTTTAAAGCAGTTGTTTCCAATTCTGTGAAGAAAGTCATTGGTAGCTTAATGGGGATGGCATTGAATCTATAAATTACCTTGGGCAGTATGGCCATTTTCATAATATTGAGTCTTCCTATCCACGAGCATGGTATGTTCTTCCATTTGTTTGTGTCCTCTTTGATTTCACTGAGCAGTGGTTTGTAGTTCTCCTTGAAGAGGTCCTTTACATCCCTTGTAAGTTGGATTCCTAGGTATTTTTTTCTCTTTGAAGCTATTGTGAATGGGAGTTCATTCATGATTTGGCTCTCTGTTTGTCTGTTACTGGTGTATAAGAATGCTTGTGATTTTTGCACATTGATTTTGTATCCTGAGACTGCTGAAGTTGCTTATCAGCTTAAGGAGATTTTGGGCTGAGACGATGGGGTTTTCTAAATATATCATCATGTCATCTGCAAAGAGGGACAATTTGACTTCTTCTTTTCCTAACTGTACACCCTTGATTTCTTTCTCTTGCCTGATTGCCCTAGCCAGAACTTCCAACACTGTGTTGAATAGGAGTGGTGAGAGAGGGTATCCCTGTCTTGTGCCAGTTTTCAAAGGGAATTTTTCCAGTTTTTGCCCATTCAGTATGATATTGGCTGTGGGTTTGTCATAAATAGCTCTTATTATTTTGAGATATGTTCCATCAATACCGAATTTATTGCGAGCTTTTAGCATGAAGGGCTGTTGAATTTTGTCAAAGGTCTTTTTGGCATCTATTGGGATAATCATGTGGTTTTTGTCTTTGGTTCTGTTTATATGCTGGATTACGTTTATTGATTTGCGTATGTTGAACCAGCCTTGCATCCCAGGGATGAAGCCCACTTGATCATGGTGGATAAACTTTTTGATGTGCTGATGGATACAGTTTGCCAGTATTTTATTGAGGATTTTTGCATCGATGTTCATCAGGGAAATTGGTCTAAACTTCTCTTTTTTTGTTGTGTCTCTGTCAGGCTTTGGTATCAGGATGATGTTGGCCTCATAAAATGAGTTAGGGAGAATTCCCTCTTTTTCTATTGATTGGAATAGTTTCAGAAGGAATGGTACCAACTCCTCCTTGTACCTCTGGTAGAATTCAGCTGTGAATCCGTCTGTTCCTGGAGTTTTTTTGGTTGGTAGGCTATTAATTATTGCCTCAATTTCAGAGCCTGCTATTGGTCTATTCAGGGATTCAACTTCTTCCTGGTTTAGTCTTGGGAAAGTGTAAGTGTCCAGGAAATTATCCATTTCTTCTAGGTTTTCTAGTTTATTTGCGTAGAGGTGTTTATAGTATTCTTTGATGGTAGTTTGTATTTCTGTGGGGTCGGTGGTGATATCCCCTTTATCATTTTTTATTGCATCTATTTGATTCTTCTCTCTTTTCTTCTTTATTAGTCTTGCTAGAGGTCTATCAATTTTGTTGATCTTTTCAAAAAACCAGTTCCTGGATTCATCAATTTTTTGGAGGAATTTTTGTGTCTCTATCTCCTTCAGTTCTGTTCTGATCTTAGTTATTTCTTGCCTTCTGCTAGCTTTTGAATGTGTTTGCTCTTGCTTCTCTAGTTCTTTTAATTGTGATGTTAGGGTGTCAATTTTAGATCTTTCCAGCTTTCTCTTGTGGGCATTTAGTGCTATAAATTTCCCTCTCCACACTCCTTTAAATGTGTCCCAGAGATTCTGGTATGTTGTATCTTTGTTCTCATTGGTTTCAAAGAACATCTTTGTTTCTGCCTTCATTTCGTTATGTACCCAGTAGTCATTCAGGAGCAGGTTGTTCAGTTTCCATGTATTTGAGCAGTTTTGATTGAGTTTCTTAGTCCTGAGTTCTAGTTTGATTGCACTGTGATCTGGGAGACAGTTTGTTATAATTTCTGTTCTTGTACATTTGCTGAGGAGTGCTTTACTTCCAACTATGTGGTGAATTTTGGAATAAGTGCGATGTGGTGCTGAGAAGAATGTATATTCTGTTGATTTGGGGTGGAGAGTTCTGTAGATGTCTGTTAGGTCCACTTGGTGCAGAGTTGAGTTCAATTCCTGGATACCCTTGTTGAGTTTCTGTCTTGTTGATCTGTCTAATGTTGACAGTGGGGTGTTGAAGTCTCCCACTATTATTGTATGGGAGTCTTAAGTCTCTTTGTAAGTCTCTAAGGACTTGTTTTATGAATCTGGTTGCTCCTGTATTGGGTGCATATGTATTTAGGCTAGTTAGCTCTTCCTGTTGAATTGATCCCTTTATCATTATGTAATGGCCTTCTTTGTCTCTTTTGATCTTTGATGGTTTAAAGTCTGTTTTATTAGAGACTAGGATTGCAACTCCTCCTTTTTCTGTTTTCCATTTGCTTTGTAGATCTTCCTCCGTCCCTTTATTTTGAGCCTATGTGTGTCTCTGCATGTGAGATGGGTCTCCTGAATACAGCAAAGTGATGGGTCTTGACTCTTTATCCAATTTGCCGTTCTGTGTCTTTTAATTGGACCATTTAGTCCATTTACATTTAAGGTTAATATTGTTATGTGTGAACTTGATCCTGTCATTATGATATTAGCTGGTTATTTTGCTTGCTAGTTGATGGGGTTTCTTCCTAGCACAGATGGACTTTACATTTTGACTTGTTTTTGCAATGGCTGGTACCTGTTATTCCTTTCCATTTTTAGTGCTTCCTTCAAGATCTCTTGTAGAGCAGGCCTGGTGGTGACAAAATCTCTAAGCATTTGCTTGTCTGTAAAGGATTTTATTTCTCCTTCACTTATGAAACTTAGTTTGGCTGGATATGAAATTCTGGGTTGAAAATTCTTTTCTTTAAGAATGTTGAATACTGGCCCCCACTCTCTTCTTGCTTGAAGAGTTTCTGCTGAGAGATCTGCTGTTAGTCTGATGGGCTTCCTTTTGTGGGTAACCTGACCTTTCTCTCTGGCTGCGCTTAACATTTTTTCCTTCTTTTCAACTTTGGTGAATCTGACCATTATGTGTCTTGGAGTTGCTCTTCTTGAGGAGTATCTTTGTGGCATTCTCTGTATTTCCTGAATTGAATGTTGGCCTGCCTTATGGGTTGGGGAAGTTCTCCTGGATGATATCCTGAAGAGTGTTTTCCACCTTGGTTCCATTTTCCCTGTCACTTTCAGAAACACCCATCAGACGTAGATTTGGTCTTTTCACATAATCTGATATTTCTTGGAGGCTTTTTTCATTTCTTTTCCCTCTTTTTTCTCTACACTTCTCTTCTCACTTCATTTCATTCATTTGATCTTCAATTGCTGATACTCTTTCTTCCAGATGATCGAGTCATTTACTGAAGCTTGTGCCTTTGTCATGTAGTTCTTGTGTTATGGTTTTCATCTCTATCAGTTCTTTTAAGGACTTCTCTACATTGGTTGTTCTAGTTAGCCATTTGTCAAATATTTTTTCAAGGTGTTTAGTTTCTTTGCACTGGTTACGTAGTTCCTCCCTTAGCTCTGAGAAGTTTGATCAACTGAAGTCTTCTTCTCTTGACTTGTCAAAGTCATTCTCCATCCAGCTTTACTGTTGCTGGCAATGAGCTGTGTTCCTTTGGAGGGGGAGATGCACTCTGATTTTTTGAATTTCCAGCTTTTCTGCTCTGCTTTTTCCCCTTCTTTGTTGTTTTATCTGCCTTTGGTCTTTGATGATGGTGTCATACTGATGGGGTTTTGGTGTGTGTGTCCTTTCTGTTTTTTAGTTTTCCTTCTAACAATCAGGACCCTCAGCTGTAGGTCTGTTGGAGTTTGCTTGAGGTCCACTCCAGAACCTGTTTGGTATCAGCAGCAGAGGCTGCAGAAGATAGAATATTGCTGAACAGCGAGTGTTGCTGTCTGATTTTTGCTCTGGAAGCTTCGTCTCAGGGGTGTACCACACCGTGTGAGGTGTGAGGTGTCAGTCTTCACTTAGTGGGGGATGTCTCTCAGTTAGGCTACTCAGGGGTCAGGGACCCACTTGAGCAGATAGACTGTCCATTCTCAGATCTCAGCCTCTGTGCTGGGAGATCCACTGCTCTCTGCAAAGCTGTCAGACAGGGCAGTTACCTCTGCCGAGATTTCTGCTGCTTTTTGTTTAGCTATGACCTGTCCCCAGAGGAAGAGTCTACAGAGGCAGTCCAGCCTCCTTGAGCTGTGGTGGGCTCCACCCAATTCGAGCTTCCTGGTAGCTTTCTTTGCCTACTTAAGCCTCAGCAATAGCAGGCACCCCTCCCCCAGCTTCACTGCCACCTTGCAGTTAGATCTCAGACTGCTGTGCTAGCAATGAGGGAGGCTCTGTTGGCATGGGACCCTCTGGGCCAGGTGTGGGATATAATCACCTGGTGTGCCATTTGCTAAGACCCTTGGTAAAGTGCAGTATTAGGGTGGGAGTTACCCGATTTTCCAGGTGTTGTGTGACTCAATTTCCTTTGGCTAGGAAAACTAATTCCCTTCCCCCTTGTGCTTCCCAGGTGAGGTGATGCCTCGCCCTGCTTCAGCTCTTGCTGTCGGGCTGCACCTGCGGACCAGCGCCAACTGTTTGACATGACCCAGTGAAATGAACCCAGTACCTCAGTTGAAAATGGAGAAATCATCTGTCTTCTATGTGGCTCAGGCTGGGAGCTGGAAGCTGGAGCTTTTCCTATTCGGCCATCTTGGGCATGCCCCCCTGCCATTTTTTTGGTAAACTTTCAGGCTACTGCTCAGACTTATCTCTCCTGATGTCTCATGGGCTTTGCCCCTCTCAGGAAAAAAAAATAAAAACAACTCAACATATATTGCTTTGCAACAGTATTCCCTGTGGAAGTGATCTCAGAAATCTAATATCTTATTGCTTTATCAGAATAGATTAGAGAGAGAATGTCAATCAATCAGTAGTTATTAAAAACATAATGTTTATCCAGCATTGCACTCAAAACTGTTGGTTTATAAGCAAATGTAAAGTATGGTCTCTGCTCCCAAGTTATGGAAGGGAACATGATTTAGGACCTAAGTTTAGAAACCACTAACTATTTAACTTTGGGCTTGGTTAGCATTGCCTAGCCTTAGTTTCCTTGTCTGTAAAATGAGGGTAATAATCCTAAAGTTTCATGGGATTTTAGTAAGGATTTCATGAAAGAGTAAACAAAAGTATATTATGTGGTGCCTGATACATAGTAAGTGCTCAATAAATGTAGCTAGCATTATTGTATACTATTTACAGTAATAAAAATTATACTTGAGGTAGATTATGTTTTCACGTTTTCACAATGAGTGGTTTAGATTTAATAGGGCTGGAACCATTCAGCAAGTCATTTAGTGTTCTGGAACTGGGGTATTAAGGAATGATGTTTTATAAATACTTGTTTAGGTATCTTCACCTGGGACAGATGTAGTAAAGGGGGACTCTATTAAAATTTTCCAGAGGAGACAAAAGAACTTCGTGTCCATTTTGATTTGGGGAAAGATGAGAGAAGAGCCCATGCTGCCTCATACTTGCTAAACTGGGAGAAGGCAAAAGAGCTGTCCATGGTAGCAATCTGGTCTTTTAGCAATTGTGTCGATTTCTGTAGGAGATATGATGACGTTTGCTTTGCAATTGTTGAGTCCAGATTACAACTGCTTATTTAACTACCTATTTAATGTCTTACCTAGTGGGCTGTAAGTGTCATGAGGACAGAGTCACCTCAGCATCTTCATCCCTCAGCACAAAACCAGGTGCCTAGTGAATGTTCAGTAAACATTCATTGAATTGAATTATTGAATTGTATGGAGTTTATGGCGATGGCTGGAAAGTCAAGTGAAGCTGGAGGCAGCTGGAAATATGAATTCCCTGGGAGTCATTCCTTTATAAAAGTGGTACTGAAAGGTACACAAAAGGATGATCACACTTGAGAGTAAATAGAAAGGATAAAATAAGAAAAAGAGGACAACTTTAGAGCCATTTCCACTTTGAGAGTAAAAGGAAATAAAGGGATTGTAACAGTCAGGTCGAGTTATGTTGTACTAAAAACAACTTCAAAATCTTTGTGGTTAAACATCACAAAAGCTTATTTCTAACCCAAAAAACATACCAACACAGGTTGGCAAGGCACTCCGCTTAACATAGTCACTCAGGGACCCTTTGCACAAAACTG
The DNA here is from genome assembly GCF_047675955.1 of Chlorocebus sabaeus. Classification (NCBI taxonomy): domain Eukaryota; kingdom Metazoa; phylum Chordata; class Mammalia; order Primates; family Cercopithecidae; genus Chlorocebus; species Chlorocebus sabaeus. The sequence goes on along the minus strand of NC_132914.1, from coordinate 45,161,017 downwards.
CTGCTTCATCACATCCTATGTTACCTGAATTATCCATGTGTGATTCTTCTATTTTTTTTCAGTATCAACTACTAACTCTTTACTATGAAGCTACATTCACACTCTTGAAGACAGAAAATCTAATTGAACTAGGAAGTCACCATCCTTCTTATTGGACTATGGATCACTGTCCAGCCTATTGTTTGTCTGCCTGTGAATCAGGCAATGTCTTCTTCTCTAATTATCTGTGGCCAAGGAAAGGGAGTTGCATTGAATGAAATGACAGTCCCAAGAATTTACTTAATTGTCTTCTCAGAGTGGTAGATCTATCCACAAGAAGTTTTTCCTGAAGCAGTTTCATTTTCCAAAAAGAGGGGTCAGTGTTGAAGTGAGAGTCCAGTGCTTTATTTTTGGGGTAGCTTTATCTATTTTTAAATCAAAATTCCAATTGATTCATATGCATAAACCCAATCTTATTTTTCTCTTTTTCTTCAATTCCACTTTCAACATTGACTAGAAAGATAAAATAAGCATAGGTCTCCAAAGCCCATATCAGATTGTGGGCACAATCCTCGTGGTGGAGGTTTGGGGGCTGTAGAGAGAGTAATTGTTCACCAGAGAGGTTAGTGCTGAACAATTTTCTTTTTGATTAATTGAGAATAAGAAAAGTAAAAAAAAAAATATTTAGAAGGAGCTTCCAGATGGCTGACTAGAAACATATCATGCTCATCTCCTCCACTTATAGAAGAGCCAAAATAGTGTATAGATAATCCACTTCAAATACACTATCTAAGACAGAACGCTGTAATTCAAAGAACAGTGAAAGGAAACACCAAAAGCAAGGAAGTAGAAGGAGGAGAGGCAGCCTGCTTGGTCAGAATTGGCTGGGCACCAGGAGTATCTTCCCAAAGTGGGGAAAGGGTAAGTAAGAGACTTCCAGTGGCCCATATCCCAACCATGGAATCATGCAATCCTGGCCACAGGAGAGGACTTTGACTCTCCAAGCCCTGAAACTAACATAGAGAGCTTCCAGGAGATCATGAGATACAACTGCTCCAGGGAGAGAACTCGTGCTGCGATCTGTACCCTTTCTGAGACCAAAGTGGCTACAGCAAGGTGACCTTTTCAATCCTAGCCTTTGGCAGACTGCATGCTGTCCTGGGACCCAGGGGTACTGGGACTGAGGTGTTAGGCATACTTGGGCTATTGCTGCTGGGGTGCAAGTTGGGAGCAGGCTCCCATAGCTGGGACTGAGAAGCAAGTGAGGTGTGAGCTGCAGCTGTTGGTGCTGGGATGTGAGCACTACCAGGACTGAGACTGTGATCTGAGCAGGGCAGAAGTTGCTGCTGGGACTTAGTCGCAAGCTAGATAGGAGCTCCTGCAGCTGGGGCTGAAGCATGAGTTAGGTGCAGGTTATCACCACCAGGGATGGGTGAGCCCTGGGAAGACTGGTGTATGAGAGGGATGCAGGTTCACTACCCCCCACTGAGGCTGTGGCCACTGAGGCAGGCTTCACCCTCTTTAGTGACAGGATCTCAGTGCAACTGCTACAGCCCCTCACCCAAGCACTTTTATTGGGGCCTGAGGAACACCCCACTCATTTCACCACAACTGGTGACTTCTCTCAACTCATGAGGTGCCTGAGCACAAGTCCTCCAAGCCCAGCTTCATTCCCCCTCACCTCTGAGACAGAGCACATAGCCCAATATCCTGGGGATTGCCTCAACCAATACACCATTTTAGATATCTAAGCACTTCCCCCAGATGCTGGCGATTGGGCCTAAACTCCCAGCTGCTACCATCTCAGCTGGTATCTGTCTGCAAGCACCAACCACCTGCCGGCCTGGAGACTGGTCCACCCAGCCCATCACAGCCACTGCCAACATCAACACACACTGCTTGGGACCCAGAGAATCATCCCATCACTACCACTGTCATTACCCATGCCACATCAGTTGCCCAGGGGCCCTAAAATGCATCCACCCACCTGGTTCACAGCTGCCACTACCAGCAACACAGAAAGTCATCTGGGGGCCCAATAACCGGTCCACTAGTAACCACCAACACTGATGCCAGAATACTCTGCTCTGGGCATAAGGATAGGCATGCTTAGCTCACCATTGCCACAAGTGGGACCTGAAGACTGGCTCAATTAGCATCCTGGTCCCCAACACAATTTTACCACAGTTTCCGTTAATGACTGCACCTTAACCCACCAGGAAGTCACAGATACCACTAACACTATTTAGAACCTAAGAAATCATACAGAGATTACATTATTGCATGCATCCAGAATCAAATCCACAGTGTGCAATACTTGCAGCAATTACTACAGATGTGTCTTCAGGAGAAGGTCCTCCCCACAAAAGTAAATTCAAAACTGGGAAGTAGCAACTGTTACACCAGATGTGTAGAAATCATGGTGAAGACACAGGAAACATGAGAAAGCAAGGAAATATGATGCCTCCAAATTTACACAATAATAAACCCTAATCAAAAAAGAATTTTTAAAACATCAGATAAAGAATTAAAAATATTGGTTTTAAAGAAGCTCAGTGAGATTCAAGAGAATCCTGAAAAACAATAAAAAGAAATAAAAAAATCAGAATATGAATGAGAAACTTATCAAAGAGAAATATATTTTTTAAAATAACCAAATAGAAATTGTGGAACTGAAGAACTAATTGAAGGAAATACAAAATACATTTGAAAGCTTCAACAATAGACTAGATCAAGTAGGGGAAGGAATCTCAGAACTTGAAAACAAGTCTTTTGAAATAATCCAGTCAGACAAAAATAAAGAAGAGGGGAAAAAAAAGAACGAGCAAAGGCTTCATGACATTTGGGACAAGATAAAGCAGCTGAACATTCAAATTATTGGTATCCCTGATGGTGAAGAAAGAACAAAAGGATTTGAAAACCTATCTAATAAGATAATAGGTGAAAACTTCCCAAGTATAACAAGAGATTTAAACATCCAGGTATTGGAGGCTCAGCAATCCTTAGGCAGCTACAATGCAAAAAGGTATTCTCCATGGAACATTATAATCAGGCTGTCAAAAGTCAAAGGTAATGAGCAAATCCTAGTAACAGCAAGAGAAAAGCATGTAGTCATGTACAAAAGAAACCCTATCAGATTAGCAGTGTGTTTCTCAGCAAAGAAACTACAGGTCAGAAGAGAATGGGATGATATATTCAAATTGGTGGAAGAAAAATCTGGTAGCCAAGAATACTATGTTTACTCGAATTACCTTTTATAAAGGAAAGAGAAATAAAGCCTTTCCCAGACAAGCAAATGCTGAGAAAATTCACTACCCCTAGAAAGGCCCTACAAGAAATGTTCAAGGGAGTCCTAAACCTCGAAGCAAAAGCATGACACTTACCATCATGAAAACACACAAAAATACGTTGGCAAAACAAACACACAAAGGAAGGAGAGAGAGAATTCATATGGTATCACTGCAGAAATCCACCAAACCATAACAACAAACAAGGAGAAAAAAAGAAAGAATAATGTATTAAAAAACAAGAAAACAATTAACAAAATGACAAGAACATAGCCTTGCACATCAATAATAACCTTGAACATACATGGATTAAATTCTCCACTTAAAATATACAGAATGGCTGAACAGATAAAACAAATATGATCCAACTATATGCTGCTTACAAAAATCTCACCTTATTAGTAAAGTGCATATAGACAAAGTTAAAGGATAGAAAAGATGTTACATGCAAATGGAGTCCAAAAGCAAAGACAGGAGTGGTTATGCTTATATTGGATAATACAGGCATTAAGTCAAAAACAGTAAAACAGAGACAAAAATATTATATAATGATAACGGGATTAATCCAGCAAGAAGTTATAACAATTCAAATATAAATATATGAACTCAACATTGGAGCACCCAGTTTATGAAGCAAATATTACCAGATCGAAAGAGAGAGAGAGAGAGGCTGCAATACAATAAAAGTGGGGGTACTCTAATACCCCACTCTCAGCATTAGACAGATCACCTAGACAGAAAAATCAACAACAACAAAATTGAATTTCAACTGGACTTTAGACCAAATGGACCTGACAGACATTTGTTTACAGCACATTCTATTAAACGATTGCAAAATACACATTCTATTCACCAGCACATGCAACAATCTTCAAGATAGACCATATGTTAAATTACAAAACACATCTCAACACATTTTTTTTTTTTTTTTTTTTTTGAGACGGAGTCTGACTCTGTCGCCCAGTCTGGAGTGCAGTGGCCGGATCTCAGCTCACTGCAAGCTTTGCCTCCCAGGCTTACGCCATTCTCCTGTCTCAGCTTTCCGAGTAGCTGGGACTACAGGCGCCCGCCACCTCGCCTGGCTAGTTTATTGTATTTTTTTTTAGTAGAGACGGTGTTTCACCATGTTAGCCAGGATGGTTTCGATCTCCTGACCTCGTGATCCACCCATCTCGGCCTCCCAAAGTGCTGGGATTACAGGCTTGAGCCACCGCGCCTGGCCCAACAAAGTTTTAAAAGTCAAAATTATTAATATATCAAGTATCTTTTCAGACCACATTGGAATAAAACTAGAAATCAGTAACAAGAGGAACTTTGGAAACTACAGCTACATAGAAATTAAACAGCATGCCCCTGAATGACCATTGTGTCAATGAAACAATTAAGATAGAAATAAAAAAAATTATTGAAAAATGAAAACGGAAACCCAATTTCAAAAGCTGTGGGATATAGAAGAAAGAGTACTAAGAGGAAGTTTACAGCAATAAACATCTACACCAAAAAAGTAGAAGATTACAAATGAACAATATAACAATATACCTCAAGGAGCTAGAAAAGTAAGAACAACCTAAACCTAAAATTAGCAGAAGAAAAGAAAGAATAAAAATCAGAGCAGAGTGAAACAAAATAGAGAAAAAACCCCAAGAATACAAAGAATCAATGAGACAATAAGTTAGTTATTCGAAAAGATAAATGAAACTGATAAACTGCTTGCTAGACTAATCAAGAAGACAGAAGACTCAAACAAACAAAATCAGAAATGAAAAAGGAGGCATTACAACTCATACTGAGAGACAGGACTAGCTGAAATTTCCTAGGCTGACTAAGAATCCCTAAGCCTAGCTGGGAAGGTGACCACCTCCACCTTTGAACAGGGGCTTGCAACTTAGCCCACACCTGACCAATCAGAGAGCTCACTAAAATGCTAATTAGGCGAAACAGGAGGTAAAGAAATAGCCAATCATCTAGTGCCTGAGAGCACAGTGGGAGGGACAAGGATCGGGATATAAATCCAGGCACTGGAGCCAGCAACAGGCAACCCCCTTTGGGTCCCCTCTTCTTATATGGGAGCTCTGTCTTCACTCTATTTCACTCTATTAAATCTTGCAACTGCACTCTTCTGGTCCGTGTTTTGTTACAGCTGGAGCTGAGCTTTCTCTCACCGTCCACCATTGCTGTTTCCCACCATGGCAGACCCAGCACTGACTTCCATCCCTCCAGATCCAGCAGGGTGTCTGCTGTTCTCCTGATCCAAGGAGGCGCCCATTGCCTCTCCCAATCAGGATAAAGGCTTGCCATTGTTCCTGCATGGCTAACTGCCTGGGTTCCTTCTAGTCCAGCTGAACACTAGTCACTGGGTTCCACGGTTCTCTTCCCTGACCCATGGCTTCTAATAGAGCTATAACACTCACTGCATCGCCCAAGATTCCATTCCTTGGAATCCTTGAGGCCAAGAACCCCAGGTGAGAGAACACGAGACTTGCCACCATCTTGGAAGTGGCCTGCTACCATCTTGGGAGCTCTGGGAGCAAGGACCCCCCACCCCAGTACAATACCACAGAAATACAAAAGATCATCAGAGACTATTATGAACAAGTATACGCTGACAAACTGGAAGACCTAGAGGAAATGTACAAATTCCTAAAACATACAATCTACCAAGATTGAATCAAAAAGAAATGGAAAACCCGAACAGATTAATAATGAGTGTGAGATTAAGTCAGTAATAAAAAGGTTCTCATCAAGGAAAAGATCAGGACCAGATGGATTCACAGCCAAATTCTATGAAATGTACAAAGAAGAACTAAAACAATCCTCCTGAAACTATTCCAAAAAATCAAAGAGGAGGGAATTCTCCCTAGCTCGTTCTATAAGGCCAGCGTTACTCTGATACAGAAAGCAGACAAGGATACAAAAACAACAACAAAAAGCTACAGGCCAATATCTCTGATGAACATAGACATAAAAATCCTCAAGAAAATACTAGTGAACTGAATCTGACAGCACATAAAAAAGATAATACAACACAACCAAGTGGGTTTTATTCCAGGGATACAAAATGGTTCAATATGTACAAATCAATAAGTGTAATTCATCAGATAAACTGAATTAAAAACAAAAACCATATGATCATCTCAATAAATACAGAAAAAACGTTTGATTAAATTCAGCATCCTTTCATGATAAAAACCCTCAACAACCTGGGCATTGGAGGAGCACATCTCAAAATAATAAAAGCTGTATGCAACAAACCCACAGCCAACATCCTACTGAATGGGGGAAAAGTTGAAAGCATTCTCGGTGAGAGCTAAAATAATACAAGGGTGTCCTCTCTCACCGCTTCTATTCAACATAGTCTTAGAAGTCACTGCCAGAGCAATCAGGCAAAAGAAAGGAATAAAAGACATGAGAATCAGGAAAGAAGAAGTTAAATTATCTCTTTGTTGATGGCATGATCTTGTATCTAGAAAACCCTAAAGATTTCTTCAAAAGACTCCTAGACATGATAAATGACTTCAATGAAGTTTCAGGATATAAAATTAATGTACAAAAATTATCTGCATTTCTGTATATCAACAGTGCTTAAGGTGAGAGCTAAATCAAGAACTCAATTCCATTACAATACACACACACACACACACACACACACACACACACACCCTTGGGAATACATTTAACCAAGAAGTTGTAAGGCCTCTACAAGAAGAACTATAAAACACTGGTGAAAGAAATTGTAAATGACATAAACAAATGGAAAAATATCTCATGTTCACAAATACGAAGAATCAATATTAAAATGACTGTATTGCCAAAAACAATCTACAGATTCAGTGCAATTTCTCTCAAATTACCAGTATCATTTTTTACAGAATTAGAAAAACAATTCCAAAATTCACACGGAACGAAAAGAGCCCTAATAGCCAAAATAAATCTTGAGCAAAAAGCACAAAGCTGGAGGCATCATGTGACCTGACTTCAAAATATATTACATGTCCAAGCACAGTGACTCACTCCTGTAATCCCAGTGCTTTGGGAGGATAACGTGCAAGGAACACTTGAGGCCAGGAGTTTGAGAGCAGACTTGGCAACATGGCGAGACCCCCATCTCTATAAAAAATTCCAACAATTAGCCAGGCATGGTGGTGCATTTCCATAGTCCTGGCTACTTTGGAAGCTCAGGCATGAGGATTGCTTAATCCCAGGAATTCAAGGCTGCAGTGAGCTATGATCACACCACTGAACTCTATCCTCCAGCATGGGCAACAGAGCAAAACTCTATCTCTAAATATATATACACACACATACAATAAAAACAAAACTAAGCTATGGTAACCAAAGTAGCATGGTATTGGTAGAAAAGTAGATACATAGACCAATGGAACAGAATAGAGATCCCAGAAATAAAGCCACATATTTATAGCCAACAGGTCTTTGACAGAGCTGACAATAAATTACAGTGGGGGGAAAAGACATCCTCTTCAATAAATGGTGCTGTGAAAATTGAATATCCATATGCAGAAGAATGAAATTGGACCCCTATTTCTCAACATATTAAATACTTAAATGTAAGACCACAAACTATAATAATACTAGAAGAAAGCCTTAAGAAAACTCTCTTGGACCTTGGTCTAGGCAAAGAATATATGAATAAGCAATCAAAAGCAGAGGCAACAAAAACAAAAATAGACAAATGAGACTTACTTAAACTAAAAAGTTTCTGCACAACAAAAGAAATAATCAACATAGTGAATTGGTAACTTATTGAATGGGAGAAAATATTTGCTAACTATTCATCTGACTGGGGACTAACATCTGGAATATACAGGAACTTAAACAGTAAACAGGAAAACCCAAATAGTCCCATTAAAAAGTAGATAAAGGACATGAATAGACATTTCTCAGGAGAAGACATAGAAATGGCCAACAGGTATATGTACATCACTAATTATCAGGGAAATGCAAATCAAAACCACAATATCATTTTACCCTAGTCAGATTGGCTATTATCAAAAAGACAAAAAATAACAGATATTGGGTTGGCGAGGCAAGATGACCGAATAGGAATAGCTCCGGTCTGCAGCTCCCAGTGAGACCAAGGCAGAAGGTGGGTGATTTCTGCATTTCCAACTGAGGTAACTAGTTCATCTCATTGGGAATGGTTAGGCAGTTGGTTCAGCCCACAGAGGGTGAACAGAAGCAGGGTGGGGCATCATTTCACCCCGGAAGTGCAAAGAGCTGGGGGACAGCCTTCTCCTAGCCAAGGGAAGTTGTGAGGGACTGTGCTCCTCAGACTGAATACTATGCTTTTCCCACGGCTTTTGCAATCTGCAGATGTGGAGATACCCTAATGTGCCTACACCACCAGGGCACTGGGTTTTAAGCACAAAACAGGGTGGCTGTCTGGGCAGACACCAAGGTAGCAGCAGAAAGTTTTTTCATACCCCAGTGATGCCTGGAACCACAGCAAGACAGAACCGTTCACTCACTTGGAAAGGGGGCTGAAGACAGGGAGCCAAGTGGTCTTGCTCAGTGGGTCTCAGTTCCATGGAGCCCAGCAAGCTAAGAACCACTGACTTGAAATTCTAACTGCCAGCACAGCAGTCTAAAGTCAACCTGGGATGATCGAGCTTGGTGGGTGGGGGTGGTGGGAGGTGGGGCGCATCCACCATTACTGAGGCTTGAGTAGATGGTTTTCCCCTAAGAGTCCTAAGGAAGCCTGGAAGTTCAGACTGGGTGGAACTCAACACAGTGTGACAAAGTGACTGTGGCCAGACTACCTCTCAGGATTCCTCTTCACTAGGCAGGGCAACTCTGAAAGAAAGGCAGCAGTACCAGTCAGGGGCTTATAGTTAAAACTCCCATCTTCCTGTGACAGAGCACCTGGGGGAAGGGGTGGCTCTGAGCACTGTTTCAGCAGATTTAAACTTTCCTGCCTGCCAGCTCTGAAGAGAGAAGCTGACCTGACAAGGGGGATTCACCCAGCACAGTTCTTGAACTCTGATAAGAGACAGATTACCTCCTCAAGTGGGTCCCTGACCCCTGTGCCTCCTGACTGGGAGAGACCTCCCAGCAGGGGTCGACAGACACTTCATACAAAAGAGCTCCAGCTGGCATCAGGCCAGTGCCCCTCTGGGATGAAGCTTCCAGAGGAAGGAGCAGGCAGCAATCTTTGCTCTTTTGCATCCTCCATGGGTGATACCCAGGCAACAGGGTCTGGGGTAGACCTCCAGCAAACTGCAGCAGACCTGCAGAAGAGGGGCCTGACTGTTAGAAGAATAACTAACAAACAGAAAAAAAATCAACATCAACAAAAAGGATCCCCACACAAAAACCCCATCCAAAGGTCATCAGCCTAAAAGACAAAAAGTAGATAAATCCACAAAGATGAGGAAAAGTCAGCACAAAAAGGTTGAAAATTCCAAAAGCCAGAATGCCTCTTCTCCTCCAAATGATTGCAACTTTCCTCCTGAAAGACTACAAAACTGAACAGAGACTGAGTTTGATGAATTGACAGAAGTAGGCTTCACAAGGTAGGCAATAACAAACTCCTCCAAGCTAAAGGAGCGTGTGCTAACCCAATGCAAGGAAGTTAAGAACCTTTATGATGTTATAGGAACTGCTAACTAGAATAACCAGTTTAGAGAGGAACATAAATACCTTGTGGAGCTGAAAACACAGCATGAGAACTTTGTGACACATACACAAGTATCAAGAGCCAAATCGATCAAGCAGAAAAAAGGATATCAGAGATTGAAGATCAACTTACTGAAATGAGACATGAAGACAAGATTAGAGAAAAAAGAATGAAAAGGAACAAAGCCTCCAAGAAATATGGGACAATGTGAAAAGACCAAGCCTGTGATTGATTGGCATACCTGACAGAGACAGGGAGAATGAAACCAAGTTGGAAAACACCTCACGATATTATCCAGGAGAACTTCCCCAACCTAGCAAGACAGACCAACATCAAATTCAGGAAATTCAAAGAACACCACTAAGATACTCCTCAAGAAGAGCAACCCCAAGACAGATAATCATCAGATTCTCCAAAGTTGAAATGAAGGAAAAAATGTTAAGGACAGCCAGAGAGAAAGGTCAGGTTACCTTCAAAGGGAAGCCCTTCAGGTTGACAATGGATCCCTCTGCAGAAACTCTACAAGCCAGAACAGTAGGGGCTAATATTCAACATTCTTATGTCCAACCCAGAATTTCCTATCCAGCCAAACTAAGCTCCATAAGCGAAGAAGAAATAAAATTCTTTCCAGACAAGCAAATGCTGAGGGATTTTGTCAGCACCAGGCCTGCATTACAAGTGTTCCTGAAGGAAGCACTAAATATGGAAAGCAAGAACCAGCACTAGCCACTGCAAAAACACACCAAAATATAAAGACCAATGACACTATGAGAGACTACATCAACTAATGTACAAAATAACCAGCTAGCATCATAATGACAGGATCAAATTCACACTTAACAATATTAACCTTAAATGTAAATGGGCAGGCTAAATGTCCCAATTAAAGGACATAGACTGGCAAATTTGGTAAAGAGTCATGACTCACCAGTGTGCTGTATTCAGGAGACCTATCTCAAGTGCAAAGACACACGTAGGCTCAAAATAAAGGGATGGAGGAATATTTACCAAGCAAATGGAAAGTAAAACAAAAAAACCAAAAAACAAAAAAACAAAACAAAACAAAAAGCAGAGATTGCAATCCTATACTCTGATAAAAACAGATCGTAAATCAACAAAGATCAATAAAGACAAAGAAGGGCATTACATAATGGTAAAGGGATTAATGCAACAAAAAGAGCTAACTATCCTAAATATGGGAGTACTCAGATTTATAAAACAAGTTCTTAGAGACCTACAAAGAGACTTAGACTCCCACACAATAATAGTGAGAGACTTCAACATCCCACTGTCAATATTAGACAGATCGACGAGACAGAAAATTAACAAGGATATTCAGGACTTGAACTCAACTCTGGATCAAGCAGACCTAATAGACATCTACAGAACTCTCCACCCCAAACCAACACAATATACATTCTTCTCATTAGCAAACATGCAGAAGAGGGACCTGCTTGGCACTTATTCTAAAATCGACCACATAATTGTAAGTAAAACACTCCTCAGCAAATGCAAAAGAATGAAAATAATAACAGTCTCTCAGACCACAGTGCACTCAAATTAGAACTCAGGGTTAAGAAACTCACTCAAAACCACACAACTACATGGAAATTGAACAACCTGCTCCTGAATGACTACTGGTTAAATAACAAAATAAAGGCAGAAATAAATGAGAAGCAAATGAGACAAATGAGAGCAAAGAGACAATGTACCAGAATCTCTGGGACACAGCTAAAGCAGTGTTAAGAGGGAAATTTATAGCACTAAATGCCCACATCAGAAACCTGGAAAGATCTGAAATCGACATCCAAACATCACAACTAAAAGAACTAGAGACACAAGAGCAAACAAATTCAAAAGCTAGCAGAAAACAAGAAATAACTAAGATCAGAGCAGAACTGAAGGAGGTAGAGATACAAAAAAACCCTAAAAAAAAATCAGTGAATCCAGGAGCTGTTTTTCTTTGAAAAGATTAACAAAATAGATAGACCACTAGCCAGACTAATAAAAAAGAAAAGAGAGAAGAATCAAATAGACACAATAAAAAAAGATAAAGGGGATATCACCACTGATCCCAAAGAAATGCAAACTACCATCATAGAATACTAGAAACACCTCTATGCAAATAAGCTAGAAAATCTAGAAGAAATGGATAAATTCCTAGACACATACACACTTGCAAACCTAAAGCAGAAAAAAGGCATATCCCTGAATAGACCAATAACAAGCTCTGAAATTGAGGCAGTAATTAATAGCCCACCAACCAAAAACAGCCCAGGACCAGACAGATTCACAGCTGAATTCTACCAGAGGTACAAAGAGGAGCTGGTACTATTCCTTCTGAAACTCTTCCAAACAATAGAAAAAGAAACACTCTTCTTTAACTCATATTATGAGGCCAGCATCATCCTGATATCAAAACGTGGCAGAGACACAACAACAACAAAAAACAAAATTTCAGACCAATACCCTTGATGAACATCGATGCAAAAATCCTCAATAAAATACTGGCAAACCAAATCCAGCAGCACATCAAAAAGCTTATCCACCATGATCAAGTCAGCTTTATCCCTGAGATGCATGGCATGTCCAACATACACAAATCAATAAATGTAATACATCACATAAACAGAGCCCATGATAAAAACCACAGGATTATCTGAGTAGGTGCAGAAAAGGCCTTTGATAAAATTCAACATCCTTTATACTAAAAACTCTCAATAAACTAGGTATTGATGGAACGTATCTCAAAACAATAAGAGCTATTTATGACAAACCCATATCAATATCATACTGAATGGGCAAAAACTGGAAGCATTCCCTTTGAAAACTGGCACAAGACAAGGATGCCCTCTCTCACTACTCCTATTCAACATAGTATTGGAAGATCTGGCCAGGGCAATCAGGCAAGAGAAAAGATAAAGCATATTCAAATAGGAAGAGAGGAAGTCAAATTGTCTCTGTTTGCAGATGACATGATTGTATATTTAGAAAACCCCATCATCTCAGCTCAAAAACTCCTTAAGCTGATTAGCAACTTCAGCAAAGTCTCGTGATATGAAATCAATGTGCAAAAATCACAAGCACTCCTGTCCACCATTAATAGACAAACAGAGAGCCAATTCATGAGTGAACTCCCATTCACAATTGCTACAAAGAGAATAAAATACTTAGTAATACAACTTACAAGGGATGTTAAGAACCTCTTCAAGGAGAACTACAAACCACTGCTCAAAGAAATAAGAGAGGACACAGACAAACGGAAAAAAATCCATGCTCATAGATAGGAAGAATCAATATCATAAAAGTGTCCATATTGCCCAAAGTAATTTATAGATTCAATGCTATTCTCATCAAGCCACCATTGACTCTCTTTGCAGAATTAGAAAAAAACTACCTTAAATTTCATATGAAACCAAAAAAGAGCCCCTATAGCCAAGACAATCCTAGGCAAAAATAACAAAGCTGGAGGCACCACGCTACCTGATTTCAAACTATACTGCAAAGCTACAGTAACCAAAGCAACATGGTACTGATACAAAAACAGATATATAGATCAATGGAACAGAACAGAGACTCAGAAATAACACCACAATAAACCATCGGATGTTTGATGAACCTGACAAAAACAAGCAACGAGTAAAGGATTCCCTATTTAATAAATGGTGCTGGGAAAACTGGCTAGTCATATGCAGAAAACAGAAACCAGACCCCTGCCTCACACCTTACACAAAAATTAACTCAAGATGGCTTAAAGACTTAAATGTAAAATCTCAAACCATAAAAACCCTAGAAGAAAACCTAGGTAATACCATTCTGGATATAGGCATGAGCAAAGACAAAGTGGGCAAAGGATATGAACAGACACTTCTCAAAAGAAGACATTTATGCAGCCAATAAACATATGAAAACAAGCTCATCATCACTGGTCATTAGAGTAATGCAAATCAAAACCACGATGAGATACCATCTCACTCCAGTTAGAATGGTGATCATTACAAAGTAAGGAAACAACAGATGCTGGCGAGGCTGTGGAGAAATAGGAACTCTTTTACACTGTTGGTGGGAGTGTAAATTAGTTCAACCAAAGATGATGTGGTGATTCCTAAAGGATTTAGAACCAGAAATACCATTTGACCCAGCAATCCCATTACTGGCTATACACCCCAAGGATTATAAATCATTCTACTATAAAGACACACGCACACATGTATTTATTGCAGCACTATTTACAATAGTAAAGACTTGGAACCAACCCAAATGCCTATCAATAATAGACTGGATAAAGAAAATATGGCACATATACACCATGGAATGCTATGCAGCCATAAAAAAAGAATGAGTTCATGTTTTTTTGCAGAGACAACGATGAAGCTGGAAACCATCATTCCCAGTAAACTAACACGGGAACAGAAAATCAAACATCACATGTTCTCACTCATAAGTTGAACAATGAGAACACATGGACACAGGGAGGGGAACATCACACACCAGGGTTTGTCAGGGGGTTCAGAGCAAGGACAGGGAGAGCATGAGTACAAATACCTAATGCATGCAGGGCTTAAAATCTAGATGACAGGTTGATAGATGGAGCAAATCACCGTGGCACATGTATACCTGTGTAACACACCGGCACATTCAGCACATGTATTCCAGAACTTAAAGTAAAATAATATTAATAATAATAATAAAAGATGTTAGTGAGGATGCAGAGAAAAGAGGACACTTATACTTTGTTGGTGGTAATTACAGCCACTCTGAAAAACAGTATAGAGATTTCTCAAAAAACTACAGACAGCAGCAATCCCATTACTTGGTATCTATCTGCTCAATAGAAAAGAAATTGATATATCGAAAGCAGGCCTGCACTCCCATGTGCTCCCATAATTGCTGCACTATTATGTTTACATTTATTGAAGCACAATAGCAAAGATATGGAATCAACCTAAATGTTCATTAATGGATAAATGGAAAAAGAAAATGTGGTATGTATGTATAATGGAGTACTATTTGGCCATGAAAAGGAATAAAATCATATTTGCAGCAACATGAATAGAACTGGAGGTCATTATCTTAAGTTAAATAAGCTAGGCACAAAAAGACAAATACCACATGTTCTTACTTGTATGTGGGTGGGTACTAAAATATTTGATCCCCATGGAGGTAGACAGTGGAAAACAGATAACAGAGACTGAGAAGCGTGAATGGTGGGGGAGAGGGGAATGTGAAGAGAAGTGTGTTAAAGGGTACAAATATACAATTACATAGAAGGAATAAATCCAATATCTCGTAGCAGAGTAGGGTGACTATAGTTAACAAAAATGTATTAAACTTGGACATCCTTAATACCCTGACTTGACTACTACAAATTATATAAACATGACAACATTTCACATGTACCCCATACCATACATTTGTACAAGTAAAAAAAAGTGATGAACCACCCAAAACAACTATATCAAAATAGAAATATCAATTTTGTGATCCATTTGAACGGAAGTAAAAGAGACAAGAAGTATTTGATATATTTGATTTACTTGTAATATGAGCACAATTCAGGGAAAACAAATATACTGAGTCGTCAGTACTAGAAAGAATTTTGTAATATCAACTGTCATATTTATGGATGTAAAAAGACAAAAAAAAAAAAAAAAGAAAAGCATGGACAATTGGAAACTGGATCGCAAATGTTTTTCCACCAAAAATCAACATCCTGGGCTCAGAAACTTAGTATCTTAAAGGGCTGACCAGCATTTATCCTACAAGCAGAGTGCTTTGCTACCCGAAGAAAAATGCCTTACATTTGTGAAGAATTTGAGAGCTAGCAAAACGCTGCTACCTACCCTTCTCACTGTAGCTTTTTCCATCTTCAAAGGTAGACACGGCAGGAGTTACTACGCTAATTTTCAGCTGAGGAAACCTAGGCAAGAAAACTTGTAATTTAGCCAGGATTTTGAAAGAAATATGGGCAGATGCAAGGATTATAATTCAGGCCTTCTAATTCTAAGTGTTATGTTTTATGGCTTGAATGATGCTGTGAGACCCCAACTCTCTCCCTCATTTCCTGCAGTGACTAAAATGCGGTGAGGTGGCACCATTTAGAGCATAGTGGCTCTTGGTGCCATTAGCTTTGTGACCTTGGACAAAAGCTTGGTTCTCTACATCTTCACTTTCCTCATATATAAAATCTGAAATAATTATAACCTAAATCCAGGGCTTAATGCGAGTTAGGCAGCATATTTACAATACTTAGAATATATTAGACACTTATTCAATGGTGGTTATTATTATTACCATATGGAACTATTATAGTCTTCTTAAAAATGTAAATGCTCTCTTAGCAGATTAAGCCCATTTACCTACTGAAGTTACAGTTAAACTATTATGGAGGGACTGGGATAGGACACTTGTATTACTGTAGGGGAATAGCTGGTGGGTGACAGCATTAGGAAGACAAATCCAGGTGAGGCTCCCTGGGAAGGATCTGCAGCCAGCACAGGTGTGGGTGACTGAGGGATGGTGACTCAGAGCACTGATCAGGGAGGCAGGGTAGAAGCAAAGGTAACCCTCACTTTGTCCTCTTTTTCCATGGGTTGGTATCTGCTGATAGGAATCCCTGTGATGTGTGAGAGTGAGATTGGGAATCTCTTCAGTCACAGCTGAGAAGAATTCATTCAACTTTGAGGACCATTAAAGAAAAGTTGTTAAAATGAGGGGGCCACACTCTGAACACCATGGCTGTAGAGTAGTATCCCCCTCTCTACCCCAACCTCATCTCCAGCTGATAGCATTGGAGAGCTATGAAAGTTGGCTGGTGGCCCAGCTTGCTTTAGGGGAAAAAGAGATGACTCATAAATTGAAGAAAATATTCTCAACTTCCCTATTAATGTAATTAATGTAAAATTTCCCAACTAATGTAAAAAATGTAAAACATAATTATATTTATTATTAGAACAGTAATACCTCCAAATAGGTTCAACCAAGGGAGGACTGTGGTCAGAATACCATCTTAAAAAAAAAAAAAAAAAAAAGAAGTGCCTATAACTTTCTGGGAGCCTTTCAATGTGTAAATTATTAAGATAAAATGTACTTTTAAATATCAAAATACTAAGTACTGGTATTTAGTATTTGGTACAGTGGCTCTCACCTGTAATTCCAGCACTTTGGGGCACCAAAGCGGGATTATCACTTGAGCTCAAGAATTTGAGACCATCCTGGGCAACATGGTAAAACCCCATCTCTACAAGAAATACAAAAATTAACTGGGTGTGGTGGCATGTGCCTGTAGTCCCAGCTACTAGGGAGGCTGAGATGGGAGGATTGCCTGAGCCTAGGAGGTGGAGGCTTCAGTGAGCTGTGATTACACCAGCTTGGGCAAGAGTTAGACCTTGTCTCAAACGACAACAACAACCGCCGCCGCCACCACCACCACCTCCGCCACCACCACCACCACCACCACCACCACCACCACCACCACCACCACCACCACCACCAGCCAGAATAGCTCAAACTGGTATTGTGACCACTATAGATCTTATTCTCACTGCTTCTTTCATTCACTTAGGTGAGCCCCCCTGATTCTGTTCCCTCCCCTTCCTTACCACTTCACTCTGCATTTTTTATCCTTCACGTTTCTGCTTCCAGAATATCACCAGACTCCACTGGCTTTTTCCTTCCCTAATTCTTTTATATTTATTGTCTGTTGCATAATTAGATTATTCCATCCATTAAACATTTTTGAGTACTTTGCAAGCAAAGGCAAAATCTTTGTACTCAAGGAGTTTGCAGCCTATTGGGTTTAAATAGGACAAAGATGCAGGTAAATGTAACACGAGACAGAATAAGAAAAATGTCACATCTTACTACAAATTCAACACTATAGTTATGGAAAGGATGAGGAAGATATGTGTAGCTGTCCTCCATTACGCAGAGTAGATAAAGCTAAGGCCTACAGGGAGGAAGTGCCTTTCTTAGGCACCAGTTACGAGTCCATGTGTAGTGTGTAAGTTCAGGCACTGCCTCTTTATTTGCAGCATGACTCTGAGTGGTCCAGGGTTCCAGACTGAATTCTAGGTGCTCTCGTCAAATGAGGTGCTCTGCTTTCAGTGGTCAAATGTTTAGGAAATGCTGGTTATCTCCAGTCTTTTGTTCTAGTCAATGTTGCAGTGAATAATTTGAGAATTTGAAGGCACTGGTAAAACTAGGTATAACCTCCAGCCGCAAAAACACATTAAAAATATTATTTGATGCTCTATAACAATTCTCATGTAATGTGCAACACAGCAAGGCAACTTATATTAATAAATTACTGATGAATTGGGGTAGGTGAAATTTAGATAAATTATGCACACCAGTGAGCACATAGCACACATAAAGCTAAAGGCAAAAGGATCCAGGACGTACAAGGGATTGGATATGGTTTCGCTGTGTCCCCATCCAAAACTCATCTTGAACTGTAGTTCTCATAATTCCCATGTGTCATGGGAGGGATGTGGTGGGAGGTAATTGTATCATGGGGGTGATTATGCTCATGCTGTTCTTGTGATAGTGAGTGAGTTCTCCGAGATCTGATAGTTTCATAAGGGGCTTTCCCCTCTTTAGCTCATTCTTCTCCTTCCTGCCACCATGTGAAGAAGGATGTGTTTGCTTCCCCTTCCACCATGATTGTAAGATTCCTGAGGCTTCCCCAGCCCTGTGGAACTGTGAGTTAATTAAACCTCTTTTCTTTACAAATTACCTAGTCTCAGGCAGTTCTTTACAGCAGTGTGAGAACAGATTAATCCAGTAAATTGGTACTGCAGAGAGTGGGGCACTGCTGCAAGATACCCAAAAATGTGGAAGTGACCATCACAGGCCCAGAGCAAAAGGGAAAAATGATTTTGTGGGCTGCATCCAGGACACACCCCCATTTGCTGTGTGTGGTCTAGGGGCTTGGTGCCCTGAAACTCAGCTGCTCCAGTCATGGCTAAAGAAAAGTCAAGGTACAGCTAAGTCCATGGCTCCAGAGGGTGCAAGTCCCAAGCCTTGGCAGCTTCCACATGGTGTTGAGCCTATAGGTGCACAGAAGTCATGAATTGAGGTTTGGGAATCTCCACCTAGATTTCAGAGGATGTATGGAAACACCTTGGTGTCCAGGCAGAAGTTTGCTGCAGGGGTGGGGCCCTTGTGGAGAACCTCTGCTAGGGCAGTGCAGAGCCCCCACACAGAGTCCCCACTGGAGCACTGCCTAGGGGAGCTGTGAGAAGAGAGCCACTCTCCTCTAGACCCCAGGATGGTAGATCCACTGACAGACTGCAGATGGCCTATTGTGGTACTTCACTTTGTGACTGCATGGGTCAATACTTTTTAATAAACTCCCTTTCATATATACATCTATCCTATTCGTCCTATTTCTCTAGAGAACCCTGACTAATACACCATTATTTTCAGGATGATTATAAAATCTTTATTTCATCAGTGCATAGTTATGGATGGTGTATACATTATGAATATCTGTTACATTCTGCAAGCAGGGACAGTACCTCTGTCAATCTAAACTGGAGTTTATTATCCATAATTTTATTCACAAATTAGAGTAAGTCCTGCTCTCAACTCAAGAAATTTCCAAATTCTCAATACAAAAGGCACAAAGCAAGTCTGCAGAAAGCCATTATATTTTGTTTACAAATTGTTCCCTATCACTGCGTTTTCTGATGTTTTAGTGAACTTGATGGCTCTTCTGAATTAAATTCAGTGATCCTACCAGATCTGATAAGAGGGGATTTGAACCATAATGTGTACAGATAAAGCAGCTGGAAACTTATCTGAAGAATAAATTCAGCCTTTGAAAGAACGTTGTGGGAAGAATAAACCCAATATCACAGCCTATGAGGAACACTCGTCTTTTGTAAAATGCCAAAGTCATTTCAGAATGGTGATTTCAAGATTACTTTGGAGGGAACAAAAGCAAGAATCAAAATAATAATAATGGCACACGAAGCAGAAAGACTAATGTGAGGAAGAGAAAACACTGTTCTTGTAAAAATCAATGGCTCATGTGTTTGAATTATAGGCCAGAAAGCTCTTAAATTATCCAATGCTGACCACAAAGCTCAAAAAACTTTTAAGAATATAAAAAATTTTAATTCCTTTTTATTGTGTTATCACATAGGGAACTAGAGAAGACTTGAAGGTAAAGACCAACAATGGGCAGTAATGGTAAGGAAGGTTCTGGATTCTGATTGCCCAGTAGAAAACCTGGCTTCATTGTTCACTGGTCGTGTGACCTTGGAAGAGTTAACCTCCTTTGGCCTCAATTTCCTCATCTCTAAAATGGGGATAATAGCACCAGTCTCATGAGACGTTAATAGATTAAAGTAATATCTGTTAAGTGCTTAGAATAGTGCATGAATATGGTAAGTTGTACTCAACACGTGGTAGCTTTAAAGACATTATTTTTTGATAAATTCAGTAAACGTTAATACTACATAACTAGTTTCATTGCTATTTAAGCACTCTGGGACATTTGATAACAATCCATGAAGCATTTCTGCCTTACATTAAAATAATATGGCCAGACCTTTATTAGTCCATTCTTATGCTGCTATAAAGAATTGCCCAAGACTGGGTAATTTATAAAGGAAAGAGATTTAATTGACTCACAGTTCCACAAAGCTGGGGAGGCCTCAGGAAACTTACAATTACGGTGGAAGGGGAAGCAAACATGTCCTTCTTCACATGGTGGCAGGAAGGAGAAGAATGAACTAAAGAGGGAAAAGCTCCTTATAAAACCATTAGATCTCAAGAGAACTCACTCACTATCACAAGAACAGCATGAAGGTAGCTGCCCCCTTGATTTAATTACCTCCCATTAGGTCCTTGCCACAACACATAGGGGGTTGTGGGAACACAACTCAAAATGAGATTTGGGTGGGGACACAGCCAAACAGTATCATTCTGCACCTGGCCCCTCCCAAATATCATGTCTTCATATTTCAAAACACAATCATGCCGTTCCAACAGTTCTCCAAAGTCTTAACTTATTCCAGCATTAACTCAAAAGTCCAAGTACAAAGTCTCATCTGAGACAAGGCAAGTCCCTTCTGCATATAAGACTATAAAATCAAAAGTAAGTTAGCTACTTCCTAGATACAATGGGGGTACAGGCATTGAGTAAATACACCCATTCAAAATGGGAGAAACTGGCCAAAACAAAGGGGCTAGAGGCCCCATGTAAGTCCAAAATCCAATAGAGCAGTCATTAAAACTTAAAGTTCCAAAATGAACTCTTTTGACTCCATGTCTCACATCCGGGGGACATTGATGCAAGAGATGGGCTCCCACAGCCTTGGGCAACTCTGTCCCTGTGGCTTTGCAGGTTACATCCCCAGTCCTGGCTGCTTTCACAGGCTGGCATTGAATGACTGTGGCTTTTCCACGGGCATGGTGCAAGCTGTAGGTGGATCTGCCATTTTAGATCTGGAGGACAGTGGCCCTCTTCTCACAGTTCCACTAGGCAGTGCCCCAGTGGGGACTTGGTGTGGGGGCTCCAAACCCACATTTCCCTTCCACACTGCCCTAGCAGAGGTTCTCCATGAGAACTCTGCCCATGTATCGAACTTCTACCTGGACATCCAAGCATTTCCATACAGCCTCTGAAATTCAGGCAGAGGTTCCCAAACCTCAATTATTGACTTCTGTGCACTCACAGGCCCAATGCCTCATGTAAGCTGCCAAGGTTTGGGGCTTGCACCCTGTGAAGCAATGGTCTGAGCTGTACATTGGCCCCTTTTAGCCACAGCTGGAGTTGAAGCAGCTGAGATGCAGGGCACCCTGTCCTGAAGCTGTATAGAACTGGGAGGCCCTAGGCCTGGCCCATGAAACCATTTTTCCTTCTTAAGCCTCCAGGCCTGTGATGGAAGGGGCTGCTGTGAAGGTCTCTGACATGCTCTGGAGACGTTTTTCCTATTGTCTTGGTGATTAACATTTAGCTCCTTGTTACTTAGGCAAATTTCTGCAACAGGCTTGAATTTTTCCCCAGAAAATGGGATTTTCATTTCTATTGTATTGTCAGGCTGCAGATTTTCCAAACTTTTATGCCCTGCTTCCTCTTGAACACTTTGCTGCTAAGAAATTTCTTCTACCAGATACCCTAAATCATTTCTCTCAAGTTCAAAGTTCCACAGATCTCTAGGGCAGGGGCAAAATGCCACCGGTTTCTTTGCATAGCGAGAGTGACCTTTACTCCAGTTTCCAACAAGTTCTTCATCTCCATCTGAGACTACGTTAGTCTGGACTTCACTGTCTGTATCACGATCAGCATTTTGGTCAAAGCATTCAACAAGTCTTTAGGGAGTTCCAAACTTTCCCACATCTTCCTGTCTTCTTCTGAGCCCTCCAAACTGTTTCAACCTCTGCCTGTTACCCAGTTCCAAAATGCTTCCACATTTCCGGGTATCTTTACAGTAGCGATGGACTCTGCAGTACCAATTTACTGTATTAGTCTGTTCTTATGCTTCTCATAAAGACATACATGAGACTGGGCAATTTATAAAGGAAAAAGGTTTAATGGAATCACAGTTCCACATGGCTAGGGAGGCCTCAAAATTATGGCAGAAAGCAAAGAAGAAGCAAAGACATATCTTTTTTATTTTTGTTTTTATTTTTTTGTTTGTGTTTTATTTTTGTTATTATTATTATACTTAAGTTCTAGGGTACATGTGCACAATGTGTAGGTTTGTTACGTATGTATACATGTGCCATGTTGGTGTGCTGTACCCATTAATTCGTCATTTACATTAGGTATATCTCCTAATGCTATCCCTCCCTGCTCCCCCCACCCCACAACAGGCCCCGGTGTGTGATGCTCCCCACCCTGTCTCCAAGTGTTCTCATTGTTCAATTCCCACCTATGAGTGAGAACATGTGGTGTTTGGTTTTGTGTCCTTGTGATAGTTTGCTGTGCATGATGGTTTCCAGCTTCATCCATGTCCGTACAAAGGACTTGAACTCATCCTTTTTTATGGCTGCATAGTATTCCATGGTGTATATGTGCTATATTTTCTTTATCCAGTCTATCATTGATGGACATTTGGGTTGGTTCCAAGTCTTTGCTGCTGTGAGTAGTGCCTCAATAAACATACGTGTGCATGTGTCTTTATAGTAGAATGATTTATAATCCTTTGGGTATATACCCAGTAATGGGATGGCTGGGTCAAATGGTATTTCTAGTTCTAGATCCTTGAGGAATTGCCACACTGTCTTCCACAATGGTTGAACTAGTTTGCAGTCCCACCAACAGTGTAAAAGTGCACATATTTCTCCACATCCTCTCCAGCATCTGTCGTTTCCTGACTTTTTAATGATCGTCATTCTAACAGGTGTGAGATGGTATCTCATTGAGGTTTTGATTTGCATTTCTCTGATGGCCAATGATGATGAGCATTTTCTCATGTGTCTGTTGGCTGTATAAATGCCTTCTTTTGATAAGTGTCTGTTCATATCCTTTGCCCACTTTTTGATGGGGTTGTTCGATTTTTTCTTGCAAATTTGTTTAAGTTCTTTGTAGATTCTGGATATTAGCCCTTTGTCAGATGGGTAGATTGTAAAATTTTTGTAGCAATTGTGAATGGGAGTTCACTCATGATTTGGGTCTCTGTTTGTCTGTTATTGATGTATAAAAATGCTTGAGATTTTTGCACATTGATTTTGTATCCTGGAGTTTGCTGAAGTTTCTTATCAGCTTAAGGAGATTTTGTGCTGAGATGATGGGGTTTTCTGAATATACAATCATGTCATCTGCAAACAGGGAAAATTTGACTTCCTGTTTTGCTAATTGAATACCCTTTATTTCTTTCTCTTGCCTGATTGCCCTGGCCAGAACTTCCAATACTATGTTGAATAGGCATGGTGAGAGAGGGCATCCCTGTCTTGTGCCAGTTTTCAAAGAGAATGCTTCCAGTTTTTTCCCATTCAGTATGATATTGGCTATGGGTTTTTCATAAACAGCTCTTATTATTTTGAGATATGTCTCATCAATACCTAGTTTATTGAGAGTTTTTAGCATGAAAGGCTGTTGAATTTTGTTGAAGGTCTTTTCTGCATCTATTGAGATAATCATGTGGTTTTTGTCTTTGGCTCTGTTTATATGATGGACCACATTAATTAATTTGTGTATGTTGAACCAGCATTGCATCCCAGGGATTAAGCCAACTTGATTGTGGTGGATAAGCTTTTTGATGAGCTGCTGGATTTGGTTTACCAGTAATTTATTGAGGACTTTTGTGTCGATGTTCATCAGAGATATTGCTCTAAAGTTCTCTTTTTTGTTGTTGTTGTATCTCTGCCAGGCTTTGGTATCAGGATGATGTTGGCCTCATAAAATGAATTAGGGAGGATTCCCTCTTTTTCTATTGATTGGAATAGTTTCAGAAGGAACGGTACCAGCTCCTCTTTGTACCTCTGGTAGAATTTGGCTGTGAATCCATCTGGTCCTGGAGTTTATTTGGTTGGTAGGCTATTAATTATTGCCTCAATTTCAGAACCTGTTTTTGATCTATTCAGGGATTCAAGTTCTTCCTGTTTTAGTCTTGGGAGGGTGTATGTGTCCAGGAATTTAACCATCTCTTCTAGATTTTCTAGTTTATTTGCGTAGAGGTGTTTATAGTATTCTATGATGGTAGTTTGTATTTCTGTGGGATCAGTGGTGATATCCCCTTTATCATTTTTTATTGCATCTGTGTGATTCTTCTCTCTTTTCTTTTTTATTAGTCTTGCTAGCAGTCTATCAATTTTGTTGATCTTTTCAAAAAACCAACTCCTGGATTCATTGAATTTTTGGAGGGTTTTTTGTGTCTCTATCTCCTTCAGTTCTGTTCTGATCTTAGGTATTTCTTGTCTTCTGCTAGCTTTTGAGTGTGTTTGCTCTTGTTTCTCGACTTTTTAAAATTGTGATGTTAGGGTGTCAGTTTTAGATCTTTCCTGCTTTCTCTTGAGGGCATTTAGTGCTATAAATTTCTCTCTACACACTGCTTTAAATGTGTCCCAGAGATTCTGGTATGTTGTGTCTTTGTTCTCGTTAGTTTCAAAGAACATCTTTATTTCTGTCTTCATTTTGTTATGTACCCAGTAGTCATTCAGGAGCAGGTTGTTCACTTTCCATGTAGTTGAGTGATTTTGAGTGAGTTTCTTAATCCTGAGTTCTAGTTTGATTGCACCGTGGTCTGAGAGAGAGTTTGTTATAATTTCTGTTCTTTTACATTTGCTGAGGAGTTCTCTACTTCCAACTATGTGGTCAGTTTTGGAATAAGTGTGATGTGGTGCTGAGAAGAATGCATATTCTGTTGATTTGAGGTGGAGAGTTTGTAGATGTCTATTAGGTCTGCTTGGTGCAGAGCTGAGTTCAATTCCTGGATATCCTTGTTAACTTTCTGTCTCGTTGATCTGTCTAATGTTGACAGTGGGGTGTTAAATTCTCCCATTATTATTGTGTGGGAATCTAAGTCTCTTTGTAGGTCTCTAAGGACTTGCTTTATGAATCTGGGTGCTCCTGTATTGGGTGCATATATATTTAGGATAGTTAGGTCTTCTTGTTGAATTGATCCCTTTACCATTATGTAATGACCTTCTTTGTCTCTTTTGATCTTTGATGGTTTAAAGTCTATTTAATCAGAGACTAGGCTTGCAACCCCTGCTTTTTTTTGTTTTCCATTTACTTGGTAGATCTTCCTTCATCCCTTTATTTTGAGCCTATGTGTGTCTCTGCATGTGAGATGGGTCTCCTGAATACAGCACACTGATGGGTCTTGACTCTTTATCCAATTTGCCAGTCTGTGTCTTTTAATTGGGACATCTAGCCTACTTACATTTAAGGTTAATATTTTTATGTGTGAATTTCATCCTGTCATTATGATATTAGCTGGTTTTTTGCTCGCTAGTTGATGCAGTTTCTTCCTAGCATTGATGGTCTTTACAATTTGGTTCGTTTTTAAAGTGGCTGGTACCAGTTTTCCTTTCCATGTTTAATGCTTCCTTCAGGAGCTCTTGTAAGGCAGGCCTGGTGGTGACACAATCTCTCAGCATTGTTTGTCTGTAAAGGATTTTATTTCTCCTTCACTTATGAAACTTAGTTTGGCTGGATATGAAATTCTGGGTTGAAAATTCTTTTCTTTAAGAATGTTGAATATTGGCCCCCACTCTCTTCTGGCTTGTAGAGTTTCTGCCAAGAGATCCACTGTTAGTCTGATGGGCTTCCCTTTGTGGGTAACCCGACCTTTCTCTCTGTCTACCCCTAATTTCCTGAATTTGAATGTTGGCCTGCCTCGCTAGGTTGGGGAAGTTCTCCTGGATAATATCCTGAAGAGTTTTCCAACTTGGTTCCCTTTTCCCTGTCACTTTCAGGTACACCAATCAGACATAGATTTGGTCTTCTCACATTATCCCATATTTCTTGGAGGCTTTGTTCAGTTATTTTTACTCTTTTTTCTCTAAACTTCTCTTCTCGTTTCATTTCATTCATTTGATCTTCAATCACTGATACAGTTTCTTCCAGTTGATTGAATCAGCTATTGAAGCTTGTGCCTCCTTCAGATAGTTCTCGTGCCTTGGTTTTCAGCTCCATCAAGTCATTTAAGGACTTCTCTATGCTGTTTATTCTAGTTAGCCATTCGTCTAGTCTTTTTTCAAGGTTTTTAGCTTCTTTGCAATGGGTTCAAACATCCTTCTTTAGTTCGGAGAAGTTTATTGTTACCAATCTTCTGAAGCCTTCTTCTCTCAACTTGTCAAAGTAATTCTCCATCCAGCTTTGTTTCATCGCTCTTGAGGAGCTGCATTCCTTAGGAGGTAAAGAGGCGCTCTGATTTTTAGAATTTTCAGCTTTTCTATTCTAGTTTCTCCCCATCTTTGTGGTTTTATCTACCTTTGGTCTTTGATGCTGGTGATGTACAGATGGGGTTTTGGTGTGGATGCCCTTTCTGTGTGTTAGTTTTCCTTCTAACAGTCAGGACCCTCAGCTGCATGTCTGTTGCAGTTTGCTGGAGGTCCACTTCAGATTCTGTTTGCCTGGGTATGATCAGTGGAGGCTGCAGAACAGCAAATATTGCAGAACAGCAGATGTTGCTGCCTGATCCTTCCTCTGTAATCTTCATCTCAGTGGGGCACCTAGCCGTTTGAGGTGTCAGTTGGTCCCTACTGGGAGGTGTATCCCAGTTAGGCTACTCAGGGTTGGGGGGGGGGTGGTCAGGAACCCACTTGAGGAGGCAGTTGGTCCATTCTCAGATCTCAAACTTCATGCTGGGAGAACCACTACTCTCTTCAAAGCTGTCAGGCAGGGACGTTTATGTCTGCAGAAGTTTCTGTTGCCTTTTGTTCAGCTATGCCCTGCCCCCAGAGGTGGAGTCTACAGAGGCAGACAGGCCTCCTCGAGTTGCGGTGGGCTCCACCCTGTTTGAGCTTCCTGGCCACTTTGTTTACCTACTCAAGCCTCAGCAATGGTGGATGCCCCTCCCCTAACCTCACTGCTACCTTGCAGTTGGATCTCAGACTACTGTCCTTGCAGTGAGTGAGGCTCTGTGGGTTTGGGACCCTCTGAGCCAGGTGTGGGATATAATCTCCTTGTGTGCCATTTGCTAAGGCCATTGAAAAAGCACAATATTAGGGTGGGAGTGTCCCAGTTTTCCAGGTACCATCTGTCATGGCTTCCCTTTGCTAGGAAAGGGAATTCCCTGACCTCTTGTGCTTCCCAGGTGAGGTTATGCCCCGTGCTGCTCCGTGGGCTGCAGCCACTGTCTGACAAGCCCCAGTGAGATGAACCCTGCACCTCAGTTGGAAATACAGAAATCACCCATCTTCTGCGTTGCTCACACTGGGAGCTGCAGACTACAGCTATTCGTATTCGGCCATCTTGGAACCTCCCCCCTGCAAAAGCATATCTTATATGGTGACAGGCAAGGGAGCATGTACAGGGAACTGCCCTTTATAAAACTATCAGATCTCATGAGACTTGTTCACTTTCATGAGAACAGCAGGGGAGAAACCTGTCCCTGTGATTCAATTACCTCCCACCAGGTCCCTCCCACGACACATGGGGATTATGGGAGCTACAATTCAACATGAAATTTGGGTGGGGACACAGCCAAACCATATCTAATGATCTTGTTTCTCAGGTCTCAGTTCATATGCACTCTCTCCCAGGAGGCTTTCTATGACCATCTTAATTGAGAGCAATTTCTGCTCATTTATGGATAGCTCCAGTGTCAGCTTTTCCTTCCCTTTTAAATTATCTGTATTCTTGCTCTATTGGAAAAGGGGGGATTTTGTTATCATATACTCATTCCAGTGATGGCCAGTCCTCTGAATCATGGGATTGGCACTATCACCCTCTGCTTCCTATGGGCTACTCCTCCCTGTGATACCATGGGGCTGGGACTAGGGTGAGGCACCTCGGGAGAAAAGTGCAAGGAGGCTTTTATTCTGAGGGCTGTGTAAGGGCAGTGTTGGTGTGCACTAGTCCCAGCCTTGGCTGCATGCCATAGCCTGGAATTTATGAACTTTAGTATCCATAGTGGGATGAATGAAGGTGAGATTTGGTCTACACCACCTTGGTGGTAGCATACCACAGTGATTAAGAACATAAACACTGTAGCTGGACATGTCACCTAATCTTTTTGTATGTCAGTTTCCTTGTTTGTAAAATGAGGATGCTGCTGCTGAAAATATACCCTACCTTGTAGAGTTGTTCTGAGCTAATACAGATAAAGGACACAAAGCAGCCCTGGCACATAGCACGTATTCAAAAAGGTACAATGTTTTATCTTACTGTTACTTCTAGTTCCAGTCTCTCATACCTCTACAGCACCATCACCTTGCGTTGTAGAAATGCATTAAAGTTTATGAGAAGGTTGGAGAAAGTTGAGTGGAATTTTAAAAGGCAGAGGACTTAGAAATGTTAAGTAAAACTCAATTTCCCCAAGACCCAATGGAAAAGTCCTCCAGAAGTTAAAGCCTACCAGGAAATGATTCACTTCCTAATCTTCCTTTTTCTCCTGGGGGTTTCATTCTCTCTTGAAATACATTTGTTTTAAGTTCTCTATTTTTTTGGATCTCTTTCCAGCATCTATTTTACAGACAATCTCATTCTGTCTGTGTAAAACTCTTGGCGCTGAATTCATCCCATTTCCCTAACTGGGACCATCAGCAGGACAGTCCAGGATGGACACTGTCAGTCACTGAGCAGTCTTCTACAAAATCTTACCAAGTATGTCTCTCTAAGGGATATTTGTTGGTTGTTCCTTGTACACACCCACACCCTATCTGTCACCTCCTCTCCTCTTCTCCCACAAACACTACCTGATTTCCTGTTTGGGGAGTCGCTCTCTCCCTATGCTGGGCCATGAGATTGGGGTATGATTCTCCTCTCTCTAGTTCCAGGGGTGAACTTAATCCAATAAATATATTCTATACCCCTGGTTCTGATGATTGGTTCAGGATAGAGTTCAACATAGCCAATAACAAACAATGAAACAAGAAGAGACATTTGCTGGGGCTTCTGGCAATGCTGGCTGCTTCTGCAGGAAATTCGTGAAGTAGCTTTTTGTCTCCCAAATCTTTCTCCTTCGATGGACCTGTATGAGGAAGAATATAACCTTGGATCTGCTGCAGCCATCTTGGAATCCAGAGGACAGAGTCTGCCTGAGGATGATGTTGCACTAAAGTAGCAGGAACACACACACACACACACACACACAAACACACACACACACACAGAGAAAGAGAGAGAGAGTAGAAGTGGAAATCTTGGATTCTAGAACAAGCTGTTCCTGAATTTTCTTCCACTGTTCAGTTATATGAGACAATATATTTTATCTTTTAAGTCAGTTTGAGTTGAGTTTTCTGTTGCTAAGACAGTTACCAAATTGATAGTGTCTTTGTTTTCTGAGTCCAACAGGGATCTGAAGGACCAGAATCTCAGTCTCTCTGTCTTTCTCTCCCACTAAACACACACACTCCTTAAGAGAAAATATTAATTCTTAGATGCTTTGAAGTCACTACCATTTATAAGAAGGAAGAAAACATTTTTCCAAGTGCAGCATAGTCCTTAAGGAATTGTTGCCCACAGAAATGTTAGTCTCTCTACATTGTTATTCACAGCTGTTTTAGCACATTATGTGCATCCTCACCTCAACTCTCAATTTGTGCACTTTAGACTTAACTGGAATAAGAAATGGAGCCATTACTGAGCCACTGACTTCTTAATGGCTGCTCCTTAATCTCCATGGAAGTTAAGTTAAAGCTCCAAAATTATAACAGGTAAAAGCTTGATTAGTTTTCCTGTAAAGCCTACTTTTTGTTTGAGGAGGCTGAATGGAGAGTGTTTTTTTATTTTTAATACTTCTAGTTACACTTATTTCAGAATTCAAGTTGAAATAGGGGTTTTAGTCACATGTCCTAGAAAATTGTGGGTTTTGGTTGATACTATCTCTTTTCATCTATTAACAATGTCAGTCCCACTTCTACTGTCTTAATACTCTGCTAAAGAAAGGAAATAGGAATTTTCTCTTGACGTAGGATCTGAAATTCTTGCCCTTCTACTGTTTTCATATTCTGAATTGCTTACTCTTAAGAATGAGAATGCAATTCAAGGACAGTTTTAGTTTCCCCAAAGAACGTATTAGAGACCTGAGTTAAAAATAATTCTCAAAGTGTCATATTTTCAACTTATTTTGCATTTGCTATTTGGAGGGCCTGAGAAAGATGTTCCTATCTCACTTTAATAGAAAGGTCCTATTTCAAGAAAAGCTTTTGTCTGAATATTGGGGGAAATAATATAAAAAAAGGAACACATTTACATCAAACCAATTTGCAATGTTATTACATATTATCTGTAAGTAGAGTGGCAATGTAATATATTGTACAAACCAAGACATTTTGAGGATGACTCAACCAGACTTCTATACTGGCCCAAAGGAGCAGTGGGGACTGAGTTTACTCTCTCACCAGAAATACTAAATAATCAAACAAAATATATGAAAAAACAGTTTTCAAGACATTGGACATCAGACAATGGACAGGGATGGGAAACAAATGAAGTGGGCTATGATTGTCCCATATTACTGCCTGGAGAGTTTCTGGTCTATGTCACAGGGAACGGGGACTGAGATGGAGCCAGGTGGTCTCCCTGAGTTGAGGAAACTTCTCTGGGAGGGTAGGAAAGGAAATTGGAGTGCGCAGGGTTGAATGCTAAGGAGGAAACAACGAGAGAGAGAGAGAGAGAGAGAGAGCACCCTGGGGACCTTCGGAGGGTCCCCCCTGTAATCATCTGACTACTGATCAGTGTATGCGGTTGATGAAGAAACTCAAGGTCAAGAAACTACCACCTGAAAAGATTAAAAGGAATTTCTGGAACTCACATAATGCAAGGAATGGTTCTTGTTCCTGTCAGCCAGAGTGGAAAACTTCTTCATTCTTGAGGTATTGGGTAGAGTACTCAGAAGAATTTAACATCAGTAGTGGAGTATGGTGTTCTTCTAGTCCCTGCTAATAAAGCTTAAAAGCAAGACCTGAAGGACTCAAACTGTTTACAGTACTTTAATTCTATCCCAAAGCGAAGTTTAAGAATTTTTATAGGAATAATATAAAATAAATATAAATAATAAAAATATCCAGCACTCAACAAGATAAAATTCACAGTGTTTGGCAGCCAATCAAAACTTGCCAGCATACAAAGAATAAGAAAAATACAACCTAGAATGAGGGAAAAATCCACCTATTGACACCAACTCAGAACTGATATAGAACCAGTAGACCAAATATTAAAACAGCTTTTATTACTGTTTTCCATATGTTCAAGAAAATTAGAGGAAAGATTTAACATGCTAAGTTAAAAAAATCAAACTTTCAGATACGAAAACTACAATGTCTAAGGTGAAAAATGGAGTGGATTGGATTAACATCACTTTAGACACTGCATTAAAAAAGATTAATGACTTGAAAAATCAATATAAACTATACAAAATTAAACACACAGAGATAAAAGACCAAAAATAAATAAATAAATAAGTAAATTGAAGAGATCCTTACCGAGCTGTGGGAAAACTTCAAGTGGCCTCATGTATGTGTCATTGGAGTCCCCAATGGAGGGAGGACAGAAAAAATATTTAAACAAAAAGACAAAAAATTCCCAAATTCAATGAAAACCATCACCCACAAATCCAAGAAGCTCAACAAACCTCATGTGGAAGAAATATCAAGAAAACTATACCAAGATACATAGTAATCAATTTACTTATAAACAGTGATTTTAAAAAAGTCTTAAAAGTAGTCAGAGACAAAAGAAACATTTAAGGAAGTCCTTCAGGCAGAAGAAAAGTTACATCAGGTGGAAATATGGATCAA
Organism: Chlorocebus sabaeus; assembly: GCF_047675955.1. Taxonomy (NCBI): domain Eukaryota; kingdom Metazoa; phylum Chordata; class Mammalia; order Primates; family Cercopithecidae; genus Chlorocebus; species Chlorocebus sabaeus. Next base: position 45,128,749 of record NC_132914.1, on the reverse strand, counting down.
CCAACGAAATAAGGAGTACCTGAATTGGAAACTATATTGATAAATATAAAATACTTTTTTTACTTATTTAAATCTTATTAAAGATAATTAATTTTTTATAGCAAAATCAACAGCAATGTGTTGTGGGGTTCCTAACATATGAAGAACTAAAATATATGGCAACAATAGCACAAAGATGGGTGGGAGGATATAGAAGTATACTGTTCTAAGTTTCTTATGCTACATATGAAGTTGTATGATATTGAAGATAGACTGCATTACATTAAAAATATGTAATTCCTAGAGCAACGACTAAAATAACCACAAAATTGTACAGGTAACAACTTAATAAATTGAGTAAAATGGTATCATTAAGAAAAACTCAATCCAAAAGAAGGCAGAAAAAAGAAAAGAGGGAACAAAGATAGATGGAACAAATAAAAAACAAATTGCAAGATAGTAGATGTAATGACAATCATATCCTTACTCACAATAAAAGTAAATAGCCTAACTCCACAATTGGAGATAGTGATTGTCAGATTGTATTTTTTTTTTTTTAAAAAAAGCAAGAGCCAATTATATCCTGCTTCCAAAATAAAGATAAATAGCTTAAAAGTAAAAGGATGAGGTTTAAGACACAGGCTTCAGCCATGCCATCTAGGACTTGCAGCAATTAATGTAACCAATTCTTCAAGCTAAAGGAAACTCACTAATGAGAGCTCAGGTGCCCCATCAGCCTGGAGCAACCCCATTGACTGGATATCTTTCAGTAGAAACTGGACAAGGACAAATGTAAGAATGATCCAAAATTAGAAAAGATCTTAAAAGACTGAAATTATTTCTGTATTGACATAATAATCATGTGCAAAAATAAACTATCAAAGTGTAAAGAAAATGCTTCTGTAGGCACGGGTGAATTAGAAAAATACTTGTACAAAGAAACAGAAGTTTTGTCTTGTAGATTAAGATAATTGACCAAGAGCATCTACACGTGGATGCTAAAATTCAATATATCTTTGATAGAAGTGGATATTTTTATGTAAGGGATAAAGAGAATAAATTAATTCAGATTTGTATGAAGAAAGGAGACATGATAACTGTTCCTCAAGGGATTTATTACCACCTCATATTGGATATAAAGGACTATGTAAAGACAATTAAGCCATCTGTTGGAGAACCAGTATAACCATATGTAACCGACCAGCTGACCAATTTGTTGCTTAAGGACAGTTCATCAACTTTTGGGCACAAACAACGTAATGGTGCTTTCTAGATGAATGGATTCTTTAGAAAATCCCAAATGTGACAGTTAAGCAGAAATGTAATCATTTTCACTTTGCTTTATCAGCTTGAAGCTATATTATTTTTCCTTTGTTAGATTGCTTAAGCAGTTTTTTCTAAATTTTTATTTTATTTTATTTATTATTATTATACTTTAAGTTCTAGGGTACATGTGCATAACGTGCAGGTTTGTTACATACATATACTTGTGCCATGTTGGTGTGCTGCACCCATCAACTCGTCAACACCCATCAACTCATCATGTACATCAGGTATAACTCCCAATGCAATCGCTCCCCACTCCTCCCTCCCCATGATAGGCCCCGGTGTGTGATGCTCCCCTTCCCGAGTCCAGGTGATCTCATTGTTCAGTTCCCACCTATGAGTGAGAACATGCGGTGTTTGGTTTTCTGTTCTTGGGATAGTTTGCTGAGAATGATGGTTTCCAGCTGCATCCATGTCCCTACAAAGGACACAAACTCATCCCTTTTTATGGCTGCATAGTATTCCATGGTGTATATGTGTCACATTTTCTTTTTTTTATTTTTATTTTTTAATTTTTTTTATTTTTTATTATTATACTTTGAGTTCTAGGGTACATGTGCATAACGTGCAGGTTTGTTACATATGTATACTTGTGCCATGTTGGTGTGCTGCAGCCATCAACTCGTCAGCAGCCATCAACTCATCATTTACATCAGGTATAACTCCCAGTGCAATCCCTCCCCACTTCCCCCTCCCCATAATAGGCCCTGGTGTGTGATGTTCCCCTTCCCGAGTCCAAGTGATCTCATTGATCAGTTCCCACCTATGAGTGAGAACATGCGGTGTTTGGTTTTCTGTTCTTGTGATAGTTTGCTAAGAATGATGGTTTCCAGCTGCATCCATGTCCCTACAAAGGACACAAACTCATCCTTTCTTATGGCTGCATAGTATTCCATGGTGTATATGTGCCACATTTTCTTAATCCAGTCTGTCACTGATGGACATTTGGGTTGATTCCAAGTCTTTGCTATTGTGAATAGTGCCACAATAAACATACGTGTGCATGTGCCTTTATAGCAGCATGATTTATAATCCTTTGGGTATATACCCAGTAATGGGATGGCTGGGTCATATGGTACTTCTAGTTCTAGATCCTTGAGGAATCGCCATACTGTTTTCCATAATGGTTGAACTAGTTTACAGTCCCACCAACAGTGTAAAAGTGTTCCTATTTCTCCACATCTTCTCCAGTACCTGTTGCTTCCTGACTTTTTAATGATTGCCATTCTAACTGGTGTGAGATGGTATCTCATTGTGGTTTTGATTTGCATTTCTCTGATGGCCAGTGATGATGAGCATTTTTTCATGTGTCTGATGGCTGTATGAATGTCTTCTTTTGAGAAGTGTCTGTTCATATCCTTTGCCCACTTTTTGATGGGGTTGTTTGTTTTTTTCTTGTAAATTTGTTTGAGTTCTTTGTAGGTTCTGGATACTAGCCCTTTGTCAGATGAGTAGATTACAAAAATTTTCTCCCATTCTGTAGGTTGCCTGTTCACTCTGATGGTAGTTTCTTTTGCTGTGCAGAAGCTCTTTAGTTTAATTAGATCCCATTTGTCAATTTTGGCTTTTGTTGCCATTGCTTTTGGTGTTTTAGACATGAAGTCCTTGCCCGTGCCTATGTCCTGAATGGTATTACCTAGGTTTTCTTCTAGGGTTTTTATGGTATTAGGTCTAACATTTAAGTCTCTAATCCATCTTGAATTAATTTTCATATAAGGAGTAAGGAAAGGATCCAGTTTCAGCTTTCTACTTATGGCTAGCCAGTTTTCCCAGCACCATTTATTAAATAGGGAATCCTTTCCCCATTTCTAGTTTTTGTCAGGTTTGTCAAAGATCAGATGGCTGTAGATGTATGGTATTATTTCTGAGGACTCTGCTCTGTTCCATTGGTCTATATCTCTGTTTTGGTACCAGTACCATGCTGTTTTGCTTACTGTAGCCTTGTAGTATAGTTTGAAGTCAGGTAGCATGATGCCTCCAGCTTTGTTCTTTTGACTTAGGATTGTCTTGGCAATGCAGGGTCTTTTTTGGTTCCATATGAACTTTAAAGCAGTTGTTTCCCAATTCTGTGAAGAAACTCATTGGTAGCTTGATGGGGATGGCATTGAATCTATAAATTACCTTGGGCAGTATGGCCATTTTCACGATATTGATTCTTCCTATCCATGAGCATGGTATGTTCTTCCATTTGTTTGTGTCCTCTTTGATTTCACTGAGCAGTGGTTTGTAGTTCTCCTTGAAGAGGGCCTTTAGATCTCTTGTAAGTTGGATTCCTAGGTATTTTATTCTCTTTGAAGCAATTGTGAATGGAAGTTCATTCATGATTTGGCTCTCTGTTTGTCTGTTACTGGTGTATAAGAATGCTTGTGATTTTTGACATTAATTTTGTATCCTGAGACTTTGCTGAAGTTTTTTATCAACTTAAGGAGATTTTGGGCTGAGACAATGGGGTTTTCTAAATATACAATCACGTCATCTGCAAACAGGGACAATTTGACTTCTTCTTTTCCTAACTGAATACCCTTGATTTCTTTCTCTTGCCTGATTGCCCTAGCTAGAACTTCTAACACTATGTTGAATAGGAGTGGTGAGAGAGGGCATCCCTGTCTTGTGCCAGTTTTCAAAGGGAATTTTTCCAGTTTTTGCCCATTCAGTATGATATTGGCTGTGGGTTCGTCATAAATAGCTCTTATTATGTTGGGATATATTCCATCAATACCGAATTTATTGAGCGTTTTTAGCATGAAGGGCTGTTGAATTCTGTCAGAGGCCTTTTATGTGTCTATTGAGATGATAATATGGTTTTTGTCCTTGGTTCTGTTTATATGCTGGATTACGTTTATTGATTTGCATATGTTGAACCAGCCTTGCATCCCAGGGATGAAGCCCACTTGATCATGGTGGATAAGCTTTTTGATGTGCTGCTGGATCTGGTTTGCCAGTATTTTATTGAGGATTTTTGCATCAATGTTCATCAGGGATATTAGTCTAAAATTCTCCTTTTTTGTTGTGTCTCTGCCAGGCTTTGGTATCAGGATGATGTTGGCCTCATAAAATGAGTTAAGGAGGATTCCCTCTTTTTCTATTGATTGGAATAGTTTCAGAAGGAATGGTACCAGCTCCTCCTTGTACCTCTGGTAGAATTCAGCTGTGAATCCATCTGGTCCTGGAGTTTTTTTGGTTGGTAGGCTATTAATTATTGCCTCAATTTCAGAGCCTGCTATTGGTCTATTCAGGGATTCAGCTTCTTCTTCATGGTTTAGTCTTGGGAGAGTGTAAGTGTCCAGGAAATTATCCATGTCTTCTAGATTTTCTAGTTTATTTGCATAGAGGTGTTTATAGCATTCTATGATGGTAGTTTGTATTTCTATAGGGTCGGTGGTGATATCCCCTTTATTTTTTTTTATTGCATCTATTTGATTCTTCTCTCTTTTCTTCTTTATTAGTCTTGCTAGCAGTCTATCAATTTTGTTGATCTTTTCAAAAAACCAACTCCTGGATTCATTGATTTTTTGGAGGGTTTTTTGTGTCTCTGTCTCCTTCAGTTCTGTTCTGATCTTAGTTATTTCTTGCCTTCTGCTAGCTTTTGAATGTGTTTGCTCTTGCTTCTCCAGTTCTTTTAATTGTGATACTAGGGTGTCAATTTTAGATCTCTCCAACTTTCTCTTGTGGGCATTTAGTGCTAGAAATTTCCCTTTACATACTGCTTTAAATGTGTCCCAGAGATTCTGGTATTTTGTATCTTTGTTCTCATTGGTTTCAAAGAACATCTTTATTTCTGCCTTCATTTCATTATGTACCCAGTAGTCATTCAGGAGCCGGTTACTCAGTTTCCATGTAGTTGAGCGGTTTTGATTGAGTTTCTTAGTCCTGAATTCTAGTTTGATTGCACTGTTGTCTGAGAGACAGTTTGTTATTATTTCTGTTCTTGTACATTTGCTGAGGAGTGCTTTACTTCAAATTATGTGGTCAATTTTGGAATAAGTGTGATGTGGTGCTGAGAAGAATGTATATTCTGTTGATGTGGGGTGGAGAGTTCTATAGATGTCTATTAGGTCTGCTTGCTGCAGAGATGAGTTCAATTCCTGGATATCCTTGTTAATTTTCTGTCTTGTTGATCTGTCTAATGTTGACAGTGGGGTGTTGAAGTCTCCCATTATTGTTGTATGGGAGTCTAACTCTCTTTTAAGTCTCTAAGGACTTGCTTTATGAATCTGCTTGCTTCTGTATTGGGTGCATATATATTTAGGATAGTTAGCTCTTCCTGTTGAATTGATCCCTTTACCATTATGTAATGGCCTTCTTTGTCTCTTTTGATCTTTAATGGTTTAAAGTCTGTTTTATCAGAGACTAGTATTGCAACCCCTGTTTTTTTTTTCTCCATTTGCTTGGTATCTTCCTCCATCCCTTTATTTTGAGCCATGTATGTCTCTGTGAGATGGGTCTCCTGAATACTGCAAACTGGTGTGTCTTGACTCTTTATCCAGTTTTCCAGTCTGTGTCTTTTAATTGGACCATTTAGTCCATTTACATTTAAGGTTAAGATTGTTATGTGTGAACTTGATCCTGCCATTATGATATTAACTGGTTATTTTGCTCGTTAGTTGATGCAGTTTCTTCCTAGCCTAGATGGTCTTTACATTTTGGCGTGTTTTTGCAATGGCTGGTACTGGTTGTTCCTTTCCATGTTTAGTGCTTCCTTCAGGGTCTCTTGTAAGGCAGGCCTGGTGGTAACAAAATTTCTAAGCATTTGGTTATCTGTAAAGGATTTTATTTCTCCTTCACTTATGAAAGTTAGTTTGGCTGGATATGAAATCCTGAGTTTAAAATTCTTTTCTTTAGGAATGTTGAATATTGGCCCCCACTCTCTTCTGGCTTGGAGAGTTTCTGCCGAGAGATCTGCTGTTAGTCTGATGCGCTTCCCTTTGTGGGTAACCTAACCTTTCTGTCTGGCTGCCCTTAAGATTTTTTCCTTCATTTCAACTTTGGTGAATCTGGCAATTATGTGTTTTGGAGTTGCTCTTCTCGAGGAGTATCTTTGTGGCATTCTCTGTATTTCCTGAATTTGAATGTTGGCCTGCCCTACTAGGTTCAGGAAGTTCTCCTGGATGATATCCTGCAGAGTGTTTTCCAACTTGGTTCCATTTTCCCCGTCACTTTCAGGCACCCCAATCAGACATAGATTTGGTCTTTTTACATAATCCCATACTTCTTGCAGGCTTTGTTCATTTCTTCTTCTTCTTTTTTCTTTAGGTTTCTCTTCTCACTTCATTTCATTCATTTAATCCTCAATCACTGATACTCTTTCTTCCAGTTGATCGAGTTGGTTACTGAAGCTTGTGCATTTGTCACGTATTTCTCGTGTCATGGTTTTCATCTCTGTCAGTTTGTTTATGGACTTCTTTGCATTAATTATTCTGGTTATCAATTCTTCCACTCTTTTTTCAAGATTTTTAGTTTCTTTGCCCTGGATACGTAATTCCTCCCTTAGCTCTGAGAAGTTTGATGGACTGAAGCCTTCTTCTCTCATCTCGTCAAAGTCATTCTCTGTCCAGCTTTGATCCGTTGCTGACGATGAGCTGCGTTCCTTTGCCGGGGGAGATGCACTCTTATTTTTTGAATTTCCATCTTTTCTGCCCTCCTTTTTCCCCATCTTTGTGGTTTTATCTGCCTCTGGTCTTTGATCATGGTGACGTAGTGATGGGGTTTTGGTGTGGGCATCCTTCCTGTTTGTTAGTTTTCCTTCTAACAGTCAGGACCCTCAGCTGTAGGTCTGTTGGAGATTGCTTGAGGTCCACTCCAGACCCTGTTTGCCTGGGTATCAGCAGCAGATGCTGTAGAAGATAGAATATTGCTGAACGGCGAGTGTACCTGTCTGATTTTTGCTTTGGAAGCTTCCTCTCAGGGGTGTTTTCCACCGTGTGAGGTGTGGGGTGTCGGTCTGCCTCTAGTGGGGGATGTCTCCCAGTTAGGCTACTCAGGGGTCAGGGACCCACTTAAGCAGGCAGTCTGTCCATTCTCAGATCTCAACCTCCATGTTCGAGATCCACTGCTCTCTTCAAAGCTGTCAGACAGAGTCGTTTGCATCTGCAGAGGTTTCTGCTGCTTTTTTTTTGTGTGTGTGTTGTTGTTTAGCTGTGCCCTGTCCGCAGAGGTGGAGCCTACAGAGACAGACAGGCCTCCTTGAGCTGCTGTGAGCTCCACCCAGTTCGAGCTTCCCAGCAGCTTTGTTTACCTACTTAAGCCTCAGCAATGGCGGGCATCCCTCCCCCAGCCTTGCTGCTGCCTTGACATTAGATTGCAGACTGCTGTGCTAGCAATGGGGGAGGCTCCGTGGGCATGGGACCCTCCCGGCCAGGTGTCGGATATAATCTCCTGGTATGCCTGTTTGCTAAGACCCTTGGTAAAGCGCAGTGTTGGGGTGGGAGTTACCTGATTTTCCAGGTGTTGTGTGTCTCAGTTCCCCTGGCTAGGAAAAGGGATTCCCTTCTCCCTTGCACTTCCCAGGTGAGGCAATGTCTTGCACTGCTTCAGCTCTTGCTGGTCAGGCTGCAGCAGCTGACCAGCACAATTGTCCAGCATTCCTGAGTGAGATGAACCCAGTACCTCAGTTGAAAATGCAGAAATCACCTGTCTTTTGTGTCACTCGTGCTGGGAGCTGGAGACTGGAGCTGTTCCTATTTGGCCATCTTGCTCCACCTTTTATTTTATTTTTAATTTTATTATACTTAAAGTTCTGGGATACATGTGCAGAATATGCAGGTTTGTTACATAGGTATACATGTACCATGGGCGTTTGCTACACCCATCAACCTTTATCTATGTTAAGTATTTCCCCTAATGCTGTCCCTCCCCTAGCCCCCCACCCCCCGACAGGCCCCAATGTGTGATGTTCCCCTACCTGTGATCATATGTTTTCATTTTTCAACTCCCACTTATGAGTGAGAATATGCAGCATTTGTTTTTCTGTTCCTATGTTAGTTTGCTGAGAACAATAGTTTCCAACTTCGTCCATGTCCCTGCAAAGGACATGAACTCATCCTTTTTTATGGCTGCAGAGTATTCCGTGGTGTATATGTGCCACATATTCTTTATCCAGTGTATCATTGATGGCCATTTGGGTTGGTTTTAAGTCTCTGTTTTTGTGAATAGTGCTTCAATAAACATATGTGTGCATGCATCTTTATAGTAGAATGATGTACAATCCTTTGGGTATATAACCAGTAATGGGATTACTGGGCCAAATGGTATTTCTAGTTCTAGGTCCTTAAGGAATCACCACATTGTCTTCCACAATGGTTGAACTAATTTACACTCCCACCAACAGTGTGAAAGAGTTCCTATTTCTCCACATTCTAACTAATGTGAGATGGTATCTCATTGTGGTTTTGATTTGCATTTCTCTGATGACCATGAGCTTTTTTTCATATGTTTGTTGGCTGCATAAATATCTTCTTTTGACAGCTGTCTGTTCATATCCTTTGCCCACTTTTTGATGGGGTTGTTTGATTTTTCTTATAAATTTGTTTAAGTTCCTTGTAGATTCTGGATATTAGCCCATTGTCTGATATATAGATTGCAAAATTTTCTCCTATTCTGTAGTTTACCTGTTCACTCTGATGATAGTTTCTTTTGTTGTGCAGAAGCTTTTTAGTTTAATTAGATACCATTTGTCAATTTTGACTTTTGTTGCCATTGCTTTTGGTGTGTTAGTCATGAAGTCTTTGCCCATGCCTATGTCCTGAATGGTATCACCTAGATTTTTTTCTAGGGTTTTTATGGTTTTAGGTCTTATGTTTAAGTTTTTAATCCATCTTGAGTTAATTTTTGTATAAGGTGTAAGGAAGGGGTCCAGTTTCAGTTTTCTGCATATGGCTAGCCAGTTTTCCCAACACAATTTGTTAAATATTGAATCCTTTCCCCATTGCTTGTTTTTGTCAGGTTTGTCAAAGACTAGATGGTTGCAGATGTGTGGCATTATTTCTGAGGCCTCTGCTCTGTTATATTGGTCTATATATCTGTTTTGGTACCAGTACCATGCTGCTTTGGTTACTGTAGTCTTGTAGTAGTTCGAAGTCAGGTAGCATGATGCCTCCAGCTTCATTCTTTTTGCTTAAGATTTTCTCGGCTATATGAGCTCTTTTTTGGTTCCATATGAAATTTAAACTATTTTTTTCTAATTTTTGAAGAAAGTCAGTGGTGGCTTGATGGGAATAACATTGACTCTGTAAATTACTTTGGGCAGTATGGCCATTTTCACAATATTGATTCTCCCTATCCATGAGCATGGAGTGTTTTTCCATATGTTTGTGTCCTCTTATATTTCCTTGAGCAGTGGTTTGTAGTTCTCCTTGAAGAGATCCTTCACATCCCTTGTAAGTTGTATTCCTAGGTGTTTTATTCTCTTTGTAGCAGTTGTGAATGGGAGTTCACTCATGATTTGGCTCTCTGCTTGTCTGTTGTTGGTGTATAGGAATGTTTGTGATTTTTGCACATTGACATTGTATCCTGAGATTTCGCTTAATTTGCTTATCAGCTTAAGGAGATTGTGGGCTGAGACAATGGGGTTTTCTAAATATACAATCATGTCATCTGCAAACAGAGACAATTTGACTTCCTTTTTTTTCTATTTGAATACCATTTATTTCTTTCTCTTGCCTGATTGCCCTGGCCAGAATTCCAATACTATGTTGAATAGGAGTTGTGAGAGAGGGTGTCTTTGCCTTGTGATGGTTTTCAAAGGAAATGCTTCCAGCTTTTGCTCATTCAGTATGATATTGGCTGTGAGTTTGCCATAAATAGCTCTTTTTGTTTTGAGATACCATCAATACCTAGTTTATTGAGAGTTTTTAGCATAAATGGGTGTTGAATTTTATTGAAGGCCTTTTCTGGATCTACTGAGATAATCACTTGGTTTTTATCATTGGCTCTGTTTATGTAATGGATTACATTTATTGATTTGCATATGTTGAACCAGCCTTGCATCCCAGGGATGAAACCAACTTGATCATGGTGGGTAAGTTTTTTGATGTGCTGCTGGATTCGGTTTGCCAGTATTTTATTGAGGATTTTTGCATTGATGTTTATCAGGGATATTGATCTGAAATTTTCTCTTTTTTGCTGTGTCTCTGCCAGGTTTTGTTATCAGGATGATGGTGATCTCATAAAATTAGTTAGAGAGGTTTCCCTCTTTTTTTATTGTTTGGAATAGTTTCAGAAGGAATTATACCAGTTTCTCTTTGTACCTCTGGTAGAATTTGGCTGTGAATCCGTCTGGTCCTGGTTTTTTTTTTTTTTTTTCTTTTTCTTTTTGGTTGGTAGTCTATTAATTACTGCTTCAATTTCAGAACTTGTTATTGATGTATTCAGGGATTCGATATCTTCATGGGTTAGTCTTGGGAGGGTGTATGCATCCAGGAATCTATCCATTTCTTCTAGATTTTCTAGTTTATTTGCATAGAGGTGTTTATAGTATTCTCTGATGGTAGTTTGTATTTCTGTGGGATCAGTGGTGATGTCACCTATATCATTTTTTATTGTGCCTATTTGATTCTTCTCTCTTTTCTTCTTCATTGGTCTGGCTAGAGGTCTGTCTGTTTTGTTAATCTTTTCAAAAATCCAGCTCCTGGATTCATTGGTTTTTTTAAAGGGGTTTCTGTGTCTCTGTTTCCTTCAATTCTGCTCTGATCTTAGTTATTTCCTATCTTCTGCTATCTTTTGAATTTGTTTGTATTTGAGCAGTTTTTTAGTGGAATAATAAAATTGATTTTGTCATAAACTGTGAAAATGTGGATAAATCATGTCTGAAACTCATTGAGATTGAGACTAAATCAAAACTAGTGTTTTATTTAGTACAATGGTCTCCAACTTTTTTGGCACAAGGGACTGGCTTTGCGGAAGACAGTTTTTCCCTGGATGACCTAGGGGGTTTCAGGATGAAACTCTTCCACCTCAGATCATCAGGCATTAGATTCTCATAAGGAGCAAGCAACCTAGATCTCTCTCATGTGCAATACACAATAGGGTTCATGCTTCCATGAGAATCTAATGCCACTCATCTGAGAAGAGACAGAGCTCAGGTGGTAATTCTTGTACACCCACTTCTTACCTCCTGGTGTGTGGCCTGGTTCCTAACAGGCCACACACTGGTACTGATCTGCAGTCTAGGGGCTGGGAACCCCTGGTTTAGTAGAACTGTGGTAATATATGCATTAACTGTGATCTGAGTCATAGCTTAATCTCCCAAATTATAACTACTTAGCATATTTTATGTGACTATTATTCTTAGCTTATAAGTCAAATATAAGTCAATTACATCCCTGTACTACATGGTATAATGTAGATAACAAAAGTAACCAAATAAAAGACACTTTCTAGCCCCAATCCCACAATTTCCTTGAGTCAAAATGTTGAGGAGAAAGCCTATTATGGGACACACTCTCAGTTACTTACACCTTTTACCTGTTCAAAATAAAATAATTGTCTTAGTTTTATGCAAATGAATGCTCATGCCTTAAATTAAGGTGTGTATAACACTCTTTTCTGGTTCCTTAAAGTTTCTTCTGCTTAGATTCCTTGTTTTAGTGTCTATGCCCCTCTGTGACAAATAGGTGGCGACAGCTTGGAGCAGGGCACCTAAACTAATCTCCCACAGTGATGAGGAGATATTTGTTTCTCAGTATTCATATTTCAGAAGTGATGGGTTCCAAGACCTTGAGCAAAACATTTCTGGCTTTTGAAGCTGGCAAAAAGCTTACCTAACCTTTGCAAAGATTGATATACACGTCGAAGGAGGAGAGGAAGGATTCATAGATATTAGGTTTCTTATGGAAATGCTTTAAAAAAGAGAGGAGGAGATGAAGTCTTTTTCCCTTTGGGCAACAGGGAAAATTCTAAATGTTTTTACTTACCTTCACAGTACCCAGGAACAAGGTGGACATGGGGCTGATGCTGTAGAGAACAGAGGAGGCAGAAGACAACACCAGGAATAAGTCAAGTCTCAAAATCATCATGATATTACAGAGTCTCTTTCTTACACACCTGGGTGATATCGTGAAGAGTGAGGGAGAAGAAAATCTGAAGATCTGGACATTTATCCTGTTGATATGGAGTTTTCTTAAAACTGCTTAAAGGATTAAATGGAATGGAATTTATCAGATTTGGTTAAATTATTTTTTCTCCTGATATCCAATGGAGTAGGGGCCCATGGGGGAAAACAAAAACAAAAACAAAAACAAAAACAGAAAGGTTTTGAGAGATGTAGAAATTACATTTTTTTTTTTTTTTTGCCATTTTGTGTTTAATGCATAGATTGTGCTCCTGTAGGATACCTTTCTATAATTCACTGTTACTATTGTTTTTAATTTGCATCATTGGCCATAACTTGGCTCGTTTGTGTGAAAACCAAACCAAATCAAATCAAACCAAAGCACACGAAACCTTTTTAAGCAAGGGAGGAGTATCTGATATAGGCATGACCAAAAAATGAGGTAAACATATATACTTAGAAGCTAATATCAAGTCTGGAGAATTGTAGTATACATAGTATAAACTATATGTTTTTTATATATCTTAATATAAAAAATTATTAAGGCTTTGTTTGTTATTTTAACTTTTTTTTTTTTTTTTTTTTTTTTTTTTTTGACAAGGTCTTGCTCTGCTGCCTAGGCTGGAGTGCACTGGCAAAATCTTGGCTGACTGCAACCTCTGCCTCCTGGGCTCAAGCAATTCTCCTGCCTCAGTCTCTTGAGTAGCTAGGATTATAGACACGTGCCACCACACTTGGCTAATTTTTGTATTTTTAGTAGAGATGGGGTTTTGCCATGTTGGCCAGGCTGATCTCAAACTCCCGAACTCAGGTGATCTGCCCGCCTCGGCTGCCCAAAGTGCTAGGATTACAGAGGTGAGCCACTGCACCCAGGTGCCATTTTCCATTTTCCAGGGCTATCCTACCTGCACTAAAAATAAACAAATAATTACATTATCATACATATCCTACCATTTCAGAGAGGGGGAACAAATATTGCATATAAGTATTTGTTCAAAATTTGGCTCAAACAGATCTCAGAATTGGAAACTCTTCTTTGCTGTTAACATCAAAGACTCACAGACAAAAGGGTACAATTAGGCTAAATTTAATGATAGAGAAAAGATTCTTAAATAGAATAGTACTTAAGCAAAAAAGAAAGACCTTTTTTTCAGAACTGGCTACAAGAAAAGGAGCTCCCTTGGACAATGCTTTTGATGCAATTATTTTAAGCTTCCCCTTAAACATGATGTGCTCTGGAAACTCATTGTGCCTGCAAATATCCGAGCTGATAGAAATCCACATGAATGGCCTTTTCATCTTCCTGTGTTGAGTCCAAAACATGGGATGCTGGATGTAGCTGAACTTTTCCAGAGGACTGAGTTACCAAACCTATTTTCTTTCTAGAAGCAGTGAATCCAATTTCTTGAGAAGTCCAGAATAAATCGTATCAAAATGGCTGAAATTTTTATGTTAAAAGAACAATCACTGAGCTAGAAGCAGTGGCTCATGCCTGTAATCCTGACACTTTGGGAGGCTGAGGCAGGAGGATTGCTTGAGCCCAGGAGTTTGAGACCAGCCTGGACAACATAGCAAGATTTCATCCTTCTAAAATACAAAAGTAAACTAAATGTAAAAAAAGCAGTAATTGGATTGTATGTACAGAGCTTCCCTCAGACTGTGTTAACGCCACAACAATTTAGAGAAAAAAAGGTCGTGCAGAGGTCTGAGGCTGCCTATTCTTAGGTAAGAGTCCTTGATTTGCCCTGTTTTATTTTGTTCAGAAAGTGTAAGCAGATCTAAATTTACATACAAAGCATCTTCCATCCTAGAATTTTGAGAATTCATAAAAAACAAATCACATTATTTTAATAAATTTTACACCAAAAAATTTCACTGCCACACTCAATGTCCTAGAAAAATCAAGAGACTGCTAATCAAACTTTGTTTTGGTTCTTAGGCAAATATGATTTTGTTATTTTAAAAAGTTGAACATTGCCTGTCAAGAAATATCTCACAACTTCAAACATTAAAAAAATTCCTTTTGCTTAACTACTTCATTTAGAAAGTATTTTCTGGTAAATGTTAATTTTTATTACACTATATACTGAAGAGGACATATCCTGTCACTCACTGCCTAAATACGAGGACAAGTTCACAAAGTCACATATTTTTTAAGTAATAAATGTTCAGATAGTCCAGACAAACAGGAGATAGGATTTAAAAATAAATCCTGGACAGTGCAGAGTACTCAGTGGGAACTCAATGTTGACTGATGGCAGATCATCTGATACAGTTTGGCTGTGCCCCACCCAAATCTCATATTGAATTGTAGTTCCCATGATCTCCATATGTCATGTGAGAGACCCAGTGGGAGATAATTGAATCATGGGGGTGGTTACCTCCATGCTGTTCTTGTTACAGTGAGTGAGTTCTCATGAGATCTGATGGTTTTATAAGGGGGTTTCCACCCTTTATGCATGGCACTTCTCTTTGATGTCATCATGTGAACAAGGACGTGTCTGCTTCCCTTTCTGCCATGATAATACATTTCCAGAGGCCTCCCCAGCCGTGCTGAACTAACTGTGAGTCAATGAAACCTCTTTCCTTTATAAATTATCAGTCTCAGGTATGTCTTTATTAGCAGCACGAGAACGGGCTAATACACCATCCTTTGCTAGGACCTATGTAGTAAAAAAAAAAAAAAAAAAAAAAAACAACTTTTGAGCAAAACACTTAAAATGTAAAATAAAAGTTAGATGGTAGAGCTACCTTTGATTATTTTCTCAAAGAACATTTGTAATTTCATTCCAAATTCTGCTCCTAAGGGACTAGAACTCACTGATGCTGTTACTCAAAGCCCAGCATTAACTTTGAAAATAAAATAGGCCTTAAAATTTTTAAGCCAGGTGAAGAGAGATTCTACACTTAATTTTTAATGAATACCACTCCTGAGAAAAATTTTTAAATGGAATAGGAAGTAGTGAGAGAGAAGACCGGAAACACGATTTGAGGCATATGACAAAACCACATTTGACACAAGGCTCTGTGGCACAAACTATTCTATGTAGAAAAGGCAGCTATCAAAGATTTTTCAATGAGCAAAAGAGGAAAAGGGTAGGAACAATATTTTAGGAATAGCAGTCTGGTCTTTAGAGACCCCAAACCCTTGATTCCAGTTCTATGTTTAACTTAGGCATGGAAAGAAATTGGTCAACTATGAATCTCAAATGCATTCTGCTGTCTAACTTCTGCCAACCCATTAGGGCATCTTTACTGTATTTAAATATTCCGACTTCAGGCCCGTGTTAATATCCTTGAACTTGACACCCACTCCCTTGGTATATACTATATTTTAAATTGTATTTGCAAATCCTGCCATTTCTTTAGCTCCATTTAAGCCTCACCTCCTCCAAGGAATTTTTCTCATCCCCTATTTCCCACAGGGACCAAGGATTTCTTTCTTTAGATAACTCCAATAACTCTTAGCTGGGTCATTCTCATAATGTTGATCACAAACGGCCCTTGTAGTATGGCCTTCTGCATGTGTTATCTCATTTCTACAGTGTCCTTGAGCCAAAGGACTGTGACTTACTTATGTGAATTGAACACAACTCCTACCCCAACATTAAGTTACACACAGTATTTCAGTTTGGTAGATTCTCTTCATTACTCTGTATGTTCATGCTATCTGTAATAAGGTAGCTTTAATTTCCTCTAAAGAAGATTATAATTCAATGCTAAGGAACAAGTGATAACACTATATTTGCAGTTCCTCCCATCAAGAGGTGGAGTCTATTTCTCCACTCTTTGAATCTTGGTTTGGCCATATGACTTGTTTTGACTAACAGGACATTAGCAAGCATGGTATGAGCAGAGTCTGATAAATGCTTGTGTACTGGGACTTGTTCTTTACCTTTAGTGCGTTTGGAACCCAGTTGTCATGTGAAAAAGCCCAGCTGGACACTGGAGACATGTGTCCCAGTCACTCTGTTACCACAGCTGACCACCAGACATGCAAGACCAATCCCTGGCCAATCTGCCAGCCAGCTGCAATAGCATGAGTGAACCCTGGTGAGACTAGCAGGGGAACTGCTTAGTGACACCCAGGTGAAATTGCTTGACATACAGAATCATCAGCTAATAAATGATTATTTTTAAGCTTCTAAGTTTAGAGATGTTTTATTACATAGCAAAAATCAAAGCAGGATATTAAAAAATCTCATTTTCATATATATTTGACAGAAAGCTTACTGTGCTTTAAGGAAGAGCATCTTGGGCCAGAATTAAATTCTTATTCCTTGATGAATCTAAGTAAAAACAAAGAAACAAGTAAACAAACAACAACGGGAAATCTACCACCCTGGCAAACTCATTAAGTCAAATTAACCAGAAGTTCTCAACCCCTGAGCCATAGACCAATACTGGTCCATGGCCTGTTAGGAACCAGGCTGCACAACAAGAGATCAGAGACAGGCGAGTGAGAATTACCACCCGAACTCCGCCTCCTGTCAGATCAGCAGTGGCATTAGATTCTCATAGGAGTGCAAACCCTATTGTGAACTGCACATACGAGGGATATAGGTTGCATGCTCCTATTGAGAATCTAATGCTTGATGATCTGAGGTGGAACATTTTCATTCCAAAACCATCCCCCATCCCCTAGTCATGGAAAAATTGTCTTCCATGAAACCAGTCCTTAGTGCCAAAAAGGTTAGGGACTGCTGAAATAAACTGTTAGATTCCATCACTAAATGACAGGAACAGCTTCTTCCCTCTCTTCCTAGAAGGAAAAATAGAAATAAAAGCAGTCTTCTATTTTATTTATGTGCAAGAAAAGGGTAGAATTTCAGCTTCCCATTCAGCTGATGTGATTGTTTCTTTTTGACTGTAAAATGCTTTAACAACAGACCACATAAACAGAGCTCACAGAGTCTAGGCACTAAGCCAAGAGCTCCTCATAGATGATCTTGTTAAATTCTCCCTGTGATTCTATGAAGAGCACTGCTCTGATGTTCATGTTAGAGGTGAAGAAATTGGATTTCAAGTGCTTGAACAACTTGCCCAAGAGAATATTTAACTAATAAAGTTGTGAAACTGCGATTCAAACCCAGGAAGCCTAGATTCTTAGTCAAGAGTTTACATTCTTAAAGAAAGTGCTATACTACCACCCAAGTAAAAAGCTAAAACAAAACACCTTATGAGGACTGCTTTATATTTTAATATCCTACTTCGGATAATAATAAGGGATAGCTTCACTTTCATTTCAACTGTAACTCATAAACCTTGGAGCTAAAAAGAAAAGGTGTAATCATTAGGCTACTTTCACATCGAGTACTGTAATTTTCCACTTCCCACTATTTTAAATTATTACCATTGTCTCCATGTGTAAGAGTTTAGTCATAGCAAGGAATAATGTTTCTTTACAGTAATAAAGCCCTTGTGAATATCAGACTATCAGAGAAAAGGGTCTCTTCTGTTCCAGAAGAATCATAGTAGAATCCAAAAGCATGAGATTAAGGGAGTTTAAGAGGTTTACACATCCACACAGTACCCATAAACACAAACCTGAGCACCATAGAATCCACTTGTCGTTCAAATTACTAAGTGAATCAGTGAACTCGTGTATTTGAAGTGCTCTGCCTATTATAAAGTACTATACAAATGTTGATTGTTTTTTCTAAATCAATTCTTCAGAAATGTAGACATTATAGGAAAATAAGATGGAAAGGCCATAATGCTAACAGAAATTACACTTTACTGTTGATTGTATTATGAGATTCTGCTTTATGGCAAATACTCCTGGGAATACATTTAGCCACCTTTAGTTCATATGACTACCTGATGTCAGTCTAACAACCCTATTTGTGTGACAAACCGCATGCTTGAGTCAGTTGCAGAGCTCTATGTAATGTTATAAAACAGAGGATTGGTTTTGTTTTTTTCCAAGATAATTGATTAGAGGTTTTCAGCGTGCCTTAGCTGCTTGGAAATAGCAAAATCAGTCATAAAGATCAACTCTGCGGACTTTAATTCAAGAAGGAAAACAGGAATCCACCAGAATAGTGAAGGACATCTCATCCCAGGTCCCAGAGAGGAGAAGGCGGGCAAGCTGCCCCGATGATGGCATTTGTCTGACAAAAGTGAGTGAAGCCCCAGAACGGGACAGGAGGAGGTAGAAAGCCTCCCTCTGTGATTCACCTTTGCACTGGGGATCCATACAACCCAGGCTAAGGAAGAGCACTTTGTTTCTCCAAGGCCTTGGCACCAACCTGGGGAGAGGCTTGGAGACACTGAAAGGGAAGGACACCAGACAAAGCTGCAGGCATTTTCCCAGGCCTGAGTTGGAGACTGTGGCACCATTTTTAATCTGGGTGCATAAAACATCAGTCATTATTTGGTAGCCTGGCACCATGGCCATGCAGCATTTTAGTCTTGGACTAGAGATTGGAGCACCTGCTCCGGAGCTGAGTAGGAGCCTTCACAGTCAGAATTGAGTGACAAGTATGGAAAAGAGCCAAGCTGTAGGAACTGGAATTGTTCTCTCCCCAATTGCAGGTCTGGTGCAGGAGGAGAGGGCCAACAGACAGTTTCTCCTTGGTGAGAAGATGTGCAGCCAGGGCCAGTTTGGGGACCTGGAACTGATCTACATGTGCCATTGCTGGGTGGCCCAGCTTGCTCCCCTGAGATTGTGATGTAGTAGAGCCCTTTCTGCTCCACACACAGGCTGATCTCCAAGCATTCAGAGCACTCGCTCTTCTGGATCAGCATCCTGGGCTGCTCCACCTTTCCTGTGCACAGATTTGGATGCCATAGGGCCTCTTCTGTTTCATATCCAGGCAGATCTCCAGGCAGTTAGAGCATCCCCTTGATGGAATCAGCAGCTTGAACCACCCTACCCTTCCAGTACATAGAATGTGGTGCAGCAGGGCCCTCTCCACTTTACTTCCAGCAGATCTCCAGGCATTTGGATCTCCCACCCACCTAGACCAGCAGCCTGAGTTGCCCAGTCATCCTACACATAGATTGTGGTGCAATGGTGCCATCTCTGCCCTATGTCCAGGCTGATCTCTAAGCATTTGGAGTGCATCACCTGCATAAGCAGCCTGAGCCACTCCACCCTCCCTATGCAGACATTGTGGTGGAATGGGGCCCTCTAAACTCCATGCCCAGGCAGAGCTCCAGGCATCTAGAGCAGTCATTCTCCTGGATTTGGAATTTAGGTGACTGCATTCCCTGTGCAGAGAACTTGAAGCCAAAGAAGTTCCTCTTCAGTCCCAAGGCACACTTAGACACACCTCTGGGCACTTGGTGGCTGTGCTCTGGACCTCCCTTGGTGCTGGTGCTTGTGCCTGCCATTGGGTGACTTCTAAGCAGGCCTGATCTAGCCCCAACCATCTTTATCCCTCAGCTACGGTGCTGAATAGGGTGCTCAGGCCACTGTGAACTCCACAGATCTGCCATTTGCCTCCAGAAACAGAGACCTTTTCCAGTAAAAAAGGATTAAACATATACCCATCTATGTTGGCCACATCTGGCTCTTACTCATTAGAACCATTAACTTGTCTGTAGGTTGAACTGCCCAACATAAAACTGGCTGACAGAAGTGCATACAGATATTGAAACAAAGGCAAAAGATTCTACCCTACATTCTCTACAGTCATATCCCCTAGGGAGAGGGGGAAATGGGAAGAAAATAGTAACACAGGAAAAGAGAGAAAGGAAAAAAAAATCCTATCTACATGAAAATAATGACAAAATTTAGAAGTGTCAGTGGCCTCAGATGAGAAGGAACCAGTGCACAAATTCTAGTACCATGAAAAATCTGAGTGCTGTGACACCATCAAAGGATCACACTAGCTATCCAGCAACAGTCTCTAATCAAAACGAAAACTCAGAAAGGAAGGATGAAGAATTCAAAGCGTGGATTACAAGGAAGCCCAATGAGATCCAGGACAAGGTTGAAAATCAACACAAAGAAACTTCTAAAGCAATCTAGGAAATGAAGGCAGAGATAAACATCTTAAAAACAAATCAATCAAGTGAGTTTTTCAACTCACTTAAGGAATTTCAAAATACAACTGAAACCTTTATCAATAGACTAGCCCAAACAGAAAAAATAATTTAAAGCTAGAAGACTGATCTTTTAAACTAATCCAGTCAGAAAATAAAGAAAAAAGAATTTTAAAAATGAATGAGATCTTCAAGAAATATGGGATTATGTAAAGCAACCAAACCTATGAATTAATGGCATTCTTAAGAGAGGAGAAAAAGTAAACAACCTGGAAAATATATTTGAAGGAATAATCAAATAAAATATTTCCAGTTTTGCCAGAGAGGTAGACATCTGGTACAAGACATCCAGAGAACACCTGCAAGATACTATACAAAATGAACGTCACCAAGGAGTATAGTCGCCAGACTGCCCAAGGTCAATGCTAAATAAAACATTGTAAAGGCAACAGAAAAGATCAGGTCACACACAAAGGGAACCCAATAAGGCTAACAGAAAACTTCTCAGCAGAAATCTTTCAAGCTACAACAGTTTGGGGGCCTATTTTCAACATTCTTAAATAAAAGAAATTCCAAACAAGAATTTTATATTCCACCAAACTAAGCTTCAGAAGTGAAGGAAAAATAAAATCTTTTCCAGACATGCAATTGCCAAGGCAATTCATCACTACTAGACTGGCCTAACAAGAGTTCCTCAAGAGAGGTCTAAACATGGAAAAGAAAGAACAATACCCACTACCACAAAAACACACTTAAGTACATAGTCCAGAGATGCTATAAAGCAATTATACAATACAAACTACAAAGCAACCAACTAATGACTCCGTGATAGGATCCAAACCTCACATACTAATATTAACTTTGAATGTATATGGTCTAAACACCCCAATTAAAAGGCATAGAGTGGCAAGTTGGATAAAAAAAAGGAAGAGCCATTCATTCTGCTGTCTTCAAGAGACCCATCTGACATGCAATAAAACCCATAGTCTCAAAGTAAAAGGGTGAAGAAAAATCTATCACTCAAATGGAAAACAAAAAAGAACAGGAGTCACTATTCTTACATCAGATAAAATAGGCTTTAAACTTACAGCAGTAAAAAAGGACAAAGAAGGGCATTACGTAATTATAAAGAATTCAATACCACAAGAAGACTTAACTATCCTAGATATATACCCCCCCCCAACATTGGAGCACACAGATTCATAGAACAAGTACTTTTAGACATACAAAAAGACAGTCACACAATAATAGTGGGGGACTTCGACATCCCCACTGACAACATTTGACAGGTCATCAAGGCAGAAAACTAACAAAGAAATTCTGATCTTAAATTTGACACTTGACCAATTGGACCTAACAGACATTTATAGACTACTCCACCCATCAGTCACAGAATATACATTCTGCTCATCTCTACATAGAGCATACTCTAAGATTGACCACACGCTCAGCCAGAAAGCAATAAATTAATTCAAAAATTCAGAACTATACTAACCATACAGTCAGACCACAGTGGGACAAAAGTAAAAATCAATATCAAGACGATCTCTCAAAGCCACACAATTACATAAAAATTAAACAACTTTCTCCTGAAGGACTTCTGGTAAACAATGAAATTAAGGCAGAAATCAAAAAAGTTTGAAATAAATGGAAACAGAGATTTCTAGGATGCAGCAAAAGCAGTGTTAAGAGGAAATTTAATAGCTCTAAATACCCACATCAAGAAGTTAGAGAGATCTCAGATTAATGATCTAACATCACACCTACAGGAACTAGAAAAGTAGGAGTAAGCTAACCCCAAAACTAGCAGAAGAAAAGAAATAACTAAAATCAGAGCAGAACTGAATGAAGTTGAGACAGAAAAAATCCATACACAGAATCAACAAACCAAAAGTTGAATTTTTGAAAGGAGAAACAATGTTGATAGACTGCTAAGTAGATTAACAAAGAAAAAGGAGAGAAGATACAAATAAACACAATCAGAAATGAGAAAGGTGACATTACAACTGATACCACAGAAATACAAAGAAGTCCCAGAGATTATCATGAACACTTCCATGCACACAAACTAGAAAATCTAGACTAAATGGATACATTTCTGGACACATACATCCTCCCAAGACTGAACCAAGAAGAAATTGAATCCTTGAACAGACCAATATTGAGTTTTGAAATGGAGTCGTTCACAAAAATCCTTCCAATCAAAAGAAACCCTGGACCAGATGGATTCACAGCTGAATCCTACCAGATGTACAGAGAAGAGCTGGTACCACTTCTACTGAAACTTTTCCAAAAAATCAAGAAGAGACTCCTCCCTAATTTATTCTTTGAAGCCAGCATCTCTCTGATACCAAAACCTGACAAAGATACAACAACAAAATAAGAAAACTACAGGCCAATATTCATGATGAACATAGGCAAAAAGAAAAAAAAACCCTCAACAAAATATCAGCAAACCAAATCCAGCAGCACATCAAAGAGTTAATTCACCATGATCAAGTAGGCTTTATTCCTGTGATGCAAGGTTGGTTTAGAACACACAAATCAATAAATGTGATTCACTACATAAACATAATTAAAAACAAAAACCATCTGATTATCTCAATAGACTCAGAGAAAGCTTGTGATAAAATCCAACATCCCTTCATGATATAAACCCTCCAGAAAGTAAGCATCAAAGGAACATACCTCAAAATAATAAGAACCATCTATCACAAACCCACAGTAAACATCATACTAAATGGGCAAATACTAGAATCATTGCCCTTGAGAACTGGAATAAAACAAGTATGCTCATTCTCACCACTGCTATTCAACATAGTAATGGAAGTCTTAGCCAGAACAATTAGCAAGACAAAGAAATAAAAGGCATCCAAATAGGAAAGTAAAAATTCAAATTATCTCTCTTTGCTGATGATATGGCTTTATACTTAGAAAACCCTAAAGACTCCATTAAAAGACTCCTAGTCTTGATAAGCCACTTTAGTAAAGTTTCAGGATACAAAATTTATGTACAAAATTAGTACTATTTCTATATATCAATAGTGTTGAAGCTGAGATCCAAATCAAGAACACAATCCTATTTATAATAGCCAAAAAAAAAAAAAAAAAAAAAAAAAAAGAAAGAAAACCCTATGAATACACCTAACCAAGGATGTGAAAGACCTCTAAGGAAGAGCTACAAAATTGCTGAAAGAAATCAGAGATGACACAAAAAAATGGATAAACGTCTCACACTCATGAATAGGAAAAAAAAAAATCAATACTATGAAATAGCCATACTGCTCAAAGAAGTCTACAGATTTAATGCTATTCCTATCAAACTATCAATCTCATATTTCACAGAACTCTAATATGAATTATAAAATTCATATTAGACCAAAAAAGAGCTCTAACAGCCAAAGCAATCCTAAACAAAAAGATCAAAGTTGGAGGCATCACATTACTCAACTTCAAACTATACTATAAGAAGACAGTAACCAAAAAAGCATGGTACGGGTACAAAAGTAGACACATAGACCAATGGAACATAATAGAGAACTCAGAAATAAACCTAAACACCTACAGCCATCCAATCTTTGACAAAGTTGGAAAAAATAAGCAATGGGGAAAGAGTCCCTATTCAATAAATGGTGCTGGGATAGCATCAAAATACAAGGTCTGAAAAATACCTCAAACATTAGTTTTAGGTTTTACAATTGCGATGTTATCTAAAAGACAAATTGGGGAGGTAACAAATCTTTCGACCTCTGGCTACATTACTCTTGAACCACAATTCTAATTTTGTGGTCAGTTTGTTAGTTTTACGAAGGTGGTTTTTATATCCAAGCAAGAAGAGGGTTAGTTTTGGGAAGGGACTAATATCTTTGTTTTTAAAGTTAAACTATAAACTAAATTCCTTCCATAGTTAACCTGTGCCCAGGAATGAGCAAAGACCATTAGCTTGTGAGGTTAGAAGCAAGGTGGAGTCAGCTATGTCAGATTTGTCTCACTGTCATAATTTTTCAAAGGTGGTTTCATTCCAGCTATTGTCACCTCTTTGTGTGTGTGTGTGTGTCGTTGTTGTTGTTTTGCCTATATGCCTCTCCTTGCTTCCATTTTCACTTTGATACTTGTATGTGCCAGATTTGAGACCGTGGGTTGCCCCGAGAGGGAGAAAAGGCATTTTTACTACCACATCCTGCCATCTCTGTGACTGGATATATAAGATCATTAGACAGTAACAGATGCTGAGGTGGCTGTGAAGCCTGTGAGCTTAAAATGGATTAGGATGAATAACCATAGCACCATTTGTTAGGGTTCAAAGCTTCAGGGCCCAGGGAAATTCTCTGACGTGGAGAGAAGGAGGATAGCAGGCCCACCAACCCAGAGGTCAGTGGGCACTTCTTAGTGCTTGTAAAGCTTGCTGGTGGGTGCCCTGTCCCCTACCCCTCAGGTACTCCCCACCAAGGGGCAGAAGCTCAGAAATATGTGCAACCTGTTTCCTGGAGATAAATGACCCTAGGGATGATTCACACCTTATTTGCCTTCTTCTGCTTATTTTCATATTACCTGTCAGTTCAGATTCATATGCTGTTTGCTGCTTAAAGCTTATTTCCTAAAATAATGAGAACAGAAACATTTTCTATACTTTTCCAGTGTTATGGCTGTATTTATGGGCTTATTTTATTTTATACCTGTGGGTAGAGTTCAATTATATCCCTGTCTTTTTCAGATATATAAAAAATAGGGCTTTCTTTATGATTCAAGATAGCTCTCTACAATGACAAAAGCAGGGAAATAAATCAAAGGGATGAGAAAAATACTCATAGAGAAATGATGTTCTGGACAGGAGGGTCCCCGTTTTATGAGCATCAGAGTAGATGGATTTCACCTAGGTCTAGAGGGGAAACAAATGGGCTGATGGCTTGTGATCTCTCTCTCTTTTTAAAGAAAACATTTGCTGAGTTCTTAAAGTACACAATGTTTCTGAAGACAACTGTGAAATATTTGGGGTAGGAATACAAGCACAGAAAAAAACAACAAAGCAATTATTTTTTATTCTGTGAAGTCTCTTGGGATACAAAAAATATTTGCTTTTTCCTCAACACGATTTATCAAGATAAATCCATTTGGATGACAACATGAGAGAGAAAGAGAATTATTCAAGCCAATGAAGGCTAAGGAGAAAATTAGGCATCAAAAACTTTTCTGTCATTCTGTTCTCCAAAAATAGAATGGTAGATAAAAAAATCTCTCCAAGAAGGCATTAAATACAATGTAGAGAACTTGAATAATGAAATTGGGAAAAAACAGTGAAGCCCAATATAATCCAATGTCTGGTTATCAGTAGAATGAGAATTGTAGAACTGACTTCACAGAGTTTTAAATGTTTAACATCACAATGAACCAAGGATACAGTAAAGAGTGCCCTAAAGTCTAGGGAGGAGTTAGGATACATTTTCTCCAGCTATTACTGTTACAGGTGTAATACAGTAGACCATTCACCTTGTAAAAATTAAAATGTTACAGGTAAGGCTAAATTCTTTTCTGCCTACTTCCTCAAATCCTAGTGCCCTCTGCACAGGAAAAATTTGTGAGCATTCTTGAATATATTTACTCATGCAGTTACAAACATTTAGTACATGTAGAAAAGATATACTCTTTTGGGGAAATACGTATTTTTAACAAACACAGTGATTACATTCTATATATGTAGTTTTGCAACTGCTTTTTTCCCTCAACAGTCTGTGTTCAAGACCTTCCATGTCACTATGCATAAGTGTATCTTATATAGTACATATCTCATATTACCCACTTAAACATCAGCTGCTGTAAAGATGTGCTTATTTGGCCATTCTTGTATTGGTGGACATTTAGTGTGTTGCCAATCTCACTCTTACATACCTTGAACATAGAAAACAGAATTATCAGAACATAAGATATGCCCCATATAGAATCCTGTTAGCTGGCTATGAGAATACACATTTACCTATACTCTCTGCTACAGCTGATAATATCAAACAATTTTTTTTTTTTTTTGCCAACCTGAAGGGTAACAAGAGTAAGTGATTGTTTAATTTTCATTTTCTTGATTTCTAATGGAATTGAGCATTGTTTTCTATATGTTTAAAGCCCTATTTGTGTTTCCCTTCTGTGAATTGCCCACTCGGGTTTTTTTGGTCCATTTTTACATTAGATTGTTTGTACTTCCTTCTATTTTTAGAGAATTTTCCTTTGTCTATCCAAAATCCAATATTTTATCTATCATATGTTGATATATCTTCTCTTAGTCTTCCATTAAAAAAACTTTCTGTATATTATTCGTCATATTATAAAAGTTTTATTTTAAAGTAGTCAATTTACCAATTCTTTCTCTTACGACTTAAAAAAAATCCTAGGAAGGATCTACCTACTCAATTTCATGCATGCATTTTCATTTATTTGTTTTGAACACTTTTATACACTTTTTTTCTTTGTCTTTTTTTTTTTTTTTTTTGAGATGGAGTGTAGCTCTGTTGCCCAGGCTGGAGTGCAGTGACATGATCTCAGCTCACTGCAAACTCTGCCTCCGGGGTTCACGCCATTCTCCTGCCTCAGCTGCCTGAGTAGCTGGGACTACAGGTGCCCGCCACCATGCCTGGCTAATTTTGTTTTTGTATTTTTAATAGAGATGGGGTTTCACCATGTTAGCCAGGATGGTCTCGATCTCCTGACCTCATTATCTGCCCACCTCGGTCTCCCAAAGTGCTGGGATTACAGGCGTGAGTCACCGCGCCCGGCCAAACACTTTTATACACTTTTTAATCTTACCCTTAGGATTTTAATCTAGTTGTAATTTACTTTGTAATTAGCATGAAAAAATGATATATTTTATTTCTTTTTACCAATGGATACCCAGTTGATATAACACCACTTATTACATAATTGTCTACCTACAGATTTGAAATGTCATTTTTAGCATATACTAAATTTCCATATACAGTATATGTGTACTTTCTGTTCCATTGCAAAGATCCGCTTATCTATTCTTACGTCAGTACTATATTGCTTGTTACTCCACCTTATAATAAAGTTTGGTGTTAGAAATTAAAGAACTAGAATTTATTTTTTATTTCGAAAATTACCTTGATTACTGCTCTGCATTTACTCTTACATATTAATTTTAGCATGATACTGCTAAGTTATATAAAAAAATAGGTTGGAGATTTTTATTAGAATTGCATTGAATTTACAGATAAATTTGTGGACAATTGAATGTTTACAAATATTGAATCTTGTCCCTCATAATGTGATATACTTTTCAGTAAAAATTTACAGTGTCTTGCACATTTTTGTAAATTCATTTGAAGTACTTTACAGTTTTGTTGTTGTTGCAAATGGCATTTTAAAAATTACTTTTTCTTCAGGTATATAGGATAGGATAGGATAGTACCTTTTAAATCTTTTTTCATAATAGAACTTACTCTTTTCAATGCTGAGAAAATGTCTTTAAAGCTTTAGAAGGGTGGACAGAAATGCATACAAGCATTTTTTTCATCAAGATGTCAGGTCTATTCTCCCCAGTGTTTGAGTAGCCCTGGAGTTGCCTATTGCTCAAATTGTTTTAAATGCAGCTTCTGCTGCTCCTCTGATCTCTCTCATATGAAGGTGTTCTGACATTTAAATCAAACAAGGCCAAATAGATATCAATCTTAAATGCACTAACTTTAAATGTAGATATATTTTTAAAACAAACCAGTAAATACATATTGAAAACCTTTTATGCAAGACACAGTTACTGTGAAGTATATAAAGATGAATAAAATGTTTCCCCTATGCTCGGGTGCTTACAACAGGGTTAGCAGTGGCTGTGTTTTGAAGTTCAGTGACCACAAATTCAGTAAGCTAATAATAATAGCTAACACTCAAAGAATGAGCATTATATGCCAGAAATACATATTACTTTAATCTTTATGAAATGCCCATGCACGGGGCATTATTATTCTCCTCATTTTAGAGATGAGTCCTCTTTGTATAGGAGTACATAATAAAGAATTTGGGTGACTCTTCCTGTGTGACCTGAGCCCCTTCCTGGTCCCATTGTCTCCTGGAGTCACAGCCTCTCAGCCATTGGTGCCATATTGTCTGCCCTGCTTGTTGGTGAGGGTCTTGCCAGAATGCTTTTTGTCTGGCTTCTGCAGGGCAGCCTGTGGACACGGGGAAGGACAGGGACACGAGGAAGGACTGGGACATAAAACAAGAGAAGGATGCTTCTCTTGGGGAGGCTGCGGTTCTGGGAGGCAATCAGGGAGTCAGTGGTAAACTTAACCCTGGACCTTCCAGGCAGGAGCTGTTCACCAAACCAGAGCATCTTCAAGAAAACAGTGGACATTTGATTTCTAAAACCAAAGATCCACAGGAAGCAGCATGGAAACATCTGTGACAATTCAAGAGAACATGTTCCTGCTGGACAGATTTCAGACACAGAAGCTCTAGTTACCTTTGAGACTGGTAACTTGAGTTGTTCTGAAGTTTCAAGAAATGAAAGACTTGAATCTCCTATAGCAGAATGGGTATTCTGGAAAAGCACAAGAGACATCTGCTAAAGCAGCTACATGTTTTGCAGAGAAGTTGCCTTCTAGCAACTTGCTCATAGACAGAGCCAAAGAAGTGAGCCTAGCACAATTGGACTTGGTTGACTATGAGAACTGGGAAATGTTGTCTAGGAACTCTTCTAGGGGAGATGTTGATTTCGGTGGCAGTCTTGAGGCTCCAGGGTTAAACCTAAAGCAGGAAATGGATAATGGCAGAAGTACTCTAGTGGAAGAAAGAGTGCACGGAAAACAAAGAGGGTAGTAGCAATATCTTCAGAGTCTCAGCAAGTTAGTGTCAGGTTCCAGATCCATTATATCACAAGTACTGATGTGCGATTCATTGCAAACTGGAAACCATGAGGGTCTTAGAAGATGGAACACTTACATCACACCTTACTATTGCAAGGGTGCATTCTAGACTCATACTGTTTTCCTGCCAGCAAGTGCAGTGGTGGAATGGAAGTTTGTGTTGGTAGAGAATGGGAAAGTTATCTGCTGGGAAAAATGCTGCAGTGGATTCCTAGAGAATGGCCATGAGGATAAAGTGGTTCACGCAAGGTGGGGATTCACTCATTGAGTTTGCCTAGTATTGCAGAGGCTGTAGAAGAGTGTGGGAGATGCTGAGGTTGTGGAGTGCACTGAATAATTTAAAATAAGATAAAGACAGTGTGACTCCAAATTCAGCCATCTGAGTTGTTTTAAATTTGCCAGTGGCATTTGTCTAATGTGAAGAAAAAATATATTAATATACACACACATGTGCAGATAATGCTTCCAGTGAGTATGGACTTTTTGTCCCCCTCTAGTATCATTGAATGATGAATTTGTACTGAATCATTATTACTTTAGGGTTTGATCTTCCTGGGGAGTGACTTGGCTAAGCTTCAGGTAAGGACTGTGGTCACGGAGCAAAAAAACTAACCAGCTGCAAATAAACTAACCAGCTGGAGCAAAGAAACTAACCAGTTGCACAGGATTCAAGCTTGAGCCGTTGGGTGATCCTTAGACCACGGTAGCTAAATAAAGCTCACTCAAACATAGCTGATCTCCTATTGATACACTTTGAGAAACACTCTTTACTACATGCACATTTTATATTAAAAAATAATATGGAACTGTGATCAGAAAATAATGTGATCTAGATGTGATTAATAAGGATATGAAGAGATACTCCAAGACTTCCCAACATTTTTTGCTTGATTTTACATGCCAGGCACTGGTTTGAAGGTAGCAAGTACGTCTTTGTCTTAATGATCTAAGGCTGATAGAGAAACCAGGGGCCTAATCAGAACCAGTCATGATGGAAGTCAGGCACAGGAGCAGCCCATGAGGAAAGGGAACATGAATGGGATTAGGGACTGGGCTGAGTGAGGTGGCCTGAGTGACACCTCTTAGAGGACTGGGAAGTATAGGTACAGCCTGACTGCAGAGAGGGACGCACCCATCATTTACCCATGGGAGCCTCTGTGGCACCATCTCTCTCCCACCCTCACTCCCCTGTCCCAGTAGATTTGGAAGGATAGACTGTCCTGTAGCAATCATTTCCGTCCATCACCCTTCCCTCTCCTTTCATACAAGTAGCTATCTTGGCTAACAAATTTATACAGAATTGGCCAGGCACAGTGGCTCACACCAGTAATCCCAGCACTTTGGGAGGTTGAGGTGGGCAGATCATGAGGTCTGAAGATCGAGACCATCCTGGCCAACAAGGTGAAACCCCATCTCTACTAAAAATACAAAAATCAGCTGGGCGTGGTGGCACGTGCCTGTCATCCCAGGTACTTGGGAGGCTGAGGCAGGAGAATTCCTTGAACCTGGGAGGTGGAGGTTGCAGTGAGCCGAGATTGTGCTACTGAACTCCAGCCTGGAGACAGAGCTAGACTCCGTCTCAAACAAACAAACACACAAACAAAAACAAATTTATAAAGGATAGTAATACAGAAGTACACCTTTGCTCTGAGAAGAAATACAGCATATATTTAAACTTTAAGTTTTTATAACTGAACAAATAAAAGCTGAGTTTTAATATCTTTTAAAAAACAAAACCAAACAACTACAACAACAAATAATTTGGCTAGCATTTGTCCCCCATTCCTGGGAAGGGGCCTCTAAACTCTGGACATTTCCTTGAGTGGTAGCATTATCTATGTTATTCATGGTGGGCCCCTCAGATCACACCTGATAGTTTATGCTAATGTGGTGACTCAGCATGGGGGCTGGACACACTGGAAAGACCAATCCTATGATTACAGGTTTGGGGCTTTGAGCCCAACCTCCAGGGAAGGGAGAAGAATTGAAGATTGAGTTTAATCACATTGCCAATGAATCAATCAATCATGCCTGTGTAATGAAGCCCCAATAAAAACTCTGCATGCTAAAGTTTGGGTGAGTTTCTCTGTTTGGCAAAACTCTTTGAGTATTATCACACATCATATCCTGGAGGAGGTAATGTTGTGTGGGACTTTGCAGAGACAGGATGATTGCGACCCTCCCAGAACTCCCCCTATGTGTCTCTCCCTTGGCTGGTTGTGACTTGTATTCTTTTGTCATAACAAAATTGTAATTTTAAGTATAGTTCTTTCCTGAGTTCTATGAGTCATTCTAGGGAATTATTGAATATGAGGGGCTTCATGAGGACCTCTAGATTTGTAGCCAGCTAATCAGAAGTGAGGGTGGCCCTGGGAACCCCAAACTTGCAGCTGGTGTCTGAAAATGAGAGAAGTCTTATAGAGGACTGTGCCCTTAACCTATGAGGTATGGCTTAACTCTGGGTAGTTGGTGTTTACAAGTAACAGTGGAAAGTTTGTCGCTTACAAACACCTGGAGGTGCCTTGTGCAAGGCAAACGACCACCCTTGAATTTGTCTTTCTGAAGTTTCAATGTTTGTATGTTTCATATTTAGATGGGGGAGGGGAAATTCCCTTCTCTGATTATTTTCCATTCTTTGTGCTGGGGAGTAACCACGCTGTGGCTTTCCTGTTTGTAAATAAGCAGGAGTCTGTAAGGGGAGAAGCTCACTTTATATTATCAGTGCATCCCAGCTGAAATTTGTCAAAGAAAACCAGGCATCCAGGCTAGTGGAGAGCTGTATACAGGCTCCTTAAGAAAGAAAACTCCCAGGCGAGAATTCTGTGAGCCTCTCGAAACTTATTCATCTTGCACCTTAATTAATAGGCACTAAACACAGAATATGTAAAATGCAATTAAGATGCAGATGTGAGTCAATTTTATAGCCACTGGCTCAGAAAATGTGTGCTTTCCCATTTGAGAACTGGAAGACTTTTTTTTAATGCCATGCAGCCAGAATGATACACATTAAACTTGCTTTCAGTTAATAGTTCTGTTAAAGTGTCCTGTGTTCAGTCTGCATTGACTAAGCCCCTATCTACATAGATACCGCAGCATGTAGAGCAACCTCACCTCCAAAACAAAACCACTAATATGATTTGGTTGCATCCCCACCAAAATCTCATCTTGAATTGTAATCTGAATTATAATCCTCACATGTTGGAGGAGGGATCTTGTGGGAAGTGATTGGATCATGGGGGTGGTTCCTCCATGCTGTTCTCATGATAGTGAGTGAGTTCTCATGAGATATGATGGTTTTATAAGGGACTTTCCTCTCCTTGGCTCTGCACTTCTCTCTCCTGCCGCCCATGTAAAGAAGGACATCTTCGCTTTCCCTTCCACCTTGATTGTAAGTTTCCCGAGGCCTCTTCAGCCATGCAGAACTGTGAGTCAATTAAACCTCTTTCCTTTGTAAATTACCCAGACTTGGGTATTTCTTCATAGCAGTGTGAGAACAGACTAATACAACCACCCTCCCAGGGATTTTTGTGAGTTCCAAATAATATTAATCACATTGCCAGTGAATTAATCAATCATGCTCCTATGTAAAGAAGCCCCAGTGAAAACTCTGTATGCTAAAGTTTGGATGAGCTTCTCTGGTTGGCAAAACTCTGAGTAGTATCACATATTGTATCCTGTAGGAGGTAATGCTGTCCAGGACTCTGCAGGGAGAGGATGATTGCAGCCCTCTCAGAACTCCCAAACCAAATACTCATATAAAATATTGGACAGAGTTCCAGAAAGTCTATTCATAAAAGAATTCCAAAAGGGGTTCCTTTTTTGCCAGTGAAAGTTTCTTGAAAATGTTATGAATTTAGGTGTTTGAGTTCCTGAGCTGGGTTGGGATGCTTGTGAGTTTCACTGGGGGCTGAAACACCATGGACTCCTTTTCTGAGTGAAGCCTTTGTGAGTCTGTCTCATTCTTGATGGCTGAGACAGCAGAGGTGATTTCTTTAGAAGCCACAGGAGCTACAGCTGATTCTGTGCTTCATTCTTTGTGGAGGCTGGTTTTATAGAACATTTTTGAGCTGTGACCACCATGCATATAGGAAAGAAGTGATGAATTAAAACAGATCTCCATATGTGACATCTGTGTTAGTTTCCCAGGACTGTTCTAACAAATTACCACAAATTTGGTGGCTTAAAACAACAGAAATGTATTTTCTCACAATTCTGGAGGAGAAAGAAACCAAGGTGTCAGTAGGGCCACATTCCCTCCAAACGCTTTGGGGGAGAATTCCTCTTTGATTCTTCCAGCTTTTGGTGGCTCCAGGAGTTCCTTGGCTTGTGGCTGCCTCATTCCAAATTCTGCCTCTGTCTTCATATCTGTGCCTCCTTTTCTGTGTCTCTGTGTGTCAAATATCTCTTCTCTTTTTCTTAATAAGACACCAGTCATTAGATTCAGAGTCTACCCTAATTCTAAGATAATTTCATCTAGAGTTCTTTAAGTAATTACATTTGCGAAGACCCTATTTCCAAATAAGGTCACATTCTGAAGTTCCAGGTAGATGTGCATTTTAGGAGGACACTATTCAACCCACTACAGCATCCACAGATGCAGATTTGAGTGATGTATTTGTTTCATCTCATTTCCCTCGTTTTTAAACCAAGGCTGATAATGACACCTACTCTAACCCCCTCACAGCACTGTTAAGATTAAAGGAGATAATTGGTGTGAAAATCCTTTGTAAACTATTAGAGGAGTAACAGGATGGATATAAAACAAAAGATCTTAACAGCTGGCCATAGGATTTACTATTTTTGTTGAAGAAAATAACCTAATGAGACTGCTTGCTGTGGCAGGGACAGGCTGAGGCTCCCAGGTGGGCAGTAACTGAAGTAACAAATATGGATGCCTGATCTGTTTTGTATATGGCAAAGAGAGGAAGATTTTATTTTGTTTTTCATTTCCCCAAAGAGGGAGTGTGACCTGGGAGAAGTTAGGACACTATCTGGAGCTAAAGGCAGCAACTAAAAGCAGGGAGACCTCAACAATTCTTAAAAACAGAAATTGCTGATTTGTGTTTTATGTTGTCTGCTTTCTGGTGTGTAACATGACCCTCTTCCTATGATGACCAAGTCCTCAGAAATGTCAACTGTACTCAGAGGTGTTTAGAGCAGATAGAAATTTTTTGGACAAGTTTTGGAAATTGTGTCAGGGGATCAGTTTCAGGTTTCAGCAGACATGACTTGAGAAAGAAAATGCACACATATAAACTGGCACTAAGAGATAAAGAAGACTATGAAAATGTCATCCTTTCCCCCCCCACTTGGGAATTAGCAGAAACTTGGGTGAGGGTTTTGGTTTCCACCAAGGCATGGAATTAGGATTGAGCTATCCTACATTTCCCAGGGCAGAATGGCCCCAGGTAACATGAGGTTATTTAGCACTAGATGTAGGTATTGAGAAACTAATGTGATTTGGAGAGCGACACAAAACATTTATAAGTGGCAGTGGAAGATCCCTCCCCAAGATTGTAACCTTGTGTAAGGTACTGGGCTCATAGCTCTTAAAGGCACATTCTAGAGAAGCTCAAGTTCTAGATGAGATGGTCTGGTGAACAGGCAGTATTCCACATAATGATGAGCTCATGGAGAGTGCAGGTGCAGCTAGGTGCAGCTAAAGAGCAGGTGGGACTTGGCTCAGATACCTAATCCAAGGTTGGATTTTGGGTGGAGAGGTGTCATAACAGCTTTCTGGAACTTGAGACTTCCCAATTGTCTTAATTCAGAGTTGGCTGGGGAAAAAATAAAGTGGAGAAGATACTTCCAATGCCCCTTGCCTGACTTGCCTATTTGTTAACACTTTCCTTTTCAGTAAGAATATCAGGAGCTCAGGAAGAGATGTTTCGGAGAGGGCAGGGTCTAGTTGTGCCCTTTAAATCACACTTCACTGGGAGTACCACTTCCCTATATAGCTAATAATCAACTGTATTCAAATTGGTTGATTGTCACTTCACAGAGGCTAACATAAAAGCTGGCAAGAAGTTCCAGTGATGGTTATAAAAAAGCAAAAATAGTTATAAGATAAAAATAACTTATAAAATAGTTATAAGAAAAAAAGTTATAAGATAAAAATAAAAGCAATGGAAATATATTAATATCCAAGAAGTTAAAATTTTGTTAGAAAGCTAAAGAAATTGTGTAAGAAGTAAATTACTGAACAACTAATCACTTGCTTAGTCATGAAGGAAATAGCTACTGATGTTTTGAAAGCTTTGCAGTACCAATTGAACAGCCCTTCTCTCCAAAAGTGGCTCATTACTTATCCAGCTTTGATTGCGCCAGCTGAATCATTAGTTGTTAGGATGGATCCTCTTGTCATTTGCTCTGGAGAATGAGGCTTCTATTCCCCAAACTGTGCATATATATACATATACATATATGTACATCTGTATAAATAAAAGCTGGTAGCTTACAAATACAGACATAAAAGTATGTCATATATGTATACACAGTCAATCCTCATCATTTGTAGATTCCATATTTGTTAATTTGCTTACTCATTAAAATGTATGTGTAATCCCAAAATCAACACTCTTGGTGCTTCTCCAGTCATTTGCGGATATATGCAGAGCGGTGAAAAATCTGATTCGCCCAGACACGTGCATTCCCAGCTGAGCTCCAGCAGAGAACTGTTCTGCCTTCTTGTTCAACTCTCTCATACAAAGATGGCCAGAGGCTGGAGCCAGTGCAGGGTGGTGCAGGAAGCTCTGGCTCTGGGGCCAACTGGACCAGGCTTGAATCTCAACTCTGGCACCTGATGGTGGGACTTCCTTAGGCAAGTCATTGAACATTTCTGACCATAATTTTCCTTTCTGTAAAATAAAGAGTAAAAAGAATCTACCGGGATGAATTGTTCTCAGGAATTAATACTATAATCTGTGTAATACACACACACACACAAATAAAATATATATTATAGATATGTATTTTCCCTGCATGCAGTGGTTCAGTTTTCACTAATTTTGTGCCCACAGCAGCTTCATACAGTTTAACTGCCATGAACCTACCATATACATATATATGTATGTATACACACATGCACATGTGCAGTTACATGGAGAGAGGAACACATACTTGCATATTTGTCTGTCTTTGCTATATATTCTCAAATCAATACAGGTGTAATCAACAGACTATTGTTAATCGCTCTTGTTTCTTCCATTTTTAGAAGTGAAGAAATTACCTCTCAAAAGAACTTTCCTCCTTATGAAAAGGAAGTAAATTGCTCACTTTTTATAGATGCATTCAGTCTTTTGGGGAATGCCTACGTGAGCCCATTCAGTAAACTACCTCTTTCAATACACTGAATAGTATCCCATTAGTCTGACCATGTTAATGCAACTTCAAAAGGAAAGTAATTCACTCTTTTATCATAAGTATGATGAGAACTATAATGCACATATTCTCCAACTCTTTTTCTATTCATTGGCTAGGACTGCTAAATGAGGCTTACATTATTACTGTAAAAGGATGGCTGCCCATGACAAGTAAAAAATAATGTCACTAACTTCACAATAGCATGGAAATTTTGAGAAATTTTTTCAAAAGTTATAATAGGTTTGGAATATTCTATTCCCACTCTTCCTCTAATAACTCTCGGTGACCAAAGGAACACATTTGCAAGACAGCGGAAAGGCATCAGGGCATCTGACCTTGGAACTGAGTGAACTAACTAGTCTACGATGGCTATGGACCTTCAGTCTTGACCTCTGTAATCCTATAATATAAAGTCATTGAACTAGTGGAAAGTATTCAGAAATGGAAGTGTGGTGTTTAACTTGCCACAACTAAGGGTAAAACCATTTTATATTTATATTTGATGTTACAAGGAAAGAATTCCTGTACACAAGTCTTCTTACTAGATGGGAATTAAAGTTGTGTTCTAAATGTATTAGTTGGCATAGATTAAGTCAAAGAATAAACAGACCCCCAAACTAATGATGGCCCAAATACGAGAGGAATTAGTCTCTCTTTTATATAAGAGTTCAAATGGGTGTTTCTGGATGACAGGTGCATTTCCTCTGTGAAATGTTTAAGGGATCCAGGTTTCTTATATCTGTGGCTCTGCCATCTCTTAGGCCCTCATTGTCATCTGCATCTATCAGGAAGAAAGAGGAAAAGAGTGTGGGGCAGGTAAAGTCACTTTGTAAAAGCCTTGGCTGAGAAACTCTGTGCATTATTTACAGATTCCATTGGCTAGAACTCAGTTCTGTGGCTACACCTAACTGCAAAGGATCCTGGGAACTGTGGTTTCCTTATGTGCCCAGGAAGGAAAGGAGATCATGGGTTTTGGCAAGCATCAGGCCATGTCAGGCATAGGTGTCGTTATGCTACTGGACCTGAAGGAGGAACATAGACCCTTCCCCCTCCTCCCTTGACCATGGCCATAGGTAAGGGATGAGATTTCAGAAGAGGGATAGAGGTATTTATGGGGTAAATATCCTGGGGAAGATGCTAATTGCTATTCAGAAGCAAGAACCAAGACAAAAAGATCAAAGGCAGAGGGCAATCTGTCATTGTCTGTCTCTCACTTGATTTTTCTCTTAATCTTAAAATTGACTGAAAAAACAGTTGAGATGCTTAAAAAGCAGTTCCTCACATGAAAGTAAGAAACCCAAGCAACATGTCTATGAAATTATGCCAGCAACTTGGAACTCAAAGCTTCTCCCTCCTGGCATGTGGAAAAGTAATGCCCTTTGTAGCAGTGAGTGGACATTTTCATAGTTCTCCATCTGTTGAGACCTCCCCACCCCTCAACAAAGTAATTATGCTTTCCAACCTCCTTTGCCCCTAGGATGCACATATGATGTATGTTCTTAGAGGTATACTACCTGCGGAAACTGGCAGAGCATTGGGGCACCTGAGTCACTGGTGTGGAAATGAACAAGACAAGGTATTCTGGGGTTGACAGTAGTGGAGGCAACCTCCTGGTCACAGAAAAGTTTGAGTGGTTCTGGAGTTGGTGACAGCAGCTATCCCATTACTAGGCCAACTTTGTGGGCTAATTCTGGGAGTTGTCCCTGGTAGCTTATCTAAATGCTATTCTTCCAGATCGTCCAATGATTCTGTGACCTTTCTAATATTTTTTAATGCATTTCTTTTTTTTTAATTTTTTAATTTTATTTTTATTTATTATTATTATTATACTTTAAGTTCTAGGGTACATGTGCATAACGTGCAGGATTGTTACATATGTATACTTGTGCCATGTTGGTGTGCTGTACCCATCAACTCGTCAGCACCTATCAACTCATCATTTACATCAGGTATAACTCCCAGTGCAATCCTTCCCCCCTCCCCCCTCCCCATGATAGGCCCCGGTGTGTGATGTTCCCCTTCCCAAGTCCAAGTGATCTCATTGTTCAGTTCCCACCTATGAGTGACAACATGCGGTGTTTGGTTTTCTGTTCTTGTGATAGTTTGCTAAGAATGATGGTTTCCAGCTGTATCCATGTCCCTACAAAGGACACAAACTCATCCTTTTTTATGGCTGCATAATATTCCATGGTGTATATGTGCCACATTTTCTTAATCCAGTCTGTCACTGATGGACATTTGGGTTGATTCCAAGTCCTTGCTATTGTGAATAGTGCCGCAATAAACATACGTGTGCATGTGTCTTTATAACAGCATGATTTATAATCCTTTGGGTATATACCCAGTAATGGGATGGCTGGGTCATATGGTACTTCTAGTTCTAGATCCTTGAGGAATCGCCATACTGTTTTCCACAATGGTTGAACTAGTTTACCGTCCCACCAGCAGTGTAAAAGTGTTCCTATTTCTCCACATCCTCTCCAGCACCTGTTGTTTCCTGACTTTTTAATGATCGCCTTTCTAACTGGTGTGAGATGGTATCTCATTGTGGTTTTGATTTGCATTTCTCTGATGGCCAGTGATGATGAGCATTTTTTCATGTGTCTGTTGGCTGTATGAATGTCTTCTTTTGAGAAATGTCTGTTCATATCCTTTGCCCACTTTTTGATGGGGTTGTTTCTTTTTTTCTTGTAAATTTGTTTGAGTTCTTTGTAGATTCTGGATATTAGCCCTTTGTCAGATGAGTAGATTGCAAAAATTTTCTCCCATTCTGTAGGTTACCTGTTCACTCTGATGGTAGTCTCTTTTGCTGTGCAGAAGCTCTTTAGTTTAATTAGATCCCATTTGTCAATTTTGGCTTTCGTTGCCGTTGCTTTTGGTGTTTTAGACATGAAGTCTTTGCCCATGCCTATGTCCTGAATGGTATTACCTAGGTTTTCCTCTAGGGTTTTTATGTTATTAGGTCTAACATTTAAGTCTCTAATCCATGTTGAATTAATTTTCGTATAAGGAGTAAGGAAAGGATCTAGTTTCAGCTTTCTACTTATGGCTACCCAATTTTCCCAGCACCATTTATTAAATAGGGAATCCTTTCCCCATTTCTAGTTTTTGTCAGGTTTGTCAAAGATCAGATGGCTGTAGATGTGTGGTATTATTTCTGAGGACTCTGTCCTGTTCCATTGGTCTATATCTCTGTTTTGGTACTGTAGCCTTGTAGTATAGTTTGAAGTCAGGTAGCGTGATGCCTCCAGCTTTGTTCTTTTGACTTAGGATTGTCTTGGAGATGCAGGCTCTTTTTTGGTTCCATATGAACTTTAAAGCAGTTTTTTCCAATTCTGTGAAGAAACTCATTGGTAGCTTGATGGGGATGGCATTGAATCTATAAATTACCTTGGGCAGTATGGCCATTTTCACGATATTGATTCTTCCTATCCATGAGCATGGTATGTTCTTCCATTTGTTTGTGTTCTCTTTTATTTCACTGAGCAGTGGTTTGT
Organism: Chlorocebus sabaeus; assembly: GCF_047675955.1. Taxonomy (NCBI): domain Eukaryota; kingdom Metazoa; phylum Chordata; class Mammalia; order Primates; family Cercopithecidae; genus Chlorocebus; species Chlorocebus sabaeus. The sequence continues at coordinate 45,088,682 of NC_132914.1, read as the reverse complement.
AGTTCTCCTTGAAGAGGGCCTTTACATCCCTTGTAAGTTGGATTCCTAGGTATTTTATTCTCTTTGAAGCAATTGTGAATGGAAGTTCATTCATGATTTGGCTCTCTGTTTGTCTGTTACTGGTGTATAAGAATGCTTGTGATTTTTGACATTAATTTTGTATCCTGAGACTTTGCTGAAGTTGCTTATCAGCTTAAGGATATTTTGGGCTGAGACAATGGGGTTTTCTAAATATACAATCATGTCATCTGCAAACAGGGACAATTTGAGTTCTTCTTTTCCTAACTGAATACCCTTGATTTCTTTCTCTTGCCTGATTGCCCTAGCCAGAACTTCCAACACTATGTTGAATAGGAGTGGTGAGAGAGGGCATCCCTGTCTTGTGCCAGTTTTCAAAGGGAATTTTTCCAGTTTTTGCCCATTCAGTATGATATTGGCTGTGGGTTTGTCATAAATAGCTCTTATTATTTTGAGATACGTTCCATCAATACCGAATTTATTGAGCGTTTTTAGCATGAAGGGCTGTTGAATTTTGTCAAAAGCCTTTTCTGCATCTATTGAGATAATCATGTGGTTCTTGTCTTTGGTTCTGTTTATATGCTGGATTATGTTTATTGATTTGCGAATGTTGAACCAGCCTTGCATCCCAGGGATGAAGCCCACTTGATCATGGTGGATAAGCTTTTTGATGTGTTGCTGAATCCGGTTTGCCAGTATTTTATTGAGGATTTTTGCATCGATGTTCATCAGGGATATTGGTCTAAAATTCTCTTTTTTTGTTGTGTCTCTACCAGGCTTTGGTATCAGGATGATGTTGGCCTCATAAAATGAGTTAGGGAGGATTCCCTCTTTTTCTATTGATTGGAATAGTTTCAGAAGGAATGGTACCAGCTCCTCCTTGTACCTCTGGTAGAATTCAGCTGTGAATCCATCTGGTCTGGACTCTTTTTCGTTGCTAGGCTATTAATTATTGCCTCAATTTCAGAGCCTGCTATTGGTCTATTCAGGGATTCAACTTCTTCCTGGTTTAGTCTTGGAAGAGTGTAAGTGTCCAGGAAATTATCCATTTCTTCTAGATTTTCTAGTTTATTTGCATAGAGGTGTTTATAGTATTCTCTGATGGTAGTTTGTATTTCTGTGGGGTCGGTGGTGATATCCCCTTTATCATTTTTTATTGTGTTTATTTGATTCTTCTCTCTTTTCTTCTTTATTAGTCTTGCTAGTGGTCTATCAATTTTGTTGATCTTTTCAAAAACCCAACTCCTGGATTCATTGATTTTTTGGAGGGTTTTTTGTGTCTCTATCTCCTTCAGTTCTGCTCTGATCTTAGTTATTTTTTGCCTTCTGCTAACTTTCAAATGTGTTTGCTCTTGCTTCTCTAGTTCTTTTAATTGTGATGTTAGAGTGTCAATTTTAGATCTTTCCTGCTTTCTCTTGTGGGCATTTAGTGCTATAAATTTCCCTCTACACATTGCTTTAAATGTGTCCCAGAGATTCTGGTATGTTGTATCTTTGTTCTCATTGGTTTCAAAGAACATCTTTATTTCTGCCTTCATTTCATTATGTACCCAGTAGTCATTCAGGGGCAGGTTGTTCAGTTTCCATGTAATTGAGCGGTTTTGATTGAGTTTCTTAGTCCTGAGTTCTAGTTTGATTGCACTGTGGTCTGAGAGACAGTTTGTTATAATTTCTGTTCTTGTACATTTACTGAGGAGTGTTTTTCTTCCAATTATGTGGTCAATTTTGGAATAAGTGCGATGTGGTGCTGAGAAGAATGTATATTCTGTTGATATGGGGTGGAGAGTTCTATAGATGTCTATTAGGTCTGCTTGCTGCAGAGATGAGTTCAATTCCTGGATATCCTTGTTAACTTTCTGTCTCGTTGATCTGTCTAATGTTGACAGTGGAGTGTTGAAGTCTCCCATTATTATTGTATGGGAGTCTAAGTCTCTTTGTAAGTCTCTAAGGACTTGCTTTATGAATCTGGGTGCTCCTGTATTGGGTGCATATATATTTAGGATAGTTAGCTCTTCCTGTTGAATTGATCCCTTTACCATTATGTAATGGCCTTCTTTGTCTCTTTTGATCTTTGATGGTTTAAAGTCTGTTTTATCAGAGACTAGTATTGCAACCCCCGCTTTTTTTTGTTCTCCATTTGCTTGGTAAATCTTCCTCCATCCCTTTATTTTGAGCCTATGTATGTCTCTGCGTGTGAGATGGGTCTCCTGAATACAGCAGACTGATGGGTCTTGACTCTTTATCCAGTTTGCCAGTCTGTGTCTTTTAATTGGAGCATTTAGTCCATTTACATTTAAGGTTAAGATTGTTATGTGTGAACTTGATCCTGCCATTATGATATTTACTGGTTATTTTGCTCATTAGTTGATGTAGTTTCTTCCTAGCCTCGATGATCTTTACATTTTGGCATGTTTTTGCAATGGCTGGTACTGGTTGTTCCTTTCCATATTTAGTGCTTCCTTCAGGGTCTCTTGTAAGGCAGGCCTAGTGGTGACAAAATCTCTAAGCATTTGCTTATCTGTAAAGGATTTTATTTCTCCTTCACTTATGAAACTTAGTTTGGCTGGATATGAAATCTTGAGTTTAAAATTCTTTTTTTTAAGAATGTTGAATATTGGCGCCCACTCTCTTCTGGCTTGGAGAGTTTCTGCCGAGAGACCTGCTATTAGTCTGATGGACTTCCCTTTGTGGGTAACCTGATCTTTGTCTCTGGCTGCCCTTAAGATTTTTTCCTTCATTTCAACTTTGGTGAATCTGGCAATTATATGTTTTGGAGTTGCTCTTCTTGAGGAGTATCTTTGTGGCATTCTCTGTATTTCCTGAATTTGAATGTTGGCCTGCCCTACTAGGTTGAGGAAGTTCTCCTGGATGATATCCTGCAGAGCATTTTCCAACTTGGTTCCATTTTCCCCGTCACTTTCAGGCACCCCAATCCGACGTAGATTTGGTCTTTTTACATAATCCCATACTTCTTGCAGGCTTTGTTCATTTCTTTTTCTTCTTTTTTCTTTTGGTTTCTCTTCTCTCTTCATTTCATTCATTTGATCCTCAATCGCTGATACTCTTTTTTCCAGTTGATCAAGTCGGTTACTGAAGCTTGTGCATTTGTCACGTATTTCTCATGTCATGGTTTTCATCTCTTTCATTTCGTTTATGACCTTCTCTGCATTAATAACTCTAGCTATCAATTCTTCCACTTTTTCCCCCAAGATTTTTAGTTTCTTTGTGCTGGATACGTAATTCCTCCCTTAGCTCTGAGAAGTTTGATGGACTGAAGCCTTCTTCTCTCATCTCATCAAAGTCATTCTCCGTCCAGCTTTGATCCGTTGCTGGTGATGAGCTGCACTCCTTTGCCAGGGGAGATGCGCTCTTATTTTTTGAATTTCCAGCTTTTCTGCCCTGCTTTTTCCCCATCTTTGTGGTTTTATCTGCCTCTGGTCTTTGATGATGGTGACGTACTGATGGGGTTTTGGTGTAGGTGTCCTTCCTGTTTGTTAGTTTTCCTTCTAACAGTCAGGACCCTCAGCTGTAGGTCTGTTGGAGATTGCTTGAGGTCCACTCCAGACCCTGTTTGCCTGGGTATCAGCAGCAGAGGCTGCAGAAGACAGAATATTGCTGAACAGTGAGTGTACCTGTCTGATTCTTGCTTTGGAAGCTTCCTCTCAGGGGTGTACTCCACCCTGTGAGGTGTGAGGTGTCAGACTGCCCCTAGTGGGGGATGTCTCCCAGTTAGGCTACTCAGGGGGTCATGGACCCACTTGAGCAGGCAGTCTGTCCCTTCTCAGATCTCAACCTCCATGTTGGGAGATCCACTGCTCTCTTCAAAGCTGTCAGACAGAGTCGTTTGCGTCTGCAGAGGTTTCTGCTGCTTTTGTTGTTGTTTAGCTGTGCCCTGTCCCCAGAGGTGGAGTCTACAGAGACAGGCAGGTTTCCTTGACCTGCTGTGAGCTCCACCCAGTTCAAGCTTCCCAGTGGCTCTGTTTACCTACTTAAGCCTCAGCAATGGCAGGTGCCCCTCCCCCAGCCTCGCTGCTGTCTTGCGGTTAGATCGCAGACTGCTGTGCTAGCAATGAGGGAGGCTTCGTGGGCGTGGGACCCTCCTGGGCAGGTGTGGGATATAATCTCCTGGTGTGCCCATTTGCTTAAAGCACAGTATTGGGGTGGGAGTTACCTGATTTTCCAGGTGTTGTGTATCTCAGTTCCCCTGGCTAGGAAAAGGGATTCCCTTCCCCCTTGCGCTTCCCAGGTGAGGCGATGCCTCCTCCTGCTTCAGCTCTCGCTGGTCGGGCTGCAGCAGCTGACCAGCACCAATTGTCCGGCACTCCCTAGTGAGATGAACCCAGTACCTTAGTTGAAAATGCAGAAATCACTGGTCTTCTGTGTCGCTGGCGCTGGGAGTTGGAGACTGGAGCTGTTCCTATTCGGCCATCTTGCTCCGCCCCTCTGCATTTCTTCTACTTTAACTAACTAGAGTGAATTCTGTTGTCTGTGACTAGGAACTTTTTACCAATACTGAGATCCAGCTAGCCATTGTAGAATCAGAATGCATTGCTTTGCCTGTAGAATGATTGATATTCCTTAAACTGTTTTTTCACATTTTCTTATTCCAGCCGGAATTAGTGCTGTTCTAAATATGTGCAAAAGAAAAGTTTTGTCTATGTCATACAGAATGTTAAAACTCGAGCAAAACACACTTGGAAGATAGCACATTTGTGGCTGAAATTCTGAAAGCAGAACCCCAAGAGGGGATGTTACATTTCATGACACTGAGTCAAGACCACTTGTTCAGCAGCCCCTCTATCCTAGGGAATTTTCCTTCCTTAGTTAAACCCTGAAGGTTCTGCAGCATGATTTATTAAAGAAGAAAAATCCCTTCAGAGATGGACTACAAAAAGAAATCAGCTACTCTTTACAAATAGATATCTCACATTTTATTCTGATTGCTCTAAAAGGCAGTGATTACTTGGGCGTAATGTTTGGAGAAGTTAGTTATTTCACAAACACAAAATTTTCAAAATTCAAAAATTTTCCACACCAGGTAATGTTCCTTGTATAATATAGGCTTGCCAGAGACTGAAACCAAGGGCATGCCATGAGTACTGGATATGCAGAAGAGAGATGGCCTTGGTTTTTGAGAGGAAACTTGGTGTAGTGGAAATAGCATTTGGGTTCTGTTACTTACCAGCTGCTTGTGACCTTAAGCAAGTCATTTAATTTCTCTGGGTCTCATTTCCTCATCTGTAAACTGGAGACAATAATCATAGAACCTTACTCAAAGGGTGATTAGGCTTAATTAAAAGTGTGTCATGACTCTTTGTTGCAGGCAGTAGAAACCAATTCTGGCCGACTTAAGCAGAAAAGGAATTACTGGGAGACAACTGAGATGCTCACAAAATTGACAGAAAGGTGAAAGAACCGGGGCCAGAAAATGAGCAGGTGCTAAGAGAAATCAAGCAAATAAAAATGAAATCCATTGTCAACACTACGAATGGCTGGTTGGGATTCCCCCACTGGCTCCCTGTAACTGGTTTCTCTACCACTGAGGCTAGTTCCTGCTGCTGCTGCTGCTGCCTGGGTGGGTCAGACATTGATGCCATGGCACTCTCACCTCCACTGACTCTAGGCATCATCACCTCTCGATGATGACTTGAACCTGAATGGAAACTACTTATGAGACACAACTGCTAAACTTTCAGGAATTTCACCAGCTGGTGTTAAAGAGTTTTAGTTTGAAATCAGCCATGGCAGGAGTTATTTACACCCTGGAAAGTGGCAAACATTACAAATCAGGTCTGTTCTTGTTTTTTGTTTTTTGTTTTTTTCCCAAAGAGCCAGTTTACCTGCAAAATACTGCCTCAAATAACAAATTTCTAGGTGTGAGTGCCTGATTGGGTGAGTCTAAGATACATGTCTGTGTTTTAGCTACCAGGGGATGGGGAGAGGAAGAGACTAGCTTTTTAGATAGCAGGAGGAGGACCTCTCTCTTACCAAGAATGAAACGGTTGGAGGATTCCTTTCAAAAGGATGAGGATTTCAAGGCTGAATAGCCTCCTGAAATTTCAAATATTCTCTGCAGTATGCAAAGGGCTTACCTAAATCTATGTATTTACCCATAATGAGTACCAAGTACATTTTGTGTCCTTGCTCATTCATTTTCTCTTTTCCCTAGTTTTTGCCACATGTATAATCCTTGCTTTTCTATCTGATACATGCTTTTAAATTCTGCCCATAACAAAATAAAGCCTTAATAAACCCTGTCCTAAGTTATATCTAATTAAGGAGAAAGGTTAGCTCAGAGGTTCCAACTTTAAATTGATCACTGTAGAATGCTGTTCTCTGTGAAGGGAATGTGTGTCTTTAGAAAGAATCATTCTTCACATGTAAGTGTTTTTGAGATAAAAATAACGAAATATGTACAAACATTTACACCAAGATAAATTTCTTACTAAGATACTGAAGATCTTTCTATTTATTAAATTATCCAACATCCTATCAAAAGAATTTTTATTTTACTTTTTAAAGTTTCAACCTCTGGGAGTACAGAACAAAGAATTTTTATCTTAGAAGATTTAAAGTAGAGACTCTTCCAAGTAAGAGGATATGACAAGCAGCTACTATTATTTTTCCTCCAAATTCATAAGTGTAAGGTACCTGTTTAATCAACTAGAGGTTAGAAAAAAAATACAAATAAAATATTTTTCATGAAAGCTGCTTCTTTATATTGGCTACAAATGATTTATGTCCTTGGACTTGGATGAAGGGGAACAAAAAATATTTTAATAATAGACATTGCATTGCAAAACTTTTTTCATATGTATCTTGTTTAATTCTTTATGTTTCATATTCATCACTTTATCCATATAACTGGTGGGTGCCTGAACTCACATTTGAAATTAGGAAAATTTGTCACTGTTCAGAGTCAGCTTTCATTTTTCTAAATGTCGCAAAAAGAAGGGAATTTTTTCCTAGATGAAGATTTTGCATTCTTAAAGAGGCATTTGGAAGTTCCTTTACCTGCAGCTTTTACTCACGTGTTTGGAAGTGGTGATACAAAGATACTGCTGTGGATTGAGGGGATGAAGCACTTCACTGGGTGTTGGAAGAACAGAATCTACTCTGACCCCAGAGCGGTCAGTGACTTGAGCTAGTTTCTCCCTTCCTGGGTTCATTCAGTTTTTCCACTTGAAAAGTAAGTATCCATCCAGAAGTGCTTTATATTTCCTTCATCCTTAAAAAATTCTGCATCCTGAGGTTGGAGCATCACCTCACCCAGGAAGTGCAAGGGGTTGGAGAACTCCCTCCCTTAGCCAAGGGAAGCCATGAGGGACTGTGCCATGAGGGACAGTGCTATCCAGCCCAGATACTATGCTTTTCCCACCGTCTTCACAACCTACAGATCAGGAGATTCCCTTGGGTGCCTATACAACTGGAGCCCTGGGTTTCAAGCACAAAACCAGGTGGCCATTTGGGCACACACTGAGCTAGTTGCAGGAGTTTTTTTCATACCCAGTGGCACCTGGAACACCAGTGAGACAGAACCATTCACTCTTCTGGAAAGGGCACTGAATCCAGGGAGCTGAGTGGTCTTGCTCAGCAGATCCCACCCCTACAGAGCCCCACAAGCTAAGATCCACTGGCTTGAAATTCTTACTGCCAGCACAGCAGTCGAAGTCGACTTGGGACTCTTGAGCTTGGTGTGGGGAGGGGCGTCTGCCATTACTGAGGCTTGAGTAGGCAGTTTTCCCTTCACAGTATAAACAAAGCTGGGAAGTTCAAACTGGGCGCATAATCCACTGCAGTGCAGCAAAGCCACGGTAGCCAGACTGCCTCCCTAGATTCCTCCTCTCTGGGCAGGGCATCTCTGAAAGAAAGGCAGCAATCAGGGGCTTATAGATAAAACTTCCATCTCCCTGGCACAGAGCACCTGGGGGAAGGGGTGACTGTGGGCGCAGCTTCAGCAGATTTAGACCTTCCTGCCTGCTGGCTCTGAAGAGCACAGCAGATCTCCCAGCACAGCACTCAATCTCTGCTAAGGGATAGGCTGCCTCCTCAAGTTGGGTCCCTGACCCCTGTGCCTCTTGACGGGGAGACATCTCCCAGCAGGGGTCAGCAGGCACCTCATACAGGAGAACTCTAGCTGGAATCTTGCGAATGCCCCTCTGGGACAAAGCTTCCAGAGGAAGGAGCAGGCACCAATCTTTGCTGTCCTGCAGCCTCCACTGGTGATACTCAGGCAAACAGGGTCTGGAGTGGACCTCCAGCAAACTCCAGCAGACCTGCAGAAGAGGGGCCTGACTGTTAGAAGGAAAACTAACAAACAGGAAGCAATAGCATCAACATCAACAAAAAGGAGGCCACACAAAAACCCCGTCCGAAGGTTACCAATATCAAAGACCAAAGGTAGATAAATACACAAAGATTAAAAAACAAAACAAAACAAAAAACAAAAACAAAAAAAAACCCGTGCAAAAAAAACCCCTGAAAATTCCAAAACCCAGAATGCCTCTTCCCCTCCAAAGGATCACAACTCTCCAGCAGCAAGGGCAGAAAACCAGACGGAGAATGAGTTTGACGAATTAACTGAAGTAGGCTTCACAAGGTGGGTAATAACAAACTCCTCTGAGCTAAAGGAGCATGTTGTAACCCAATGCAAGGACGCTAAGAACCTTGATAAAAGGTTACAGGAACTGCTAACTAGAATAAGCAGTTTAGAGAAGAACATAAATAACCTGATGGAGCTGAAAAACACAGCATGAGAACTTTGTGAAGCATATACAAGTATCAATAGCTGAATTAATCAAGCAGAAGAAAAGATATCAGAGATTGAAGGTCAACTTAATGACATAAAACATGAAGAAAATATTAGAGAAGAAAGAATGAGAAGGAAAGAACAAAGCCTCCAAAAAATATGGGACAATGTGAAAAGACCAAACCTACATTTTATTGGTGTACCTGAAAGTGACGGGGAGAATAGAACCAAGTTGGAAAACACACATCAGGATATAATCCAGGAGAATTTCCCTAACCTAGCAAGGCAGGTCAACATTCAAATTCAAATTCAGGAAATACAGAGAACACCACAAAGATATCCCTCGAGAAGAGCAACCACAAGACACATAATTGTCAGGTTCAGACTAACAGCAGATCTCCCTGCAGAAACCCTACAAGTCAGAAGAGACTGGGGGCCAATATTCAACATTTTTAAAGAAAAGAATTTTCAACCCAGACTTTCATATTCAGCCAAACTAAGCTTCATAAGTGAAGGAGAAATGAAATATTTTACAGACAAGCAAATGCTGAGAGATTTTGTCAACACGAGACCAGCCTTACAATAGCTCTTAAGGAAGCACTAACTGTGGAAAGTAAAAACTGGTACCAGTTACTGCAAAAACATTTCAAAGTGTAAAGACAATTGACGCTATGAAAAACTGCAAAACATTGAAGTTTTGCGTACAAAACTATGAAGAAACTGCAAAAACATTCCAAAATATAAAGACCATTGATACCATGAAGAAACAACTGATGGGCAAAATAACCAACTAGCATCACAATGACAGGATCAAATTCACACATAACAATATTAACCTTAAATGTAAATGGGCTAAATGTCCCAGTTAAAAGACACAGACTGGAAAGTTGGATAAAGAGTCAAGACCCATCAGTGTGCCATGTTCAGGATACCCGTCTCACGTACAAAGACACACATGGGCTCAAAATAAAGGGTTGGAGGAATATTTAACAAGCAAATGGAAAGCAGAAAACAGCAGAGGTTGCAATCCTAGTCTCTGATAAAACAGACTTTAAACCAACAAAGATAAAAAAAGACAAAGAAGGCATTACATAATGGTAAAGGGATCAACATAACAAGAAGAATAAACTACCTAAATATATATATGCACCCAATACAGGAGCACCCAGATTCATAAATCTGGTTCTTAGAGGCCTATAAAGAGACTTAGACTACCATGCAATAATAGCAGGAGACTTTAACACCCCATAGACAGATCAATGAGACAGAAAATTAATAAAGATATTCAGGACTTGAACATAGCTCCAGACCAAGCGGACTTAATAAACATCTACAGAACTCTTCACACCAAATCAAAGAATATACATTCTTCTTAGTACCACATAGCACTTATTCTAAAATTGACCACATAATTATAAATAAAACACTCCTCAGTAAATGCAAAAGAATGGAAATCATAACAGTTTCATAGATCACAGAGCAATCAAATTAGAACTCAGAATTTCAAAACTCACTTAAAACCACACAACTACATGGAAACTGAAAAACCTGCTCCTGAATGACTACTGGGTAAATAACAAAATTAAGGCAGAAATAAATAAGTTCTTTGAAACCAATGAGAATGAAGAAACACCGTACCAGAATCTCTGGGACACAGCTAAAGCAGTGGTTAGAGGGAAATTTATAGCACTAAATGCCCACATTAGAAAGTGGGAAAGATCTAAAACTGACACCCTAACATCACAATGAAAAGAGCTAGAGAAGCAAGAGGAAAGAAATGCAAAAGCTAGCAGAAGACAAGAAATAACTAAGATCAGAGCAGAACTGAAGGAGACAGAGGCACAAAAAAACCCTCCAAAAAAATCAATGATCCAGGAGCTGGTTTTTTGAAAAGATTAACAAAATAGATAGACCTCTAGCCAGGCTAATAAAGAAGAAAAGAGAGAAGAATCAAATAGGCACAGTAGAAAGTGATGAAGGGGATATCACCACTGATTTCACAGAAATACAAACTACCATCAGAGAATACTATAAACACCTCTATGCAAATAAACTAGAAAATATAGAAGAAATGGATGAATTTCTGGACACATACACCCTCCCAAGACTAAACCAGGAAGAACTAGAATCCCTGAATAGACCAATAACAAGTTCTGAAATTTAGGCAATAATTAACAGCCCACCAACCAAAAAATGCCCAGGACCAGATGGATTCACAGCCGAATTCTATCAGAGGTATAAAGAGGAACTCGTACCAATCCTTCTGAAATTAATCCAAATGATAGAAAAAGAGAGACTCCTGCCCAACTCATTTTATGAGGCCACCAACATCCTTATACCAAAACCTGGCAGAGACACAACAAAAAAAGAAAATTTCAGGTCAATATCCCCGATGAACATCGATGCAAAAATCCTCAATAAAATACTGGCAAACTGAATCCAGGAGCACATTAAAAAGCTTATCCATCATGATCAAGTTGGCTTCATCCCTGCGATGCAAGGCTGGTTCAACAAATGCAAGTCAGTAAACATAATCCATCACATAAACAGAATCAATGACAAAAACCACATGATTATCTCAATAAATGCAGAAAATGCCTTCAATAAAATTCAACATCTCTTCATGCTAGAAACACTAATTAAACTTGGTATTGAAGAAATGTATCTCAAACTAATAAGAGCTATTTATGACAAACCCATAGCCAATATCACACTGAATGGTCAAAAATTGGAACCATTCCCTTTGAAAACCAGTACAAGACAAGGATGTCCTCTCTCATCACTCCTATTCAAAATAGTATTGGAAGTTCTGGCCAGGGCAATCAGGCAAGAGAAAGAAATAAAGGATATTCAAATAGGAAAAGAGGAAGTCAAATTGTCTCTGTTTGCAAATGACATGATTATATATTTAGAAAACCCATCGTCTTAGCCCAAAATCTCCTTAAGCTGATAAGAAACTTCAGCAAAGTCTCAGGATACAAAATCAATGTGCAAAAATCACAAGCATTCCTATACACCAATAATAGACAAACAGAGAGCCAAGTCATGGATGAACTCCCATTCACAATGACTGCAAAGAGAATAAAATACCTAGGAATACAACTTACAAGGGATGTGAAGGACCTCTTCAAGGAGAACTACAAACCACTGCACAAGGAAATAAGAGAGGACACAAACAAATGAAAAAACATCCCATGCTCATGGATAGGAAGAATCAATATTGTGAAAATGGTCATACTGCCCAAAGTAATTTATAGATGCATTGCTATTACCATCAAGCTACCAATAACTTTCTTCACAGAATTAGGAAAAACTACTTTAAATTTCATATGGAACCAAAAAAGAGCTCATATAGCCAAGACAATCCTTAGCAAAAAGAACAAATCCTGGAGGCATCATACTACCTGACTTCAAACTATACTGCAAGTCTACAGTAACCAAAACAACATGGTACTGGTATCAAAACAGATATAGACCAATGGAACAGAACAGAGGCCTCAGAAATAATGTCACACATCTACAACCATCGGATCTTTGATGAACCTGACAAAAACAAGCAATGGCGAAAGGATTCCCTATTTAATCAATGGTGCTGAGAAAACTGGCTAGTCACATGCAGAAAACTGAAACTGGACCCCTTCCTTACATCTTGCACAAAAATTGACTCAAATGGATTAAAGACTTAAATGTAAGACCTAAAAGCATAAAAACCCTAGAAGAAAACCTAGGCAATACCATTAAGGACATAGGCATGGGCAGGGACTTCATGACTAAAACACCAAAAGCAATTGCAATAAAAGCTAAAATTGACAAGTGGCATCTAATTAAACTAAAGAGCTTCTGCACAGCAAATAAACTATCATCAGAGTAAACAGGCAACCTACAGAATAGGAGAAAATGTTGCCATCTATTTATCTGACAAAGGGCTAATAACCAGAATCTACAAGGAACTTAAACTAATTTACAAGAAAAAAACAAACAACACCATCAAAAAGTGGGCAAAGGATATGAACAGACACTTCTCAAAAGAAGACATTTATGTGGCCAACAAACATGAAAACAAGCTCATCATCACTGGTCATTAGAGAAATGCAAATCAAAACCACAATGAGATACCATCTCACACCAGTTAGAATGGTGATCATTAAAAAGTCAAGAAACAACAGATGCTGGAGAGAATGTGGAGAAATATGCACACTTTTACACTGTTGGTGGGAGTGTAAATTAGTTCAACCATTGTGGAAGACAGTGTGGCTATTCCTCAGGTATCTAGAACTAGAAATACCATTTGGCCCAGTAATCCCATTACTGGTTATATACCCAAAGGATTATAAATGATTCTACTATCAAGACACATGCACATGTATGTTTACTGCAGCACTATTCACAAAAGCAAAGACTTGGAACCAACTCAAATGCCCATCAATGATAGACTGTATAAAGAAAATGTGGCACATATACACTATGGAATACTATGCAGCCATAAAAAGGATGCGTTTGTGTCCTTTGCAGGGACATGGGTGAAGCTGGAAACCATCATTCTCAGCAAACTAACACAGGAACAGAAAACCAAGCACCACATGTTCTCATTCATAAGTGGGAGTCGAACAATGAGAACATATGAGTACAGGGAGGGGAATATCACACACCAGGGCCTGTCGGGGGTGTGGGGGGCAAGAGGAGGGAAAACATTAGGAGAAAGACCCTAATGTAGATGACAGGTTGATGGGTGCAGCAAACAAACCACCATGGCACATGTATACCTATGTAACAAACCTGAACGTTCTGCACATGTATCCCAGAACTTAAAGTATCATAAAAAATAAACAAAACTATATAAAAAAGAAGAGATACCAGAGAGTCTGCTAAAAAAAAAATCTGCATCCCAATTACTAATTCTAATCTCATTTCTCAGTTGAAAAACACACTTAATTATTAGTAGCTCAGCTGGGCACTAATGAAAACTTGTCAAACGGCCATGAAAGGAACAGAATCTCCAATTCACACCTGCATTACAGAAATCCCCTCCTCTGGCCTTTTTCAGTGAGTAAACACTTATTTTTGGCAGTGTTGGCTTGGGAATAGTGTCTCTATAGAAACCACTGCCTGGGTGAACACTTTCCTTGGGAATGAGCAGCTTCTCAACATTTACATGTCATCTCAATTGATAGAACAAGTAGATCTTTCAAGATCTCCAAGCCTTTTTGTCAGCTGGCAGGTTAAATTCTAAATTAGATGCAATGTCTGAAGGAGCACGCGAGCTGAGAAGCATCAGTGTTTTCATGACAGCTGAGAATGCCATGTCTCCATACAAATGTTAATTCCACTGTCATTGTGGGTTTTTATATACCATTAGTTTTATTTTCAACATTGAGTGGAAATGAAGAGACATTTTGGGATTTCCTTTGGGATTTCAAAGCCATTTGTGGTTGTTGTTGTTGTGTTTCTTCCTGTGCTACCACCCCAAGCTGGGTGCTTTCAGAGCTGTAGGTGTGGTGGGACACAGTTCCCTCAGTACATCTCCAGAAGCTCTGAGCAAGCTTTGGGGGCTGGATCCAGAACAGTGAAAATCTGGAGCACCTCCCATTTCATGCCTTGGAGTCTCGACAGATTCTCAAACAGAACGCTGTAAACCTACTTTATAAGTTTGTTAAGAATAAACAGAAATATATGAAGTCCCCCAAATGTATCACCCCAGTGCCATTACACCCAGAAATAGCTTCCATTTGACACCTAAACTATAAGATGTACAATATTACTGCTTTTTCCTACCTCCACCCCACAATGTATGGATAATTGTCAAAGTTCCAGAGTACCACCTGGCCTCTGGGGAAAGTGGAATGGTAAATTTGGGGGAGGAAAATTTTCTTATAGGTCAGCTACAAAGGCCAGTTTTAGCAAGCAGAATCTTCTTGTGCCTGATATGTTTGAGTGAACCAAGAGGCGAAAACAACTCTATGCTCTGGATTGGAAATCCTAGCAAGGTTGGTGTCCAGGCAGGATGATAGGAAATATATCTTAATTTTGAACAAAGCATTTTGCTTAGAATGTTAGGTGAACAGGGAAATCGCGATGCAGAGCTGCTCAGGGCTTTCTGGTTTGTGGCTGTGGCACAGGTAGCTTTGGCCTCGTTTAGAAATGGCTACTTGATTTCTCACCGTGAAGTGCTCCCAGCGTTCTGATAAGAAGAGCAACACTCTCTGTTCTGAAGCATATGTTGTTCCTGCTCTTCAGGAGGGTTGGGGACAAAGAGCCAAAATGAACGCAGTTTTTAATGTTTTGGGAGCAGTGTGTGCCTCTAAATTCACTTGGTGCTTGCTCAATTTTTCATTTCCTGTGTAGATTCATTCTTAGATTGGAAACAACTTCATTACCCACATATTCAGATTAATTCCTGAGTCATGCCTGCTTTCTTCTCTTAAAAACAGATAACCAATCTGGACTTTGAGAGCCAGAGTTTGACCATTTTTCAATCTGAATGTATTCAGGATAAGATGTTCCATAAAGATCAACTGTGATGGGACCACTTCTGATTTATTAGGCAGGCTGAGCATCCCAAATTGTGCAGAGAAAAGAAACAATAATAATTCAACAAAATGACTGCCATTTATTGTCTGCTAGATTCCAGCAATTTTGCACATATTAACCTCGTGTTATCTGCACAACAATCCTGTGAGTTAGATTTTATTTTCAGATAAAGAAGCTTGTTTCAGAAATTAACTTGCCCAGGCCACACACAGCATGCAGTGGTCAAGCTAAGATGCACACCTGAGTCAGACTGACTCTTGAGACCGATGGTTACATACTGCCTTATGAAAGGACTACTTCTGCAAAGCAACTCTCAAATGCTGAAGAGCCAAGAAACCAAAGAAGGCAGACAAATCCAGTTTGTATTGGGTGATGTATTGAGAAAACTTACAGACAGAAACGTGGTCTTGGGTGGCTGCAAGAAAGGTAGATCTCCACGCTGTTGTCCCTCAGACCCAAGGCCTATATATCATAGGAAAGGGGTATATGTGTTCCACCAAGATAGTTAAAGGCAGTTCTCCAGAACAGGCAAGAATGCGCTGTGTGTCTTAGCCTATAACTTGTGTTATAACATCAAAATTGCTTTTTTCTTGCACTAGGAGCAGTAAATAAAGTAGAAACCAGGAGGCATTCCCAGGACTGGGGCAAATCAGAAGTCAACATGGCAGATTGGCATTCAAGATGGAGTCACTTTTGTCTCCACATATACTCAGCAACGCTGCATCACCAGTCAATAAGCCACATAGCATGACATATTTTTGCTTGTACCTGTGAGTTTCGTATTTAGTATTTTTGTTTGTATTCTAGAAGACTGTGGCTCTCTATTACAGCTAAGCCTACTAGAATCCTTCATAATAATGGAGAGGCAAATACTGGATGAAAAGAAATTGAATGGTGATAAATAGAAACCATATTATGTGAAACGCAGAGAAGATATTTCTTATTAACTAAATGAGACTGTAGCCTGGAATATGAGAGCCAATCCTTCAGTAGTTACTGAAATGCCAACCTAAGCAGAGTCCTGTAGTATGGTCCCTAGCGGAATTCATTGTAAGTTATTGGTCAACAACTACTAGAGGAGGTTTTAATGTTTGTGAAATACAACTATAAGGGATCAGTTGTACTCTGTGAGGTACAATTGTTTGAAATTGTGAAACAACATACAATTGTAACCGTGTTTGAAAGAAGACATTTTAGGAAAATACTGGAGCATGAAATATCATTTTTAAAAATCTTCCTTTAGTTTTTCTAAGAATAGGATGAAGTAATGTAGGGCAACTGTGGCACATAAGAAAAAGGGTTGCCATTTGCACAGATTGCAGTGCAAGTGGTGCCAGATGGATTTGCACAACAGGGGCAGCCCTCACTGAATTAGGAGAAATCCTAAGAATCTTCTCTACTTAGACATATGAGGCTTTCTGCTGGTTTCTGAGCAACTGGGTAGATGATGGTGCCATTTAGTGAGATGCAAAATATTGGGGAAGAAATGAGTTTGCTTGGGGGAAAACTCAAGCAAACTTGAGTTCTGTGGGGAGGTTGAGTTTTAGAGGTTGACTATGCTGTTGGGTACATGAGACTGGAGCTGTGGGGAGAGGTTGGGACTGGAAATAGAATTTGGTGAGTTATCAGTGTATGGATAATTCTTAACCCCATGAAACTTAGGAAGATGTCTTAGGGAGAAGGGAGAGAAAAAAGAGGCTCAGGACTGGTGTCTGCCAACATTTAGCGGTCAGGGAAAAGCAAAGGAGACTGACAAGGGAGCAGCCAGTGCAGTTCAAGGAAAACTGGGATAGTTTAATGTCCAGGATGGAAACAACTGAGAAGAGCACTTCAGGAAGGAGAGTCAAAGGCTGGGGCACATGCTGCTGAGAATTAGCAGAGTCTCACTGACTCTCTCTTCCTTGTTTTTCTAAATATGCTTCCTTATCCCCAAACCCATGACTGCTCTCTTAGTTCAGAAATACAATGGCCTCTCAATGAAGCTCCTCGCCTCTTGATTCAGCTTCCTACAGTCCACACTGCATGCTATCCTGGGCGAACAATCTCTCTAAAATGCCAACACGATTATGTCACACCCGGATTTAAAACTGTGCAATGGCTGTCCATTTAATGGGTAATTATAAGTTATTGGTTAACAACTACTAGAGGAGCTTTTAATGTTTGTGAAATATAACTACAAGGGGTCAGTTGTACTCCGTGAGGTACAATTGTTTGAAATTGTGAAACATAGAATTGTAACCGTGTTTGAAAGAAGCCATTTTAGGAAAAGAATATTTCCTATGAGGCTATCACCTGGAGCTTAACTCCCTCCCCACCAGATCCAGCTTTACGGTCTCCCACACATCCTGTGCTATACCCCAATTCACCACATCTAATGTGCCATGCTTTTTTTCTTTAACCTCCATGGAGTTCCTCTTGGCTGGTACTGTTCCCTCTGACTGAAATACTTTTCCCCACTCTAGTCCTTCTGACATGTCTCAGTATATAGGTCTCGGTTCTACAGTTATTTTCTCTGTAAAAGTTTCCCCTGATCTCCCCTAAACATATTAGACATCGTCCATTCTACCATCCCATAACTTGCCATAAACATCTCAATTATAGCCCTGTCCATGTGTATTGCAACTGCTTTTTATTAATATTATGATACGATTAAACCATAAATTTCCTTATGAGTGGGGGCCATGCATTTTCTTTTTAATGTTCCCAGTGCCAAGTACAGCATTTTGTTCCTATGAGAAGTCCATAAGTAAACATTGAAAGAACAAGACCTCACAGATTTTATAAAAGTTCAAATGTCTATATTGACTATGCTTCCACAAAAATATTCCCTCTCTCTCAGGGGATTAGTGATCATTAAAAACCAGTGCTAATTAACCTGGCTCTTATCTGCATGTTTGGGATGAATATACTGCCCAAATAGTGCCAGATTAGGGGCTCCTGGTGACTGTTCCATTTTATGATTCACCAGAGGCCATTTCTGACCATTTCCTTCAGGTGCTCAAAATTGTGAGCCATGCAGCTAGCTCCTTACATAAGGAAAAAACCCTGCTTGTCCCATTTATTGAAAGCCCAGAGCTATATTACTTCAATTAAATTGATTCAGTATTTGTCAAAGTTCTCCCAGCTACAGAAATTGTGCCTTGAAACAGTAAGAAAGAAAATTTAACCTGGAAAGACTCTGCATTTTTATTAATATAATTTTTAAAGACAATGCCTTATATAACCGAGTCATAATCCCTCTAGGATAAGATAGAGGGAGGGGAGGGAAGAAGACTACATTAGCCTGGAGTTGAAATCATTTATTGTGAAGATTCATGGAAAGCACTACAAAGTCAGATTCTGGCATTTAAGAAAATAGAAAATACTTTAGTATTTCCCCGGCACTAGGTTACATAATAGCAGGCACATAATCACCCTGTCTTGTTTTTTTCTGTCTTTGCACATAAAAAAAAAGTTATTTAAAGATAATCTACTGCTGAAAAATAAAAAAAATAAAGTTCAGGCTTCAGAGTGTTATTAAAGCAGCAACTTTGACCTCTCAAAACTTGACCTCTTAGAGGTCAACTATTCTAGCTCTTCCTTCTGTGTTTCATCAGAAGTAATTGAAACATACCAGAAGAATGAGAATCTTCTATTTTTAGAGGCCTAGAAAATAAATCTCCATCATTAACTCATTTCTCTGTACACTAACCCTCTGAAACTTCTTCTGCATGCCCAAAGGCCCGCAGGCTTCCTTTGCCTTCCTCCCAACCTGATCAACGCCATCCATAAAACCACATCTTGCTATTGGAATGCTCTGGGCTGCACTTAACAGAAACCCTGATGCAAACTAACTTAGGAAACTTACAGTATCTCCCCACAGCAAATCTGGTCATGTGGACTCTGGAGTTGTTTGATTTTGTGACTGAAGAATATCCTTGAGGATACAGGTTTTTCCATCTTTCCTTACCAAGCGCAGAATTTGTTGTAATGTCAGGCTGGTAGCAAGATCCAGTACACATCTAGACAGGACAAAATCCAGAGGGAGAAGAGCCATCACTTTTTCCTATGTATCCTTTTAGAAAAAAGAAAGCCTTTTTTGGAAATTCATCAGCAGACTTCCTTCCATGTTTCTTGGTCAGGATTGGCCATTCTTGAACCAGATATTGCAAAAAAGGATAAAATGTTCACATTTGACTGATCACAAGTAGGGTAGACCACAAAGACCACTACATCTGTTTGTCCTTCCTTCTGCTGTTTCTATCTGGCTTCTGGCCCTCTCCTGTACCCTATACCATTTACTCAGCTAATTGGGAAGAAAGACAAAAAAGAGAAGGACAAGAGAACAAATAGGAGTGCAGGGATAGATCGAGACTGTAATTGGGGATACAACTTAAAATTGGGAGAATTGAATTTATTGAACAGAATCTTTTCCATATTTTTTTAAGTAAGCGAGTTAGATCACATGTTACTAGAGTTTTCATTTAACCTTAAAAAGTTGTGATCTGACTATTGATAGGGGCATTGTCAGTGAAGTCAGACAAGCACTTGTGTCTTTAGGTCAAGCAGTTTAATTGTATTGAGCCTCAGTTTCCTTGTCTGAAAAATAGAAATAATAATCACCTTGTTGTTTGCTGTTATCACTAGAAATATCATACAACCAGTGCTAGCATCACACCTGGTACTTTATATATAGATAATTAATTTTAAAAAAACAGGTGTTTATAATAAAAAAGAGAAGGAATTTGAGATGTTGGAGAAGCCACCAAGAAAGTTGACATCAGGGACCCCAGAAAGGCCAAACACTTTTGATTGGTGATCGTAGAGGGTAACTGCCAATATTGAATCATTTGTTGTACTAAATGCTTTACTTATGTTGTCTCCCCTAAACTTGTATTTCTTTCTTCATTTTACAGATGGGCATTCAGAAGGTCATATGACTGGTGAGTGGACAAGCCTGCTTGGAGATCTGGATTTGCCTTGTGCTGAAGCCCAGGCTCCTGACCAGCATGTGATCATGTTTCCAGACATAATTCCCTTTACTCAAGGTTACCTGGGTTGTTCATTCTGAGCAAACCAGGCTAACATAGTATCCTAGCTTTTAGACTTCTTTGACTTGTGCTTTATTTATATATAGAATCTTTTAAAAGAGCATGTATATTGATAATTTATTATCATATACAGCATGTTTTCACCCCATACCAACACTGATAGAGAACAAAAAATCTCTTCACGTTTTCCAGAAAGAAGCTGCTGGCACCAAAAGATTAGTGAACAATGAAGATTTCACTAAAGACGTTATGGAAGGCACAGAGGAGGGAGGTTACATTGCACATTGCACAGCAACCTGCTGACACTTCTCATCCAAACTATCTGCTCTTGAGATTCCTTCTTTTCCAATGAACCTGCAGCATGAGGAATTGTTCTCAATGCTTTCCCATGGCAAAGCCCCATGAAAGGTCAATTCCAGTTCCTTTTACCTTGCTCCCACCCCCACATAGAATTCTACCCTTCCCAACCTGTACCATGCAGAACACTCAGCACTTCTCTGTTTTTGGCTTTTACATCCCAGCTCATCTTTGGAATCAAATAGAAGTGTCTCCCCCTTACAGGGACCCAACCAACTTAGAAAATGGGTGGAGAAGAGAGTGATATGTAATCATTTGTCTTTTAAAAATGGAAGCTGCCTCACATCTTCTTGAAATGAAGTGAGATATAAATAAATACCTCATCTACACTTCCCAGGCTTACTCTCCAGTATTCCTTGATCTCAAGCTCTATTGAACTGTTTATTCACTTTTATCAGGATAGTCTGAGGGCCATTTGAAAATGTTTATGGGATTACATGGCTGTTAAAAAGAACAGTTTCTCCTCTTTGCTACCTGAAGATATCTATATATCTTTAAAGATTTTTTCCTCTGACTCTAAAAGTAATGCATGCTCATTGTAGGTTATTCGGAAAATTCGGGAATGTATCATAAAAAATAAAAAAATCTTTTATAATTCTACTGCCCAGAGTGAAATTCTGTTAAAATTTGGGTATATTTTCTTATAATCTTTTCTTCTATTCTCTTTCTTTCTCCCTCTTAGTGATTTAAGAAGTGAATAAGAACAGAAAACTCTCTTTCTTTTGCTGGTAGGAGAACAGACTGGCAAATGAGAGTTGGAGGACAGCATCAGAATGACCCTATTCTCTCTGTGATTCGTTGAGCAGACACACAAGAAAGAAGAGAAAACTCCTAAATAACAGCATAACTTCTGTAACTGTAGTCCCCAAACTTAAGCCACTCAGGAAGTGATATGAAGATATAACAAATATCTTTATACTTTTTACTTTTTTTTTTTTTTTGAGACGGAGTCTCGCTCTGTCGCCCAGGCTGGAGCGCAGTGGCCGGATCTCAGCTCACTGCAAGCTCCGCCTCCCAGGTTTATGCCATTCTCCTGCCTCAGCCTCCAGAGTAGCTGGGACTACAGGCGCCCGCCACCTCTCCCGGCTAATTGTTTTTGTATTTTTTTAGTAGAGACGGGGTTTCACCGTGTTAGCCAGGATGGTCTCAATCTCCTGACCTCATGATCCACCCGTCTCGGCCTCCCAAAGTGCTGGAATTACAGGCTTGAGCCACCGCGCCCGGCCATAATTTTTACTTTTTAAGAAGATAAAAGGCAAATATGCTAATGCATCTTGAAATTGCAATTTATTTTTAAATAGAAATGAGTAAACATAATGTTTTTAAACAGATGAAGTTTAAAAGAGTTTTCACCCATAATTTAATTTCTGCTGAAAACAACCTGCATATTTTTTTTTGGAATCAATGTTAAAGGTATCGTTTACTTCTTATGCTTAATCGGCTATCCTTACTGGGTCTCTCACTCTGTTGCTAAAGTTGGTTATGATTAGGGGTATTATGGAACCCTGTGGACTTTGTTTATCCACATAAACAATTGCCTTCAAGTCCATGGATTTTAAGAATTAAAAATCTTAAACCGAGCCAGGCGAAGTGGCTCATGCCTGTAATCCCAGCACTTTGGGAGGCTGAGGAGGGCAGATCGCTTGAGCCACGAGTTGGAGACCAGCCTGGCCAACATGACAAAACGCTGTCTCTATGAAAAATACAGAAATTAGCCAGGTGTGGTGGAATGTGCCTGTAGTCCCAGCTACTTGGGAGGCTGAACTGGGAGGATTGCTTGAGTCTGGGAGACAGAGGTTGCAGTGAGCTGACATCATACCACTGCAGTCCAGCCTGGGTGATGGTGACAGAGCAAGACCCTGTCTCGAAAATGAACAACAAAAGCCAGCTGTTGTTATTGTCTACTGAGCACTTACAATATGCCAGCTGTGAGGCTATGTACTTTTTAAAAAATACACAATCTCATTTAATTCATATAACACCTTTAGAAATGAGTTTTATTATCTCTCATGTTTATTGCTTGTGGAAGAAACGGAGTTTCCAGATTTTATGTTATAAACTTGCTCATTGTAGCATATTGCATGAATGACATTATTGTATAAATCTAGATTCGTTGTTCTTAGCTAATAAGTACCTTTTCTGTATTGTCATGCCAACAGTTCAGACACTTTTAAGTAATGCCATTTGGTTGTGGTTATACATACATGGGTCTGGCATCAGCCCTATAATATTAGTGGAGGGTCAAGAAGGCCTTACCGCTCAAACCTCTTAACATGAAATCTTTGAATTGGGGCATAAATGTTATCCTAGGAGTGCATTGAGATGTGGGGAAGGAGATTAAATCATTATCAACCATTGACATTTTATCTTGAATTGGTTTATTGATTAGCTCACTGGCCATTTCACAGGATTCTGAGAAAATAAAATTGCTGTTCCTTTTTCTAAAGAAAAGTCTATTTCTCAGAGTGTGATATGGGAGGAGGGCATCTGGAAAGCCATGGGGAAATAGGGAGACAGGAGGGAAGATCAAATGCCAAACTCCAGGAGTGGAATGAAATGTAGAGATGGGACTCCACATACAGTTTTCTCTAAATTGATAGTTGTGCCCATGTCTGGCCAATGTACTGAATGTCCTTACCTATACCAAAGACCATAGTCATGAGACAGAAAATCCAGGGGCAATTTTATTTTATTTTTTCATTTTTTCCATAAGTTACTGGGGTACAGGTGGTATTTGGTTATATGAGTAAGTTCTCTAGTGGTGATTTGTGAGATTTTGGTGCACCCATCGCCCGAGCAGTATACACTGCACCCTGTTTGTAGTCTTTTGTCCCTTGCCCCCTCCCACCATTCTCCCCAAATCCCCAAAGTCCATTGTATCATTCTTAAGCCTTTGCATCCTCATAGCTTAGCTCCCACATATCAGTGAGAACATACAATGTTTGGTTTTCCATTCCTGGGTTACTTCACTTAGAATAATAGTCTCCAATGTCATCTAGGTCACTGCAAATGCTGTTAATTCATTACTTTTTATGGTGGAGTAGTATTCCATTGTATAAATATACCACAGTTTCTTTATCCACTCGTTGATTGATGGGCATTTAGGTTGATTCCACAATTTTGCAGTTGCAAATTGTGCTGCTATAAACATGCATGTGCAAATATCTTTTTCATATAATGATTTTTTTCCTCTGAGTAGATACCCAGTAGTGGGATTGCTGGATCAAATGTTAGTTCTACTTTTAGTTCTTTAAGGAATCTCCATACTGTTTTCCATAGTGGCTGTATTAGTTTACATTTCCACCAGCAGTGTAGAAGTGTTCCCTGTTCACTGCATCCATGCAAACATCCACTGTTTTTTGATTTTTTGATTATGGCCTTTCTTGCAGGAGTAAGGTGGTATCACATTGTGGTTTTGAGGAAATCCAGGGGAAACGTTACATCTTGTTTAGCTTGCATTTTATCATGAAGTATTTGAAAAACAGATCAAGAAAATTTGAAAGTATCAGTATATTTTAATCACACAGAATTATGCCATAACAACTGGCTATAAAGTTGGTAAAAATACAAAAAAAATGAAAAACAAAGTTAGTTTTTCATCACATACCAAACCCCAAATAAATTCCAGATGATTTAAACGTTGGGTCTTTAAAGAAAAAAGTTAACAAAAGAAAATATAGGTAAGTATTTATTGAAAATATTGTGGTAGGTTAAAAATGTCTAAATATTGGGGGGGGGGGGGGGCATGCCCAGAATGGCCGAATAGGAACTGCTTCAGCCTCCAGCTCCCAGCGTGAGGGACACAGAAGATGGGTGATTTCTGCATTTTCAACTGAGGTACCAGGTTCACCTCACTGGGGAGTGCTGGACATCGGTGCTGGTCAGCTGGTGCAGCCCGACCAGTGAGAGCTGAAGCAGGGTGAGGTTTTGCCTCACCTGGGAAGCACAAGGGGGAGGGGAATCCCTTTTGCTAGCCGAGGGAAACTGAGACACACAGCACCTGGAAAATTGGGTAACTCCCACCCTAATACTGCGCTTTACCAAGGGTCTTAGCAAAAGGCACAATGGGAGATTATATCCCACTCCTGGCCCAGAGGGTCCCATGCCCATGGAGCCTCCCTCATTGCTAGCACAGCAGTCTGAGATCTAACTACAAGACAGCATTGAGGCTGGGGAAGGGGCACCCACCACTGCTGAGGCTTAAGTGGGTAAACAAAGTGGCCAGGAAGCTCTAATTGGGTGGAGCCCACTGCAGCTCAAGGAGGCCGGCCTGCCTTTGTAGACTCCTCCTCTGGGGGCAGGGCATAGCTAAATAAAAAGCAACAGAAACCTCAGCAGAGGTAAATGCCCCTGTCTGACAGCTTTGAAGAGAGCAGTGGATCTCCCAGCACGGAGGTTGAGATCTGAGAACGGACAGACTGCCTGCTCAAGTGGGCCCCTGACCCCTGAGTAGCCTAACTGGCAGACATCCCCCACTAGGTGCAGACTGACACCTCACACCTCACATGGTGGGGTACACCCCTGAGATGAAACTTCCAGAGCAAAAATCAGACAGCAACACTTACTGTTCAGCAATATTCTGCCTTCTGCAGCCTCTGCTGCTGATACCCAGGCAAACAGGGTCTGGAGTGGACATCAAGCAAACTCCAACAGACCTACAGCTGAGGGTCCTGACTGTTAGAAGGAAAACTAACAAACAGAAAAGACACCCACACCAAAACCCCTCAGTACGTCACCATCATCAAAGACCAAAGGCAGATAAAACCACAAAGATGGGGAAAAAGTGTAGAAAAGCTGGAAATTCAAAAAATTAGAGTGTATCTCCCCCTCCAAAGAAACGCAGCTCATCGCCAGCAACAGAACAAAGCTGGACGGAGAATGACTTTGACGAGTTGAGAGAAGAAATATTCAGTTGATCAAACTTCTCAGAGCTGAAGAGGAACTACGTAACCAGTGCAAGGAAACTAAAAACCTTGAAAAAAGAATGGATGAATGGATAACTAGAATAATCAATGCAGACAAGACTTTAAAACAACTGATAGAGATGAAAACCATAACACGAGAAATACGTGACAAATGCACAAGCTTCAGTAACCAACTTGATCAACTGGAAGAAAGTATCAGCGATTGAAGATCAAATGAATGAAATGAAGCGAGAAGAGAAGTGTAGAGGAAAAAGAGCAAAAAGAAATGAACAAAGCCTCCAAGAAGTATAGGATTATGTGAAAAGACCAAATCTATGTCCGATTGGTGTGCCTGAAAGTGATGGGGAAAATGGAACCAAGTTGGAAAACACTCTGCAAGATATCATCCAGGAGAACTTCCTCAACCTAGTAAGGCAGGCCAACATCCAAATTCAGGAAATACAGAGAATGCCAAAAAGATACTCCTCGAGAAGAGCAACTCCAAGACACATAATTGCCAGATTCACCAAAATTGAAATGAAGGAAAAAATCTTAAGGGCAGCCAGAGAGAAAGGTTGGGTTACCCACGAAGGGAAGCCCATCAGACTAACAGCAGATCTCTCGGCAGAAACTCTCCAAGCCAGAAGAGACTGGGGGTCAATATTCAACATTCTTAAAGAAAAGAATTTTCAACCCAGAATTTCATACCCAGCCAAACTAGGTTTCATAAGTGAAGGAGAAATAAAATCCTTTGCAGACAGCAAATGCTCAGAGATTTTGTCACCACCAGGCCTGCCCTACAAGAGATCCTGAAGAAAACACTAAACATGGAAAGGAACAACAGGTACCAGCCATTGCAAAAACATGTCAAAATGTAAAGTCCATCAATGCTAGGAAGAAACTCCATCAACTAGTGAGCAAAATAACCAGCTAATATCATAATGACAGGATAAAGTTCACACACAACAATATTAACCTTAAATATAAATGGACTAAATGGTCCAATTAAAAGACACAGACTGGCAAATTGGATTAACAGTCAAAACCCATCAGTTTGCTGCATTCAGGAGACCCATCTCACATGCAGAGACACACATAGGCTCAAAATATAGGAATGGAGGAAGATCTACCAAGCAAATGGAAAACAAAAAAGGAGGGGTTGCAAGCCTAGTCTCTTATTAAACAGACTTTAAACCATCAAAGATCAAAAGAGACAAATAAGGCCATTGCATAATGATAAAGGGATCAATTCAACAGGAAGAGCTAACTATCCTAAATATATATGCACCCAATACAGGAGCACCCAGATTCATAAAGCAAGTCCTTAGAGACTTACAAAAAGGCTTAAGACTCCCATACAATAACAATGGGAGACTTTAACACCCCACTGTCAACATTAGACAGATCAACGAGACAGAAAGTCAACAAGGATATCCAGGAATCAAACTCAACTTTGCACCAAGCAGACCTAATAGACATCTATAGAACTCTCCACCCCAAATCAACAGAATATGCATTCTTCTCAGCACCACGTCGCACTTATTCCAAAATTGACCACATAGTTGGAAGTAAAGCACTCCTCAGCAAATGCAAAAGAACAGAAATTATAACAAACTGTCTCTCAGACCACAGTGCAATCAAACTAGAACTCAGGACTAAGAAACTCAATCAAAACTGCTCGACTACATGGAAACTGAACAACCTGCTCTGGAATGACAACTGGGTACATAACAAAATGAAGGCAGAAATAAGCATGTTCTCTGAAACCAATGAGAACAAAGATACAACATACCACAATCTCTGGGACACATTTAAAGCAGTGTGTAGAGGGAAATTTATAGCACTAAATGCCCACAAGAGAGAGCAGGAAAGATCTAAAATTGACACCCTAACATCACAATTAAAAGAACTAGAGAAGCAAGAGCAAACACATTCAAAAGCTACCAGAAGGCAAGAAATAACTAAGATCAGAGCAGAACTGAAGGAGATAGAGACACAAAAAACCCTCCAAAAAATCAATGAATCCAGGAGTTGGTTTTTTGAAAAGATCAACAAAATTGACAGACCACTAGCAAGACTAATAAAGAAGAAAAGAGAGAAGAATCAAATAGATGCAATAAAAAATGATAAAGGGCATATCACCACCGACCCCACAGAAATACAAACTACCATCAGAGAATACTATAAACACCTCTACGCAAATAAACTAGAAAACCTAGAAGAAATGGATAATTTCCTGGACACTTACACTCTCCCAAGACTAAACCAGGAGGAAGTTGAATCCCTGAATAGACCAATAACAGGCTCTGAAATTGAGGCAATAATTAATAGCCTACCAACCAAAAAAACTCCAGGACCAGACGGATTCACAGCTGAAGTCTACCAGAGGTACAAGGAAGAGTTGGTACCATTCCTTCTGAAACTATTCCAATCAATAGAAAAAGAGGGAATTCTCCCTAACTCATTTTATGAGGCCAACATCATCCTGATACCAAAGCCTGACAGAGACACAGCAAAAAAAAAAGAAGTTTAGACCTATATCCCTGATAAACATCGATGCAAAAATCCTCAATAAAATACTGGCAAACCAGATCCAGCAGCACATCAAAAAGTTTATCCACCATGATCAAGTGGGCTTCATCCCTGGGATGCAAGGCTGGTTCAACATACGTAAATCAATAAACATAATCCAGCATATAAACAGAACCAAAGACAAAAACCACATGATTATCTCAATAGATGCCAAAAAGGCCTTTGACAAAATTCAACAGCCCTTCATGCTAAAAGCTCTCAATAAATTCAGTATTGATGGAACATATCTCAAAATAATAAGAGCTATTTATGACAAACCCACAGCCAATATCATACTGAATGGACGAAAACTGGAAGCATTCCCTTTGAAAACTGGCACAAGACAGGGATACCCTCTCTCACCACTCCTATTCAGCACAGTGTTGGAAGTTCTGGCTAGGGCAATCAGGCAAGAGAAAGAAATCAAGGGTATACAGTTAGGAAAAGAAGGAGTCAAATTGTCCCTGTTTGCAGATGACATGATTGTATATTTAGAAAACCCCATTGTCTCAGCCCAAAATCTCCTTAAGGTGATAAGAAACTTCAGCAAAGTCTGAGGATACAAAATCAATGTGCAAAAATCACAAGCATTCTTATACACCAGTAACAGACAAACAGAGAGCCAAATCATGAATGAACTTCCATTCACAATTGCTTCAAAGAGAATAAAATACCTAGGAATCCAACTTACACGGGATGTAAAAGCCCTCTTCAAGTAGAACTACAAACCACTGCTCAGTGAAATAAAAGAGGACACAAACAAATGGAAGAACATACCATGCTCATGGATGGGAAGACTCAATATCGTGAAAATGGCCATACTGCCCAAGGTAATTTATAGATTCAATGCCATCCCCATTAAGCTACCAATGACTTTCTTCACAAAATTGGAAAAAACTGCTTTAAAGTTCATGTGGAAGCAAAAAAGACCCCGCATTGCCAAGACAATGCTAGGCCAAAAGAACAAAGCTGGAGGCATCACGCTACCTGACTTCAAACTATACTACAAGGCTATAGTAACCAAAACAGCATGGTGCTGGTACCAAAACAGAGAGATAGACCAATGGAACAGAAGAGAGCCCTCAGAAATAATACCACACATCTACAGCCATCTGATCTTTGACAAATCTGACAAAAACAAGAAATGGGGAAAAGATTCCCTATTTAATAAATGGTGCTGGGAAAATTGGCTAGCCATAAGTAGAAAGCTGGAACTGGATCCTTTTCTTACTCTTTATAAGAAAATTAATTCAAGATGGATTAGAGACTTAAATGTTAGACCTAAAGCCATAAAAACCCTAGAAGAAAACCTAGGTAATACCATTCAGGACATAGGCATGGGCAAGGACTTCATGTCTAAAACAGCAAAAGCAATGGCAACAAAAGCCAAAATTGACAAATGGGATCTAATTAAACTAAAGAGCTTCTGCACAGCAAAAGAAATGACCATCAGAGTGAACAGGCCACCTACAGAATGGGAGAAAAATTTTGCAATCTACTCTTCTGACAAAGGGCTAATATCCAGAACCTGTAAAGAACTCAATCAAATTTACAAGAAAAAAAACAAACAACCTCATCAAAAAGTGGGCAAAGGATATGAACAGACAGTTCTCAAAAGAAGACATTCATACAGCCAACAGACACACGAAAAAATGCTCACCATAAGTTGCCATCAGAGAAATGCAAATCAAAACCACAATGAGATACCATCTCACACCAGTTAGAATGGCAATCATTAAAAAATCAGGAAACAACAGGTGCTGGAGAGGATGTGGAGAAATAGGAACACTTTTACACTGTTGGAACTGTAAACTAGTTCAACCATTGTGGAAAACAGTGTGGTGATTCCTCAAGGATCTAGAACTAGAAATACCATTTGATCCAGCCATCCCATTACTGGGTATATACCCAAAGGATTGTAAGCCATGCTGCTATAAAGACACATGCACACGTATGTTTATTGAAGCACTATTCACAATAGCAAAGACTTGGAATCAACCCAAATGTCATCAGTGACAGACTGGATTAAGAAAATGTGGCACATATACACCATGGAATACTATGCAGCCATAAAAAAAGGTAAGTTCGTGTCCTTTGTAGGGACATGGATGCAGCTGGAAACCATCATTCTCAGCAAACTATCGCAAGAACAGAAAACCAAACACCACATGTTCTCACTCATAGGTGGGAATTGAACAATGAGATCACTTGGACACAGGAAGGGGAGCATCACACACTGGGTCCTATTGTGGGGAGGGGGGAGGGGAGAGGGATAGCATTAGAAGATATACCTAATGTAAATGATGAGTTAATGGGTGCAGCACACCAACATGGCACATGCATACATATGTAACAATTCTGCACGTTGTGCACATGTACCCTAGAACTTAAAGTATAGTAAAAACACACACACAAACACACACACACACACACACACAAAGTCTAAATATGACACATAAGGCAAAACTAAAATGGAAATGAATAATATATTTGAATATATATATAAAACTTTTTTGTATTAGTATAATAAAGGCAATAAACAGAAATAGGTTAGACTTTTATAACAGACAAAGGATTATTAATTAATATATTTAATATATAAAAGGCTATTATAAATCTCTTAAAAATAATTTATAAATGGGCAAAGTGATATTGTGTCAGTTATCCATTGATACATAACAAATTACCCTCAAAATTAGTGGCTTAAAACAACAAACATTTGTTATATCACAGTTTCTGTGGGTCAGAAATTAGGAAGTGGTTTAACTGGGTGGTTTTGGCTCAGAGTCTCTTCTGAAGTTGAAGTTAAGATGTCAGTTAGGACCACTGTCAGCTGAGGCTTGACTGGGGTTGGACGATCCACTTCTAAGGTGGCTCATTCACATGGCTTTGATAGGAGCCTTCAGCTGCTCACTAGCAAGATGCCTTGGTTCTCAGCAACATGGGCCTCTTGAACTGGTGTTTCTTGAGAGGTCTCACAGAATGACAGCTGCCTTCACTGAGAGTGAGGAATCCAAGAAAGCAAGAGCAAAGCAGAAAGTATTGTTACTTCTATAGTATTCTATTGGTCACAGAGATGTGAGGTGGAAAGGGACTATACAAGGGCCTGAGTACCAGAAGGCAGGGACCACTGGAGGCCATTGTGGAGGCTGGATGCCACAGACATGAAATGGTAATTCATAAAAGTAGAAAGACATTGGCCAACTAGTGAGAAAGGGGCCTTCATGGTAGGCAGTCTGTATCACTTGAGCTACTGTAGTCTGGGTCTTTCCCAAGTACTAGAATATGAGGCCTACAGCTAATGGGCTGCCCTTGTGAGATAGCCCAAGGTCAATTATGGAAGAATTCAAGATCAAATTGGGTTGCCCCTTAAAAATTTACATGACACCTTATTCTCTTAAGAAAAGGCAGAAGAGCAATACCCAGGAGGTATCTGTGGGTTAGTGGTGATAGGCCACAGGCTAAGAGGTGGTATTATAGCTTCCAGTTTAAAGAATTAGTCCAGGAAAATGTGAAGCTCTTTACACTGCAGGATCGCTTGGTAGCCATGAAGGGGTACAACGATAAACAACATAGGAAAGCCCAGTTAAGCACACCTATAAAGTTCAATTTCTTTGCAATTAGTTCTCTTTGAAAAAATTTTTCATGCAAAGAGAATTGTGCTGGAAAAAGTAAGTATTGAAGCCAAAAAGCAAATTCTGCTGTAAGGATATATGTCAAAGTCCGGGTAATGAAGAAAACTAAAGCTTTGAACCACTAACAGCTGTTAACTGAGGAAGTGATATCATTTTGATTGCTGGATTTGGTCATGAAAACTTCACTGTTAGTGACATTCCATGTTTTTCTCCTAGCCTTGTACAAAGGTAGGTAGGAAAGATCAAGACCTTAAGTTTTAATAATAAAAATATAGTGGTAATACATTTTCATAAAACCAAGAAAGAAAATGGACCAAAACCATTGTTTGATCTCATACAGATAAAAAAAAAAGATCTCTTATCCTGGCATTCAAATTCCTTCACAAGTAGATGCTAACCTGTTGGGAACAGGCGCCCCAAAATCTGGCCATAAACTGGCCCCAAAACTGGCCATAAACAAAATCTCTGCAGCACTATGACATGTTTATGAACGCCCACGCTGGAAGGTTGTGGGTTTACCGGAATGAAGGCAAGGAATGCCTGGCCCGCCCAGGGCGGAAAACCACTTAAAGGCATCTTAAGCCACAAACAATAGCATGAGCGATCTGTTCCTTAAGGACATGCTCCTGCTGCAGTTAACTAGCCCAATCTATTCCTTTAATTTGGCCCATCCCTTCATTTCCCATAAGGGATATTTTCAGTTAATTTAATATCTATAGAAACAATGCTAATGACTGGCTTGCTGTTAATAAATATGTGGGTAAATCTCTCTTCAGGGCTCTCAGCTCTGAAGGCTGTGAGACCCCTGATTACCCACTTCACACCTCTATGTTTCTGTGTGTGTGCCTTTAATTCCTCTAGTGCCGCTGGGTTAGGGTCTCCATGACTGAGCTGGTGTTGGCACTAACCTCTTTGTAAATCTTAACTTCAGTTTATTTTGTCTCTTTCATCCTCTTCAGTCACATCAGTGTATTCTATGCCTTTTATTCGTATCTTGCATTTCTGATCACACTTATTATCCTTGCCACCTCACCTATCTTATCTGTTTTTCTTTTCCCCTCCCATATAATTCTTAGAATCAAATATATCTTGTTTCATAAAAATTTTTGCAGATCACTGCATTTTCTTCATTCTGTATACCCTGATAGCACCTTTGATCTGATTTATCATCAATTAAGCATTCATTAAGCTATCATTTATTTTTGGGCATAATCACTTAACATTTGAGATACAAGCATGCACACACACACACACACATCTCTTCAAATACATTGTAAAGTTTTGGGGAACAGGGATTATGCTCTATATTGCTTTGCCCTCCTTGCCTCATTCTACTTCTTGGTGGCTACCTCCTCATCTTCCAGCAGGTGGTATACACCCTGTAAAAAGTGGGTAACCAATAAATATTTGATGGATTGATTTATTGATTAAAGTGACATGGCAAGAGACCAGACAACAGTCTGTCCCTTTTGCAACAATGTTTTACTGAGGGTGAAAGAGGGCTGTATAAATCTGGTGAAGGGTGGCTGTTGATCTTTGCTTCAAGCTATATGTGATGTCAGCAAAAGTTATGCCAGCCCAAGAAACTCTGAAAGAATGGATGTGATATATATGCCATCACTTGGGATGCTCAGAGTGATCCATTTCTGTTGACATCTCTACAAAGTTGGGCAATTTTTCACTATTTCAAGTTTCAAAGACCTACTTTTATGACTAAGTATGATTCATTAAACATATTTAGTGAGTGCTAGTCAAGGGTAAAAAACATCTATAACTAAAACTGGCTCATAGTAGGTGTTCAAAGAATCTTTCCTTCTTCCTCATAGCTTTGGGTGGCAAATATTCTGGTTGTTTCCAAAGTCTTTCCAAAGTGGGGTTCTTCCCCACTTCTCCACCTCCTTCCTCAGCATTTTCGTGGGATGAGCTTTTGATTGTTGCTAATAATAGTTCCTTACATTTATATCATGCTTTATGGTAATAAGGCAATTTCAGGTCCATAATTTCATCTGGGCATCCCATGAATCTAGCCAGATTGGTGTTAATAATCTTTATTTTTCTGGTAGAAAAATGAACCTCAGAGAACTAAGTTACTTGCTGTTGGTAGATTATTTGAAGTTGGATTTTCTGATTTAATAAAGAAGAAGAAATGAAAAGGTGGAAGGAAAGATTTTTTAAAGGTCATTACCTTCAGAATAACACTGTGCCAGACATTACTGTTTGCCTCCAAAACAGAAGTAGATTTACAATGAGGTGAACAAGCGTAAGTCTCATGGCCTCCATTCCAATAGGCCTTTTCAAAGCCCTGGGAGGGGCCTCCACAATGTGTTTCCAGGTCAGATGTTTTTGTGAAATTTGTTAGCAAAAAGACTTTATTGTTTTACATTACTCCCAGATTGTATAAGCTTCAGGACACACAAAACCTAGTTCTGTCACTCTTCTCAAATAACAGAACCTCAATTTTTAGCCAGGCATATTGCCACCCAACCAAAAAAACAATATTTCCTAGCATTCCTTGCAGAGGGGTGGCCATGTGATCAATTCTAGTCAATGGCATGTAAGCCAACACAGTATTTGAGATTTTCAGGAGTTATCTTAAAATGGAGGGAAAGGGACACAATTTTCTTTCTACCTTTTCCCATCTGGCTACTTGGAACATGGATGTAATACCTGGAGCTTTAGTAGCTATCTTAGACAATGAGAAAAAAAGACCTCACTGGGAATGGTGGAGTAAAGGTATTTCATGGTATAGGGGTACCATGGTTTGTTTATTCATTTTCCTAGTGAAGGACGTTTTGTTTGTTTCCAGTTTTTCACTATTACAAATAAAGCTGTTATGACCAAACATGTATAAGCATTTGTAAGGACATGTGTTTTATTTCTTTGGGATAAATAATCAAGAGTGCAATTGCTGGATCATATGCTGGTTGCATGTTTTTTGTTTGTTTTAAGAAGCTTATAAACTATTTTTAAGAGTGGCAGTACCATTTTACAATCCCAGTAGAAATGTGTAAGAAATACAGTTTCTCTACATCCTCACCAGCATTTGGTATTGTCACTATCTTTTATATTAGCTTTTCTAGTAGTGGTGTAGAGATATCTTATTATGGTCTTAATTTGTATTTCTCTTATGACTAATGATGTTGAACATATTTTTGTGTGCTTATTTGCCATCTACATATTCTTTTTTTTTTTTTTTTTGGGACAGGGTCTCACTCTGTATTCTAGACTGGAGTGCAATGGCATGATCATGGCTAACCGCAGCCTCGACCTCCTGGGCTCAAGTGATCCTCTGTCTCAGCTTTCCAAGTAGCTGGGACCACAGGCATGCACCACAATGCCCGGCTAATTTTTAAATTTTTTGTAGAGACATTGTCTCTACAAAATTCTTTGTCTCCATGTTACCTAGGCTGGTATTGAACTCCTGGGTTCAAGCTATGTATCCTGTTTATTAAACTGTCTCTTCATGATTTTCACCCATTTTCTAATTGGATTGTTTGGTTATT
The DNA here is from genome assembly GCF_047675955.1 of Chlorocebus sabaeus. NCBI lineage: Eukaryota > Metazoa > Chordata > Mammalia > Primates > Cercopithecidae > Chlorocebus > Chlorocebus sabaeus. The sequence continues at coordinate 45,053,387 of NC_132914.1, read as the reverse complement.
TTAATGTAGACTTTTGAAAACTTTTTTATTATAGATATAAATTCTTTGTCAGGTATTTGGTTTACGAATACGTTCTCCCATTCTATAACTTCTCTTTTCATCAGGGTCTTTGGTAGAGTTAAAGATTTTTTAAACGAAGTTTAAAAAGATTTTTTGACGAAGTTCAATTTATTGATATTTTCTATTATGGTATCATGCTGAAGAACCCTACACTGAACCCTAAGTCCCAAAGATTTTCTCCTGTATTATAAAATTATTAAAATTTTAACTTTTACATTTAAACCTGGGATGCATTTTGAGTTAATTTTTTATATGATGTGAGGTTTAGGTCAACTTATTTTGTTTTCATTTTTCCTATAGATATCAAGTTGCTCTAGCACATTTGTTGAAAATGCTATCCTTCCTCCATTGAATTGCTTTTACACTTTTGTCAAAAATCAACCATACTTACATGCAAGAATTTCTTGGTTCTCTATTCTCTTCCATCAGCATATGTCTGTCCCTCTGCCAGCAACACACAGTCTTGATTACTGTAGCTATATGTCAAGCCTTGAAATCAGGTAGGCTGATTTCTCCCACAATTTTTCTTCATAAGAATTATTATTATTAGTAGTAGTATTAGAGATATGGCCTCAATCTGTTGCCCAGGCTGGAGTGTGGTGGTGTGATTATGGCTCACTGCAGCCTCTACCTCCCAGGCTCAAGTGATCCTCCTGCCTCAGTCACCTGAGTAGCTGGGATTTCAGGCACACACCACCACACCTGGTTAATTTTTTTGTATTTTTTTGTAGAGATGGGGTTTTGCCATATTGCCCGGGCTGGTCTTAAGCTCCTGGGTTCAAGCAGTCTTCCTGCCTTGGCTTCCCAAAGTTCTGGGATTACAGGCATGAGCCATCATGCCCAGCTTATCAGAAATGTTTAAACTATTCTAGTTCCTTTGCTTTTCTATGTGAATTTTAGAATAATCTTGTCTATATTTACAACAAATCTAAGATTTTGATAGGAATAATGTTCAACTGTATGTCAGCTTGGAAGAATGCACACCTTTAGGTATGTTGAGTTTTCCAATTCAAATATTCAGAATATCCTTCTATTTATTTTGATCTTTGATTTTTTTCATGAGTGTTGTGTAGTTTCCAGTATGCACGTCCTGTGTGTGTATTGGTAGATTTACACCTAAGTATTTCATTTTTTAACAGCAATTATAATGGTTATTTATATATATATATAAAATTTATTTATTTGTTTGTTTGTTTATTTATTTGAGATGGAGTCTCTCTCTGACGCCCAGGCTGGAGTGCAGTGGTGGAATCTCGGCTCACTGCAAGCTCTGCCTTCTGGGTTCATGCCATTCTCTTGCTTCAGCCTCCCGAGTAGCTGGGACTACAGGCACCTGCCACCACGCCAGCCTAATTTTTTTTTTCATTTTTTAATAGAGATGGAGTTTCACTGTGTTAGCCAGGATGGTCTCAATCTCCTGCCCTGGTGATCCACCCACCTCGGCCTCCCAAAGTGCTGGGATTACAGGCGTGAGCCACCAGTGGCACAAGGCCTGGTTTTATATTTTTAATTTTAATGTCCAGGTGTCCTTACTAGTATGTAGAAATGTAATTGGTTTTTGTATGTTGATCTTGTATCCTGTGACCTTGCTAAACTTACTTATTAGTTCTAGGAGTATTTTAATTTGGGGGGATTTTCTATGTAGACACTCATGCCATCTGCAAATAGGAACAGTTATTTCTGTCTTTCCAATCTGTGTGCATTTTATTTCCTTTTCTTGCCTTACTGCATTGGCCAGAATTTCCAACAGTATGTTGAATACCAGTGATGAGTGAATTATTATTTTGAATATCAGTGATGGAAATTCTTGCCCTTTTCCTGATCTTAAGAGGAAACCATTCATTCTTTTGGCATTAAGTATGTTAGCTATAGGATTTTTTGTTGATTTTTAAAAATTAAGTTTAGGAAATTTCTCCCCCTATTTCTAGTTTGTAGAAAGTTTTTATCATGAATGACTGCTGATTTTGTTCAAATGTTTTTCCCGTATCTATTAATAAGATCATATAATTTTTCTTCTTTAGCTTGTTGATATGGTGGGTTGCATTGGTTGATTTTTTTAATATTTAACCACTCTGCATCCATGGAATAAACTCCACTTGGACATGGCATATAATTCCTTTTATATATCCCTGAATTCTGCTTGCTAATATTTTATTAAGAATTTTCACATCTATACTCATGAAAGGGGTTTCCTTCCTTCCTTCCCTTTCTCTTTCTTTTCTCTCTCTCTCTTTCTCTCTTTCTTCTCTTCCTTTCTCTTTTCCTTCTTCCCTCCCTCCTTTCTTTCTTTCTTTCTTTCTTTCTTTCTTTCTTTCTTTCTTTCTTTCTTTCTTTCTTTCTTTCTTTCTTTCTTTCTTTCTTTTCTTTCTTTCTTTCTTCCTTTCTTCCTTTCTTTCCTTTCTTTCTTTTCTTTCCTTTCTTTCTTTCTTTCTTTCTTTCTTTCTTTCTTTCTTTCTTTCTTTCTTTCTTTCTTTCTTTCTTTCTTTCTTTCTTCCTTCCTTCCTTCCTTCCTTCCTTCCTTCCTTCCTTCCTTCCTTCCTTCCTTCCTTCCTTCCTTCCTTCCTTCTTTCCTTTCTTTCTTTCCTTTTCTTTCTTTCTTTCTTTCTTTCTTTCTTTCTTTCTTTCTTTCTTTCTTTCTTTCTTTCTTTCTTTCTTTCTTTCTCTGATTTTTATATTAAACTAACAACAGCTTTATAAAGTGAATTTGGAGGTGCTCCCAATTTAATCTTCTGCAAGAGAATGTGTGGAATTGGTGCTAGTTCTTCTTTAAATATTTGGTAGAATTCTTCAATGAAATCATATGCGCTTGAAGCTTTTGAAAAGGTTTTTAAATCCTAACTTAATTTATTTAATGGCAATAGATTATTCTAATGATCTATTTCCTATTGCATGAGTAATGGTAATTTGTGTTTTTTGAATAATTGATTCATATCATCTGGTTGTCAGATTTATGTACATAGATTTGTTTATAGAATTCTCTTATTATCTTTTTGATGTCTGCAGGGTTTAAGGTGATATTCTCTTTTATTTCCAATATTTATCATCTTTGTCTTCCTTTTTTTTTTGGCCAGTCTTGCTAGAGGTTCGTTAATTTTATTGGTCTTTTCAAAGAACCACTTTATGTTTCACTAACTTTCTTTATTGTTCTGTTTGCAGTTTCATTGGTTTCTGCTTTTATCTTTGTTACTTCCTTCCTTTTGTTTGCTTCAGATTTACAAGCATGCCTCTGAGATATTGTGGGTTTGGTCCTGGACCACCACAGTAAAAGTGAATACCACAATGAAGCAAATCACAAAAATTGTTTGGTTTTCTAATGCATATACTAGTTATGTTTACACATAATGTAGTCTATTAAATGTGCAATAGTATTATGTCTGAAAAATGTACATACCTCTATTTAAAATATTTTATTGCTAAAAAATACTAACAATCATCTGAGCCTTCAGTAAGTTGTATCTTTTTGCTTGTGGAGAGTCTTGCTTCAATGTTTATGTCTGCTAACTGATCAGGGTGGTGGTTGCTGAAGGTTGAGGTGTCTGTGGCAATTTTTTTTCTGTCCTAATACGTAATAATAATTTATTTATCTTTAATGAAGCATGATATTATACATATTTATGGGGTATATGTGATTTTTTTACATGCATAGAATGTGTAATGATCAAGTCAGGGTACTTAAGATGTTACCTCAATTACTTATTATTTCTATGTGTTGGGAACATTTCAAATCCTCTTTTCTAGCTATTTTTAAACATACAATATACATTGTGTTAACTATAGTGAAGCTGCTTTTCTAATGAGCATTAGAACTTATTACATCTATCTAACTAATGTTTGTACCCATTAATCAACCTCTCTTCAACCCCCTCTTCAGCCATACACCTTTCCCAGCCTCTGATATTTATCATTCTACGCTCTACCTCAATGAGATCAACACTTTTAGCTCCTACATATGAACAAGAATGTGTACTCTTTGTCTTTCTGGGCCTGGTTTATTTCACTTAACATAGTGAACTCTAGTTACATCTGTGTTGCCATAAATGACATGATTTTATTCCATTTTATGGCCAAATAGTATTGCACTGTGTATATATATCACATTTTCTTTATCCATTTGTCCATTGATGGACACTTAGGTTTATTCCATATATTTGCTATTATAAATAGTGCTGCAATAAATGTGGAGTACAGGTGTCCCTGTGATATTCTGATTTTCTTTCCTGTGAATAAATATCCAGTAGTAGCATTGTTGAGTCATATAGTAGTTCTGTTTTTAGTTTTTTGAGAAATCTCCATATTGTTTGTTACAGTGGTTGTACTAACATTCCCACTAAAAGTATATAATAGTTCTCATTTCTCCACATCTTCACCAGCATCTAGGGTTTTCATCTTTTTTGTAATAACCATTCTAATTGGGGTAAAAGGATATCTCATTGTGGCTTTGATTTGCATTTCTGATGATTAGAAATATTGGATATATTTTCATATATCTGTTGACATTTCTATGTCTCCTTTTGAAAAATATCTATTCATGTTCTTTGTCTACTTTTTAATAGGATTATTATTATTATTTCTTATTGAGTTGTTTGGGTTCCTTGCATATTCTGGGCATTAGTCCTTTATTTTTTTATTATATTTTTTTAAAATGGAGTTTCACTCCTGTTGCCCAGGCTGGAGTGCAATGGCATGATCTTAGCTCACTGTAACCTCCGCCTCCCAAGTTCAAGCAATTCTCCTGCCTCAGCCCCCCAAGTAGCTGGGATTACAGGAGCCCGCCACCATGCCCGACTAATTTTTGTATTTTTAATAGAGATGGGGTTTCACCATGTTGGCCAGTCTGGTCTTGATATTGGTCCTTTATTGAATGAATAGTTTATGAATATTATCTCCTATTCAATAGGCTGCCTCTTCCCTCTGTTGTTTCCTTTGCTGTGCAGAGGTTTTTAGTTTGATGTAGTCCCATTTATCTGTTTTCATTTTAGTTGCCTGTGCTTTTGAGGTCTTAGCTAAAAATCTTTGCCTACGCCAATGTCCTGAAGCATTTCCCCTATGTTTTCTTCTAGTAGTTTTATAGTTTTGGGTCTTAAATTTAAGTTTTTAATTTATTTTGAGTTGATTTATGCATATGGTGAGAGACGGGGTCCAGTTTTTTTATTCTGCATATGGCTATTTGATTTTCCCAGCACCATTTATTGAAGAAGATGGTCTTTCCCCAGTGTATATTCTTGGTGCCTTTGTAAAAAATCAATTGACTATAAATATGTGGATTTATGTCTGGGTTCTTCATTCTGTTCCATTCATCTGTGCATCTATTTTTATATCAATACCTTGCCATTTTGGTTACTATAGCCTTGTAACATATTTTGAAGTCAGGTAATGTGATGCTTCCAGCTTTATTCTTTTTGCTCAGGATTGTTTTGGTTGTTGGGCTTTTTTTTTAAACAAACAAACAAACAAAAAACACCATTCAAATTTTAGGTGAATTTTTTTCTATTTCTGTAAAAAATGACATAGGTATTTTGATGTGTATTTCATTAAATGTGTAGATTGCTTTAAATAAGGTCATTTTAACAATATTAATTCTGATTCATGAGCATGGGATGTTTTTATCCTTTGTTGTCCTCTTCAATTTCTTTCACCAGTGCTTTATAGTTTTTCTTGCAGAAGTTTTTCATTTTCTTGGTTAAATTTATTCCTAGGTATTTTGGATTTTCTTTCTTTCTTTCTTTCTTTCTTTCTTTCTTTCTTTCTTTCTTTCTTTCTTTCTTTTTTTGTAGCTATTGTAAGCAGGACTGCCTTCTTAATTTCTTTCTCAGCTAGTTCACTATTGGTGTATAGAAATGCTACTGATTTTTTATTGTTGTTGGTTTTGTATCCTGAAGCTTTACTGAATATTGAATTTATTTATCAGATGTCAGGGATTTTTGGTGGAGTCTTTAGGTTTTTCTAAATATAAGATCAAATCATCTGCAAAATGGGGCAATTTAACTTCCTTTTTCCTAATTTGCATGCTTTTTATTCCTTTCTTTTGACTGGTTACTCTGGCTAGGACTTCCAGTACTATATTGAATAGGAGTGGTGAAAGTGGACATGCTTGTCTTGTTTCAGTTCTTAGACAAAAGGCTTTCAGGTTTTTCCCATTTAGTGTGATGTTAGTTTTTGGTTTGTCACATATAACCTTTATTATGTTGAGGCATGTTCCTTCTGCTCCTAGTTAGTTGAGAGTTTTTTATCATTAAGAAATGTTGAATTTTATCAAATGCTACTTTGCATCTATTGAGATAATCACATGGTTTTTGTCCTTCATTCTGTCAATGTGATATATCACATTTATTAATTTGCATATATTGAGCCATCCGTGCATACCTGGGACAAATCACAGTTGATCATGATGTATTATTTTTTGATATGCTGTTGGATTTGGTGGGGTAGTATTTTGTTGAGGATTTTTTTCTCTATGTGTATTGGAGATACTGGCCTGTAATTTTCTTTTTTTGTTGTGTCCTTGCTTGGTTTTGGTATTAGGGTAAGGCTGACCTCATAAAATGGGTTAGGGAGAATTCTCTCATCCTCAGTTTTTGATAGTTTGGGAATTAGTGTTAGTTCCTTTGGAACTTTGGTAAAATCTGGCAGGTTCTGGACTTTTTTTCTTGTTGAGAGGCTTTATTACTGATTCAATTTTATTATTCATTATTGGTCTGTTTACATTTTCCATTTCTTTCTGATTCAATCTAAGTAGGTTATATGTATTTAGGAACTTATCTATTTTCTCAAGGTTTTCCAGTTTCTCACTATATAGTTGTTCATAATAGTATCTGATGATCTTTTGTATTTCTGCAGTATCAGTTATAATGTCTCCTTTTTAATTTCTAATTTTGCTTATTTGCATTTTCTCTCTTTACTTGATCAGTCTAGGTAGTGTTTTATCAGTTTTATTTATCTTTTCAAAAAACCAACTTTTGATTTAGTTGATTTTTTATAATTTGTTTTTTACTCTCAATTCAGTTTAGTTCTGCCCTGCTCTTTATTATTTATTTTCTTCTACTAATTGGCTTGGCTTGTTCTTGCTTTTTAATTCCTTGAGCTGTGTCATTAGATTGTGTATTTGAAGTCTTTCTACTTTTTTAATGTGGATGTTTATTGCTACAAACTTCCTTCTTAGCACTGCTTTTGTTGTATCACATAGGTTTTGGTATGTTGTGTTTCAATTATTTTTTTTCAAGAAATGTTTCCATTTCCTCCTTAATTTCTTCCTTGACCCAGTGGTCATTCAAGAGTATTCTGTTTAATGTATTTATACAGTTTCCAAAGTTCCTCTTGTTATTGATTTCTACTTTTATTCCATTGTAGTCTAAGAAGATGCTTGATACGATTTTGATTTTTACAAATTTAATGAGATTTATTTTGTGTCCTAATATATTGTTTATCCTGGAGAATGTTCTTTATGCTGATGAGAAGAATGTGTATTCTGTAACTGTTAGATGAAATTATCTGTAAATGTCTATTATGTCCATTTGATCTAAAGTTTGGATTAAATCCAATATATCTTAGCTAATTTTCTGTAGAGATGATTGGTTTAATGCTGAGAGTAGGATGTTGAAGTCCTTAACCATTATTGTATTGGAGTCTATATCTTCCTTTAGATCTAACAATATTTATTTTGTGTATCTAGTTGCTCTGTGGTTGGGTTCATATATATTTAAAATTGTTAATTACTTTTGCTGAATTGACTCTTTTATCATTATATAATGATCTTCTATGTCTCTTTCTACTGTTTTTTGACTTAAAGTTTGTTTTATGGAAGTATTGCTACTCCTCCACTTTTTTGGTTTTCATTTTTTTCTTAATCCATTTAGCCCACCTCTATCTTTTAAATGGGAACATTATACTCAAGGTTATTATTGATATGTGTGCACTTATTCCAGTCACTTTATTTATTGATTTCTGGGTTTTTTGCATATTCTTTGTTTTTTTCTTTCTCCCATTGTGTATTGTGGCTTTGTGGTTTTCTATAGTATACTATTTGAGTCCTTTGTCTTCCTTATTTGTGTGTTTGCTCTACTGATGGGTTTAATACTTTTGTGTGTTTTCATGATGGTGGATATCATCCTTTCACTTCCAGGTATAGGACTCCCTTAAGCATTTCTTGTAGAGCTGGTCTAGTGGTGATGAATTTTTCCAGCTTTTGATTGTCTAGAAAAGACTTTATTTTTCCTTCATCCATGAAGAATAACTTTTCTGGGTATAGTATCTTTGACTGATTTTTTTTGTTTCAGCACTTTGAATATAATATCCTACTCTCTCTTGGACTGTAAGGCTTCTTGCTAAGAAATCTGCTGTTAGGCTGGGCACAGTGGCTCACGTCCGTAATCCCAGCACTTTGGGAGGCCAAGGTGTGCAGAGCACCTGACGTCAGGAGTTTGAGATCAGGCCGGCCAACATGGTGAATCCCCATCTCCACTAAAAATACAAAAATTAGCCGGGCATGGTGACATGCACCTGTAGTCCCAGCTACTCGGGAGACTGAGGCAGGAGAATTGCTTGAAGCTGGGAGGTGGAGGTTGCAGTGAGTCAAGATTGTGCCATTGCACTCCAGCCTGGAGGACAAGAGTGAAACTTCATTTCAAAAAAATAATAATAATAAAAATTTTTTAAAATAAATCTTCTGTCATTCTGATGAGAGCTGCCTTATAATTGACTAGATGCTTCTCTCTTACTGTTTTTAGAATATTTTTTATCCTTTGACTTTTGACAGTTTGACAATAATGTGCTGTGGAGAAGACCTTATTGAATGTAACTAGTTGGGAACATATGAACTTCCTGTATCTGGATATCGATATCTCTCGCTAGACTTTAGAAGTTTTCAGCTATTATTTTATTAAATAGATGTTCTATCCCTTTCATTTTATCTTGCCTCTGGGACACTAAAAATTCAAATATGTGGTTGCTCTATGGTGTCCCATATGGCACATAGGCTTTGTTCATTCTTTTTCTTTTTTTTTTTTTTTTGTTTTATTTTTGTCTGACTGGGTTATTTCAAAGGCCTTATCTTCAACTTCTCAAATTCTTTCTTCTGGTTGATCTAGTCCATTGTTGTAGACTTTAAATGTATTTTTTATTTCATTTATTGAATTCTTCAGTTCTAGTATTTCTGTTTGGTTCTTTTCTATGACGTCCCTTTGGTAAGTTTCTCATTCGCTTCCTGAATTTTTTTTCTGATTTCTTCGTATTGTTTCTCTGTATTCTCTTATATCGCACTGAATTCTTTCATTGTCAATATTTTGAATTTTTTCTAGGATTTTATGAAATTTCATAAATTTCATTGGAATCTGTTGCTGGAGAATTATTGTGTTCCTTTGCAGGTGTCATATTTTCTTGCTTTTTCATGTTTCTTGTTTCCTTACATTGGTATCTGAGCATCTGGTGTAATAACCTATTCTTCCTATTTTGGGTTTGCTTTCCTAGGGGAGGATTTTTCCTGAAGATATAACCATGGTGTTGGTTGGGGAGGGCACCTTGGCTTTGATTTTGGGTGTGTGAAGTAGTATAGTCCCTGTATAATTTCTTCAGCTGTAAACAGCAGCCATGGTGTCTGTGGTTCCATCAGTGGCTTACGGTGTAGTTGTTAATGGAGGCTATGGTAAAGTTTTATTGGAGACAGGCATTCCAGGTAGGCCAGTTCTTGGGCCCCAGTAGTGGCAGTGGTGGACCAATCATGCCTGTCCTTGGACCTCAGGGTGGTGTATGCTGGCATCAATGTTAGTGGGGCCAAGCAACCTTATTCTTGGGCATCTAGGTTGCTTGAGTGCCAGGGATGGCAGTGGTGGGCCAAGCATGTGGGTTGGTTCTCAGGTCCCTAGGCAGTGGGCATGGACGATATCACTAGCAGTGGTGGGATGACCCTTTGGCACTCAAATGATCTGTGCTGGTGTTGGTGGTAACTACAACTGGCTAGGTAGGCCATTCCCCAGTCCTGCAAGTAGTGCATGCAGGTGGGTGCTGGCTATGGTGGTAATGACAGGTTGGTTGGGCATGACATCAGGATCCTAGAAGGAGTGCTCAGATACCAGTAGTGGTGGTTGGGGCTGGGTGATCCCCAGACCCCTGAACAGCATGCTTGGACACTAGCAGGGGTGGAGCCAGACTGGGTGTGCCTGCCCTCAGCCCCCATTGATGCATGCAGATGCTGGCTGTGGTAGACAGAGGCAGGGTCATCCCCAGCCCCTGGTGGAATGCTCAGGTGGGAGTGACAACATCTATGCTTGGGGAGGGCAATGTTGCTTTCTGTTGCAATAGCCACAGGCAGGCAGCTAGGGTGCACACACTTGGGCTTCAGGTGGCAGTTGCAGGTGGAATATCTTTTAAATGTGGGGCTGCCCTGCTACGGGAGCAGCAGAGTTGCTGCCAGTGGTTTGTACTTCAGCTCCAGTAGCAGCAGCCAGCAGTGGTGATGACTGTGGACAGGGAATGTCAATGGGGCTCCAGGGATGTGGAGATGCAGGGCCTGTTAAGTCCCAGGGCAGGATGTAGTGTGTTGGGGATTGGGTGTTCAAAATGACATTGTGCTATAGCTGCTTAGGACCAGTGTGAGCCCCCAGTCTGGAGCAGTGCCATTGTATTGTCTCTGCAACTCCCTATTTTATTCTTAGTGCCCAAGGGAGTTGAGAGGCACTGCTTTATGTAGCATTCCAAATCCTTTGCTGTCATTTCAACAATATTCACAGTATCTTCACTGCATGTACTGAATGTGCACTTCAGTACATTCCGTGTCAAGAAACCACTTTCTTTGCTCATTCATGAGAAACAGTCCCTCATCTGTTCAAGATTTTCGGTGAGACTGCAGCAAATCAGTCACATATTTAGGTTCCACTTCTAATTCTATATATCTTGCTATTTCTACCACATAGCGAGTGTGGAACCCAGGGTGAAGTCCCTCTCCAAGTAATGCCATCACATGGTCTCTGCAACTTTCTATTTTATTCTCAGGGTAGATGAGGGTCAAGAGACTCTTCCATGGCTAGGATTTCAGGGCTCTGTGGTGGAAATGTGCACCGCTGGGGATCTCCCACTTACTCTTTCCCCTGTTGGGAAGGCTCTCTGGACTCCCAACTGATCCTGGCTGAGCAGGCCGCCTCACTTTCCTCTCCCTCCTTGCTTTAGGTGTTCCCTGCCACTTCTCTGTTGAATTCCAGTGTTCTGTCTTAGAAGATCTATTACAAGTGTGATTGTCTACTTGCTATTTCAGTGCTGTTTTGTGGAGGAGGCAAGTACCAGATGCCTCTAGTCAGCCATTTTTAAGCCTCTCTGAAATTTCTTAAAATAAAGACAATGAGGTTTGCCTCATCAATTGACTGTTCTCTGTAGCATGTGATGCTATTTGATAGCATTTTAATCACAGTAGAACTTCTTTTGAAATTAGAGTCAATCTTCTCAAACCCTGCCACTGCTTTATCAACAAGTTTATGTAATATTCTAAATCCTTTATTGTCATTTCAACAACGTTTACAGCGTCTTCACCAGGAGTAGATTCCATATCAAGAAACCACTTTTTTTGCCCATCCATAAGAAGCAACTCCTCATCCATTCAAGTTTTTTGATGAGATTGCAACAATTCAGTCACATATTCAGGCTTCTAATTCTAGTTTTCTTGCTATTTCCACAACATTAGCAATTATTTCTTACACTGAAGTCTTTAACATCTCAAAATAATCCTTAAGGATTATTTCATCTTATAACATCTTATAACATCTCAAAATAATCCTACTGTTAAGGTTGCTATTTTGACCTCCTCCCATGAGTCATGAGCATCCTTAATGGCATTTAGAATGATGAATGCTTTCCAGAATGTTTTCAATGTATTTTGCCCAGCACTATCTATGGCAACTATAGTCTTACAAAATTTATTTCTCAAGTAATAAGACTAAAAAGTTGAAATTACTCCTCGGTCTATGGGTTGCAGAATGAATGCTGTGTTAGCAGGCATGAAAACAGCATTAACCTCCTTGTACATCCTTGCTCTAAATTAGGCTACAGCTTAGGGAAATGTTGCAGCTGGTTTGATTTTCTGTCTAGCCCACTAAAACTTTCTCCATATTAGCAATGAGGCTTTTTACACTTTCTTATTATTTGTGTGTTCACTGGCATGGAACTTTTAATTGCCTTCAAAAACTTTTCCTTTGCATTCTCAACTTGGCCAACTAATTGGTACAAGAGTCTAGCTTTTGGCCTATCTTGGCTTTCTACCTGCCTTCTTCTCTAAGCTTAATTTTTCCTAGCTTTTGATTTAATGTGAGAGACATGCAGCTCTTCCTGTCACTTGAACACTTAGAGGCCAATGTGGGGTTATTAGTTGACCTAATTTCAATATAATTGTGTCTCAAAAAATAAGGAGGCCTGAGGAGAGAGAGAGAGAGAGAGACAGCAAATAGCTGGTCAGTGGAGCTGTGAGGACACATGCAACATTTATCAATTAAGTTTGCTGTCTTATATGGGTGCTGTTTACAGTATCCCAAAAGCAATTACAATAGTAATATCAAAGATCGCTAATCATCATAACAGATATACAAATAATTTAAAAGTTTAAAATATTGTGAGAACTACTAAAATGTGACACATAGACATAATTTTTCCAACTGCTGTTGGAAAAATGGTACCAGTAGACTCGCTCGACTTAGAGCTGCTATCGACCTTCAATTTGTAAAGAGCACAGTGTCTGTGACTCAGAAGAAAGCAAAGCACAATAATATGAGGTATGCCTGATTTTTGCTGTTCTTTTTCTATTTTCTTGAAGTGAGAGCTTAGATTATTAATTCAAGACTTTCACCTCTGGGTCTTGAGCTGTAAGATTTTTCCTCAGCACTGCTTTAGCTGCATACCACAAATTTTAATATGTTGTATCTTCATTTTTGTTTAGTTTATTTTTGTTTAGTTCACTATATTTCTCAAATTTTCTTGAGACTAGCATGAGCTATTTATATTTGGTTTCCATGTGTTTGGAGATTTTCATGTTATCCTTTTGTTACTGATTTCTAGCTTGAAATCCATGTGGTCAAAAAAAATACTCTGTATCGTTTTAATTCTTTTAAAGTTGTTGAGGTTTATTTTATCATTCAGTATATGGCTTCCTTATATGAATGTGTATGCATGTATACATATAATATATATATACATATAATACATATAAATATGTATACATATTTATCTCTTCTGTGTATTCTTCTTCATCTTTTTCTTTTTCTTTTTTTTTTTTTTTTTGAGAGAATCTTACTCTGTCACCAAGGCTACAGTGCAGTGACACAATCTCGCCTCTCTACAACCTCTGCCTCTCAGGTCCAAGCAATTCTCCTGCCTTGACCTCCCAAGTAGCTGGGATTACAGGCATGCACCACCACACCTGGCTAATTTTTGTATTTTTAGAAAAGATAGGGTTTTGCCATGTTGACCAGGCTGGTCTTGAACTCATTATCTCAGGTGATCCACCTGCCTCGTCCTCCCAAAGAGCTGGGATTACAGGAGTGAGCCACTGCACCTGGCCTGTGTATTCTTCTGTTGTTGGTTGGAGTGTTCTATAAATGTCAATTCGTTCCTATTATTTGATGGTGTTGCTAGTTTCTTCTATATCCTTGCTGATTTTCTGGCTAGTTGTTCTATCAATTGTTTAAAGAGGTTATTGATGTCTCCAACTATAATTGCAGATATATCTATTTTTCCTTTCAGTTTTAACAGTTTTTGCTTTATGTATTTTGAAGCTCTGGTTTGCTGTGTGGAGAATGATTTAGAGCGGCAGGTGTGGACATAATAATAGCAGATAGAAAGTGACTGACAAGGTTGAAATGAAAATGCTGGTGGCCTGGATGATGGGAGTCAGCTGTCTCTCTACATTCCAGGTCCCCCAATTGAGATGTTGTGCCTCACTTTTGATATTCTCCCACTTTGTACCTTCTTCTTTGGTGTTTGTTCTCAAGAGTTTTTGTCACCCCCACCAACACACACACACACACACACACACACACACACACACACACACCCACACACACACACACCTGTCTTTTTTTCATTTTGAGGTGTGGACCATTATTAGCTATCTACAAATGTCCACAAAATGTCACAATATTAGCTTCTATGATTTACCTCTCCTAGGGGTATTTGCATTAAAATGCAAATAAATTAATATTATTTAATAATATTATAAAAGGACTTTTTTCAATAAGCAAAAAAAGTGTTTTTAGGCAATATGAAAGGCCAATGCAGAAGATTATTTTGATATAATATAGAGAACTAAATGTTCTACCATTTCTAAGGGAGTCCCAGTTGAGAGAAATGCCTGTGAGGTTACTTTTCGCAAGGCTGGTGGTGGTGGGGTGGGAAGACCTCTTCTATTCCCCGTTTCCTCTTTTTGTTCTCTTCTCTTCTACTTCTGATTCTTTTTACTTCTTCTTTGCACATCTCCATCCTTTCTGTTACTCTCTGCCCTGGGGGCAATGGAAAAATCGCCAAATGTCTGCCTTGAAGTTGTTTCATGAAGAAGGATCATGGTACTCCACAGAACACTATATAATGCCACACCCATTCTGTTATGAATTTCTATTTTTCTGCTTAACATGGTTTCATGCCTGTCAAGCTTCTCATCTCTGCATGGCTTCTCTGCTTGGTAGAGCCCAGACCGAATTCTCATTCACAGCCACTTTATAACTTCCATCCAAACTTTCTTAGTGTGAGCACCTGACTGGAGAAACTAAGCCGGCTTCTTCAGTTGACCACACTACCATAGACCAAGAAGTTCTTGCAGTAGTGCAGGCTAGACTTGTTGTCAGCTCTGATGAGGGTCTAGCAGCAGAGATGGAAAAAGGCAGAGAGATTAGAGATGGATTAAGGAGCTAAGATTATCAAGACTTGGTGATGTGCTTGTCATCTTTGAGGGTCCAGCTTAAATATCTCATATCCATGTAGTTTTTCCTCTATGCATTTCTTACAAAACATGTTTCTCATTTGTGCTCTCATAGTTCATAGTGCATACTCCAATGTGTCACTTTCTGTTTATATATCTAAATCTTCCACTGAGTCATGATCTGAAGGGAGAGATAATGTCTGATGTCTCTTAGTATTACTAACATCCAGCGCCCAACTTAGTGAAGGGAGAAAGGTGTGAAAAAAAGGAAGAAAAGTCTTCATTAAAATATACATATGAATCTTGAACTAGATGTTGACCTCAAAACAAACCTCACAAATGCCTGGCATTGTAGGCATACCAGAGACCCTTAGGTCCATCCTAGCTACTTGTTGTGTCCTTGACTGTGTGACATCACTGTAAGTCCGTATCTCAAATGACAGGGGACAGCTGCCTTATAATTGGGTAACTGTTTCCCAGTTGACCAGGGAAACATAAAAATGAACACCCCTACCGACTACCATTCCTCAGGCAGAAATTGAGGAGGACAAAGCGCCTTGGGTCCTTTTATGCCATAAACTTGAAACTTTGGCAAGATCTCTGTGTAAAGAGAGTTGCCTTTAAGAGTCGTGTGAGTTGGCACTGAGCCTGTTTTCCTTCTCTCAGGTCCCTAAAGAGCATAATTTGAAAACACAGAATGAAGGAAAGAAACCAATACAACCCCATGTAATCATGTGGCACACTCACTCCGTTGTAAGAGAGGTACTTTGCAAGTTGTGGGCATATTCTCTTTTTTTTTTTTTTTTTTTTTTTTTGAGACGGAGTCTTGCTCTGTGACCCAGGCTGGAGTGCAGTGGCGCAATCTCAGCTCACTGCAAGCTCCATCTCCCGGGTTTACGCCATTCTCCTGCCTCAGCCTCCCGAGTAGCTGGGACTACAGTCGCCCGCCACTATCCCCGGCTAATTTTTGTATTTTTAGTAGAGATGGGGTTTCACCGTGTTAGCCAGGATGGTCTCGATCTCCTGATCTCGTGATCCGCCCACCTCGGCCTCCCAAAGTGCTGGGATTACACGTGTGAGCCACCGCGCCCAGTGTTGTGGGCATGTTCTCTTTAGTGTCAGAAGGATGGTACATTCAGAGGAAAAGAAGCTTACTATGAACTGGGACAGTCAGAGAGGTCCTGATGGATAAGATGAGATTCAAGAGGTACATGGTTCCATGGATAATGTAAAGACTCCATGAAATTAAATAATGAGGAATCCATAAGATATTTTGGTAAATATAATCAATAGTAAATATAATGAGCACCTACTATATGCAGGACACTGAGACTGGCCTTACGGAGCGATAGGAAAAAATTTAAAACATGGAGGGAGGTGCTTACCCTCAGTGAGTTTTAGTCTTAGAGTATAACACCCTTGAGCCCTAAATATGGTGAGTCCAGCTCCAAAACCCACAGCTTCATGCCCTCTAATCCATCACTGGATAAAATACCCAAATCCTGGCAGATCACTGACACCGTCAGAACATGTCAACACTCCGGGATGTTTTGAGGAGTGGACTCTGCTCCTCAGTCTCATCAGGGCTGTGAGGAACACTTTGTGAATACCTGTCATCTACTCAGGAAACAGCTGGAGATGAAGCATGGCTGTCATTGCATTTCTCTTACTGTGATCGTTCAGAATGCTCTGACAGAGCTACCAAGGAGGAGGAATGGCACAACATTATGACAAGATTAATTAGCATCTGCAAGACTGGACATGGCTCCCCAAGGGATTCTTCCCATGCTCTGCCATGGCTGCCTCTGGTACCCTCCCCCTGCCTTGAGATGTCCCCTCTGGTGTGTCCGGGTCCCCAGCTGGCTTACAAGCTCTTGTGACATCAGGGGCACATTTCGTGGCATTGCATTTACAAAACTGTAAGCTAGAGATCTGTCCTTCATTTTCTTCATTTTGTATTTAATGCTGTCTTAACTCCACAAAATAGAGACCTGGAAATGTCAACAATTAAATATAGTATAAGAATTTTAAAAGTAGATTTTAAAATCACAAACGCAAATTTAAGTTCAATATTATGGGTAATGCAGTATTCTGTATTTAGTAGCAATGAGATCTTTCAGATCTTTCTTTATTTTGAAATACATTATCTTCTAAGGAGTGTAGGAAAGATAGCCTCTGTCTAAACCAGGGGCATGAAAATTACATCCTCTAGGAATTTGAAGAAACATTGCAGAGGGCATTTGACAGCCCGGAGTCTGTCAGAAAGATAAGGCTTTATATGCTTCAATAATATCCTAGAGCAAAATAACAGCTACTGTTGAGCACTGATTTATGTAACACCCCAGTGTACTGGGCACCGTTGTTTATGATACCCCAGTGAAATAAATATTATTACCATCTTCGTTCCCAAGATTATAAAGTTGAGAGCAAGAACAGTGGGGTAACTCATCCAGTGTCAATTATCTAGTGCATGTTTAAGCTTGCATAAAGCCCAGATATATTTAATACAGATATATTTAATACTACAGATATATCTGTAGTCATGGCCACTGTCCCTGTTGCTCTTGAATAAAAGATTGAAGGATCCGTCTTAACCTGTTCAGGCTGCATAACAAAATCTATAAACTGAGTGGGTGGCTTATGAACAACAGAGATTTCTTTCTCACATTTCTGAAGGCTGGCAAGTCTAAGATCAAGATAGATTTGCTGTCTAAAGAGAGCCCACTTTCCGGCGTATAAATGGCATCTTCTTGCTGTGTCCTCCCATGGTGGAGGGGGCGAGGGTCTTTCTGGGGTCTCTTTTTATTTTTTTATTTTTATTTATTAATTTTCTTTTTTGAGACGGAGTCTCGCACTGTCGCACTGGCGGGAGTGCAATGGCATGATCTTGGCTCACTGCAACCTCTGCCTCCCGGGTTCAAGCAATTCTCCTGCCTCAGCCTCCCAAGTAGCTGGGATTACAGGTGCACACCACCACATCCAGCTAATTTTTTGTACTTTTAGTAGAGACAGTGTTTCACTATTTTGGCCATGCTGGTCTCGAACTCCTGACCTCGTGATCTGCCTGCCTTGGACTTCCAAAGTGCTGGAATTACAGGCATGAGCCACCACGCCTGGCCTGGGGTCTCTTTTATAAGGACACTCATCCCATTAGTGCCATTAGCTCTGCCCTCATGATCTGGTTGCCTCTAAAAGGCCCCGCCTCCTAATACCATCATGTTGGTGGTTCGGTTTTCAACATATGAGTTTTGTGGAGCACAAATATTCAGAACATAGCAGGATCCAATGATTAATTCATTCCATGAATTGTTACTTGTCCTACAAATAAGACACAGTGTTACCTTAGAACATTAATTAAATGTGACCTGCTCTTCCAGGCCAACAATGGTACAAAGTCTACAACAATTTTTATTTCCAAATATTTCACCTAATACACTGAAACTTTTCCAAAGCATGAAAACATATTTTTTAATGTTCTTCAAATTAAGTTGATTTCATCTTTCTCCAGTCACCTACTCAGAAATGAAATACTCTTGCTTGTTGGGGAGTACAGCCTCAGCTTTCAACTCATGAGATCCAAAGAGACAGTGGAACCATGTTGCTCTCTTTTTCTTTTTTTGTAGTGAGTCAGACACCAGCCTGTGTGTTAGAGGAGGAAGTTCTCCCCACTGCCTATGAGCTCGTTTTACATCACCCAGGAGATTCTTTCAGACTCTAATCATATTGGCCAAGGTTCTTCCATCATTTGCATGACTATTGACAGGAGAAAGTATCAATAGACATGTTCAGATTTAGAAGGTAGAGCAGAGTGAAACAAAGTGAGTGTAATAATTTCTACAATAATCAGGATTGCAGGCTTTGAAATGGTTTGGGAATATCTCTGGAGACAGTGAATTAATAACTATGTCTTCATGGTAATACATATTGTGGAAATGAATATGCTGCATGAAGCTTTTTTTTTTTTTTTTTTCCTCCCAGTGGACACACAACGTTGAATGATTCATTCACTGCTGGAGCAGAATGTTTTACCCTGGATCAATTGTGTGCCTTCCTGATGATACTTTAATAGAACAAGTGGGCACAGTGACAGATGATGATGGGAGGCTCAGACACAAAGTAGAACTACTGTTGCCTGGAGCCAAACAAAAATTATACCATTTAAAAACTCAGAATCCAAGAACTAATATGTTTCCCACAAAAGAACAAAAGGCAGAAAGTTTATGCTAAAATGAAGTAGGTTATAAATGTCAGTAACTCATAAAATGGGTATGTCCCACTGGGGCCAAAAGAGTTAATATAAAAAGGAAACAGATTGAGGTCAGGTAGCCTCATGAAAATCTCAAATATTGTGCCGTAGAGACAAACGCGGTACTGAGGACTCATACCTGGACTTGGTCCAAGAGGCCTTTGAGAAAGTAGAGGCTTTGTCTCTCCAGACCTGAGCCTCCTTATTTTGAAAGGGACTCTCTCCGATGTCCATGGAATTGAAAGAGAAGCTCTTCTTTATTGGAGAAGCTCCTTTCTACAAAATCACCTGCATGAAGGTAGACATTTGCAGGGAGAGTGGGACTGGCTTATATGATTAATTCTATCAAATGGTTTTAAAATTAATCTACAGAAACATAGAAAGAGGAAATGACGCTGTGCCAATAGCAGGTCTTCATGATGTTCTTTCCCCCATAATTTACTCTTAAGTGAAGGTAGAAACCAGGACACAGAATTTTTTTCACAGATGGAAAAAGAAAAAGGGATGCCAGTCATTTTGTTCTAATTCATATGCATTTAAACAAAAAAAATCCTTCCCTCCTGGTTTCCATAGCTACTCCACCCCCTCAGTTTTCATTTGCAACTTGTCTGAGGGAGAGGTCAGGGACGAGTGGCACCGGTGCCTTCTCACCCCCACCACAGAAGAGGGGGTCAGAATCTCATGCCCTGCATGATGCTAATCACCCCAGCGCCCCCGACGGGAGCAAAACAAACCCAGGCAGAACTCTCTCAGCCTAAACAATCTTCTTTTCCCCTTTCAACTCTGAAGCTCTGATAAAAGACAGATATTTCAAGGATGTCCTTTAAGCTAAATACAAACTAGAACATTGAGGTAAAACACAATTCTCTTTCCTAAAGTAAAAATATAGATTTTTAATATTTCCAATAAACGTATTTCAAATCACCAGTTCGAGGCACGGAAATAAGTTCATATTTCTTTTAGTGTTGAAACCATAATAAATGGGGGAAAAAAAAACCCTCTAGATTGACAAGAAGACCAATCTTTCTCCTAGGATTTCCTTCCCCAGTTGATTTCTAGGAACCTCAAGTCCATCCTGGTGGTTTTTGGTTACCACAACCAGGAACACATTCTCTGGTCCTCTCTTCATCTTCTCACATCTTCCTGAAATTGTTCCTCAAGACTGTTTTCTTTCCTATAACTATTCATTCCAAGTGTCAGTAGCCTTCCCTATGTTCTCAAAATATAAAGAAAGGGATCCAGGCAGGGATATTAACAACTCTTTACTGAATGTCCAGAATGTTCATTCTTGGGAACCTGAGTAGAACCTCAGGGTCTATGCCAAGTTCCTGACAAGCTCACATGATATGGGCCGATCTCATCCCCTACTAGGGAGAAACCCCTGGAGCCAGGGTTCTAAACCCCTCTGCTCCCTGTAAACAGAAATGTAAAGGTGTAATGAGCGAACACATGCAAAGACCTTCACACACCTGGTACATAGTGCTTAAGATGAGATAGCTGTTAGAATAAAGATTAGGAGCTAGAAAAAGGCAAACTTTGCCTTTGATTGTCATTGCTTCTTCTTTCTTTGATTCTCTTCCTTCCTTCATCTCTCTGCACCACAATATATCTAATTTTTTAGCCACTCAGTGTCTAAAGTCCCCTAGGTACTGGCCCAGTAGCTTTCAACTTCTGCTCAGTTAAAAACATCAATCCCATGTCTCTTTTTTGTCAGGTCTTTAATATAATGTGACAGTAGTTGACACCAGTTCCCCAAAGGAATGGTTCAGAACCACATAAGAGCCTTGAAAATAGGGAATTTCTGTCTTTTTGCAAACAGAATGGTATCAATGTAAGTTTCAATTATTAAGGTGTTCAGGAAAGGTCGGAAGTCTCTCTTGGCCTTTCTGATTGTACCACTTAAGCAGGTGATTGCCTGTTTTGTTGTTTCCAAATAACTTGCCACAGGATATCCACTTAGCTGGCCCAAGGAAGAAGATTCATATTCCCCTGACTTGTAGAAATATGTGTTGAAGTTTGGAGGAAGAAAAGGGCTTGCCCTGGAGAGTTAACCACTGATCTGTGGAATAAACTTTAATTTTCTTCAAATAAAGGAAGCAGCTTTTATCTTCCACAGAAAACTCCATCTCTTAGCCTCTCACCACAGCAAATTTCCTAGGCTGAATAGAGCATTGCTAGAGTTCCATAGTAGATCCTTGGGTGAACATTTACATAGTGTAAACCTATTTCCCGTACAAGGACTGTGTGGTCTATAGTGTAGGGCAGCTGATGTGGCAGTGGGATGGTAATGGTGGTGGTGGTGGTAGTGGTGGTGGGGTGTGTGTGTGTGTGTGTGTGTGTGTGTGTATACACCTGTCAGAGATGGAAAGCAGAGTGGAATAAATGAGTTAGTTCATTACATCTTAACGTTTATGGAGTTCTCCAATTTAGCTCTAAAAAGAAACCCCAGAGGAAACAAAAGGCAACTCTATTTTGTTGGATCTTATTACACCATTTTCAGCCAAATAGCACTTGTTTCACTTTGATTTTACAGGAAATAAACTTAGCATCACATAGAGCTTAGTGATTGTGGAGTGCTACTGTCATAGAATTAACCATCTGCTGAATATCTAGGCAAGAGTTGTTACTGTCTAGATTTGAAGATAGATCTTCCCATGGATTCAGATGATTTCAGAAAAAAATTTATAATGAGAATTAACTCCAAATGAGCCATCTGCCAGTGGTCTGTGGTCCAAACTAGAGCTGCCTCAGCCACACTGATCGAATACCTCTGAGTAGAAAGGATCTTTGGTCAGTCACACCAACTGGATGTGTGCTCTGAGTGCTTGTTTGTGTGTCTAATCCTACATGAGTTGTGGTTTGTCAGCAGTTATATATTAATATTAATAAAAGGGAAAAGGCTAAATTATTGTTTACAGATTATCTTATTTTACAGTGAGAAAACCTACAAGATTAATTAAAAGGTTAGAACAAAGTGGCTAGATACATTAAAATCAGCATGTAAAACTGTGATGAGGAAAATGGTGCATCACAGTTGCACATTGGCCGTGATAAAGATCTTAATGACAGGACACTGTCAGCCAATGCTCAGAGACAGCCTGGCATGTAAGCCCCCTGAGAAGCTCTCAAGGTTTTGAGGAGAATCCATAAGCAGTTAGATTCTGTCCTTTGATAACCCCTCATTAGCATTCCTAGGAGCAGACTGTTTAGACTGACTTCTTTGCTGGACATGAACCAGTCAGTTTACCCAGAAAATGTGCAAACAAAATTCATTCTCCCTGACTGCTTTCAGTTTTTCTGTCCTCTTTCTCCTATAAATTCTGGGTTTTGCCTTCTTTTCTTGACCACAGTCTACTGATTTTTCTTCCTTGTATGAGTAAATATGCATGCATATGACAAACTAAAGATTATGCTATATCAGTAATCATTTGGAAAATAATTTTAAAAAGAGATCACATTGTAAAAATGAATCCATCAAAATGGAAAATCCCCACTTGGCATTAATTTCAATAAAAGTTCTTTTTTAGAAATATATATGGTTGTGTTTTTATTGCTATGTGACAACCCACCCCAAAACTTAGCAGCTTAAAGCAACCACTATTTTATTTGTTCCTGAGTCTTGGGTTGGTTGGGACTCAGCTGGGTGATTCTCCTGCTGGGGGTTGCTCTTGCTGTTGCACTCAGGTGGTAGATGGGGCCACAACATTCAAGATGGCTACATTCATGTGTCTGAAACCTTGGCGAGGACGGCTGGAAGGCTAGAACACCTCCCCCATCTTCCCCTGACAGCCTTGCTTTCTTTCTCTCCATGTCACTTTCTCAGTACAACTAACTTGGACTTTGCATGATGGGAAAGCCTTCATGTGTGAGCAATTTTCAATCCTCTGCATGCATCATGCTTGCTACTATCTCATTAGCCAATGTCAGTGTGGTCAGGGCCTATACAAGAATGTTAATATAGAAAAAAAGACGTTTTGAGGATCAACAAGGTAAAAGTCCACCACAAAGGCCCTCTCTGCTCATCCATCAGTGGCATCACTGTATTCTGTAATTGCTAGTTTATTATCAGACTGTAAGTGCTGTGAGTTACAATCTTATCTTAGTATCCTCAGATCTTAGCATGGTTCCTGGTCAGCATGGAAATATGCATTAGATGAATGAATGAAGGGATAAACATGTTGAGTAACCTACTTCAATAATTGCTGGGAGAGCTTGTGACATCAATTCTTACCTTGCTTTCCCTAATTCCTGCACTGCCTCCCTCCTGTGCCAGGTGTGAGGTGTCAAAACATACAGAAAGAAATGCATTCACTGAGCTCTGCCTGCTTTTGTCACAGCTTTGCAAGTCTCTGGGTCATGTCTCTCTTCACTGCTTTTAGGGAACATTTGAATCCTGCAAGATATTTGGCGTGGAGAGGTTTTGTATAGCAATTTTTTAAATAAGGCAGATTTAGAAAAGAAGCCTAACATTAACCCCAGACTTCATGGAAAAATGTGAGTAGTTAGAGAAGAAAAGCACAGAGAGGGTGTATGGTCCAGGATGAGTCTGACTGAGAGGACCAACCACGCTGGAAAGAATACAAAGAATACAATGCCATCACTAACAGAAGATAAAATGTTTCTTACAAGATGCAATTGTACTCAGAAGAAGCCTGGTGAGCCCAGACAAGCAAACTCTCTTTAAGTATATTTTTCTGTTCTTTTGAAAGGTTGCTATGATTTAGTTGAAAAGATGTGCAGGCTCAGCTTTGAGTGTTAGCTTTGAAATTTCATTATTTGCTCTTGTGATATGGGCTGGCATTTTCCTTCTCATGGGCTGTGAAATAACAGGGTTAGGCCACATCTGCAGGTCTCACTCTGTGCTCCTTGTGCCTGCAACCCAGAGAAATGTCCGGGTAGGGTGAGGGGGCTCCCTGACTTTAACCAGATCACCTCTGCTTGCATCTTTTTTACATATATTTTCTCTTATATTCTGCCTAAGACCTTGTTTGAACAAAGAGTTCTGGTCCTAAAACACACATTATTAAAAAAAGTCTTTCATCTCTAGAATTTGATGGCCTTTCTCAAATCCACAGACTCCCTTGAATGTTCAATTATATAGTTTCATTTTATCTTTCTTTCTGGGAAGAGAAAAAAGAGGTAAATAAACTGTGTTAGAAAAGCAATCCCTGGCTTTATATTTTGTTTTGTGTTTATTTTGACATCCATAACAATGGTTAGGTGGGTGTCCAGAATGCCACTTCCTTTGACGGTCTCAAGGATAGAAGAGAAGTTTATGAACATCCCTATCTAAGCCCTGTGATAGCTGCTTTCCAAATTATTACCGATTTTGGAACCCTTGGAGTGTGAAGACTAAATATGCTATTTTTGTTT
The DNA here is from genome assembly GCF_047675955.1 of Chlorocebus sabaeus. Lineage (NCBI taxonomy): Eukaryota > Metazoa > Chordata > Mammalia > Primates > Cercopithecidae > Chlorocebus > Chlorocebus sabaeus. Next base: position 45,028,824 of record NC_132914.1, on the reverse strand, counting down.
TGTATTCTTACACAGTCTTTGTTTCCTGGGCTTATTAAATAGAAGATTTTTGGTGTTAGCAGGGCAGTCTTTTAAAGCTCTGTCCCATTTGCTGATTGTCAGAATTGTCTCTTGGCTGTGGTGCATGAATATGCTTTCATTCAGTCATGAGCAAGCTCATGCTATGTGCCAGGCATTGTTCTAGGTACTGGGGAAACAGTTGTGAATGGAACAGACCTCCTGCGCTCGTGGATTTACAGTCTACAATCATGAGTAGGAGAGGCAGACAAAAAAAAAAAAAGGTAAATAAATCAGACACTTTCAGGTAATGGTAAGTGCTATAAAGAAGATGAGCAGCAAAGTAAAGGAAAGAGAATGAATGGTATGGTTGTAGACTCTCTGAAGAGGTGGTATTTTGGCAGAAAAAAAGTGAGAATGAAGCCATCATTCAAAAAGCTGGGGCATGGAAGAGTGTGGGGGTGGAGAACGTTCTAGAAAAGGAGAGCAACAGGCGCAAAGCCTGGAGATGAAACAGAACTTTATATTTTGAGGAACAAAAAGAAAGCTGGGATGACTGGGGATTACTGAAGGAGAAAAAAAAATGGCAGGACATGAAGTTGGAGGGAGGTCAGATCATGGAGGGCCTGGAAAGACACAGAAAGGAGTTGAATCTTATTGCAAGTACAGTGCTATTTAGAGGTCTGTTGGTTGCTGAATGAAGAATGACTCTATGCCATTGCCCCATTTTATCTTCTTAATAGCACCCATCGTAATCTGGAATTAACTTACCTGTTAATGTGTTTACCTGTTTATTGCCTTTTCCTTCCACCCCCACACCAACAGAATGTAAATTCCTAATGTGACAGTTTTGCCTATCTTATACACCAAAGTGTCTAAAACATTGTAGGGGTTAAAAATTCATTTAGAGAAGGAATGAATGAATGTACTTGTTCATTTAGACAGCTAAGCCTGAGAGAGGCAGGTGTGGTATATGAGAGGGTGACAAAGTAGAAACTAATAAAATACTTGCTAACCTTTTTCTCATCATACCTGGGGTCAAAGAGACTGTATGATTCTCTGCACACTCCTCACTCACCCCCATATTACATACAGGTGCAATGTGATTACAGTGAACCTGAAGTCCACCCTGGGGTGTGAGGATATATGTATATATCTGTATATCACCTCAAAGTGTGATGAAATGTGGGGAGGGAAGACATTTGAGGCTAGACAGATGTGGGTCCAAATTCCTCTTCTGGCTCTTGCCTGCCATATGATTTTGAGTAACTTATTTTAAAACCTCAACCCTGACAGCATGACTCTCTCGTGTGTGTTTTCTACAAGGCAGTTACTCTGCTCTGTGCTTCTCTTCCCAATGTGAGAAGACAATGGCCAGCCCTGGTGACTGGGAAGGGTTATATGCCAATTACAGGGATGGGGGCAGCTGTAAGATGATGCAGTTGTGTTTGGCATCAGCTAAATTGCCCAGCTCTGTCCTGCCTGCTGCACCTTGAGCCATGCACAAAAGCATCTTAGAGAGGGTGTTGCAGAGCCACAGAACCTGTGGTTTCACTTCCTGAAAAAACAAAACCAGGAATTATAACGATAGCAAATACCTTGAGAGCTCACTGTATGCCAGGGATTGTTCTAACCATTACTCATATTGATCAACTCAATTATTTAACTTAAGGACCTACTTTACAGGTGAGGAAACTAGTTACATACAAGGCACATAGGTAGTGAGTGGCAGTGCCAGGAGTCGAACCTAGATAGTTTGATTCTAGAGCCTGAGCTCTTAACACTCCCTGTGGCATGATAGGTGGTTCAAAATGCTGGTAAAATGAGGAGTCTGTATCCATGGCCATGGTCTCAGTGGTGTAGTAGTGTCCCTTGCACTCCCACAGGGCCCTTCCTTGGACCAGGCTTCTAGCTAAGCATACCTGTGTCCTATGACTTAAAGTCGCATGGCCTAGTGGCTGCAGAATGGCCTCAGTCTGTGACACATTGAGTTGATATACTTCTTCTAGGTAAGAGAAAAATCTCATGGCCTCTGGTGACTGGTATCTGTCCCAGTTCTTCTCCCGCCTCCTCTGCATGATGGCAGGGGCACTGTCTTTCTCAGAACACCTGTGCTGTCATCATACACCAGCATTTTTTCCGTTGCTGTCTTATTTTATCTCCTATGTATGCTGTATTCCCGCTGCACATACACAGTGTCTAGCATATAGTGGGTGTGCAATGCACACTAAATGAATAGGAAAAAAGGATAATTTCAGATAATGATGAAGAACCATTATAGAAATCGAACTCCTGCCTTCTGCAAGTCCAGGATCTGCGCCAAGTGAAAGAGCTGACTTACACCATTGGCACAAACAGAGAACCATTTTAAAGTGCAATGGCAAATTTAAACATTGAAGCATGAAGAGTATTTTTGTTACTGCACCTTGCCAAATGGAACTGAAGCAGATTTTGATATAAAAATTGACAGGAAGCAAAAGTGGAATGGATAAAAATAGAAAAGAAATTACCAAGCCTTGAAAGGAAGTATACAAGATGAAAATGGAATTAAATCTACCTTGACTGGTGGAGATTATATTTTTAAAAATGAATACATTGACAGTAAATTAACATGTAGTACATCTACAGTCTGCCTTTAAGGAATAACAAAAGATATTTTTATTATCTCAACGCAGAAATTTTGGTTGATTTTTTTTTCCATTAGTTCCTGAAATGAGAGGTTTAGTTTTACATAGAACTAAGTGTTATGCTTTGTCTGACTGCTTGGGTGCACCCAGAGGAGTCCATATTGTGTTTCTCTCTGGATGCAAGTATTTTCTTGGATGGAATTTTCAGTGAACTTGAGATTGTGTGATTGCCTAGAGATTGGGGCATGTCTCTCTGTGTGTGTGTGGTGGGGGGGGGGGGGGGCGGTGGTATTTGAGGGCATGCAAGATGAAACATTCCAGAGTCGAAATTCTTAGGAGAAGTCCAGTATGGCAAAAGCAGAGCCCAACTCGAAAACTGAAGCCCTGAAGTCTCTTCCCTGAAGCTTTGTGTCACAGTTACATGACCTTGGGTAAATCGCCTTTTCTCTGGGTCTCAGTTTTGCTATTTATAAAATAGAGATGATAATTTCTACTTTTCCTACTAATTAATGAGAATCCAATTCGATAATGGACTTGAAAGTACTTTGAAGACTTTTGCTATGACCCTAATGCAAGGAACTATTGTTATAATTTTTTTCTAAGCAATAAGGCTCTTGTTGTGTAACTCTAAGATTGCGAGGGGATTTCTTTGAAAAGCAGAAGAGAAGCAGTACATGATAATTCCTTAGGTTTATATAGCCGTTTGTCATTTTGAAGATCCACAATCTATATTCACTACCAGATTTGTCCAATTAATCCTGCAAGATAGGCAGCTCTTTGGGCAGATGGCGAAAGAATGAAGGAATTGTACAGGGTGTCCCAGCTCTTGCATGGAGGGGCCAGCACTAGAGCCCACACAATCCACATTGGCCCAAAAAGTCACCATGCTGGAGTTGCCTGCATTCTTCACAGGTGTGTGTGTGTAAATAACATCTTCTGATTAATAAGGACACACAAAAAATTGAAGTCTTTGTCTCAAACTTTCCTCCCCAAATCTTGCTCTTATGGACATAATATGCCTTTTGGTTGGAGCCTTAGAGGCAGTTATTAATAAATATGTGCTGTGCAGATCCCAGTGCTGGCTATTGCAGAGACACTGGTGAAGAGGGCATTGATTTGGTCTTTGGGAAACTTCTGGTCTAGCGGATAAGACAGACATGTAATCAGGGAAGGGCATCGTGTGATGAATATTATGCCTGAGGTGAGATGACTCTGTGAGGCATCCAAGAGAGACCCTGCTACTACTCTTTGTGGGCCAGAGGAGGACTCCAGGAAGAAGACGTGTCTATGGTGAGACCTGAGGATAAGCAGGAGTTAAGTGGGTCAAGGAGGAAAATGTATCAGGCAAAGGCAGTGGCAGTTTCAAAAGCCTGGAAGGGAAAAAAGCAGGATATTTGGGAGACACAGTATTTCCAAAAGGCTGAGGCACAGAGTGTCTACATACTGTGATGAAAATGTTGGAGTGATGAAAATGTTCTAACACTGGTGTGTGGTGATATGGGCACAACTCTACATTTACTTAAAAACAGCACAATTCTCCATTTGCCTAAAAAAACCATACAACGTGGCCAGGTATGGTGGCTCACGCCTGTAATTCCAGCACTTTGGGAGGCCGAGGTGGGTGAATCACGAGGTCAGGAGATCGAGACCATCCTGAGTAACATGCTGAAACCCCGTCTCCACTAAAAATACAAAAAAAAAAAAAAAAAATTAGCCGGGTGTGGTGGTGGGTGCCTGTAGTCCCAGCTACTCGGGAGGCTGAGGCAGGAGAATGGCATGAACCTGGGAGGCGGAGCTTGCAGTGAGCCGAGATTGTGCCACTGCACTCCAGCCTGGGCGACAGAGCGAGACTCCATCTCAAAAAAAAAAAAAAATCATAGAATGTGAATTAAGGAGTACTCTGGAGGTGCGTGGAGAATGAAGAGAAGAAATTAAGTGAGCAGACAAGGAGGCCACTGGTCCATGCAAAAAAGAATGATGGGTCTGGACTTGGGTGATGGCAGTGGAATGGGGAGGTGAAGGAGAGTGAGAAGTAAAGGATGGCACCAAGACCTTCCATCCATGCATATGGAACAGTCGCATATTTGAAAAACCTCAACAATTGATAGACTTTTTTCATGAAACATGATAATTGCATGAAGCTACATTTCCCTGGAGGCCGCTTTTATTTTTCTCCTATCTAAACCAGGGAGCCGAGACACATGGATGGGGCTGTGACTGCCTCTGTTTCCTCTCTTTGCCCCTTGAGGAGATTAATTTACCCCTATGTTCCTTTTTCCACCTTTCAGTTACTGTATTTCTCCTCTCCTACAGCCCCACAGTTCTTAAGCTGTAGTAACTTAAGTCAAAGCATTATTGATTATGTTCCCACTTTAAATACAATTTGTGCTAAAAAAGCAAAACAAAACTGAAAAGGAATGAAAACACATGTCCATGCAAAGACTCCGTGAATGTTCATGGAGCAGTATTACTCAGAACTAGAAACTATCCAAATGTCCATCATCAGGTGAATGGATAAATAAAATATGGTATGTTCATTCAATAAAAAGGAAAATCTCCCAACACAAATCTTCAAAACAGTATGCTAAGTGAAAGACGCCAGATGCAAAAGACCACACATTGCATGATTCTATGTACATGAAATGTCCAGAAAAGGGAAGTCTATCAAGACAGAAAGTAAGTCAGTGTTGTCTGGGGTTGGATGTGAGAATGGGACTAGACGACAAGTGGACATGAGGGGTGTACTGGGGTGATGAAATTGTTCTAACACTGGCATGTGGTGATATATGCACAGCTCTAAATTTACTAAAAATAAAGTCATGGAATGTAAATTACTTTAAGAAAGCTGTGAAAGAAGGAAAGAAAGAAAAGAGAGAAAGAGAGCAGAAACAAAGGAGAAAGAAAGAAAGAAGAAAGAAAGAAAGAAAGAAAGAAAGAAAGAAAGAAAGAAAGAAAGAAAGAAAGAAAGAAGAAAGAAAGAAAGAGATAAAGAAAGAAAGGAAGGAGAAGTAAGAGGGAGAAAGGAAGGAAGGGAGGGAGGGAGGAAGGAAGGAAGGAAGGAAGGAAAAGGAGAGAAAAGAAAAGAGAGAGAGAGAGAGAAAAGAATTCTGAAGGAAAGGATGATAGTATAGACATGCATTTCAAAGGGCCAGTTATTGCCGGGCAGTGTCAGGGAGGAGGGACTGGAGTCTACAATATGACTTTCTCACAGACTTTAAGAAGCCAGGGATCTAGGCTAGCTTCAAAGCACTTTGAGGAACTAGGTCAGTTTCTCAGGGTATGTCAAATTCTGAGCCTGAAGCTGGAGGGCAATGGGGACAGATGGCTTGTTCTATCATCAACAGTGGTCCGTGGATGTCCCTGAAATGGTAGGCAGTCAGGCTGGGGGTCCAACTGCCTATCACAAGGTGCCCCACTCTGGACTGGACTCAGGAGGATTGTCTAGGCCTCAGGGATGGATACTGTCAAAAACAAGGCACAGCTCTATCCTCAGGCTTCCTTTAAAGAGAAGACCAGACTCTGAGCTGAAGAAGAATTACCAAGACAGAAACCCAGCTGTTAAGAATTGGAACCTCAGGGAGCATTGAACTCAGAGAGGTCATCAGAACAGGCTTCTAGAATCAGGGTGCCCATGAATCCTCATCAGCTCTGGGCCTAGGAGGAGGGGTGTGGCTGGGCATGGAGATGGCAGGTGGCAATGATTAGAACCAGGATGCAAAGGTTGAGTCTTATATTAGTAACCACACTGGGCCCAGACTGAGGCTGGTGCACTTTGTCCTCTGCCTGGGTTCTGGACCAGATTAGGAGTTCTAAATGCCCACATTTCCCCCACACCCACCACGTATAATTCAAAATATAAACAACACGAAGCTCTATAATAATTGTATGAAAGACTGACAAAATTCTTATTTTTTCTCATTATGACCTCATCAGAGCATTAAAAAATATATATCAGGAAAGTTTTAACATCCCCTTAACCTACGTTCTTTATCTCCTTCCCTATTATGCGTCATCACCTTCTTGCATACCATATAAGGTGTTTTAAATTTTGTTTATTGTCTGTTTCCCGTTATTAAAATCTAAGGGTATAAATTCACTGCTGTGTCTCTAGCAACTAGAACCATGCCTGACAAAGTAGTTCTCCAGATTAATCAAGCATAAATTCTTTCCCTCCTTTATTTCTTTGCTCTGTAGATACTTGAAGTGTCACTAGGCTGCTGGTTGGGTGATCTAGCACAGCCTCAGCCTCAGGTCTCAGTGGGTTCCAGGGACAGGTGGTACCTTTCCATTCCAGGGATCTCCATTCCCACCTTTCCCAGGAATGGAGATCCGATGGGTACTGATTGGGGATTTGAGGGATGCTGTGTGGGCAAGGAACAAGGCTGGGTCTGACAAAACTCATGGTGGGATTTCCATGTCTGAGACAGGATGGTAGCGGACACTTTAAATTGGGCCTTTTCTAGGTGTACCCTGAAGTCAACTGCTTAGTGTGCCTGCTGGCATCAGGGCCAGAAAATCTGGTTTCATTTTTTTTTTTTTAATTAATTTCAACTTTTATTTTAGATTCAAGGGGGACATGTGCAGATTTGTTACATGGGTATACTGCACGATGCTAAGGTTTGGGGTATGATTGATCCTGTCACACAGGTACTGAGCATAGTACCAATAGTTATTCAATCCTTGCCCCACCCCCTTCCTCCTCACTCTAGTAGTCCCCAGTGTCTATTGTCATCTTTACGTCCCTGAGTACCCAATGCTTATTTAGCTCACACTTGTGAGAATTTGTGATATTTGGTGTTTTTATTCCTGTGTTAATTTCCTTAGGATAATGGCCTCCAGCTGTGTCTATGTTGCTGCAAAGGACATGAATTCAGTCTTTTTATGGCTGTATAGTATGTCATGGTGTATGTGTACCACATTTTTATTATCCAATACACCATTGCTGGGCACCTAGGTTGATTCCATGTCTTTGCTATTGTGAATAATGCTGTGATGAACATATGAGTGTATGTGTCTTTTTGGTAGAATGATTTATTTTTCTTTGGGGATATACCCAATAATGGGATTGCTAGGTCAAATGGTAATTCTGTTTTAATTTCTTTGAGAGACCTCCAAACTGCTTTCCACAGTGGCTGAACTAATTTACATTCCTACCAACAGAGTATAAGCATTCCCTTATTTTCTCAGCCTCGCTGACATCTGTTGTTTTTGACTTTTTACTAACAGACACTCTGACTGGGGTGAGATGGTATCGTATTATGGTTTTAATTTGCATTTCTCTAATGATTAGTTATGTTGTATTAGTCCATTTTCATACTGCTGTAAACAACTGCCTGAGACTGGGTAATTTATAAAGGAAAGAGGTTTAATTGACTCAGTTCAGCAAGGCTGGGGAGGCCTCAGGAAACTTACAATCATGTTGGAAGGCAAAGGGGAAGCAAGGCATCTTCTTCACAAGGCGGCAGAAAGGAGAAGTGCCGAGTGAAGGGGTAAGAGCCCTTTATAAAGCCATCAGATTTCATGAGAACTCACTATCATGAGAACAGCATGGGGAAGTCACCCCCAAGATTCAATTATCTCCACATGGTCTCTCCCTTGATGTGTGGGGATTATAGGGATTACAGTTAAAGATGAGATTTGGGTGGGGACACAAAGCCTAACCATATCAGATATGGACAATTTTTTCATGTTTGTTGGCCACTTGTATGTCTTCCTTTGAGAAGTGTCTGTTCATGTCTTTTTGAATGGGGTTATTTGGTTTTTGTTTGTTCAATTGTTTAAGTTCCTCATTGTTCTGGATATTAGACCTTTGTCAAATGCATAGTTTGCAAATATTTTCTCCCATCCTGTAGGTTGTCTGTTTACTCTGTTGATAGTTTCTTTGCTCTGCAGAAGGTCTTTAGTTTAATTGGGTTCCACCAGTCAATTTTGGTTTTTGTTGCAATTGCTTTTGAGGACATAGTCATAAATTCTTTCCCAAGGCCAATGTTCAGAATTATATTTCCTAGATTTTTTTCTAGAATCCTTATAGTTTGAAGTCTTGTATTTAAATCTTTAATCAATCTTGAGTTAATTTTTGTATATGGAGAGAGGTAGGAGTCCAGTTTCATTCTTCTGCATATGGCTAGCCAGTTATCCAAGCACCATTTACTGAACAGGAAGTCTTTTACCCATTGCTTATTTTTGTCAGCTTTGTCAAAGAACAGATGGCTGTGGATGGTGGCTTTATTTCTGAGTTCCCTATTCCTTTTCATTGGTTTATGTGTCTGTTTTTGTACCAATACAATGCTGTTTAGTTACTGTAGCCTAGCCTTGTAGTATAGTTTGAAATCAGGTAATAACGATATCTCTGGCTTTATTATTTTTGCTTTGCTTTGGCCAGTCAGGCTTTTTGGGGGTTCCATATCAATTTTAGAATAGCTTTTTCCTATTTCTGTGAATAATGGCCTTGGTAGTTTGATAGAAATAGCATTGAATCTGAAGATTGCTTTGGGCAGTGTGGCTACTGTAATGGCCATGAGCAAGGAATGAGTAAGAAATGTTTCTAACTTGTTTGTGTCATCTATGATTTCTTTTAGCAGCATTTTGTACTTCTCCTTGTAGAACTCTTTCACTTCTTTGGTTAGAGGTATTCCTAGGTGTTTTAGGCTTTTTGTGGCTATTGTAAATGAAATCACATTCTTGATTTTTCTCTCAGCTTGAATGTTATTGTGTATAGAAATGCTACTGATTTTGTACATTGATTTTGTATCCTGAAACTTTACTGAAATTGTTTATAAGTTCCAGAGCCCTTTTGGCAGAATCTTTAGAGATTTCTAGGTGTAGAATCATATCATCAGCAAAGAGAGATAGCTTGACTTCTTCTTTTTCTATTTGGATGTCTTTTATTTCTTTCTCTTACCTGATTGTTCTGGCTAGCACTTCAGTGCTATTTTGAATAACAGTGAGGAGAGTGGGCATCTTTGTCGTGTTCTTCTTCTCAAGGAAAATGCTTCCAGTTTTTTTCCATTCAGTATGATATTGACTGTTGGTTTGTGATAGATGGCTCTTATTATTTTGAACCATGTTCCTTCAATGCCTAGTTTGTGAAGGACTTTTATGATGAAAGGATGTTATCTTTTATCAAAAGTTTTCTACATGCCTATTGAAATGATCATACAGCTTTGTTTTTAATTCTGTTTATGTGGTGAATCATATTTATTGATTTGCATATGTTGAACCAACCTTGCATCCCATGAATGAAGCCTACTTGATCACTGTGAATTAGTTTTTGATGTGCTGTTAGATTTGGTTTGGTAGGATTTGGTTAAAGTTATTTTTGTCTATGTTCATCAGGGACACTGGCCTGTAGTTTTCTTTTTTTCATTGTGTCTTTGCCAGGTTTTGGTATCAGGGTGATGATGGCTCATAGAATGAGTTAGGAAGGCATTCCTCCTCCTTGTTTTCTTGGAATAGTTTCAGTAGAATTGGTATTACCTCTTCTTTGTACATCTGGCAGAATTCAACTGTGAATCCATCTGGTCTGGAACTTTTTTGTTGATAAGCTTTTCACGATTGATTCAATTTTGGAACTCGACATTGATCTGTCCAGCGTTTCAATTTCTTCCTGATTCAATCTTGGGGCATTATGTGTTTCCAGAAATTAATCCATTTCCTCTAAATTTTCTAGTTTGTGTGCATAGAGGTGTTCATAATAGTCTCTGAGAGTCTTTTGTATTTCTGTGCGATCAGTTGTATTGTCATCTTTGCCATTTCTCACTGTGCTTACTTGGATCTTCTGTCTTTTTTCTTTGTTAATCTAGTTAGTGGCCATCAATCTTGTTTATCCTTTCAAGAAATTAACTTTTGGTTTCATTGATTCTTTGTATGGATTTTTGGGTGTCAATGTTTTTCAGTTGTACTTTGATTTTAGTGATTTATTTTCTTCTGTTAGCTTTGGGGTTAGTTTGTTCTTGTTTATCGAGTTCCTCTCTGTGTGATGTTAGATCATTAAGTTGAGATCTTTCAAGCTTCTTGATGAAGGTGTTTAGTGCTATTAACTCACCTCTTAACACTGCTTTTGCTGCATCCCAGACCTGTTGGTATGTTGTGTCTGTTTTCATTTATTTTATTTCCAAGAATTTTTAAATTTCTACATTAATTTCATTGTTTACCCCAAAGTCATCTAGGAGGAAGTTGTTTAATTTCCATGTAATTGGGTAGTTTTGAGAGATCCTTTTGATATTGATTTCTTTTTGTTTCTTCCACTGTGGTTTGAGAGTATGGTTGGTATTATTTTGATTTTTTGAATTTATGGAGACTTGCTTTATGGCCAAGCATGTGGTCAATCTTGGAGTATGCTCTGTGTGCAGATGAAAAATATATGTATTCTCCATGTGATGTGTAGAGTACTCTGTACATATCTATTAGGTTGAATTGGTCAAGTGTCAAATTTAAGTGCAGAATTTCTTTGTTAATTTTCTGCCTTGATTATCTATCTAATGCTGCCAGTGGGGTATTGAAGCTTCCCACCAGTATTGTGTGGCTGTTTAAGTATTTTTGTAGGTCTAGAAATATTTGTTTTATGTATCTTGTGCTCCAATGTTGAAACCATATATATTTAGGACAGTTAAGTCTTCTTATTGAACCCTCATCATTGTGTAATGCCCTTCTTTGTCCTTTTTTTACTGTTGTTAGTTTAAAATGTTTTTTTCTAAGAATAACGACCCCTGCTCTTTTTTGTCCTTCATTTGCATGGCAGATATTTCTCCAGCCTTTTACTTTGAGCCTAGGGATGTCATTACATGTGAGATGGGTCTCTTGAAGACAGCAGATAGGTCCTGTTTTCTCATCCAAGTTGCCACACTGTGCCTTTTAAGTGGAACATTTAGACCATTTACATTCAAGGTTAATATTGATATGTGAGGTTTTGATCCTATCATGGAGTTGTTATCTGGATGTTTTGTAGTTATATTGTCTAGTTGCTTTATAGAGTCTGTGGACTATGTTCTCAAGAGTGCTTTTTTGTTAAGAGGTATCTTTCTTTAGTTTCCATCTTTAGTTTATTTGGTTTCCAGTTTCCATGTTGAGAATTTTTGTAAAGAATGATTAGTAGTAATGAATTCCCTTGCAACTTGCTTTTCTGGAAAAGATTTTATTTCTCTCTGGCTTATAAAACTCTCTGGTGGAATATGAAATTTTTGTTTGAAATTTCTTGTCTTTTAGAATGCTCAAAATAGGCCCCCAACCTATCTTGGTTTGTAAGGTTTATACTGAGAAGTTTGCTGTTAGCATGATAGGGTTCCCTTTGTATGCGATCTGATCTCTGTCTTTAGCTGCCTTTAAGATTTTTTTTCTTTAATGTTGACCTTGGACAGTCTAGTGACTTCATTTCTTTGTTATGTTCATTTTGAATGGTTTGTCACAGATGTCCTCTGGATTTCTTGTATCCAGACATCTACCTCTCTAGCAAGATTAGGAAAATTTTCTTGAATTATTTCCTCAAATATGTTTTCCAGGTTGTTCACTTTTTCTCTTCTTTCTCAGGAATGCCAATAATTCACAGGTTTGGTCACTTGACATAATTCTATATTTCTCAAAGACTGTCTATCTTTAAACATTTTTTATGTAAGTGGGTTAGTTCAAAAGATCAATCTTCAAACTCTGAAATTCTTTCTTCTGCTTGGTTCAGCCTACTGATAAAACTTTCAGTTGTATTTTGAAATTCCCTAAGTGAGTTTTTCAATTCCAGAAGTTCTGACTAATTTATTTTTAGGATGTTTTATCTCTTCTTTCATTTTCCAGATTGCTTTAGGAGTTTCTTTGTGTTGATTGTTTTTTTTTTTTTGTTTTTTGTTTGTTTTTTTTTTTTTAGATGGAGTCTTGCTCTGTCACCTAGGCTGGAGTGCAGTGGTATGATCTTGGCTCACTGCTACCTCTGCTTCCCAGGTCAAGTGATTCTCCCGCCTCAGCCTCCCAAGTAGCTGGGACTACATGCGTGCGCCACCGCACCTGGCTAATTTTTTGTATTTTTAGTAGAAACAAGGTTTCACCATGTTGGCCAGACTGGTCTTGAACTCCTGACCTCAAGTGATCCCCCCAGCTTGGCCTCCCAAAGTCTTGGGATTATAGGCATGAGCCACTGCACCTGGTCTGTGTTGATTTTCAACCTTGTCTTGGATCTCATTAACTTCCTTGCAATTCATGCTTTGAATTCTTCATCTGTCATTTCTGAGTTTCCATCTGGGTTAGGGACCATTGCTGGAGAGCTAGTGTGTTCTTTTGGTGTTGTCACATTCAGATTTTTCATGGTTCCAGAATTCTTGCTCTGATTCCTTCTCATCTGGAAATGCTGGCACTTCTAATTTTTGTAATTATTTTTTTGTGGGTAGGTTTTTTGTTTTTCTTTCTTTCCCAATAATATTATTGCCTTTTCTTCTTTTTCTTTCCCTTCCCCTCTTCCCACACTCTCTAGATATTATACTGGGCTGTGCAGTTAAACAGACAAGCCAGTAGATGTCACTTATGTGTGAGAGCTGGTTGTGGCCAGTGTGGCTGGGTATATACCCGATCCTTGTTTACTGAGAGGAGCTCTCTGTTGCCTCAGGCAATGGGCTTATTTATGGAATGCACAGTGGTCTGAGCTCTCTTCTCAGCTCCAGGGAATAGAGGGGTGGGGCAAGATGGGTGGTGCTGGACTTGGAAGGCCCACTTACATGTCCCCTGATGGCAAGCATAAGCACCAGTGCCAAAGGAGAATCCAGTGGGCTGCCACCAAGTATCTAGAGGTGTGCCTAGGCATGGAGCTAGGAAACCTCCTCAGTCCCAAGTTCTCTGGATGGGGATGGATGTCAGCCTAAACTCCTAATCCAGGAAAGTGGTGCTCCAGGGTCCTGAAGATCTGCCTGGCCATGAAGCAGAGAAAGTCCCCCACACCAAGATCTCTGTACGGGAGGGGTAGGGAGGCTTTGGCTGCTGAAACAAGCAAGAAGGTGCTTTGAATGTCTGGAGATCTGCTTGCAGTGGAGAGGGCCCTACTGTACAACAATCTATGCACAGGAAGGGTGGGGGTGGCTCAGGCTGCTGAACCAAGTGAGCAGGTGCTCCAAATGCCTGAAGATATGCCTGGGGTGCAGCAGGGAGAGCCACCTGCACAAGGATCTCTGCACAGGAAGGAGGGGCCACTCAGACTCTTAGTCCATGCTAGCAGGTGCTCCAAATGCCTGCAGAGTTGTCTACATGTGGAGCAGAGAGGCCCCTATGAAACTTGGTTTCATTTTGTCATTGGCAGCTGCTATGGTTTGGGTAGGATTTGTTTGTCCCCAGCAAAACTCATGTTGAAATTTGGTCCTTGTGTTGTGGGGTTGGGAGGTAGACTTGTGGGAAGTATTTGGTCATGGAGACTGAGCCCCCATGCATGGCTTGGTATCCTTTTGATAGTAAATTCTTTGTCTGGCTAGTCTAGGTTCATTCCTGAGAATGGATTTCTTCTCATGAGAATAAGTTGTGGTAAAGCCAGGATGCCACTGGGTTTTGACTTTTCACAATTCCCCTTTGACCTTCTCTACCATGTTTGGAGCCACACAGCAGATGCTAATGGTATGTTTCTTGTACTTCCCAGCCTGCAGAACCATGAGTTAAATGGACCCCTTTTCTTTATAAATTACTGAATCTCAGATATTCTGTTATAGCAACACAAAACGGACTAAGTGAGCAGCCCAGCCACCCTTTGTGACTCAGAAGGCAGATTCTCACCTTCAGCAAATCAGTTTGGGGATATCTGCAGGAGCTGTCAACAAGGAGGACAAAGAATGTCTGGTTTGGATATCTCTGGGTTCCATCCTTTCCATTTTAGATAGAAAAAGAAGAAGAAGAGGAAGAAGAAGAAGAAGAGGAAGAAAAGAAGAAGAAGAAGAGGAAGAAGAAGAAGAAGAATGAGGGGGGGGGGGAAGAGGAGGAGATATGGTGAGACACAGTTGCCCTATACGGGTCTTTTAAGAAAGAAGGGAAGTCCGATTCAGTGAAAGTCCCACAATAATTCTGAAAGGCTAGGCCAAGTGATGGCTTCCATCACAAGTGTCCTGATAGCTACCCCAGTCTCTACCCAAGTTTTGATAACATTTTTCATATTTCAGATGTTTTTACAAATCCCCATTACTCAACAGTGATTGATTCCTGGTTTTATTTTGGTTGAATTAAAAACAAGTGATTGGGCTGGGAGCAGTGGCTCCTGTCTGTAATCCCAGCACTTTGGGTGCCTGAGGCAGGTGGATCATCTGAGGTGAGGAGTTTGAGACCAGCCTGGCCAACATGGTGAAACCCCACCTCTACTAAAAGAGCAATTAACCAGGCGTGGTGGCAGGCCCCTGTAATCCCAGCTACTCACGAGGCTGAGGCAGGAGAATCGCTTGAACCGGGGAGGTGGAGGTTGCAGTGAGCCCAGATTGCGCCATTGCATTCTAGCCTGGGAGACAAGAGTGAGACTTCGTTTCAAAAAAAAAAAAAAAAAAAGAGTGATTTTGTACTATAGGAGAAAAATTCATTTGTTGTTAAAAGAGATACATTTTGAATCTCCATGGGCACCAAGAATAAAATCACGTATTTTCAAAATGCAGACACTTTGATGTTCTTAATGGTTTTCAAACATTTTCAGCCTAAAATAATTGCTTAATTTTTTTCAAAATTTTATTTAAGTAAATTTTTTATTGAAGTATGACATGCATTCAGAAATGAGCACAACTCATAAATTTAAAACTTGTTGATTTTCATGAAGTGAACACATTTGTGTTCTAATCAAGAAACAGAACATAACCAGCCACTGAAACTCCTTGAAACTCCTTTCAATTGCTCCCCACCCCCCATTATCACCATCACCACCCGACAGTGGTAGTAGCTTTGCCTGTTTTTGAAATTTACGTGAATAGAGTCATATCATATGTACTCTTTTGTGTCTGGAATCTTTTGCTCAATAGTATATTTGGGAAGATAAAGTTGTGGACCAAGGGCAAGTGGGGGTAGGCATTTAATTCAGAAGACAGCTAGACATGGGGTCCAGACAGGCAATGACCTTGGCCCTCCATCAGAGCCACCAGGGTGGTGGGAAAGACTGGAGCAGGGAGGATGGGAAGAGGCTGGTTCACTGTACAAAGTTACAATTAGAGAGGGGGAATAAGTTCTGGTGCACATTCCGGTGACTATGGTTAAGAGTAAACTAGTGTATATTACAAAATATCTAGAAGAGACACTTTTGGATGTCCTTACCACTAAGAAAGGATAAATTCACAGGGTGATGGATATACTAAATACCAATTTGATCATTATACAACATGCATGTATGGAAATACCAAATTGTATCCCATAACTATGTACAATTACAACGTATTGATTTAAAAAAATTAAGAAGAAAGACTAGAGTGAGGCCTCCCAGATCTGGACTTCACTAAATTCCACACTCTGATACTCCTGAAGCAGAATTCCACCCCCATTCCCCGGGGTTATTTCAACTGTGTTTGGAGGTACACCTGACAGCACTCACTGAAGAGTTATTACAAGTGTAGAGAGAAAAATCAAGGATGACTCTTCAGGTCTTTGTGTGAAAACTGGGTTGCTGCTATTTACTGAGTTGGGGGAAGACTGAGGGAGAAACACGTTTTTAGGGAGTGTTAATCAAATGCTTTGTTTTTCACAAAGTACATTTGAGATGTTTCTTAAACAAAGTCCAAGTGGGTCTGGAGCTCTGGAGTACAATCAAAGCCTGAGTTAAAAATGCTAGGAACTCCTGGCATGAGGATGGCTTTTAACTCTATGGAGGGGCACGGTGAGACTACAGAGTGAAGTGAACATCATGTGGCATCTCAGAGGAAAACCCCCTCTTTTTTCTCATTACTTCCTCTACAACCTACACTCACCTCGGGATGTGATCCACTCAGACTCTAGGCCCGCATCCTCCCCTTGGTCTCCTGCCTCTTCAGTCTCTCTCCTCCCCTCACCCTTTCCCTCCGTTGGTGTTACAAAAGTTCAAGTAACTGGGGAAGAGGGAATTTTCCTGAGAAAGGAAAAAGTTGGAAAAGGTGGGTAGGGAGGTGGTGGGGCTGGCTCTTGGAAAATTATCTTTGACTGTAAAAGGGGAAACAAAGACAGTACGAAACCCAGTTAGTAGCAGTGCACACACTAATACTTTTAAAAAATATATATTTGTTGGATAAATTGCCTTTTCATCAAAAGTGCTAAATTACCTGTGTATTTATTCAATATTTAACAATTCAACAGCAGTGGAGTAAATGTTTACTGAGCCAGTACAGTGTATTTGTGGGTGTGTGCACATGCGTGTGTGTGTGTGTGTGTGTGTAACTTAAGCAGTCGTAAGTGGACTCCTACATTGAGGAAGCAATGATATTTGGGAGCAGAAGAAGAATCCTTTCTGATTAAACCATATCTTCATTGTTTAAGTGTTCGCACCCATTACTGGTAAGTACTTGTTCTTCAATAACAAGGATAGGATGTTGGAATGAAGCCCTGGCAATCCCTGGTAACTAAACTGAAGAGCAAACATGTGCCTTCCCCCTCAGATATTTTTGGCAATTAATTCACTTATATCCAACCTCTAACAGATGTAGCACTTGGGGGGAAAGAATAACTTCCTTCGTGCCTAGATTCCTCATCTTCTCATAATTAAATCATAAGCAAAATAAAAGGTGAAATGAAATATACATCATTGCCTTAAGAAGAAATAGAAATGCAAATGAAACGGCGCAATCTGTGGATTGACAGACTCACCAGGAGCTCACATCTGGGACTTGGCTGGCTTCCAGAGTATTTGCTTTTTCATTTCCTTACCCTTTCCTCCCTCCTCTTTCAATCTCGTTGCTTCGCCCTGACTTGAGTCCCTCCGCTCTTTCTTACCTTGCCCTGAATGGCTATTTCTCTTTCTTTTGTACGATGAGTATTTTCACATTTCCTTAGGACAGTACTGCAAAATAAGATCAAGTTATAAAAAGAAATTATATATTCTACTGGCAAAATAACAAATTGACAAGTCAATGAGGATCTAGGCAAATTGATTTTTGAAAAAATTGATATGGACAATGTAGTACCACTGTTTTAGGAAACATGCACTGCATTTTCGTCACTTTTGGGACTATTTAGAGACCCAAAGACATACGATAGTGTGAAATAAGATAGGTTTTACTCACAGCTGGGGACCAAGTGCTACAGGCTCTAAAATAAGTTTTCTACTTCCTCTACCTCAGTAACTAAAATTTCCACTTAAGGACAATATTACTAATGCTGTGTACTTTATTGGTGCTGCTGATTCTATTATTATAAATATAGTTCGAAACTACACATTTGTATATCTTTGTTCGGCTCACTACTGCTCTTTTTTTTGAAATGGAGTCTTGCTCTGTCTCCCAGGCTGGAATGCAATGGTGCAATCTTGGCTCACTGCAACATCCGCCTCCTGGTTCAAACAATTCTCCTGTCTCAGCCTCCTGAGTAACTGGGACTACAGGCGCGTGCCACCACACTTGATAAATTTTTGTATTTTTAGTAGAGATGGGGTTTCGCCACATTGGCCAGGCTGGTCTTGAACGCCTGACCTCAGGTGATCTGACCACCTCTTCCTCCCAAAGTGCTGGGATTAGAGGCTTGAGCCACTGCACCCAGTCCCTACTACTGCTTTGAAGTGCCCTTCTTTTTTGCCGCACACTGAACTAAAGCATGATGACACTATCTTGCCTGGTTCTCATAAAACCCTGGGAGGGAGGCATTGTTATGCCCATTTAACAGATGAGGCATCTGAGTCTTGGAGAAAATTGTCTAACTCTTCTCACATGTAGCAAAGCTAGGAGTTCTGATTGGACCTTCCTGGCATTCTAGCCCAGTTGAGGTCTGACTGTTTTAGTGATTTGTTGGGGGATCCTGCTAAGCATAGGCGTATGCTTGCCAAAATAGCCCTCCATGAGGTGTGGCTTATTCATCCGACTAGCTTTATTAGAGAACCGGATCCCAAGGAGGTGGGTGGGAGGTAGGTGAGAACTCTGGGAGTGGAGAGGGAGGAGGAACAGAAGCAGGCTCTGCAGGGAGGGTCAAATCCTTGCCCTGGCTGGTCACAATGCACCCAGCCCCTCCTAGCATGTAGATGGGAGAGGAAGGAGAGGAAACTGACACAACTTCGCTAGACACTGGCCTGGGATGAACAATTAGCCTTCTTTCAAACATGGTGACAGAGACAGACACTGTCAGGGTTCCTCGCCAAACCTCAGGAAACCCACATCCGTTGAACCTCGCTGGCTTCAGCCCTCAAGTCTAGTTAGAACAAGGTGATGTTGTCATGACTGACTTCTGGGCCTCCTGTGCTTTTGCTTGGAAGCACCCACTGCCAGTGTGTGGGTATGCGAGGGTGGGGAGTGGCGGCCACAGGGGCAACACATCGGCAAGGTTCCCAGCAGTCGGTTATTGACTCAGTGCTGGCCTGGTCTGCAGTTGCCTCTCTTTCAGAGACCCCTAAACATGAGAGTGGATGGCCCAGCATCTCTGCTCTTCATTCTTCTTCCTCCTGCAATGCTCTCATGCCCTGAATTCTGATGCTTTTCCTTGTCAGAATTTGTTTTTGGAATCTTCGGACTAAAAAAACCTTTGAGCTTTATTTTACCCAAAGGTTTTCTCTCCCTCCCTTCCTTCTTTCTTTCCTTCCCCAGTTCCTTCCTTCCTTCTTTCCTTCCTTCCTATTCTTTCCTTCTTGCTCTCTCGTTCCTATGTTAAATAAACTGGGAAGCCATTAGTCTGAGATAGCCTCAGTACCTTAGGTTCCTACGTAAGAAAACTGTAGCCTAAACTTAATGTAAAACTTGTAAAACTAAAAGGAAACTTAAGCTTAATGAATCAGAAAACCCACCAACTAATCTCTAACTAGGACTTTCCACTACACCTCATAAAAGTTTCCCCATCGCCCCCTAGGTGTAATGTCAAACTGCTTCCTGTCTGGTGCTGACTGAATTACGAATCACTGAATGCTCAAATAAACTCATTAAAATTTTGTTGTACCTAAATGTGTCTTTTAACATCTGCATATTTTATTATGAGATCTATCTCCTGGCCGCGTGGTGGCTCACGCCTGTAATCCCAGCACTTTGGGACACCAAGGTGGGAGGATCACTTGAGCTCAGGAATTTGAGACCAGCCTGGCCAACATGGTGAAAACCTGTTCTACAAAAAAAAAAAAAAAAATTAGCCAGGCATGGTGGCACACGCCTGTAGTCCCAGCTACTTGGGAGACTGAGGCAGGAGGATTGCTTCAGTCCAGGAGGCAGAGGCTGCAGTGAGCCGAGATCACACCACTGCACTTCAGCCTGGGTAACAGAGTCAGACCTTGTCTCAAAAAAAAAAAAAAAAAAATCATTTATATATATATATATATCCTGTGTAAGCCATACGCAAGTATCCTTAAAAAGAAAGATTTTCTCACAATGACCTTCACCTTAATATAATCTGATATGTAATAAAATTTGTATTCCCAATAAAAGGATTTCCCATAATGACTGTATTTCTAGAGGTTTGATTTTGTGGTGTCTGCTACAACATATACTAGTGCATAATTTTATGTCCCAGAGCACATGTGGATTTGCCTGTCCTACCTAAGGTTTGTAGGACTGCACCCTCTTTACTGGAATAAGCTCTCTCCACCATCTAGTTCCTCATGTTAAATAAAGCATGACTTGTAGTTAACTGTTTTTCTCATTCACATATTTACGTGGTTTCTCTGTGGTAAGAATTCTCTGATGTTCAATAAGGTCAGGGTTCTGCCCAAAGGGTTTTCCATAGTGATTACATTTAAATGGTCATCCCCAGTTTATATTTTTTAAAGGTGAGTAAGAACCGAGCTGTTATAAAAGCTTTCCCATCCCGGCCAGGCACAGTGTAATCCCAGCACTTTGAGAGGCTGAGGTGGGCGGATCACTTGAGGTCAAAAGTTTGAGACCAGCCTGGCCAATGTGGCAAAACCCTATCACTACTAAAAATATAAAAATTAGTTGAGCATGGTGGCACACACCTGTAGTCCTAGCTGCTTGAGGAGGCTAAGGCACGAGAATCGCTTGAACCCAGGAAGTGGAGGTTGCAGTGAGCAGAGGTGGTGCCACTGTGCTCCAGACTGGGTAACAGAATGAGACTCCATCCCCTCGCCACTCCCCCCCAAAAAAGGTTTCCCACCCTCACAACTCAAGTAGGTATGTATTTTCATATGTATTTTATGGGTTTTTTTTTTCTGGAATGACTTTCCACACTCATTACACACATACAATTTCTTCACCTTTCCAAAGTTTGGTGGTTTTAGTTGAGGATCTACATTTAAAATTCTTATAGAGTGCTCCTTTAAGAATGCTTAGATTTTTCTCCACTTTTTGTTTTATATACTCTCCCTCTGGTGAAGACTTTCCTTGCCTGATCTCTACTCAGGTGGAAGCACTGCCCAAGAAAGAGGTTTTTCCTTCTCTTCCCCTTCTGCTGTCTTTCCAAGTACCTTCTATCCTCAAGGGACTCTGAAGGTCTTACACCCATCTGCTGCTGCACAGGCTCACATTCTGAAGCAGATGACTCCTTGCTGATCTTGGTGTAGCTGTCTGACACAGTGGATAGAAAATGCTACTAACATCATGGCTTGGGTAGGTCAGTATCAGAAACTCTCTCTTCCTAGCTCTTCAGGAAAGCAAGACCCAGAGTTCTCGAAATTTAGAAATCACATTGGGACACTTGGAAATGCCAGTGAGACTTGGGTCTTGTGATTCTCCAGCATCTTATCTCTGGCAATTTCCTTTTAGGCAGGATTCAAACACAACGTCTCCTCCCAATCCTCAAACTTCAAGGCATCCCCAAACAATTCATCTCCAGTGCGGTGGCCAATTCTTGGATGACAGCCAGGTGTCGCCGGGCTGAGAGGATGGCAGTCATTACTGTGAATTGTGGACTTTCTCAGAAGCCTGGGGAGGATCAGGTGCAGCATTCACACGAGTCCTGAAATAACTAGCTTCCTGACTACAAGGTGTGGGTGCTGGGATTGGAGGGAGCATGGATGCTGAGTATTTGCATTACAAGGACTCAAGCTTTAGCTGTGGGGATCAAGTTCTAACCAGGGCACTTCAGGCTAGATCCAGCAGGGGGTGTTGAATTTCTTCTAGTAGCAGCACTGCTAAAATTGCCTATTCTACCTGTGTGTGCATGCCTGCTCCAAGCCACAGGTGCAAAGCTGGGGTCCTCAGTTAGTCAGGAATGTGAGTCCTGGACTTACCTTTTACTCATGCTAAGATCTTGGGGATGTCATTTAATCTCGTGGGTCCTTTGGGGCTAGACAACTTCTGTCTGTTTCATGGGATTGCTGGAGTGGTAACAAAAGAGGAAAAAATCTGTGGAGCTGAATTTCGCAGGGGTGTATGCAGGCAAATTGGGTGCTTTTTGTAACCCTGGCCATATTCTATTTGAACCATTTAGCACTATTATCTGATGCACATTCTAGCTGATGAGCTTTATGGGAAAATGTAGCCAGGCATGGCTGGAGATGGGAATAGATGGGCTGAAAATAGTGTACATCGTAGCTTTTGGGTAAACTTAACTGAGATAATTTCATGATGTATTTTGGTAACTTCTTAGAACAATGAAAATGTTCTAATGAAAATGAAAAGCAAAAATGAAAAATTTCAAAATGAAAAGCAAAAAGTCTCTGTACAGTTGTCTTTCTCATTGGTTTCAGGTGGACATATGGCAGCAAGGAAAGAGATTGATGGAAATGGTCTCTGATGTCTGGGCAGAACTTTTCTAGTCTTTTCTGAGAATAACAACATTCTTGGTAGACCACAGTCCTGGCTGTAAAACTCCGTGCATGGAAAGGATGAAGAACCAGATGAGAGGGTGTGTCAATAACACCCTGTATTCATTTTCTGTTGCTGCTGTAACAAATTACCACAAACTTAGTGGCTTAAAACCACACAAATTTATTCTCTTACAGTTCAAGAAGTCAGAAGTCCTCTGTTTGCTTCATTGGGCTAAAGTCAAGGAGTCACCAGGACTGGTGGTTCCTTCTAGAGGCCTGAGGGCGTAATCCATTACTTTGACTCTTCCAATTTCTAGTGGCAGCCTGTATTCCTTGACTTGTGGTCTCCTTCTTCATCTTCAACGATCACCACTCCAATCTCTGCTTCTGTCATTACATCTTCTTCTCTGACTCTGACCCTTCTGGGTCCCTCTTAGAAGGATCTGATGATGACATTGGATCCATCTGGATAATCCAAGAGAACCTCCCCATCTTGAGGTCTTTAATTTAATCACATATGTAAAGACCCATTTACCATATAAGGCAACATTCATAGGTTCCAGGGATTAGGACTTAGACATATTTGTATTTGGGAAGCCTACCACAAAACACACTCTGATTTTTTTTAGTAGAATATAAGGATTTAATTGAATTTTACAGAAATATTTATAAAAACAACATACCCTTTAATCACTAGCAGAAGAGCAAGAGAAAGAGCTGACTACAGATTCAGAACAGAATGGCATCTTCAAAACACACAGAATGATTTGAGATCAATTAACTGTGTTTCAGTTTCTTTTTGTTTTTTTTTGTGTTTTTTTTTTTTTGTTTTTTTGTTTCACTGTTGTTGTCCAGGCTGCAGTGCAATGGCACAATCTCGGCTCACCGCAACCTCTGCCCCCACGTTCAAGCAACTCTCCTGCTTCAGCCTCCCAAGTAGCTAGGATTACAGGCATGCACCACCACGCCTGGCTAATTTTGTATTTTTAATAGTGACAGGGTTTCTCCATGTTGGTCAGGCTGGTCTCCAACTCTCGACCTCAGGTGATCCACCCACCTCAGCCTCCCAAAATGCTGGGATTACAGGTGTAAGCCACTGTGCCCAGCCTGCATTTCAGTTTCTTAATGACCAATTTATCCAACTTTAAATTTTTACTAAATCATATTCAACAACTTGTTTAATTTAATAATTCAAATATCATTTTCCTATTTTTCAATCCTTAGTATTATTTTGCAAATTTCTTAAATGGTTTATCAGCCTTAATTTTAAACTTCTAGCAATTAAAACTTTAAATTAAGCCGGGCGCGGTGGCTCAAGCCTGTAATCCCAGCACTTTGGGAGGCCGAGACGGGCGGATCACGAGGTC
Organism: Chlorocebus sabaeus; assembly: GCF_047675955.1. Lineage (NCBI taxonomy): Eukaryota > Metazoa > Chordata > Mammalia > Primates > Cercopithecidae > Chlorocebus > Chlorocebus sabaeus. The sequence continues at coordinate 45,005,053 of NC_132914.1, read as the reverse complement.
GGGAGATCGAGACCATCCTGGCTAACACGGTGAAACCCCGTCTCTACTAAAAAAAATACAAAAAACTAGCCGGGCGAGGTGGCGGGCGTCTGTAGTCCCAGCTACTCGGGAGGCTGAGGCAGGAGAATGTCGTAAACCCGGGAGGCGGAGCTTGCAGTGAGCTGAGATCCGGCCACAGCACTCAAGCCTGGGCGACAGAGCGACGACTCCGTCTCAAAAAAAAAAAAAACTTTAAATTAAATTGTATTAAGTCAAATTGGATTAAAATAGTAAAGGCTTAAGATAAAAGGATGAAATTTCAACTGGTATTTTCAAGTAAGCAAATGAGATTGTTTTTAAATTAGAGTTTTAAAATTTGAACTCAAAAGCACCTGAAAAAATTAGTTACATTCCCAAACTATTCTGTAAGAAATTATGGACATTTAAAATTCCTCACAAGAAAAAATTTGGGATAAAACAAGCCAAGGAAGCAAAAAGGAAGTGAGGGTGCCCAGAAGATTGTATTATAATGATTTTCGTGACCAATGCCTCAAGTTTGATATTCACCAAGTGTAAATCCAAAACTGTCATAAAAGGGTTTTGTTTTAATGGCTTAAAAAAACCTAAAAATACTGAAAAGACTGGTAAAGTGATAAACTGGAAGCTACAGTATCAACCACACCACAAGTAAATATGAATTATTAAATTGTTAGAAAAGTTAGGTTGATAAAGGAAATTCCTAGAATATAATGCCTCAATTTGAGAAACTGGCAGAATAATAACAGATATGCTAAAATGTTGGCAAAACAAGAAAGAGATGAAAAAAATCAGCATAAACTGAAAATTTATTGTAGGAAACAAACAGTGATTTTTTGGTTATGGTGTGATACGTTACTTTGTTTTCATGTGAATAGACTCTCCCTTAGCTGAGAAAGCCAGACAGACTCCATTTGGCTCCTTCATTTGCAAGACGTCAAGTGCTCCTTACCCACCCCCTTCCTCAGGGACTTAACTTGTGTAAGCTGACTCCCAGGATATCAAAGAGTGCAATTAACTGATAAGGTACTGTGGCAAGCTATGTCCGCAGTTCCCAGGAATTCGCCCTGGTGATAGTACCCTAAAGCCCCCGCGTTTGTGTCCGTCAGATAGCACCCAGAGCCCCCGCACCTATCACCTTGTGATGAATTTAAAGTCCCTGCACCTGGAACTGTTTGCTTTCCTGTAACCATTTGTCTTTTTAACTTTTTTCGCTTGTTTCACTTCTGTAAGATTGCTTACAGTTAGGCTCCCCCTCCCCTCTCTAAACCAAAGTAAAAAGAAAATCTAGCCCCTTCTTGGGGCTGAGAGAATTTTGAGCACCAGCCATTCTCTCGGTTACCGGCTAATAAAGGACTCCTGAGTTAGTCTCAGTGTGGCGTTTCTCTGTAACTCGCTTGATTACAACAATGGGATGATTTTTGAATTTTGAATACATTTTGAAAACACTTAAAGACTTCTTTAAATGTTGCTACAAAGACAAAATAAAACCTTGTAAATGAAAACCGTAGAAATTCTCCGAAACTACTAAAACTGTTCCACTGGAGACAAGACACTATACGTTTATAAATAAGATAAGCAAAGTATTTTTTTTTTAATAACACGTTAAATTTGATGAATTGATGACAAATTGTTTTTTGGTAAACTGGTCTTTCAGTTGCTTGTGCTTGGGTAAGCTGCCCTGCTTTTCCTGGTGAGTGGGGTTTATAGTGAAGATGCCAGGCTACCCAGTGGCACTGGAACAGGAGGCAAAACCAATTGTTTCTCTCTTCGCACTGCCTGGGCCCTGTTGCTGGTGAATTCAAGTTGCCTGGAGACTGTCTCACTGGGGATCTGGTGTTTTCCTACAATAAAACTTCTCACTCCAGGGTCCTCTCCCATCCTAGGCATCCTTCCAGGATATCTCTAACAGTCTGTGCATTTGTGATTTATGTGTTTGTCAACCAAACCTTAAGGTTCTTAGGCAGCAGCTATGCCTTATCTTTCTCTTTCCAGACCTGGTGCCTGACACATTATATGTGAGTAAAAGGTGACTGTTTAATAAATGGAGGAAAGTGGGAAGGACTTCTTAAAAACTGTGTTATTTTTCCAGGAGTCGTTTTCTGACCCCTTCCTTGTGGGTCCAGTGCCTCTGTGCTTCCCTCTATGATGAGTGAGACAGGTCTCAATCCATTTAGAGGTTTATTTTGCCAAGGATGCGGACATGCTCGGGAAATAGAGACACAAGCCACAGTAAAATCTGTCCACTTTTTCCAAAGTGAGTTTTGAGTGCTTCAATATTTAAAGGAGCAGGAGGGAAGGGAGGAAAGAAAAAAAGGGAAGGCAGATAAATGAGACAAGTGATACATTCTTTTGCACATGAAAAGAAGAGGGCAGAAGAACAGTCACTGATGTATTCATCTGGTGCTCAGTGAATCTGCTTTTACATAAGATAAATAAATGTAAAGGAGAGGCAGAAGTCAAACATGCATTCCTCTAGGCGTGGGCAGGGGGATGATTTCTAGTCTTCTCTTGTCCTGCGCCCAAGAAGATAAGCTGTTAATACACATTCACAGGGTGCTGGGGGCCACCTTGGGAGACACCTGTTTAGGAACAAAAGGAAAGGCTGTTCTGTGTGTGTGTGTGAGAGATTCAGTTTCCAAGCTTAACTTTTCCTTTCCGCATAGTGAGTTTGGGGTCCTGAGATTTTATTTTTCTTTCACAATGACAAAGATCATACCTGTTTCCTCTTTCCCCTCCACCTCACTCAAGCAAGGCAACGCCGCTTTATGGCCCCAGACCAGCCGCAGCCGTAGCTGGGCCTCAACACTTGGTGGTTGAAGTAATTGTTCAGTATCTCAAATGAGCCCCTGAAGATCAGACTCAATTCTGATACCTGGTCTTTCTAATGCGACATTTCAAACTCCTTTTTTATGTAAAGATCTTCAAAGGTGACTTATTTCTATTCATCTTAGCTTATTATTCATTATCTTTTGGCTGATGGGCAGCCACTGTATTCAACAACTTCTTTGGAACCTACGTGGTGTCACTGTCCTAAGCAACAGGACAAACTCTACTTTGTCAAAAAAGCAGAGACAAACTCTATTCATGGGCATTGTATTTCAGCAATTTCTTTCATTTCTATTTTCTTTCTAAAAATAACATTATTGGCCATAACTGTTCCTATATTTTTCACTCCTACTGTATTTGTAACATAAATGGGATTTCCTGACTGTCCTTCATTGCCAAAATAAACACATTTTTAAAAACGTTAGTTTACCTTATCCATGAATATTTAGGCATAATTTATCATTGCTTCACCTCTTTTCTCATTTCTATTTTCACAGAAACAAATTGTGTATTAACATTTTACATTCTGTTCTCTCTCTTCCCTTTTGCATTTTTCATTTAATATTTGAAAACCCTGTATTGGTTCTTGCAGTGATGAAGGGTGCATGATTTTGCCATAATAGAATCTGAAAAAGCTGCTGATGTACAACCTGAGTCACATTTAGGTAAATCAATGTGATGACTTCAGGTTTCTATAAATATTTCCTGGACATTTTCCCAAAGGTCTTTTCTAGAAATCCTTCCTTCCTGTTCCTGTACAGGATTGTGCATAGTTCTGTTACAGCACTTCACACACAGCTGTTTCTCTCTCCTTGCTTTCCTTCTTCACTAGACTTCAAGGATCTTACCACATTTGCATTCTCAGTGCTTAGTGCACTGTAGATGTAACATCAATGTCACTGAGGTCAAGGAATGATTACAAGGGGTCATTTTCATCTCTCTGTTAGTAATAATACCAACAGCTAATGTTTAGTGTCTATGTTCTTTGGACCAGGCATTAAGCTAATCTCACTACATGCACTATTTCATAATCCTCTCTTCATCTCTGTCTGTAGTGCAAATAACTTTATTATCTTTCCTTTTACCAAAAAGAAAATGATTGGAGATTTAGAGAGGGGTAAGTTAGCTTTCCCAAGGTTAGAAGCAATCATGACAGAGTGGAATGGGAACCCACATCTGACTAACATGCGAGTCCATATTTTGACCTTACTCTACATCGTTAAGGCATTTCAGTTCACCATAACTTAAAACAGTTTAAAAAGACTTCCTCAGGCCAGGCGCAGTGGCTCACACCTGTAATCCCAGTACTTTGGGAGGCTAAGGCAGGTGGATCACCTGAGGTCGGGAGTTCAAGACCAGCCTGGCCAATATGGCAAAACCACATCTCTACTAAAAATAAAAAAAATTAGACAGGGGCGGTGGTGTGCACCTGTAATCCCTGCTACTCCGGAGGCTGAGGCACAAGAATCACTTGAATCTGGGAGGCAGAAGTTGCAGTGCGCCCAGATCGTGCCATTATACTCCAGCCTGGGCGACAGAGCAAGACTCTGTCTCAAAAAAAAAAAAAAAAAAAAAAAAAAAAAAAAAAAAAAAAAAAAGACTTCCTCTACCAGTATTCTTTTTATATAGGATATGATGGCTACATCCCATGAGCATAATATTTCACAAGCGAGTTCAAAACAAAGCCAGTCTAAGTAGGGGAGCATGTATAGGAAACCAGAAACAAAGGAAAATAGACAGGAAAATAAAGGGATGATCTATTTGGTGCTGGATGGGGAATGAAAGTGAAATTTTTACCTTATCATTGTAATGTTTCTAGGTATCCACCCGTAAATGCCAGCCCTAGTGATTAAGTCCTGAAGACAAATAAAAGCTCCCATCATTTTTCTAGGCAAATACTGTCCAAAGAGTAAAGTAAATTAAAGACAGAAAGAAGGCAAGAAGGCATAGAAGCCAAGCAGCCATTTAAACCAGAGCATCTCCACCGTAGCACTATTGACATTGTAGGTTGTGTTATGGTTTGCATTGTGCTCCTCCAAAATTCGTATGTTGAAGTCCTAACTCTCAGGACCTCAGCATGTGACCTGATTTGGAGATAAGGCCTTTATAGAGGTAATTGGGTTAAAATGAGATCACCAGGGTGGACCCTACTCAAATATGACTGGTGTCCTCATGAAAAGGGGAAATTTGGGCAGAGAAATACACATAGAGGGAAGATGATGTGAAGAGACACAGCGAGAAAACAGCCACCTACAAGCCAAGAAGAAAGGTCTAGAACAAAGCCTTCCCTAGAACAGAGCCTGCAGAAGGAATCTTGTTTTTGGACTGTTAGCCTTCAGAACTCTGAGACAATAAACTTGTGTTACTTAAACCACCCATTCTGTGGTGCTTTGTTATGGCAGCCTTAACAAACTATTATAGTCTGGTTAACTATTTGTGGTGGAGGCTGTCCTGTGCACTGTCAGATAGCAATACCCCTGGCCCCTGCCCACTAGATGTGGCAGCATCCTCCTGTGCCCAGTTTTGACAACTCAAAATGTCTCCACACATCTGCACATGTCCCTCTGGGGCAACCAGACTAGACTGTCTGGCCTGGACACAGTTGTTAATCTCAGCCATTAGATCCATTGCCAGTTTTACAGCACTCTCCAGGGCCTGATGTCCCAAGCAGAGCAGTATACATAATTGAAACATTTTATTCCATCTGAACAGGGACCTCCTACACATCATGGATATAACGGAAACAAATTCTAATCAACTGAAGATCTACATAAGATACTGAAGAGGATCATAATATGCCACCTGAAGATATACTACTTTGGCTTAAGAATTATTTTGAGCTGAAGACATTTGAGAGTCAACAAATGTAGAAAGATAGCTTTTTGGAGCTTCCTTTCTCTAACTGCAAGCAGAAACTCCTGAGAAATAAGGGCTGCAATAAATGCCCTTTTGCAGGGAAATTTTATAGCCATGAAGGAGAAAAAAAGTTGGCACTGCGATGAACCTGCACAAACAAACTTACTAAGATAGCCCTTTTCTCCCACTAGTGTCCCCCATCTATTTACCTTCCCACAGTTTACCACCCTTGGAAGCCCAAAACCCTTTTCCTTGTCTTGTGACATTGCCACAATTTATCATTCTTTGTTCAAAATGGTAGATAAGCTTTCAGGCTATCTGCTTCTTTGGGTCTTCGCTTCTTTTCTGGGAAGATATCACATAAAAATTAACATTAAATAGGCTGGGCGTGGTGGCTCACGCCTGTAATCCCAGTACTTTGGGAGGCTGAGGCAGGTGGATCACAAGGTCGGGAGATTAAGACCGTCCTGGCTAAGACAGTAAAAAGTTGTCTCTACTAAAAATACAAAAAAATTAGCTGGGCATGGTGGGGGGCTCCTATAGTCCCAGCTACTCGGCAGGCTGAGGTAGGAGAAGGGCGTGAACCTGGGAGACGGAGCTTGCAGTGAGCTGAGATCATGCCACTGCACTCCAGGCTGGGGGACAGAGCGAGGCTCCATCTCAAAAAAAAAAAAAGAAAAGAAAAAGAAAAAGAAAAAAATTAACATAAAATAAAGATTATATGCCTTTCTCCTGTTAATTTGTCTTTTGTCAGTCTAGTTTGCAGGGCCCCAGGCAATGAAATTAAGAGGCTAGAGACAAAAAATTTTTTCGTCTCCTATGATGGGAAATCCCTCAGTCATACCCTAGTGGGACTTTATTTTTCTTAAATCTAAACAGTGGCTTACTCTGAAGACAAAAACAATTTGCAAATGTCACCCTTTTGCAAAAGTGCTAGTCTTACCCTTCTACAGGAGCAATTACAGAAGGGAAATAACGTTTCTGTGCTATATGAAAACACAAGCAGTTCACTGCTTCCATGTAAAAGCTGTAGAAGAAGGATCTAAGGATATACTCAGTTGAGAGGCAATATTTTAATAAACTATCACAAATACTTGATTATGTTACCATGCAGATAGGTAGTTGTAGTGAGTGAAAACAAACAAGCACAGCCATATTAGTGATATAGCTAAACCCTTTCCACATCCTTTAATTCCAGAGGGATTCTAAAAGGTCACATTTTCAGAGCTTCCATAATTTTATTTTTCTCACAGCATGAACTCTTCCTAATGGCAATGCTGCAAGCCGCACTCAGGTGATGAATTTTTCCCAATAGGTCAATGCATCATTTTAAACAACAAGAAACACTTTATCTTTCGCTAATAGTTTCAGCATGTTTACAAAGTCTATATTATAAATAATTATAAATATGTAAGAAATCCTTTAATAGAGCCACCTAATAATTCCATTCTCTCCAAGATTTACCTGGCAGTACTAGCCCATAATCAATCAGACTTTACTTGTTATTTTTCTCATATTTTAAGTGTTTTTCTTTCTCCTGTCTTCATGTACACATTTGTATATGTAGGAAAACAGCTGTTGCATGGTAAGAGTGAGGCCGTCTTGAAGCAAAAGAACCATGATAACTGATGTTTGACCCCCATAGGCCAGGGTGTTCTGCAGCAAGGTCTTTAAACAATGCCTGTAGTATAGATTCCCCTTCACAAAGAAGTGGTCACAAGTCTTGGCAAGAAAATCTGAAGGCGTGACAAGCAGCAGCACATGCTGTACCCTAAAAGCTTGCTATGTAAAGAATACTTTCTGGAGGGTGGGTGCAGGGATCCACCATTTCATGACTGCCCAAGTCATCACTTCTGTAATCCCTATTGAATGTTTTTCTGAGAACTCGATTTGTCGGCCTCTTCGGTCTCAGTGTTTTTGCTTTGTCATGAGTTAGAACTGAAAGTAACTGAAAACACGGAGCCTTCTAATCCCCTCCAACTGTTTGAGTTGGCATCTCCTGGGCGTGGCCTTTGTGTCTTCCAGATTACCATCCCCCTGTTTTCTAAGAGCAAATTGAGTTTCGCAAGAATATAGGGCGACTTAAAGGAAGATATGTCTCTTTGGGCCCACCAGGATTGGACTTTGCCTCCCAAAGGAAAAGTTTATAGCTCTATCATTCTGAAAGAATTGTTTCCCAAAGCTTCGTCACGTACAGTAGAGGAATTATTAAACACTAAGATAATCTGACTTTATGTTACTCAGGTAGGAATTGCTTTACTTCACACAGTGTGAAACAAAATATGCCTGAGTTTTTATATAGGGGCTCTACAGACAGGACACTCACTCAAGGGGATCTTGAAATGTGATAGGCATTATTCAGGCAGTGGAAGGGAAGAAGAGTTTTACAGAGAATCCAGACAACCAAACCACAGACAAGAAGGAAAGCCACAATGATGGGAGGGCCAGGTCACGGGACTCGATGGGTGAATGAGGATGGGTACTCATGGAAGAGCAGCTGCAGGCCTCAGTCCTTCTCTGACCCCCTACATCTCATTAGTTCCATGCAGCATTTTCAATGTGAACCAGCTCTCCCTATCTAATCCTCACTCCTGTGGAAACATTGGCTCTTCACTGTTTATCCAGCACTCTGTCTGGGGGGTTGCAAGGCAGGTGTTCCTTTTTTCCCCATTTTTACAACAAAACCAAGGAGGACTCAAGAAGTTAAGACACAACACAGGGTTTCTAAGGGAAATTCGTATACCCATGTTTACAGCAGCATTATTCCTAGTAGCCAAAGGAGGAAGCAACTCACATGCCTATCAACAGATAAATGGATCAACAAAATGGGATACACAATGGAATACTGTTCAGCGTTAAAAAGCAAGCAAATTCAGACATATGCCACAACATGGATCAACCTTGAAGACATTATGCTAAGGGAAATAGTCACAAAAAGACAAATGCTGTATAATTTCACTTATATGAGGAATCTGGAGTAGTCAAGTTCATAAAACAGGAAGCAGAATGGTGGCTGCCAGGGGCTGGAGGATGAGGAAATTGAGGAGTTATTGTTTAATGAGTTTGGAGTATTCGTTTTGGAAGATGAAAAGGTTCTGGTGGCCAGGCGCGGTGGCTCACGCCTGTAATCCCAGCACTTTGGGAGGCTGAGGCAGGTGTATCACGAGGTCAGGAGATCAAGACCACCCTGGCTAACAAGGTGAAACCCAGTCTGTACTAAAAATACAAAAAATTAGCCAGACGTGGTGGCGGGCGCCTGTAGTCCCAGCGACTTGGGAGGCTGAGGCAGGAGAATGGTGTGAACCTGGGAGGCGGAGCTTGCAGTGAGCTGAGATTGCACCATTGCACTCCAGCCTGGGCAACAGAGCAAGACTCCATCTCAAAAAAAAAAAAAAAAAAAAAGAAAAGGTTCTGGAGATTGACTCACAAGACTACTGAACTGTACAGTAAAAATGGTTAAAGTGGTAAGTTTTATGTTATTTGTATTTTACCATAATTGACAACTTTAACTTTTTTAAAAAGTTAAAACATTAGTGCAAACGCAAGTAGCTACAGTTAAAACTCTTTGAATTCCACTTTTAACTAATTGGTAAAGCTCCCTTGTAGTATAAAGAAGTGAAAACGAAAACAATAACAACAACAAAAGGAGGAGGACGGTGATTCTCTCTTCTCCCTTCCTCTTCAAAATAGTGAAAATGAAGGTCAGTATCTGGAGACCCTCAGAATAAAACTCCTTTCTAAGAGATGGGATTATAAGATACTCTTTTTCTTCTGTGTGTGTTATTCTGTATTTTCTTAAGTTTTTATAATGATATGGATTACCTTTTTAATTGGAGGGAAAAAGTGCTGAGGCCCTACTAAAACAAAGCTGGTCCATCAACACTGAGATGCTTGGGTTAATCATAACATAAGAATGTTTTGCAAGGGTAGAGTAGCCCTGTTATTTCCTATATGCCACTAGCCAACCCCATGGGGCTCTGGCCCCGTCACATGGCTGCTCTAGTTCTAGGAAGAAAAGGACACCCAAAGTTCCAAATTGGTCATCAAGTTAGAACTAGAAATCAGGCCTTGCAATCCCCACTCCAGTGCCCTTTGACCTAGTTGACTATTTCTCTGAAAGCTGGGGTGTTTGTTGTGCAACTAAAGTCCTATTTATATGCAGCTCAGTTTCATTTACACCAGTTTCTCAGCCTCGACACTATGCACATTTTGGGTTGGATAGTTCTTTGTTGAAAGGGGCTGTCCCGTGCATTGAAGGATATTTAGCGTGACCCTTCTCCATTATTTACCAGTAGCACTCTCCCAACCCTCCAACCAGAATTGTCTCTAGACATTGTTAAATGTCCCCTGGGGGCACAGTTATCTCAGCTGAGAACCACTGATTTACTGCTGGTGAAAATTCATATAATCAGCAAATTTTCTCTTGGACTTTTGCTTCACCAGTTTACAGGACTGGATTTAGAGTCTGAGAAGTTCGTGTGAAAAACAAATCCTGATAAAAATTTCTGGCTTGTTCCCTGGCTCTCCCTGGAGCTCAGCCTTGCTCATACTGTGCTGCTGCTAAAAGTAATCTGGGTGGTCAGAGAGAGATGCTGCTGTGATCGTTTTGGGTGTTTTGTTGATACTGATCTCAGTCTTATCTTTAGCCAAACTTTCTGGTGACTCACCAGCTTTCCTGCTGCCTGTGCCCTTGCCACGATCCCTTTCAGCCATGACACAGTCCTTACCCATTTCACTCTTCCCAGCTGACAGCCATGTCCTCCCCTCCGATGGCCCTGACATCAGTAGTGGAGAGGGGCCACCCTGGTGTTGCTGTGAGGAGTGAAGCTGCACTGAACTTGCATCAGAAAACCTGGCCTTGACTCAGCCCTCTCAGTTTTCTCATCTTGTTTTCAACATGTCCCACTTTGTAAGACTGTTGTGAGAACAAAATGAGATGACGTATTCTGAGTGCTCAGTACCATATCTGATCAAGACATCCTTGTTGTCATTACTGTCACTGTGATTTTGAACAAGCCACTTAACTTCTCAGGGTCTCAATGTCATCATCCGAGAAAATAAGGGATTGAGTTGGGCTAACTTGTAGGGTTTCTTCAATGTCAGAATTCAAAGATTATTCATTTTTTCCAGCTGTAAATGGAATAATTAATAATGCCTTACAAGGTTGGGGTGCAAACAAAACATTATGGGAAATACTTTGCAAACTGTATATCATGTCAACATCAGGTGGGTTTGGCCATTTGGAAGGAAGGACCATGGGCAAGTGACACAGACATGGGGCCTTGGAGGTTGCTGGCCAGAATGATCACAGAGCACAAGTGCTGCTCAGTCTACTTGTGAACATGAGTCCTGGGCCAGCCAGTCAGACCCCATCTACATAAGGTGGCAGCCTCCCAAAATCCTTTATAGTAGTGGGTCGTCACAATTAACTACCAAAATGGGAAGGAACTGAGGAACCATGCCATTCCTCCACAAAGAAGCCAGTTTTCTTATTCTCAGAGGGCTCTGGGGACCAAAGTGGAGGGAATAATACTTCTTTTTTTCTTTTATTTTTATAATTTTGACTTTTATTTTAGATTCAGGGGGTACATGTGTAGGTTTGCTACCTGGAAATATTGACTGATGCTGAGGTTTGGGGTTTGATTGATCCTGTCACCCAGGTGCTGAGCATAGTATGCAATAGTTAGTTTATCAACCCTTGTCCCTCTCCCTTCCTCCCCACTCTAATAGTCCCCAGTGTCTATCGTTGCCATCGTTATGTCCATGATTACTCAATGTTTAACTCTCACTTATAAGTGAGAACATGTGGCTTTTAGTTTTCAGTTCCTGAGTAAATTTGCCTAGGGTAATGACCTCCAGCTGCATCCATGTTGCTACAAAGGATATGATTTAATTCTTTTTATGGCTGCATAGTATTCTATGATGTATATGTACCACATTTTCTTTATCCAATACACCATTGCTGGGCACCTAGGTTCATTCCATGTCTTTGCTATTGTGAATAGTACTATGATGAACATACAAGTGCATGTATCTTTTTGGCAGAACAATTTATTTTCTCTTGGATATATACCTAGTAATAGGATTGCTGGGTCAAATGATAGTTCTGTCTTTAGTTCTTTGAGAAATCTCCAAACAGGGGCTGAACTAATTTACATTCCCACCAACACTGTATAAGCATTCCCTTTTTTCTGCAATCTTGATGACATTTGATATTTTTACTTTTATTAATAGTGTTTTACTAATAGCATTTTACTTTTATTAATAGCTTTTTACCAATAGCATCTCACTGGTATGAGATGGTAACTCATCGTGGTTTTGATTTTGAGTTTCTCTGATGATTAGTGATGTGAACCATTTTTACATATATTTCTTGGCCTCTTGTATATCTTCTTTGAAGAAGTGTCTGTTCATGTCTTTTTTAATGTGGTTGTTTTTTGCTTGTTCAATGGTTTAAGTTCCTTATAGTTTCTCTATATTAGATTAGACCTTTGTTTGGATGCATAGTTTGTGAATATTTTCTCCCATTCTGTAGGTTGTCTGTTTACTGTGTTGACAGTTTCTTTTGCTGTGCAGAGAAGCTCTTTAGTTTGATTAGGTCTCACTTGTCAATTTTTTGTTGTTGTTATTGCAATTGCTTTGGAGGATTTAGTCATAAATTCTTTCCAAAGGCCAATGTCCAGAATAGTGTTTCCTAGGTTTTCTTCTAGAATTCTTATAGTTTGAGGTCTTACATTTTAATCTTTAGTCAATCTTCAGTTAATCTTTGTATGTGGTGAAAGGTAGGGGTCCAGTTTCATTCTTCTGCACATGGCAGGCCAGCTATCCCAGCACCATTTATTGCATAGAAAGTCTTTCTCCATTGCTTATTTTTGTTAACCTTGTTGAAGATCAGATGGCTTTAGGTTTGTGGCTTTATTTCAGAGTTCTCTCTTCTGTTCCATTGGTCTAAATGTCTGTTTTTGTACCGGTATCATGCTGTTTTGGTTACTGTAGGCTTACAGTACAGTTTTAAGTTGGATAATGTGATGCCTCTGGCTTTGTTCTTTTTGCTTAGGATTTCCTTGGCTTTTTGGGCTATTTTTTGGTTCCACATAAATTTTAGAATCGTTTTTGTCTAATTCTGTGAAAGATGACATGGTGATTTGAAAGGAATAGCACTGAATCTGTAGATTGCTTTGAGCAGTATGGTCATTTTAATAATACTGATTCTTCCAATTCATGAGCATGCAATGTTTTTCTTTTCTCTTTTTTTCTTTTTTTTTTTTTTTGAGACAGAGTGTCGCTCTGTCACCCAGGCTGAAGTGCAGCGACGTGATCCCGGCTCACTGCAACCTCCGCCTCCCACGTTCACACCATTCTCCTGCCTTAGCCTCCCAAGCAACTGGGACCACAGGCTGCCACCACCACGCCCAGCTAGTCTTTTTTTTTTTGTATTTTTAGTAGTGATGGGGTTTCACCGTGTTGACCAGGATGATCTCGATCTCCTGACCTCGTGATCCTCCCACCTCAGCCTCCCAAAGTGCTGGGATTACAGGCGTGAGCCACCGCACCTGGCTATGCAATGTTTTTCTATTTGTTTGTGTCATCTATGATTTCTTTCAGTAGCATTTTGTACTTTGCCTTGTAGAGGTCTTTCATCTCTTTGGTTAGATGTATTCCTAGGTTTTTTAGGGTTTCTTTGACTATTGTAAATAGGATTGCATTTTTTATTAGGCTCTCAGCTTGAACATTACTGATATATAGAAATACTACTGATTTTTGTGCATGTATTTTGTATTCTGAAACTTTAGTGAAGTTGTTTATCAGTTCTAAGAGGCTTTTGATGAAGTCTTTAGGGTTTTCTAGGTGTAGAATTATATTGTTAGTGAAGAGAGATAGTTTGGCTTCCTTTCCTATTTGGATGCCTTTTATTTCCTTCTCTCACTTGCTCTGGCTAGGACCTCCAGTACTATGTTGAAGAGGAGTGGTGAGAGTGGACATCCTTATTCTCAAGGGGAATGCTTCCAGCTTTTGGCTGTTCAGTATGATACTTGCTTTAGGTTTGTCATAGACGGCTCTTATTATTTTGAGGTATGTTCCTTCTATGCCTTGTTTGTTGATGTTTTTTATCATGAAAGGGTGTTGAATTTTACCAAAAGACTTTCCTGCATCTATTGAGATGATCATATGGTTTTGTTTTAAAATCTGTTTATGTGGTAAATCACATTCATTGACTTGTGTATGTTGAAACAAACTTGCATGCCAGTAATAAAGTCTACTTGATTGTGGTAAATTAACTTTTTGACGTGCTGTTAGATTCAGTTTGCTAGTATTTTATTGAGGATTTTTGTGTCTCTGCTCATCAGGGGTAATGGCTTGTAGTTTTGTTTCTGTGTGTGCCTTTGCCAGATTTTAGTATCAGGGTGATGCTGGCTTTGTAGAATGAGATAGGGAGGAGTCTCTCCTCCTTGACGTTTTCTAATAGAATTGGTATCAACTCTTCTTTGTAAGTCTAGTAGAATTCAACTCTGAATCCATTTGGTCTGGGGCTTTTTTTGGTTCATAGACTTTTTTATGACTGATCCAGTTATGGAACTCAATATTGTTTTGTTCAGGGTTTTAATTTTCTCCCTATCCAATCTTGGGAGATTGTGTGTTTCCAGGAATTTTTCCATTTCCTCCAGATTTTCTACTTTGTGTACATAGAGGTGTTAATAATAGTCTCTGAGGATCTTATGTATTTCTGTGGGATCGGTTGTTATGTCACCTTTGTCTTTTGTTCTTGTGTTTATTTGGATCTTCTCTTTATCTTTGTTAATCTGGCTAGCAGTATATCAATCTTGTTTATGCTGTCAAAGAGCTATCTTTTGGTTTTGTTGATTCCTTGTGTGAATTTTTGGGTCTCAATTTTGTTCAGTTCTGTTCTGCGTCCCTCTCTTTCTCCCTTCTTTACTTTTCCTCCTTGCCTTCCCTCATCTTTCTTTCTTCCCTCCCTTTTTTCTTTTCCTTTCTTTCTTTCTTTCTCTTCCTTCCTTCCTTCCCTTCCTTCCTTCCTTCCTTCCTTCCTTCCTTCCTTCCTTCCTTCCTTCCTTCCTTCCTTCCTTCCTTTCTTTCTTTCTTTCTTTCTTTCTTTCTTTCTTTCTTTCTTTCTTTCTTTCTTTCTTTCTTTTTCTTTCTTTCTTTCTTTCTTTCTTTCCCTTCCTTCCTTCCTTCCTTCCTTCCTTCCTTCCTTCCTTCCTTCCTTCCTTCCTTCCTTCCTTCCTTCCCCTCCTTTCTCTTTCTTCTGTCTTTCTTCTTTCTTTCTTTCTTTTTTTCTTTCTTTCTTTCTCCCTCCTTCTTCTTTCTCTTTCTCTCTTCTGTCTTCTTTCTTTCCCTTTCTCTCTCTTTCTTTCTTTCTTTCTTTCCCTTTCTCTCTCTCTTTCTTTCTTTTTCTTTCTTGTTTCTTTCTGTTTTTCTGTCTTTCTTTCTCTTTCTTTCTTTCTTCCTTTTTCTTTCTCTCTCCCTTCCTTCCTTCCTGCCTGCCTACCTTCCTTTCTCTCTCTCTCTCTTTCCCTCCTTCCTTCCTTCCTTCCTTTCTTTCTTCTTTCTTTCTTTCTTTCTTTCTTTCTTTTTTTCTTTCTTTTCTTTCTCTCTCTCTCTCTTTCTTTCTTCTCTCTTCTTTCCTCTTTCTTTTTTCTTTCAATTGAGATATGGTTTTGCTCTGTTATCCAGGCTGTAGTGGAGTAGTGTGATCATACTTCTCTGCAGCCTTGAACTCCGGGGCTCAAGGAATCTTCTCACCTCAGCCTTGCAAGTAGCTGGGACTACAGGCACACGCCATCATACCTGGCTAATATTTATATTTATTTTTATTTTGGTACAGATGGGGTTTTGCAGTGTTGCCCTGTGGGGTCTTACCACCTCACCCAGGCTGGTCTCAAACCCCTGGACTTACTCATTTTTCCACTTTGGCCTCCCAAACTGCTGGGATTACAGGCATGAGCCAACATGCCCAGTCCTAGTTATTTATTTTCTTGTGCTAAGCTTTAGAGTTGGTTTTCCTTGTCTTTCTAGTTCCTCTAAGTGTGATGCCAGATTGTTAATTTGAGACCTCTCTACCTTTTGAGGTAGGCATTTAACTTTCTTGTTAACACCACTTTGTTGCATCCCAGAGATTTTGGTATGTTGTGCCTCTGTTTTCATTTATGTCAAAGAATTTTTTTAAATTTCTGCCTTAAATTCATTGTTTGCCCAGAAGTCAATCCAGTGCAAATTGTTTAATCTCCATGTAATTGTATGGTTTTGAAAGATCATCTTGGTATTGATTTCTGTTTTATTCCAGTGTGGTCCAAGATTATGACTGGCATTATTTTGAATTTTTTGAATTTACTAAGACTTCGTTAGCCAGGTGCAGTGGCTCATGCCTGTAACCCCAGCTTTTTGGGAGGCCAAGGCAGGTGGATTACCTGAGGTAGAGAGTTGAAGATCAGCCTGGCCAACATGGAGAAACCCTGTCTCTACTAAAAATACAAAAATTAGCCAGGCGTGGTGGTGCATGCCTGTAATCCTAGCTTCTTGGGAGGCTGAAGCAGGAGAATCGCTTAAACCCAGGGGCGGAGGTTGTGGTGAGCTGAGATTGTGCCATTGCACTGCAGCCTGGACAAGAAGAGTGAAACTCTGTCTCAAAAAAAAAAGAAAAAGAAAAAGAAAAAAGAACAGAAAAAGAAACTGAAACGCAGTCAATTGATCTCAAATCATTCTGTGTGTTTTGAAGATGCCATTCTGTTTTGAATCTGTAGTCAGCTCTTTCTCTTGCTCTTCTGCTAGTGATTAAAGGGTATGTTGTTTTTATAAATAATTCTGTAAAATTTAATTAAATCCTTATATTTCATTTTAAAAATTCAGAGTGTGTTTTGTGGTAGGCTTCCCAAATACAAATATGTCTAAGTCCTAATCCCTGGAACCTATGACTGTTGCCTTATATGGCAAATGGGTCTTTATTAAATACCTCGAGATGGGAAGGTTATCTTGGATTATCCAGATGGACCCAATGTCATCACCAGGTCCTTCTAAGAGTTTTGATGAATCCTTAGAGAGTGTGTTGTTCTGATTCATGATCTTCCAGCATTAGTGCCCATCAACCTGGTGGCACTCAGCAAGTCCTTTACTTCCTATTAAAGCAGCAGTGGTGTGATTACTACCAACAGTATTACTAGTTGCCATTATGATGACAATGCTAGAACCCTTCAGCTGCTGTGTTAAGGGCTTTATATACAACATTATTTCAAATTCTGACAACAGTTTTGTGACTAGGTATCGTCACTCCTGTTTAATAGAACACAATGATGGAGCCCAAAGAGATTAAACAGTGGGCCCACATTTCCCAGTACAGACCGATAGAGCTGATTTGAAGTCTTGGCGGGTGGTTGATCAAGAAAGGAAGCCACCATATCCTACATGACACTGGCCTTGTATGGAAGTGCCCAGTGGTGCTGTGAAAGCCTTCCTCCTCTCCCAGTTTTCTTCTGGACTTGTGCTTTCATCGCTTAAAACTCTATTTTTTTATATTGCTAAATTCTCTTCATTCTGACAGAGGTAGCATATTTAGCTATGATCAATCTGTTTTCATTAAATCTTTAGTGATTTACAGGAAAGCAAAAAACCACTTGAAGCAGACATCAGGGACCTGGGCATCTAAACAGGCTCTATTTCTTACTAGCTGTGTCCTCTGAGGCCACATGGTTTCCCCTTCTCCCATTTTGGTTTCCTCATCGGGAAGCAGGAATAAATGTTTTCTTTGTAGGGTAGTTATGAAGTACTATTGATACAATGGACCTAAAAGTTCTTTGTAAAAAGTAAATTCTCATAAAAAGACAAAATATTCTTTGTTCTTGGGTTAAAAGATTATTTTTATTTTGTTATAACCAAGTCAATACTAGTATGCATCATTATTATCCTCATGCATGAAAATAAGAAAAAAGTCCACAGTCTCTTCATGCAGAAATAGCAGTTAACACTTTAGTGTAGATCCTCCCAGAACTTTTATTAAAATGAAAAATACTCAGCCAGGTGCAGTGGCTCACACCTGTGATCCCAGCACTTTGGGAGGCCGAGGAGGGTGAATCACGAGCTCAGGAGATCGAGACCATCCTGGCTAACATGGTGAAACCCCGTCTCCACCAAAAATACAAAAAAAAAAAGTAGCCGGGTGCGGTGGCGGGAACCTGCAGTCCCAGCTACTCGGGAGGCTGAGGCAGGAGAATGGCGTGAACCCGGGAGGCGGAGCTTGCAGTGAGCCGAGATCGCACCACTGCACTCCAGCCTGGGTGACAGAGCAAAGAAAAAGAAAAATACTCTTGATATTGAAATTATAATTTTGTAAAAACCAGTTGTTATTGATGCTGTGCGGTTCTGTGCTGACAAGATGGAGAAAGGAAAGAGACTGAGGGCTGTATAGGTTGACCAGGTAGGCGAGGGGGCTAAAGAGGAACAGGGGTACATTTACTCAGACACCACCAGACTGGTAGCTAATTGGGTAATCAGTTAAAACAGCTAGTCAGGTAGAGCAAAGAAACACTGAAAATGGAAAACATTTTGAATATTTTACTAAAGTAAAACATATAAATATTCTTTCATTTGACAGTATTTTGAAGGCACAAGGCCTCTTTTAAGATATGTGACATCTAATAGGAGTCTTGTGTGGTCATTTAAAAAGTCGGTGGTTTTCAGTCCCAACAGCTTTAAAGTAGAGCCAGAACTGAAGGACAATTGAGGAACAATCTGAGTTCAGAATTATTCTAGATTTAATAAAATTTTCCAATTATTGTACACTTGCCTCACCTGCATGAAACTCCAAGATTGTTTTTTATTTACTTTGTTTTCTAAGCAGTTTGCCTTTACTGTTTATGGAAAGCATTCAGTTTGGATTTTGGACAACAGCAGTTCTTTCCCTCACTCATATTTCATTGCTTTATGTAATTATAAAAACAAGTGCAACTGGCAAAACCAGCTTGTGGACAAACATATCGGCCTCTTGGTAAACCTAAACTGTGGAAGCAGAAGTGCCCCAGGGACCTTAAAGCCTGACTTCTGAGGAAGCAGTCACTTTGCTTTAGGCAGAGCATGTAACTGAGAGGAAGGCAAGCATGGGAAAAGCCAGTTTTGAGGATTTCTCCTACATTGCAAAAACAATTGTGTCCATCAGGACCCTTTTGCTGCAAGTAACAGAAATCCTCACAAAAGCTGGTTTTTTTGTTTTTTGTTTTTTGTTTTTTGTTTTTTAAAGGAGATTTATTCAGAGATAAAGCAGTCTTCATGGTTAGTCAGGCATGGTGCCTCATGCCTTTGTAATCCCTGTGCTTTGGGAGGAAGAGGAAGGTGCATCACTGGCGGCTAAGAGTTCTAGACCAAACTTGGCAACATAGCAAGACCCAGTCTCTACAAAAAAAATTTAAAAATTAGCCAGGTGTGGTGGCATGAACCTATAGTCCTAGCTACTTGGGAAGCTGAGGAGGAAAGATGATTTGAGCCCAGAAGTGGGAGGCTGCAGTGAGCTATAATCTCACCACTGCACTCCAGTCCAGGTGACAGAGCAAGACCCTGTCTCTTTAAAAAAAAAAAAAAAGAAAGAAAGAAAGAAAAAAGAAAAGAAAGAAAGAAAAAAGAAAAGAAAGAAAGAAAGAAAGAAAGAAAGGCTAGTTGAATCAGCAGTTTAGCAATGTCACTGGATCCCAGATTATTTCCATTGCTCCACTCTTCATCCACAGCATCAGCTTCCTCTTATGACTGGGGCCAATAGCTGGACGTCTCGTTTCCTTTTCCTCACTGGTAGGAGAGAGAACAGGTGTCCATCTGGAATTAAGTCCTTCCCTTCTGTCTGACCAGTTCAAGTTGGGTCTCATGCCTGCCCCTGGACAAATCAATCATCAGCAGCAAAGGAATGGCATCTGGTGATTGTTTTAGAGTATCAGCATCCACTTCTGGAGCTGGGGATGAGTTGGGTTTCCCATTCCTGTGAATCTCATGAGTAGTGTGAACACCTGAACAAAACCGGATCCTGTGAAGGAAGAAGTGGTGAGGAAAGCATGCTGGGAGAGATGGCTACTGCACAATACTACCTCATGCCAGATCTGTTCCCTCAGATGCCAGAATGGTACATTCCTGAGCCATCTTGGTCAACAAGATATCATCCACCTACTCTGCAAAGGGAAAAACTAGTCTTCCTTTAATTCAGGGTCACAAATATTGATAGGTTCTCCCAGTCCCTGGGTTATTCCCTGTCCCATCTTACAAGGAAGCATTTTTATAGCTGCTCTCCCTTCAAAGCTCCAACACCTGCTCCCCCTTCCTCATAGTGTAGCTGATGTCTTCCTCTCAAACTTCACTAAGAAGCTTCAAGCTGCAGACTAGACCTTCCCCTCATCAACTGTACCCTGCAGCTGTCTCTGCCCACATGCTCTTTCCTAGGCCTCAGTGGGGGATCTGGCTGCTCTCTCAGGCCAACCTTACCATCCACTAGTTCCTGGACCCCAGTCCCTCTCACCTTCACAGGACCTTTTCAGGCTGGCTCTGCAACCAGCCCCTCTCTCTCTCTAACTCTAAAGGCATACAAAGGTGCCGGAATCTTGCATCTTAAAAACCAAGTGAATCAAAACCAAAAACACTCTTCCCTGAGTTTTCTCCCTCCTGTTACAATCTTGTTTTTCCACACAACATGTCTTTAAAGTGCTGTTTAGGGGCACTGTCTCCACTTTCTCAGTTCTCATTCTCTCACTGTCATTGAGCTTTTGAACTCATCATTCCCCAAAATGGTTCTAATCAATGTGATTAATGACTTCTTTCGCCAAATCTGGTCACTTGTTGCTTATCTGACTCTATCCTTTAGCACTTTCTTCAACCTCTCACTTTCTTCTCTCAGCTTCTATAGCACACCCTCTCCTAGGTGGATTTCCTTCCCCAGTCAGTTGCTATTCCTCCATCTCCTCTCTTTGAGGATGGCAAAGATTGATTTGGGACCATATTCTTTTCCCCTTCTCTCCCCTCCATTTCTCTTTCTTTTCCTCCCTCCATCCTCTTTCAATATTCGTGTGGCCCAGCTTATCTGTTCTACTCCCTGTTTAAAGTCATTCCTTGCTGATGATTGGCAGGTTTACAGTTCCAATCCTGATCTGTCCATTGAACTTCAGGCTTGTAGAGGTAGCTGGCTGCCTCTTTATTAAATGTCTAATAGCATCTCTACCTCACATGCCCCAAACAGAACTTTGGGTTCCTTCCACCTCTGTCCGTCAAACTCATTTCTCCTCTAGTCTCTCTATCAACTTTGGAAATGACACCACCATCTACTACACTGTGGCTCCAGTCTCACACAGGAATCAGTCTTAATTTCTCTTGTCCCGTGCTGTTCCCTTCATATACTCCATCAGCGAGTCCTGTCATCTTCCCCAAGACAGCCTCAATTCATCCTCTTTTCCTTATCTCTAGCTCCAAGTTGCAATCGTCTCATGGAACTACTGTGAGAACTTGGTACAATTCCTATTCTGCACAGAGACCAGAGTAATCCCCAAATATTAAGTCAGATCATCTCACTCCCTTTTGTAAAAATCCTTTTGTGGCTTCCTTTTGTGGGCAGAACAAAATCAAGACAGCTTATCGTGGCCTCTTCTTACCAGGGCTGGTCGTGACCCCTTCTGACCTCATTTGGTGAAATTGGGCCCCGGGCACACTGACCCTCTTCTTTTGAAAACGCAGATTCATGCCCACCCAGTGTCTTTCAAGTTTCTCTGCTCCTGATTTTCATAAGATTTTATCCTTCTTATTATTAAGGTCTCAGCCTAAAGGTCACCTCCTCAGAGGTCTTCCCTGACCACCCAGTCTAAATTAGCTCCTTGTCCCCATCACTCCCTACCCTTAATTTTGTTCTACTTTTGTTCTACAACTTAACACTATTTTGATTATCTTCCCATCTATTTATGGACTGTAACCACCAGGGAGGCAGAATACTTTATCTTGTTTACTATTGTTAAATGAAATTTATGGGAGACCATTGTTTTGGACTGGGCTTCTGCACTAGGCCCAGCAGACCAGAATGGAGTCATTCATGTTAAATGTCACATAATCAAACTGAACTCTGAAATAGGCCAGCTTTCTAATAAAAAAAATAGAGACAGAATGAGATTCACAGCAACTAATCAAAAGAGGACCAGCTTACCTTGAGAGGGTATGACCAGGAAGTCCCTTCTATTTTAACACTATCAGGGTGCTAACCTTGAAACAAACTATCTGCTTTTTGTTCCCTGTTTCTGTTTTCTTCAGCCCTTTTCTGCCTATAAAGCCAGCTTCCTCTGCTTAGCTCATCGGAAAACCCACTTTATTTTATAGGATGAGATGGTGCCTGATTCTAGAATTATTAATAAAAGCCAATTAGATCTTTACACTAAATTTGTTGTAATTTTGTTTTTTGACACTATGGTGGTCTCAGCACCTAGCATAGTAATAGAAACAAATAGCAATAATAATTTAACGAATAATTCTGTTTGCCTGACTTATATCCCACTTTCAAAAAGGAATAACCTCCTGGGAGTAGTCAGCAGAGGTCCCAGGACAAGTAGTCATGGGAGTTGCCTAATCTTCTTTCACTCACCAGTTAAATCGCTTAGCAAATATTAATTGTCAAGTTGTGGACTAAATACTGGAGGAAAATATCTAAATTTTTTGAGATATAGATTGAATGGTAGAAAGGCAGAATTAACATTTGCATGAAAGGATTAATAGTTTAAAATCTTGTTTTTAACCATAAAGCAATAAATTCATAAACTATAAAACTTACAAATGGGTATGAAATATAAATGCCTACATCCTTACTTACAAATCCATATTTTATGTAATTATAGCTGAACATGATCATAGCTATTATTTCTTTTTTCTCAAAAATTTGTATGTATGTACATACATGTATATAAATATACGTATAAACGTGATTCTAGGAATTTTCACTTATAATGATATTGTATTCTACCTTTTTTTCCCCACTTAAAACAGTTTAGTTTGGATACTTTTCATATCAAAGCATAGAAATGCATTGATTCTTTGGAACAGCTACGTAATACCCCGTTTTACAGAGCCACTATAGTTTATTTAATCCTCTCTTGATGGGCATTTAAATTTCACTTTTGTTTTTTTACTATTACAAATAATAGTATCATGCTACTCCTATACAGTATATATTTGCCTCCTTGTGAAAGTGCTTCCTTGGGAAAAATTCCTGAAAGAAGAATTACTGAGTTTAAGATAATGTGCTTGTTAAATTTTAATAGTTATTGCCAAATTGCTTTCCAAAAAGGTTGTAGCAATTTATATTCCATTAATAATACATGAGTGGTCCTGCTTCCCACACTCCTGAGTAAGATCAACATTTTATAGTAGTCCTCCTTTATCCATGGGATTATACCATGCTACACAATTTAAAATGTATAAGTTGTTTCTGGAATTTTCCATTTAATATTTTGTTTTCTGAAGTTTTAGTTACCCCTGGTCAGCTGCAGTCTGAAAATATGAAATAGAAAATTCCAGACTGTGGCTGACCAGGGGTAACTGAAACCTCAGAAAGTAAAACCATAGATTGGGGTTGGGTGAGGGGGTGCAAGCTACAGTATTTTTGCAAAATATACAAAGTGAAAAATAATATCTTGTTTTAACTTACATTTCCTTGATTTTTTTTGATAGCTAAAATTTTTATGTGTTTACTGGCTATTTGCTTTGTCTTTGTTGCAAACTTATTTTTCTATTGAATTGTTCAGTTTTCTGTTGCTGATTTTTTAATTGCTTTGTATATAAAAGAAATTAACCCTCTTCCTGTTATATAAATTGTAGACATTTTTTTTTTCTATCCTGTGGTTTATCTCTTGACTTTGTTTATGGTATTCTTGTCTTGAAAAAGTTTTAATTTTTATATAAGTAAATTTGTCAATCTTATCTTTTATGTCTGTCACTTTTCCTCAGTTAAAAATTATGAGAAAAAGACCAATGATTTTTCTAGTATTATTATGGTTTCATATTTTACATTCAAGTTATTGATCCACATAGAATTTATCTGGGTGTAAGATACTTCCACACTTTTGCCCCCAATGGCATGTTCATCACAACATTACTGAATTATTCATATTCTCCCATTAATTTTAAAATACCACTTTATTTATATTTTACTTTATTTATTTATTTTTTGAGACAAAGTCTCACTCTGTCACCTAGGCTGGAGTGCAGTGGCACAATCATGGCTTACTGCAGACTTGACCTCCAGGGCTCAAGTAATCTTTCCACTTCAGCCTCCCAAGCAGCTGTGACTACGGGCATGCACCACCACACCCAGCTAATTTTTATATTTTTTGTAGAGACAGGGTTTTGCAATGTTGCTCAGGCTGGTCTCGAACTCTTGAGCTCAAGCGATACAGCCACCTCAGCCTCCCAAAGTGCTGGGATTACAGGCCTGAACCACTGCACATGGCCTTATATTAATATTAATACTTTAAGTTCTTAAGTGTATTTGGGTCTGTTTCTGGGGTTTTTATTCTCCACTAACAGCTTTCTTATTTCTCATAATTTCTTTACCTATAAAATATCTTAATAGTGGATAAAACTAGTTCTTCCTCATTATTTCATTTACAGTTGTATCGGCTATTCTCACTCCTCTATTATTCCACTGGAGCTTTATTACATTTTGTCAGTCTCCAAAAAAATCCTGTTGGTATTTTGATTGGAATTACAATTGCTTCAGGGAAAATAAACTATGTTGTTTCATTCACTCCTATCTTCTGGTTCCTGAATTAATCAGGATAGGATGGACTGTTGCAAGAATAATTAAATTTTCAAATGCCAGGCTATTATTTCAACAAAATTTTGTTTCTCACTCATGTAAATTCCTGTGCAGTTGGGCCACTCTCCAGGGCAGGGGTCCTCACTGTAGGGGCCCCACTGTCCAGGCTGTTTTGATCTCACAGCTCTGCTCTCTCAACATGCTGAGAACGATGGAAGAGATAACTTCCAGTGCTGTCTAGTTAGGTGAAGTGATAAAACCAATCCTGGTCAATGGACTTTGAGTAGCAGTGATATGTCTCACTTCAGGATCAAAGCTTAGAAAAGCAGGTGTGAATTTTCCCTGTGATCTTTTCCTTTGGTTGGTCAGTTTCGAAGGTCTTGACTTGAGATGACAGAACCAATGACAGAAACCTTTTCAATAACTGAGCCACTTCATCACACAGGGCAGTTGCCTAGGGAACTCACCTGACTCAATCAGACCTGCACCTTTATTGTATTAAGGCCACTGAGATTCCAGGGGAAAGTTGCTACTGCAATGTAAAAAAACTTATGCTAACTGGAAACAAAAAAAACAAAAACTGGGGCCAGTAGTGGTAAGCTGTTGAAAAAAAAATTAAAAGACTGGCTTAGCAGTCAGGTGATGACAGAGAGGAAACTGATATCAGATGCTGGGAAGAAGGCAAAACATTTGGTAAAGGTTTTGCTTGTGATTACCTTGCAAGACCATTCACCTATTGAACTTATAGTTCAGAGGAAAGTTAGTGCTGCTATTATATACGTGGTTGCTACTGGTTGCGTTTGGCAAAGTACTGGGAGGGGAGAGAGAGAGAGAGAGAAGCAACTCCGGAAAGAAATGACCAGTTTATAACGAATGATAAAAGGGAATAAAGATAATCCAAAAACTTGGAATCTTATAAATTTGAAACAGCCAACTGCTTTTAGATCCGGAATCTGAAGAGTTTAAAGGCTTTGAGTAAAACTGCTAGGAAAAAAGAAAGAAAAAAAAAAAAAAATATATATATATATGTATACACACACACACACACACACATAGATACATACATACATACTTGTGTGTGTATCCGTTGATTAAATGCCTCAGGGCAAAGGTTAGATTTGGGGACAAGAAAGCAAAAGAATAAAGCAGAAATAAAAGAAGTCCCTCAAAGAGAATTCTAAATATGGTTATTTGCTCATGGAAATGTCTGGAAGCAGATAGATGGGGCCTCCTGGTTTTTGAGGGAGTTGTTCAGTAGTACAAAGAAACTGTAAGCCTGGTCTAAAAAGCCAGAGGCACCACCCTAATTCAGGGCAGGATGTGGAAAGCTGTGTAGCTCAATACCTACTTCAAGTGTGACCAAGGCAGGTAATAGAATAGAAAGGACTTCCCAGAGGGTGGAGCCAAGGAGCTTTGAGAACTGCTCCACACCCGGGGGGAATGGGCCTTGGAAGTCAAGTTTGTACCTGTGGCCATGTCCCCCAGCAGAGTTCTTTGAACCCACATTGGGCAGTTGTCCTAAGTTCGACTAATCAGATTCTCTCAGAACTTTGTAACTGAGACTGAGATGCTCTTGTTTCTCTGAGAAGTTTGCTTGTTCTGAGGTAATAAGAACTGAGGACGTTATGGGAGTGGCCATCTTTTACCCATCAAGTGTGCTGAGAATGCTGTAGAGAAAAGTGGTCTTTTCTGTAGAGAAGACAAAAGAATGCTTCTTGTGGAGAGGACATGAGAAATCATATTTATGGGAGCGGGGGGTTGGGGAAGAGGGAGAGAGATACAGAGATTTGAAACATGATTCTCCCTGTTCCTGAGAACTTTCTAGTCTCCTGGCTCCCCCAGGGTCAAGCTCCTGTAAGGACCAGCTGTACTCCTGTGAGTTCCAGGAGGCACCTATGTATCATTTTCTTGTTCAAGTTTGTTTGGATTTGTTTCTCTTTCTTAAAATCAAAAGACCCTCGACTGAGGAAGTGCCCGTATCTTATCACTGCAAAACATCTCCGGGAAGGAACCTCCCCTTCCTTCCTGCTGTGTACGTTGTGGTCATAGCATGACTGTGAGATTTCTCAGTGATCCCTGATTTCAAAGTAATTTCAGGGGAAAAGAAGTTGATGAAAAATTGGCTCATGCTTCCATCTCCATCTAGACTGCCCAGTGTTAAGGATGACCTCTTTAATAGCAACACTGAGAACAGCAACAATAATATGAAAAGAAAACATAATGATTCCTATTGTCTTTAATTTCATAATCAGGCTAAGGAAGAGGAGGAACATCTACTCTTTATTTCCTTTATCAATTCACTCTCCTGCTCTCTGGAAAGGTTGTTTTCTACCTTCTCCTTCTCATACTTGCAGCGTCGCTTCTCTTTTCCTCACTCTCAGCTGATTAACTTATTTTTCATTCCACTGATAAAAAAAAAGAATAACTAGGAGATAATTTTCTTATCCTTCCAGCACCAAATCTACCAAACTACCGGCAAGGTAACCATTTACTTGGCCCTCCCTCCTGTTCCTATCGGTGCTTAAAGTTCTATCAAAGCCTAATAGAACTTCCTGAGATGATAGAAATATTCTGTATCTGTCTCTCCTCAGTGCAAAGCCAAGAGCCACACGTGACTATTGAATGATTGGAACATGGCCAGTGAAATTGAGGAACTGAATTTTACATTTTATTTAATTCCAATTAGTTTAAATGCATATAGCCATATGTGGCCAGTGGCTGCTGTGTAGGACAGCTGAGGTATAGAGAAGTCTTTTGAAGAGTTTCGCCATATAGAAACAGAAAATGGTGTGGGTAGTCACAGAGGGACGGGGGTCAAAGCAACAGCACTTAAAAAAAAAAGGTACATAACATTTTAGCATGCTGGTAGGAAGGATTCACAGGACAGACAAAAAGATTATGCAGGAGAAAGAAGGGTCAACTGCATGTCTCAAAGGAAAGCATACGCATGGCCAATAAGTGCATGAAAAATGCTCAACATCACTGATCATTAGAGAAATGAAATCAAAACCACAATGACATACCATTTCACACAAGTCAGAATGGCTGCTCTTAAAAAATCAAAAACTAAAGGTGCTGGTGAGACTGCAGAGAAAAGGTAATGCCTATATACTGTTGGTGGGAATGTAAATTAGTTCAGCCACTGTAGAAAGCAGTTTGGAGGTTTCTCAGAGAACTCAGAACTACCATTCGATCCAGCAATCCCATTTCTGGGTCTATATCCAAAAGAAATATACATTTTTCTATTGAAAAGACATATGTACCCATATGTTCATTGCAGCACTATTCACAATAGCAAAGACATGGAATCAACCTAGGTGCCCATCAATGATGGACTGTATAAAGAAAATGTGGCACATATACACCATGGAATACTATGCAGCCATAAAAAAGAATGAGATCATGTCTTTTGGAGCAACAGGGATGCAGCTGGAGGTCATTATCCTAAGTAAATTAATGCAGGAACAGGAAACCAAATACCACATGTTCTTACTTATAAGTGGGAGCAAAACATTGAGTACACACGGACACAAAGAAAGGAACAATAGACACTGGGACCTAACTGAGGGGCGAGGATGGTAAGAGGCTGAAGGTAAAAAACCAACCCATCATGTACTGTGCTAACTACTTGGGTGACAAAATCATTTGTACACCAAATCCCAGTGACATGCAATTTACCCGTGTAACAAACTTATACATGTACCCCAGAGCCTAAAATAAAAATTGAGAAAGTAAAATAAATAAATAAATTAAAAGTGCTTAGAAACAAAAAAAAAAAAAAAAAAAGAAGAAAAAAGAAGGCTCAATTATAAAAGCAAAGTTGATTCTAGATAGGAGCAGGCCATTGTATATAGATGCACTGTCTAATATAACAGCCACTAGCCATATGTGGCTATTTAAATGTAAATTGATTTAAATTTAATAAACTTCTAAATTTAATTCCCCAATCACACTAGTTACATCTCAAGGGGCTATCATTGCACGTAATTTCCATAATTGAAGACAGTTCTTTTGGACAGTGTTGCTGTATACGTTCTGTCTTCATTTTATAACATCATTCCATGTTTTGAAAAAAATTTTAAACTTTTAAATCAAATTTATATAGGTGAATAGAGAGCCAAAAAGTGCTGCAATTGACGACTTTTCATTCCTTCTCCCTATTTTTCACTTCCCAAGTAATTGTGATCAAGTCTTTTCTTTTTCTTTCTTTCTTTCTTTTTTTTTTTTTTTTTTTTTGAGATGGAGTCTCGCTCTGTCACCCAGGCTGGAGTGCAGTGGCACGATCTCGGCTCATGCCTCCCGGGTTCATACCATTTTCCTGCCTCAGCCTTCTGAGTAGCTGGGACTACAGGCATCTACCACCATGCCTGGCTAATTTTTTTTTTTTTTTCTTTTTGTATTTTCAGTAGAGACAGGGTTTCACTGTCTTAGCCAGGATGGTCTTGATCTCCTGCCCTTGTGACCCACCTGCCTCGGTCTCCCAAAGTGCTGGGATTACAGGTTTGAGCTACTGTGCCCGGCCTCAAGTCTTTTAGCTTTAAAAAAATGATGGCTATAATTCTAAATAATTTTCTTATATAGCTTCTTCTTGATTGTTTTCCAAGTTTTGGACACGATCCTGACTTTTTTAAGGAATGCATGGATTCAGCACTCCCCACACCCCTTCCTAGTCACACCTGCACACACATGTACACTTCCAGTCTCCCGTCTTCCCATAGAGTCAAAGTATTTTTATGGTTAGATCAGTATTCAGTGTTTCATTATTATGAAAAAGTGACTACTTGCAACCAAGCCCTGTGATAAGTCAGGGTTACCTTTTATTTAAGATCTTTTGATATTTCCTAAAATTAATACTCTTTTTAAAATTTGCTTAGCTATGTAAGCATTTATCAGCAATTTGACCCCAGTCTTCTCCAGAAGTGTGGATGTTCTTTCCATATGTTCAAATATATCAGTTTCATCTTTTTGGAGCCATATTTTCTGGAGACTTGCTTCAATCTGCTCAGGTTGCTCTCTGAGGCTGCTGCACGGTTGGGCACCCTGGAATCTCCATCACCTACATCCTGGGATTCCCTTCCCTTCTTTCTTGAGTCGGAGCCACTTGGTGGGACATGTCATCCTCTTTCTTGACATACTCTCTCATCACACTACTGCTCCAGCAGTAACTAAAAAGTAAATGTTTGAGAACTAGCATGTCTGAAAATGTCTTTAGCCTATCTTCACACTTAGGACTTTGTGTGTATAAATTCTAAGACAGAAATAGTTTTTTCTCAAATTATGAAAACATTGTTTTACAATAACTAGTTTCCACTGTTGTTAAAAAATCCAAAGCTATTCTTACTCTTTATCCTTTGTATATGACCTATTCTTTCATCTCTTTTGGCTTGATATTATGACATTTTATAGTGGGACGACTTATTATGGGTCTGTTTTCATTCTTTATGCGGGGCTTGTGGTAGGCCTTTTTTTTTTTTGAGATGGAGTCTCATTCTGTCGCCCAGGCTGGAGTGCAATGGAGTCTCATTCTGTCGCCCAGGCTGGAGTGCAATGGCGTGATCTCAGCTCACTGCAACCTCTGCCTCCCGGGTTCAAGTGATTCTCCTGACTCAGCCTCGCGAGTAGGTGAGATTACAGGCACCCGCCACCACACCCAGATAATTTTTTGTATTTTTACTAGAGAGAGGGTTTCACCATCTTGGCCAGGCTGGTCTCAAACTCCTGACCTCATGATCCGCCTGCCTTGGCCTCCCAAAGTGCTGGGATTATAGGCATGAGCTGTTGCACTAGCCAGTGAGCCTTTTTAATCTAGAAATTCCTGTCATTCCACTGTGGGAAATTTTCTTGAATTGTTCCTTTGACTGTTTCTTCATGTGTGTTCTTTTGTTCTTGTTCCCTCTTTCTGTAATTCCTATCATTGAGATACTAGACCTCTTGGACTGATCATCTAATTTTCTCTTTCGCTTTTCTCTGTTGTTCTCCTTCTCTTTAATTTTTTACTCTACTTTCCTCAATTTACATTCTAGTCTTTGTACTGAGATTTTTGTTTCGGCTTTCATATTTTTTAATTTCCGAAAGCTTCCTTTCATTGTATTAATGTCACCCCTGGACATTGGGTATCAAATGCTGATACCCTGATCTGGGTATCAAATTGCTTTTTAAACAGTTCCCAGGCCCACCTACACCACTCACTTTTGGTTGAACCTGTATTACAGATTCCTGAGCCTTTGGTGGGTTCTGTGGTGCCAAATTGCTCCTTGCTTTCCCCAGAGCTGACTAGGAATTCAGCTTTCATAGATCTCAGTCATTTACGCTTCTCTAGATGCTTTCCAGTTTCCAAACTGTACATGTTAGAGTGGGGCAGGGGTGTGGATAAGTCATTACGAATTCCATTTACTGTCATTTAGTCAGGTTTCAGGGCAAGCAGAAGTAAAAGCACATGTTAGATCAGCCATCTGTGACCAGAAGCTTCCCATTCTCACTTGAATGAGCTTCTAATCAAGCTTTCATCCCCTCTCTCAAATATTCTTTTGCCACAGTGACATATGACCTTCCATTGCCCATTCTCTGGTTAATTCTGTTCTTGTCTCACTTGACTTCTTACCAGCATTTGACATAGTTGATCACTTGCTTCTGGTACCCCAAATCATCCTCACTGTTTCTCCATATGATTCTCTCTCTCTCTCTCTCTCCCTCTCCTATTTTTAGAATGTGCTTTATAAAATTGAGTCATAATTTACATATTGTGAAATACATAAATTTTAAGTGTGCAGTTCAATCAGTTTTGATAAATGCATACGCCCATAACCCCCTCCTCTAACAAGACAACATTTCTATTCTTTTTCTCTTCTATTGGGGATCCTCCTCTTCCTTTTCCTGACTTTTAAATGCTGGAGTTTCCAAGGGCTCAGTCGTCGGGTCTCTTGGGCTTCTTCTCTCTTCTATCTATACTGACTCTCAATATCCAGTCCATTGGCTTTAAATACCATCCAGACCTGTGCTGTTCAAAACAGTAGCCACTAGTCATGTGGCTATTAAGTCTGAATCAAGATGTGGTATACACATAAAATTCATACTGAAGTTCAAAGACTTATTAAAAAAAGAATGCAAAACAACACAGTAATATTTTCATATTGACTACATAATAAAATGAGATTTCGGATGTATTAAGTTGAATAAAACATTATTAAAATTAATGTTACCTGTTTTTTCCCACTTTTTAACATAAAACTGTTAGAAAACACACGTAACTTGCCTTATATTTCTACAGGTTAGCACTAGTTTAGATATTGATAACTTACACATTTCTATCTCCAGAACACCAGACTTCATATCCAAATGCCTACTTGATGCAGTGAGAAAAAAGAACAAAATCATGTTCTTTGCAGAAACATGGATGCAGCTGGAGGCCATTATCCTGAGCAAATTAACACAGGAACAGAAAACCAAATACCACATGTTCTCACTTATAAGTGGGAGCTAAATATTGGGTATTCATGGACATAAAGATGGCAATGGTAGACAGGAGGAGGGAAAAAGGGGAGCAAGGGTTGAAAAACTAACTATTGGGTACTGTGTGCAATACTTGAGTGATGGGATCAATTGTACCCCAAACCTCAGCATCACATAATATACCCATATAACAAACCCACACATGTACCGCTGAATCTAAAATAAAAGATAAAAAAAAGAAAGTTATACTGAAGTGTGAAATACTGATTACAACTATTTTGAAGCATAAAATATATTGATTATTGTCATGGTTAATACTGAGTATCAACTTGATTGGATTGAAGGATACAAAGTATTGTTCCTGGGTGTGTCTGTGAGGGTGTTGCCAAAGGAGGTTAACATTTGAGTCAGTGGGCTGGGAAAGGCAGACCCACCCTTAATTTGGGTGGGTACCTCAGCTACCAGCACAGCTAGAATATAAAACAGGCAGAAAAAAAAAAAAAAAAAAATGTGAAAAGACTAGATTGGCCCAGCCCCCCAGCCTCCATCTTTCTCTCATGCTGGACCCTTCCTGCCCTCAAACATTGGACTCCAAATTCTTCAGTTTTGGGATTTGGACTGACTTTTCTTGCTCCTCAGCCTACAGATGGCCTATTGTGGGACCCTGTGATTGTGTAAGTTAATACTTACTAAACTCCCCTATATATATTCCATTAGTTCTGTCCCTCTAGAGAACCCTGACTAATACAATTATAAAAACCAACAAATGCCTACTTGACATACCTACTTGGTTATATAATAGATATCTCAAACTTAACAGCTCTTAAATGGAATTTCATATTTCTCCCTGCCCCAGACTGACCCACCTCAGTTTTTCCTATCTCAGCAAAAGTCACCACCGTTTTACTCAATTGCTTGGGCCCAAAACTTTGGAATCTTATTGACCACTCCCCTTTCTCTCCCTCTCCATACCCAATCCATCAATGAATACATGTAGAATTAGTAACTTTTCACCTTTGACCCTATCAGGCCCAAGTCGTGGATTGCTTTCTCCAGGACAACGACCATAGATTCCCGTATGTGTCCTGGCTTCTCCACTTTGTTCTGTCTATTTCTCTGCACAGCAGCCAAATGGATCCTTTTACAAACATTATACAGATTAAGTCATTCCTCTACTCAAAAAACCCCACAGCAAATTTTAATCACCATAAAATCCACAGTCCTTACCAATGTATAAGGTGCTTCTTGATGTGCCCTCTGGCCACCTCTCCAAATGATTTTCTATCTTTTTTACCTTGTTCAGTGTACGTCACCTATGCTGATCTGTTCATCCTTGCAGTTTCTTTTTTCTTTTCTTTTTTTGAGGTGGAGTCTCGCTCTGTCACACAGGCTGGAGTGCAGTGGCGTACTCATGACTCACTGTAGCCTTGACCTCCTGGGTCAGCCTCCCAAGTAGCTGGAACTACATTCACAGACTACCATGTCCGCCTAATTTTTGTATTTTTTATAGAGACAGGGTTTCGCTATGTTGCCCAGGCTGGTCTCAAACTTCTGAGCTCAAGTGATCTACCACCCTTGGCATCTCAAAGTGCTGGGATTACAGGCGTGTGCCACTGTGCTTGGCCACAAATTACACACGGTTATATTGAGAAGATCCTCTTGAAAACATATGAGTTACATTTGGCCTCTGTATATGAGGATTCTGCATCTGCAAATCCAACCAACCACAGATCAAAAATGTCTGAAAAAAATTAAAATGACAATACAACAATAAAAATAACACAAATAAAAAACCAACACAATGCAACGACTATTTACATAGCATTTACATTATATTAGGCATTATAAGTAATCTAGATATGATTTAAAATATATAAGGGGAAGTGCATAGGTTGCACGCAAACACGACACCATCTTATATCAGGGATTTGAGTATCTGCACATTTTGGTGCCCATGGGGGATCCTGGAACCAATCCCCCACGAATACCAAGGGACAACTTTATATGTAAAAATTAATGCTGCTGGGTGGATACATTTTACCAGGATATGTCTTGGCCATTACTGTCAAACCCGCTATTCACAAAACTTATGCTACTTTATTGCTTTGATCCACCTTTGGTGAGGAAAAAAATGTGTGTACCAAGCTGCTGGTAGACAGCACCAGTCTGCATAAGATAATAGCCAAAACTAGAACCCCAAGTCAACATGCATGGCGTGTAGAATATCTGAAGTTAATAATGTTTATGTAACCCAAAAAGAGCTAGTGGATTTTAGGACCAATGATAAGGATATTAAAGATCAAAGAGAATGAAATGTCAAAGAGAATGAAATGAAAACCGGGTTTCTTAGTATCTGAAGAGATTTCTATTACAATCTCTCTATCCATAATTTGAAGTCTATTATCTTCTCCTTAAAATTGGACATTTGAAATAAATAAAACTGTACAAAAACTAGGGCAAATTACAATAGTCTGATAATTACAACCCCAAACTATATATTACTTTTTAATTTTTTTAACAGATTGGCAGCCAGAAAAAAAATATTTTCTTTGTATTTATTTTTTAAAGAACTAACAAGTAACTTTGAACCTTCCCTCCTTCCTTCCTTCCTTCCTTCCTTCCTTCCTTCCTTCCTTCCTTCCTTCCTTCCTTCCTTCCTTCCTTCTTTCCTTCCTTCCTTCCTTCCCTCTTTCTTTCTTTTCCTTTCCCTTCCTTTCCCTTCTTTCTTCAAATAGCATCTGGACTGGATCTAAACTAAACTCATAGCACATTTATTTTGAGTTTCTTCTTTGAGGATCAGTGAGACTCAAGTGGAGTCTTCCCCATATGTAGATATGTTACTACTCTGAGTTACTCTCAGAGTAGTTAACTGTTTCTACCACAGTTATACACAGTTAACACTCTGAGAGTAACTGTCAATCAATCTAAGTAGTACAATCTGTCAGCAGGCTAGCAAGCTAAGGGCGGTCTGTCAGTTACTTTTTACTAACTTTGTAGTTTCTTCGTCCGTAGTTATCTTTACGATTTCACTGGAAATAATAAAAATATTCATTCGTCCACTCAATAAGAAAATATTTACTGAGCACCTACTTTGTATTAGGTGCCATGAAGGCCTTAGAGATGTGGGATGTGATGGTTAATTGTTTGTGTCAACTTGACTGGATCCGAATGCCAGATATTTAGCTAAACATTACTTTGGGGTGTGTCTGTGAGGGTGTTTCCAGATGAGATTAGAATCTGAATTCATGGGTTCAATGAAGCAGTTTGTCCTCTATGGTTGTTAGATGTTTCAAATGATCACGTTTCTGACTTGTATTGAATCAGATGAGCACAGATGTCCCTTTTCTACTGATATTCTATTTGTCTCTGAGTCAAAGGATAATTACAGAATCCTACATTTTGCTTTGGTTGTGTAGACCCAAACTTTGGGTAACAGATGGGAAAACAGATTTTGAAACTAAAAGCCCAAGAATTATTGCGCCTATTTTTATCAGGTGGTTTTGTATAATCCTCAGATTGTAAAAATAGCACCCTAAAGAAAGTTGTTTCTAGAATAAAATTTATTACAGTGAGTATTGTCACAGTGAAATATTTTAATAACAAATATATTGTCAAACAAATGATGAGCCACTATTATGAACATGGTCTTAGTCTGGTTTCTGCTCTGTAGCAGAATACTTGAGACTAGGTAATTTCTTTAAAAAAAAAACACACACACAAAAATTTATTTCTTATACATGTCAAGCATCCCAAATCTAAAAATTCAAAATCCGAAATGCTCCAAAATCTGAAACTTTTGAGCGCTGACAAGAAATACTCATTGGAGCATTTCAAATTTCAGATTTGAGATGCTCCACCAGTCAGTACAATGCAAACACTAGCAAGATTCTAGAATGGGTGACTGAGTGATTATTTATGAGTATTTATGTAGGTAGGAGACAGCCATTAGTAGCCCTCTGGGGCCTACTAATTTATTGTGTTCCATACCTCTGGAAACCTGATTATTGCAAGGGTAAGATCTTAGCAGCTGAGAAAAGAGCCAATGTGGGATATCTTGAGAATAAATGTCTGAGAAACCCGTCCCAAATCAGAATGGATATTTTAGGCTGGCATATAGCCCTCTATTCCTTTAAAGTTCATGCATATGCTTCACTTCCCTGATGGAAAAGGCTATAAATCTGGAAGGATCACAGAGATCTCATTTAAATTACTGAAGGCACTTAGGACTCAGAATGGTGCAGATTGCTGTGTCTGGGGTCACACAGCTGAAGGATTGCAGAACTGGGACTGCAATTCAGATCTTTCAGCATGCCGTCAGGTCAGGGCTTTTCTAAGCATCACTCGCCCAGAGGATGGAATGAATGCCTTCCAAGGCTGTGGATCGTCTGGGCAGGGGTAGTTATTGCCTCTCTTCTCAGGATGGAGGGTTGACAGACAATCATCCAAACGCTCATTCTCTGGCCACTGTGTGAAGCACTGAAGGGCTGGGGAAAGCGGGTAAGGGAGTTAGGGCTCTAAGTATCATCGACGACACCAGAGCTGTGCCAGAGCCTTCTGGTGACCTTTATCTTCATATTCTCTTTTCCAGTTCAAGCTACAAACTGTTTTGAAACTGTTGTTTCAGTAAAGGCACCGTATCCTAAATGTATTAAAGGTTGCCTGAATAAATTTAAGCATGACTACTTTTAAGCATCTAGTTCACCTCTAAGAAAATCCAATTAAATCAAAAAGAAATTTGCAAAGAAAAATGACTAAGCCCACTTCACTGGCATTCACTAAATCACCACTTGTAAAGTGGTTGGCTCTCACTATGCATGTCACATGCATTGTTTAAAATCCTGACCACAATCCTATGAGATAGAGTTTACTTTTATTTTAAGGATAAGGACATTGAGGCTCAGAGGGTTATCATATACTAGCAAAAAGAGGAACCTCTGAGAGTTGAACTCTCATGTTCCTCCCACTCTGATACATACTCTCTATGCACCCAACAAATATGTGTTAATCTTTTTTTTTTTTGGAAGCATCATAGAAATTGTACCTCAAGTACTTGGAAAGACATTTGTTAGAGAAATAGAAACTTAGAGTCTGAGATTAGCCTGGCCAACATGGTGAAACCCCATCTCTGTTAAAAATACAAAAATTAGCCGGTCGTGGTGGCACACGCAATCCCACCTACTCAGGAGGCTGAAGCAGGATAATCACTTGAACCTGGGAGGCAGAGATTACAATGAGCTGAGATCGTGTCACCACACACTAGCCTGGGCCTGGGCCACAGAGCTAGACTCTGTCTCAAAAAAAAAAAAAAAAAAAAAGAAAAGAAACTCATTTTTAAAGGCAGGCCAATGCCATGTTCTATAAAATAAAATAGGTTTATAGATGCTTAAAGTGAACTACTACTTCAGAAAAAACAATGTGGTTTCCAGAGAAAGGTTATGTAGCCATCGATGAGGTTCTGGGACTTCATTAACCTTAATAAACTAAGTTTGACTTTTAAAATTAAGCAAGAATAATGCAAAACTGAGGACAACTCCTGGTCCAGAGTAGAGAGTTGCCCATGGCTGGTGGATACATCATTGTAATGACACTGAGCATTCAGAAGGGCTAGTGAACATTTCAGTCTAAGGTGAATGGGAAATCAACTATAAGGCTAATTTCTTACTGTACTAGGAAACTATTTTACTGAAGATAAATTATCTCTTTGGGCAGATATTTCTAGGAAAGAGATTACATTTCTTCTCGCCACACTTCTCTACAAAGTATTCCAAGTAACTGTCTACAGCAGAGGTTGGCAACCCTTCTGTAGCATAAACGTAGCCTGAGACAATATGTGAAAGAGAGTGGTTGTGTTCCAATAAAACTTTATTTAGAAAATGACAGAGGTGGGGAAAGGAGGCTGTAGTTTGCCCATCCCTGAGCTACAGTGTTAGTAAGCATTGGGTAATAAATGTCACTTCTACTTAAATGTCCAAGAGACCTGCAAAGCAAAGAATCCAAGTGCATGTATTAATTTTTTAAAATCTCACTATGGATATCAGAACATTCAAAGCCAACATAGAAAATTACATTTCTTTAATGTGACTATTATCATCCTTGTTTTAAATGATTTGGATGAAACCTTTGGTGTTAACTCATCAGTTTTATTTTTTAGTAGTTCTGCATAAACATAAAAAAAAATTGCCTTAAACAGTTTGGGCTGCTATAATAGAATACCACAGGCTGTGGCTTCAACAACAAACACGTATTTATCACAGTTCTGGAAGCTGGTGAATTGCCCTCTTCTTGGTTTGTAGAAGACTGTCTTATCATATATTCTTATATAGTCCAGAGAGACCATCTGTCTTACTTATCTTCTTATAAGGGCACTAATCCCATTCATGAGGGCTTCCCTCTTATGACCTAATCACCTCCCAAAGCCCCATCTCCTAATATCATCACGGGGGGCTATAATTTTGACATATGAACTTGGCAGGTACACATTCAGCCCATAACAAGAATGTAGATGCCAGTGGTTGAAAGAGCCTAGGGTGACCTTCCAGGTGTCTGCAATCATACAACTAATAGCAATGCTACGTCAGTATTTGGTTAATAGGTGATAAGTATCTTTCCAACTTACATACTGTGCCATCTCTGAGACTCTCTTTTTGCAGATTAGAGGCAGGCTAATTTCATTTGAATGAGTTATTGGAATTTTCTATGGTCAAAGTATACGGTAACGCTTCTAAAATATTGCATATAAATAAGCAATATTTCGTGAAGTTTCCTGTCTTTTTGTTTGTTTGTTTTGGGGTGTGTGTGTGTGTGTGCCCACTAAATGGAATTACTTTTTAGTTAGCCCATAATAATATATTCAATAATGTTTAGTGAAGTTAATAAATTAAGTCAATTACAACTTCTTTCCGTAGAGATTCTTTTCAGGGTTATGTTTCTTATTTTAAAAGATGACTGGCTGGGCGCGGTGGCTCAAGCCTGTAATCCCAGCACTTTGGAAGGCCGAGGTGGGCGGATCACGAGGTCAGGAGATCGAGACCATCCTGGCTAACACAGTGAAACCCCGTCTCTACTAAAAAAATACTAAAAACTAGCCGGGTGAGGTGGCAGGCGCCTGTAGTCCCAGCCACTTGGGAGGCTGAGGCAGGAGAATGGCATAAACCCGGGAGGCGGAGCTTGCAGTGAGCCGAGATCTCGCCACTGCACCCCAGCCTGGGCGACAGAGCGAGACTCCGTCTCAAAAAAAAAATCAAAACAAAAACTGTTCCTGAACTGCCATCTGTTTTCTAAGTTGGGAGGGGAGAAGCCCAGCACACTCTAGTTAGAAAGAAAAACAAAGGCAAATGTCAATAAATTCTCCTTCCAGGCCAACCAAGATCTTGAGCAATTGTTTTTCAGCTAAAAAACTAATTCCATATTTTGTATTCATCAAAATTCTTTATCTGGATTTCAGGGTAGAAGAAATTCACATATTTGACAACATTCTTTTGAACGAAACTAAGAAGTAATATTGGTAGTGGTGGCCTGAGCGATACACGTGATTGTGGCAGAGATTAATGGTGACTAAAGAAACTTAACAAGTTTTAAAATCATAAAATAGGCCTCTCAGCTCCGTTTAATCACACAGGTCCAGTGTGTGCTTGGCCTGTTTTCTGGGAGGCAGAGGAAGGCTCTCCTAATTACAAGAGACCTGCCCAGAATGGCCTCTCCATTTCTAGGAGTATGATCGCTTTTGGGGAAAAAAAAGAAAAGAAAATAATGGATGCTGCCAGGTGCAGTGGCTAATGCCTGTACTCCCAGCACTTTAGGAGGCCGAGGCGGACAGATCACGAGGTCAGGAGTTCGAGATCACCATGGCCAACATGGTGAAACTCTGTCTCTACTAAAAATACAAAAGTTAGTCAAGCGTGGTGGTGGGCGCCTGTAATCCCAGCTACTCAGGAGGCTGAGGTAGGAGAATCGTTTGAACCCAGGAGGCGGAGGTTGCAGTGAACCGAGATCGTGCCATTGCACTCCAGCCTGGGCGACAAGAGCAAGACTCCATCTCAAAAAAAAAAGAAAGAAAGAAAGAAAGAAAATAATGGATGCTATGAATGATAGTTTAATAAAATTTGTATTGATACATGATAATTGTACATATGTATGGGATACATGTGATATGTATTAAACATGCATACAATGTGTAATGGTCAAATCAGGGTAATTGGGAGATTCATCACCTCAAACATTTATTTCTTTTTATGTTGGGAACATTCCAAATATTCTCTTTTAGCTATTATGAAATATACAATAAATTATTGTTAATTATAGTCACCCTACTATGCTATGGAACACTAGAACTTATTCCTTCTAATAGTATTTTTGCAGCTTTAACCAACCTCTCTTTATTTCCCATCCCCAACCCTTCCCAGCCTCTAGTAACTATTATTCTATTCTCTACCTCCATGAGCTCAACATTTTTAGCTACCACATATGAGTGAGAACATGCAATATTTCCACTTCCTCTACCCATTATTCTGAATTAGTCTCTGTGCCTGGTTTATTTCACTTAACATAATATCTTCCAGTTCCATCTATGTTACTGCAAATGACAGAACTTCATTCTTTTGATGGCTGAAGAGTATTCCATTGTATATATGTACACAACATTTTTTTTATCCATTCATTGATGGACACTTAGGCTGATTCCATATTGTGACTATTGGGATTGCTGGATTGTATGGTACATCTATCTTTAGTTTTTAGAGGAACATCCATACTGTTTTCCATAGTGGCTGTACCAGTTTCCATTCCCCTCGGTAGTGTACTAGTGTTCTCCTTTATCTGCATCCTAACCAGCATTTGTTGTTGTTTGTCTTTTTGATGATAGCCTGTTTTAAGGGACGCTATCAATAATATAATTTAGTAGGATAGTTTTAGTGATACTTTTTTGAATTTTTATTTTCATAACTTGTGAAATGTCCCTCACGCCTCATCTTTTGGCCTCTTCTCTACCTCTCGGATTTTGCAAAACCTTGCACACATGCACGACTCGGAATGCCAGGCATAACGGAAAGTTGCTACACAAGAAAAGAAAGAAGAACTCGGGTAGGCGTGGTGGCTCAGGCCTGTAATCCCAGCACTTTGGGAGGCTGAGGTGGGTGGATCACAAGGTCAGGAGATCAAGACTATCCTGGCTAACATGGTGAAACCCCATCTCTACTGAAAATACAAAAAAAACTAGCCGGGTGTGGTGGTACGTTCCTATAGTCCCAGCTACTCGGGAGGCTGAGGCAGGAGAATCACTTGAACCTGGGAGGCGGAGGTTACAGTGAGCCAAGATTGCGCCACTGCACTCCAGCCTGGGCAACAGACCTAGACTCCATCAGAAAGAAAAGAAAAGAAAAGAAGAAAGAAAGAAAGAAAGAAAGAAAGAAAGAAAGAAAGAAAGAAAGAAAGAAAGAAAGAAAGAAAGAAGAAAAGAAAAGAAAGAAAGACTCATTTCTGATGAACACTTTTTAACATGAAAAAAAAGATAACTTTTTTTGGTGATTCTAGTGGTGGTATGTGGAAGACAGGAGGGTAGTCAGGATCAGAGGAGATCACATTCAGCCCAAAGAGTTCAAGAGAAGATAGAGTTGGAAAACATGCTCTTCTACCTTTATGCCACACAGTTTTAAACTGTAAACTAAAGGACTTCAAAATGGGTTATTGTTCACATTTTCCATAATTCTCTGAGTGAGACTTGCATTTGTGGTCATCATCAATGAATCTCCATAATTACCTTGGAGAGAGTTATTGGAAACAGGCCACACAGTAGATGATCCAGTGACATGTGTAATGATGTAACCAGCATTAAATAAATGGACTTAGGGAACTGCAGAGACAAGCAGGTCTGTATGGTTCTAATATAAACAGATTCCCAAGAGTCATGACATTGTGAGTCATAATGGTACTGCTACCTTTTTTTGGGGGGGGGGATATAACATATATTTGGTAAGATTAATTCTTTTAAGTGTACAACTTTATGAGTTTAGACAAATGCATACAGTCATATAACTGCCACCACAATCAAGATTTTCAACAAACATCTTAAACTAATCACAGTCTAGATTCAAGGAGTATTCTACCTCTTCACTGTGTGGTGTCCCAACTGGTGTACTAGGGTTATGGCTGTCATACATTTTGCTTTTACATATGCTACAAACCCACAAAACTATTGTACTTTCCCTATACTCACTCTTTTCCCTGTTTTCACTACTACTATTTTTAAAATTTAGCTAATCAATTATCTTTTACAGTTATTAAAAGTCAGAAAAAGTCTTCTACGTTTATCTTCATTTTAACTATTTCTGGAATCTTCACTTCTTTGTGTAGATCCAACTTTCTCTCTGGTATGTAGAATTAAGCCTGAAAAACTTCCTCTAATATTTCTTATAGTCTAAGGCTTCTGGATAATGAATTCTCTCTGCTTTTGTGTGAAAAGTCTTAATTTCTCCTTCATTTTTGAAGGATATTCACACTGTGTATAGAACTGTGGAGAGTTATTATTTTTTCTTTCTCTCAGCAGTTTAAACATGTCAATTTGTCTTCAGACTTGCATAGTTTCTGAAGTCTGCTGTAATTCTTTTTTTTTCATTTTTTTATTATTATACTTTAAGTTCTAGGGCACATGTGCACAACGTGCAGGTTTGTTACATATGTATACATCTGCCATGTTGGTGCTGCACCCATTAACTCGTCA
This sequence comes from Chlorocebus sabaeus, assembly GCF_047675955.1. Classification (NCBI taxonomy): domain Eukaryota; kingdom Metazoa; phylum Chordata; class Mammalia; order Primates; family Cercopithecidae; genus Chlorocebus; species Chlorocebus sabaeus. The sequence goes on along the minus strand of NC_132914.1, from coordinate 44,962,421 downwards.
TTTACATTAGGTATATCTCCTAATGCTATCCCTCCCTGCTTCCCCCACCCCATGACAGGCCCCAATGTGTGATGTTCCCCACCCGTGTCCAAGTGTTCTCATTGTTCAATTCCCACTTATGAGTGAGAACATATGGTGTTTGGTTTTCTGTCCTTGCGATAGTTTGCTCAGAGTGATGGTTTCCAGCTTCATCATGTCCCTACAAAGGACATGAACTCATCCTTTTTTATGGCTGCATAGTATTCCATGGTGTATATGTGCCACATTTTCTTAATTCAGTCTGTCATTGATGGACATTTGGGTTGGTTCCAAGTCTTTGCTACTGTGAATAGTGCTGCAATAAACATACATGTGCATGTGTCTTTATAGCAGCATGATTTATAATCCTTTGGGTATATACCCAGTAATGGGATGGCTGGGTCAAATGGTATTTCTAGTTCTAGATCCTTGAGGAATCACCACACTGTCTTCCACAATGGTTGAATTAGTTTACAGTCCCACCAACAGTGTAAAAGTGTTCCTATTTCTCCACATCCTCTCCAGCACCTGTTGTTTCCTGACTTTTTAATGATCGCCATTCTAACTGGTGTGAGATGGTATCTCATTGTGGTTTTGATTTGCATTTCTCTGATGGCCACAGTGAACAGGCAACCTACAGAATGGGAAAAAAATTTTTGCCATCTACCCATCTGACAAAGGGCTAACATCCAGAATCTACAAAGAACTTAAACAAATTTACAAGAAAAAATCAAACAACCCCATCAAAAAGTGGGCAAAGGATATGAACAGACATTTCTCAAAAGAAGACATTTATGCAGCCAACAGACACATGAAAAAAGGCATCACTGCCTTTTTGCCATGGTGGGAAATGTGAAATTATCATTATCCAGTAATGGCATCTGTGACAATAAAGAAGATGAAAAGACGATTCCTAGACCAAAATAGGAAGAGATGATGTCTGGATATTTGCCCTGATTTGTCAATAAGTAAATATGTAAGTATCTCTTCTACTCCTTTCTACCCATTATTCTGAATTTTTATTGATTTCCAGGAGCCCACACAATTTGTAAAGCATTTTCAATAAAAGTGTTTAGTTAGACAAGGCTTCTTAAAATGTATACATATATTTTCCTTGCTTTGCAGACGGGTACCTCCTAGAGCCACTGGCACCAGTCATGGTCAATCCCACTGTGTTTTTTGATGCCATCATTGACTTGGGCTGTGTCTTCTTTGAGGTGTTTGCAGACAAAGTTCCAAAGACAGCAGAAATTTTTGTGCCTGAGAGCTGGCAAGAGAGGATTTGGTTATATGGGTTCTTGCTTTTACAGAATTATTCCAGGCCTTATGTGCTAGGGTAGTGACTTCATGCCATTATGGCGTTGGTGATAAGCTTATCTACAGAGAGAAACTTGATGATGAGAATCTCATGCTGAAGCATACAGGTCCTGGCGTGATGTTCATGGTAAATGCAGGACTCAACACAAACAGTTCCCAGTTTTTCATCTGAACTGCCAAGACTGAGTGGTTACATAGCAAGCCTGTTGTCTTTGGGAAGATAAAAGAGGGCATGAATATTGTGGAAACCATGGAGCACTTTGGATCCAGGAATGGCAAGATCAGCAAGAATATCACCACTGCCATTTGTGGAAAATGCTAGTAAATTTGACTTGTTTTATCTTAACCACCAGACCATTTTTTTCTGTAGCTCAGGAAAGCACCCTTACACCCCATTTACTTGAAATATCCTATAATCTTTGTGCTCTCACTGCAGTTCTTTGGGTTCTATATTTTTCTTATTCCCCTTCACATCTAGCTGGATTGTACAATTAAGTTTATTCATTATGAAATAAAAATTAAATAACAAACAATTTTCCAGGGGCCCTATATATCCCACAGAATAGCAGCTCAGCTGTGACCCTATGTTTGAGAGTTAACAAGGATTAATTGATGCACTACATACTGTAGTATCATGTTCTGTCAAATGCTGTTATTCCAGCCCAAAAAAACTGTATAACTCAAACCTTGCCTTAAGAACCATGGTCTTGCTGGTAATACAGAACTTACACATATGAAACATATCAGGAGATACATAAAATTAGATATTATATGGTGCCTAATGGATTAGACACATCTTTCAACATGGTAGAAATGGTTAATGCTCAGGATTGAGGGAGGGTCAAGCTCAGTCTGGGCTGGTGTCTCAGGGAAGGCTTGGTGGCACTTGATGTAGCCCTGCAGTACATGCTGAACTTGGACAGACTCGGAAGTGTGCAGAAAGCTGGCAGGGTGTAGGAGGCAACAGCAGGAATATCTTAGGGAGGAAGCCTCTCTATTGAGAGTCAGACTTGGGGGCATTATGAACCAAAGAAGGTGCAATCTCTGCTTTTTCTTGGAACTAGGCTCTTGAGCTATTAACAGCAGAAAAACCACCCAGGGGGTGGGTCGGGGGGAAGTGGCAAGCTACTAGGACACCCTTCACTACCCTGTGAATAGGAGGCACTGATGGAATGCATTTTGGGGCAGAAGTCTCTCATTGGAAACAATCTTGGTGATTTGTTTTTTTTTTTTTTTTTTTTTGAGATGGAGTCTCGCTTTGTCGCCCAGGCTGGAGTGCAGTGGTGATTTCTTTAACACTCAGACTTAGCCCAACAACCACATTCTTGCCACACTCTCTCCATCTTCTTCAGGTCTCCTTTCTGTCGTGCTGTCTTAGGAATGATTTCTGTTCTTGCCTGTTTGCCACCTAAGCCCCCATCTTGTTCTCTAAGCATGAACACCAATTTTCACCCTGCACTTTTGCCAAACCTCAGCTGAATGTTGACTTGAAGTCAGAAGAACCGTGACTGAGGCTGACTTTGCCACTTACTATCTCTATAACCTTGGGCAGGGCACTGTGTGCCTCAGAACTTCTATTTCTCTGCTTGTAAATGAAGATAGTGATGCTTGCTACTTACTTCATGGTGGTATTTTGGGGAGAAAATGAAGTACTTTAGATTAAAATAATAATATCTAATACTTAAATAGAACTTATTCTATGTCAGGCAATCTTCTAAGTGCTTTAGATATATTAATTATTTTAATTCTCACCATAACCCTGTGAAGAAGAAATTATTATTATCACCATTTACAGTGAGAAAGTTTAGGCATAGAGAAATTAAGTAAAATAGCACAATTGTTAAGTGTAAGAGCTGAGATTTAAACCTTGGGAGTCCGGTTCCAGAATCTGTTCCCTCAACAACCACATTATTTTGTTTATCTAATAATAAGAAGAACTAACACTTGTATAAGGCTTACTATATGCCAGATACTATTCCAGTGGTCCAATTAACTTACTTAACTGTCACAATACTCCTTTGAGGTATCTATGAGGTAGATACTGTTATTGTCTGTATTAAAATGCTCTGTGAAGACTTCCACATGTAGGAAGGCAGAATAGATGTACTTTCCCTATTCCTCCCACTAAGTACAGAAGAAAATCCTGTCCAGCATACATAAATCAAACACAGGGAAACTCTAAAAGGTGCGATAAGAAGGTAGACTGACTTGGGACCTCAGAATCCAAGAAACAATATGTTGGTAAGCTCCCTGGTTTTTTTCTTTTCCCCTCGTACAACTCAGACTTGTAGCAGAAGAAGGTAGCAACCTGAAAATGCCAATGAGTGTAAAAAAACAAAGAAACAAAAAAGCCCCAACAAAAACTTGCTCTCTCTAGCCAAAAGAAAGGACCAGGCTGGGCCTGACAACTCAACACCTATAATCCCAGCACTTTGGGGGGCCATGGCGGGAGGATTGCTTGAGGCCAGGGTTTCAAGACTAGCCTGGACAACCCTGTTTAGAGAGAGAGAGAGAGAGAGAGAGAGAGAGAGAGAGAGAGAGAGAAAGGGCCAGGAAAGCAACACCGTAGCAAGACAAAAGACCTTTGAGATAATAGCTACTCTACTCTAGACAAATACCACAGAAAAATCTCTGGTCCCATTCCTATCTATGCCAGCAAAGGCTGAGGGAGGAGCCTAGACTTCCACCTTTGCACGGCTTTAGAAAGGAGCCCAAACCTCCCTCTCAGCGTGATGTCAGAAAAGGCTGAGTAGAGAGCCTAGACTTTTATTGCATGGAGGTAATGAGGCCTCTCCCATGTAGTGTCGGAGAGATCAGTTGGGGAGCTGGACTCCCATCCTCATCTCACAGTAATAAGGCACCCTTCTCCATCCCCAATGGGATGGTGTCAGTGGAGGCCTAGTGTGGAGAGTCAGGAGTTTCACCACTACCCAGTCATAATGAGGTCCTTCTATATCTCTGCCATAATAACAATGGGAGTATATAAGGAGCAGTGCAGATACATAAGGAGCAGCACTCTGGTAAGGGTACATAATGGGGCACCCCTGTGCTAGCCAGCCAGGGAGATCTCAATGGAGGCCTAATGCGGAACCCGAATTCTCACCTACACCCAGCGGCAAAGAGGATTCCCTACCTCAGCAGCCACCAAAGTTACTTGGTAAACCTGGATACCCTCACTTGGCACTAATGAGGTGGTCCCCTCTCCTTCCCCTGCCAGAGTAGTGTCAGAGGAAGCCAGAAAAAATGAAGGTTAAATAAGCTCCAGAGTCTTATAGTACCCCCAAATGTCCAGATTTCAATTAAAAAAAAATACCAAGAACAAAGGAGATCTCAAAATAAGCTTTTAAAAAGATAATCAATAGACACCAGCAGAGAGATGACAAAGATACTGGAATTATCTGACAAAGATTTTAAAGTACTCATAAAAATGTGTCAGCAAACAATTATGAACACACTTGAAACAAATGAAAAGAGAGCATCAGTTAAAAAAAAAAAAAAAAAGAACATTTCAGGAAAGAAATAGAAGACATAAAAAGGAATCAAATGAAAATTTTAGAACTGAGAAATACAGTAACCAAAACTTTAAAACTCTCTGGGTGGGCCCAATGACAGAAATAGATGAAACAGGGAAAATAATAAGTAAACTGAAGTTAGAACAATAGAAATTATCCAATCCTGAAAAGAAAGAGAAAAAAACACAAATAAATAGTCTCAGGGACCTGTGAAACTGTAACAAAAGATCTCATATTCATGTGCTGAGCAAAGTCCCTGAAGGAGAGGAGAGGAGAGGAGAAAGAAGGCAAGGCTGAAAGCGTATTCGAAGAAATATTGGCAAAAAAGTTCTACAAATTTGACAAAAGATGTAAACTTACAGATTCAATAAGCTGAGCAAATTCCAAACAGGTTAACCTAAAGAAATCCACACCAAGACATACACAAAGTCAAACTTCGAAAACTAAAAACAACAACAAAAAAATACCTTGGAAACAGCAAGACAGAAATGACATCTTACCTACTAAGTGGAAAATTCAAATGACAGGTGATTTTTTGTCTGAAACCATGGAGGCCAGAAGGAAGTGGCATATTCTTCAGCTACTGAAAGAAAACAACTGTTCTCAGGTCCTATAACCAGCAAAAACATGCCTCAGAAATGAAGAAGAAGTCAATATATTCTCAGATGGGGAAAAAAAACTAAAAGAATTTGTTGCCAGAAGACCTAAAAAAAATAACCTAAAGTTCCTGAAGCAGGATGCAAATAATAAAAGAAGAAATCTTGGAATATCAGGAAGAAGGAAAGAATATGGAAAGCAAAAATGTGGGTAAACACAATAAACTTCCCTTCTCCCCTTGAATTTTCTAACTCACGTTTGATGCTAGAAACAAAAATTGTATATTGGCCGGGTGCAGTGGCTCATACCTATAATCCCATCACTTTAGAAGGCCAAGGTGGGTGGATCATTTAAGGTCAGGAGTTTGAGACCAGCTTGGCCAACATGGTGAGACCCTGTCTCTACTAAAAACACAAAAATTAGCCAGACGTGCTGGTGCATGCCTGTACTCCCAGCTACTCAGGAAGCTGAGGTAGGAGAGTCGCTTGAACCCTGGAGGCAGAGGTTGTGGTGAGCTGAGATTGCACCACTGCACTCCAGCCTGGGCAACAGAATGAGACTCTGTCTCAAAAAAAATTATATATTGTCTAAGTACTACAACATTACCCTAACTGTATGTAGAAAAATTACTAAGACTGTTATAAGCAGGGGAGGGTAAAGGGAGGCATAATTTTTATACTTCACTCAAACTGATAAAATGAAAACTTCAATAGACTTTGATTAGTTGTGCATATATTATGTCACACCTAAAACACCCCAAAATAGAAAAGTTATATAAATAGATACACTAAAAAATGCTACAGGTAAATATAAATTGAATTCTAAAAGAGTAACTCTCAGAAAGGAAAAAGAAAGACAAATGAAAACAAAGATCAAACAAAAAACAAAACCAAAAAAATTACAGTAAATGGAAATGGTCTGAATACATCAATTAAAAGATATTGTTACAGTGGATTATAAAACATGACCCAACTCTATGCTGTCTACAAGAAACTCACTTCAAATACAATGATATAGGCAAGATGAAAACAAAAGGATAGAAAAATATATCATGTAAATATTAATTTTAAAAAGCGAGAGTAGATATGTTATTAGGTATACTAGGCTTCAGAAAAAAAGAAAATTACCAGAGACAGAGAGGGATATTATATAATGATAAAAGGATCAATCCACCAAAAGACATAGTAATCCTAAATGTGTATGCACCAAAAAATGGAGATGCAAAATAGGTGAAGCAAAACTGATAGGACTGAAAGAAAAAAATAGACAAATCCACAATTATGGTTGGAGGCTTCAACCTACCCCTCTCAACAATTGGCTTAACAACTAGAAAGAAGATCAGGCAGAATATAGGACTCAACAACACCATCAACCAACAAGATCAAATGGACGTTTAGAGAGCACTATACCAAACAGCAGCAGTACACAGGTTCTCTTCAATGCCTCTGTATTAGTCCGTTTTCATGCTGCTGATAAAGACATAACCAAGACTGGGTGATTTATAAAGAAAAATAAATTTAATGGATTTATAGTTCCACGCGGCTGTGGAGGCCTCACAATCGTGGCAGAAGGCAAAAGGCACTTCTTTTTCTTTCTTTTTCTTTTTTTTTTTTTTTTTGAGATGTTTGAGATGGAGTCTCACTCTGTCACCCAGGCTGGAGTGCAGCAGTGCGATCTTGGCTCACTGCAAACTCCACCTCCCAGGTTCAAGCAATTCTTCTACCTCACCCTCCCAAGTAGCTGGGATTGCAGGCACCCGCCACTATGCCCAGCTAATTTTTGTATTTTTAATAGAGACAAGATTTCACCATATTGGCCAGGCTGGTCTTGAACTCCTGACCTCAGGTGATCCACCTGCCTTGGCCTCCCAAAGTGTTGGTGGCAGCAAGAAAGAATAACAGCAGCTTGGTGCGGTGGCTCATACCTGTAATCCCAGCACTTTGCAATCCCAGTACTATCTTTTTTTTTCCCAAAAAAAAAAAAAAAAAAAAAAAAGAAAGAAAAAAAAACCCCAGAAAGAATAACAGAACTTGTGCAGGAAAATTCCCCTTTATAAAATAGTCAGATTTCATGAGACTTAATTCACTATCATGAGAACAGCACAGGAAAGACCTGCCCCCATGATTCAATGATCTCTCACCAGGTGCCTCATATAACACATGGGAATTGTGAGAGCTATGATTCAAGACGGTATTTGGGTGGGGACACAGCCAAACCATATCAGCCACTAAATATACATTAAGAAAAATGATATCCTGAGAAAACAAGTTTCAACAAATTATAAAAATTGAAAACATACAGCTTGTTATCTAATAATGAAATTGAATTAGAAATTAATAACAGATAACAGGGGCTGTGCATGGTGGCTCACACCTCTAATCCTAGCACTTTGGGAGGCTGAGGTAGGAGGACTGCTTGAGCCCAAGAGTTCAAGACCTGGGTGACATAGCAAGACCCTGTCTGTATTTTTTTTTTTTTTTTCTTTTTTTTGGAGACAGAGTCTCGCTCTGTCGCCCAGGCTGGAGTGCAGTGGCCGGATCTCGGCTCACTGCAAGCTCTGCCTCCCGGGTTTACGCCATTCTCCTGTCTCAGTCTCCCGAGTAGCTGGAACTACAGGCGCCCGCCACCTCGCCCGGCTAGTTTTTTTTTTTTTTTTTTGTATTTTTTAGTAGAGACGGGGTTTCACTGTGTTAGCCAGGATAGTCTCGATCTCCTGACCTCGTGATCCGCCCGTCTCGGCCTCCCAAAGTGCTGGGATTACAGGCTTGAGCCACCGCGCCCGGCCTCCTGCCTGTATTTTTTAAAAACACAAACAGGTAACAGGAAAATCTCCAAACAGTTGAAAACTAAGTACACTTACAAATAACACATAGGCCAAAGATAAAATATATTAAAATGTAAAAATATATTAAACTAAACAAAAATGACCCTGCAACATATCAAAATTTGTGTGATACAAGTAAAGTAGTGCTGAGGGAGAAATTTAAGGACTAAATGCTTACATTAGAAAAGAAGTTAAGTCTCAACTCAATAATGTAAGCTTCTACCTCAAGAACTTAAAAAAAGAAATACAAAATAAACCCAAAGTAAACATAAAGAAGAAAATAAACATAAGAAAGATGAGAGCAGAAATCAATGAAATTAAAAACAGAAAAACAAAAATGTTAACAAAACAAAAACCCAGTTATTTCAAAAGATTAATAAAATTGACAAACCTGTAGCAAGATTTATAAAGAAAGCAAGGAGAGAAAACATAAATTACTAATATCAGGAATGAAACAGGCAATATCACTAAAAATCCTGCAAACACCAAAAAATAATAAGTGAACACTACAAACAATTATATACACATTAATCTGACAACTTAGATGGTATGAACTAATTCTCCAAATAACACAAACTACCACAATTCATGCAATATGAAATAGATAATTCAAAAAGCCCCATGACTATTAAGGAAATTGAATTAGTAATTTTACAACTTTCAGAAAAGAAAGCTCCAGACCAGATGGTTCCATTGGAGAATTACACCAAATATTTAAAGAAGAGTAAACACCAATTGTATACAATCTATTGCAGAAATAGGAGAGAACAGGGTACTTCTCTATTCATTTTATGAAGCTAATATTACTCTGATACCAAATCCAGAATAGGACAGTCCAAAAAAGAAAAACACAGACCAATATCCCTCTTTAATAAACATGTGGAAGTCCTTAACAAAATATTAACAAGTATAATTCAACAATATAGAAAAAGAATTCTATAGTATGTCCAAGTGGAGTTTATTACAAAGATGCAAGGAGAATTCAGCATTTTTTTAACATTTCACAGATTTATTCACTTATTTTTATAAATTGTGTGAATTAATTTTTTTTACATGAATAAGTTTTTTAGTGGTGATTTCTGAGATTTTGGTGCACCCATCACCAGAGCAGTGTACACTGTAACCAATGTGTAGTCTTTTATCTCTCACCCCCGTCCCACGCTTTCCCCTGAGTCCCCAAAGTCCATTGTATCATTCTTATGCCTTTGCATCCTCATAGCTTAGCTCCCACTTATGAATGAGAACATAATGTTTGGTTTTCCATTCTTGAGTTTACTTCGCTTAGAATAATGGTCTCCAGTTCCATCCAGGTTGCTGCAAATGCCATTATTTCATTTGTATTTATGCCTGAGTAGTACAAAGTCAACATCTGAGAGTCAATCGGTGTAATCCATCATATTAACAAACTAACAAAGAAAAAATTACCTGCTCACATCAACTGATGCAGAAAAAAACATTTGACAAAATTCAACACCCATTTATTGTAAAAACAAACACTGAAAGCTCTTAGAAAACCAGGAATGGTGGAGACTTCCTCAACTTGATAAACAGCATCCACAAAACCCCTGCAGCTAACATCATACTTAATAATCAAAATTTGAATGCATTCCTTCTAAGATTGGGAACAAGGCAAATATGTCCACTCTCACCACTCTTATTCTGCATAGTGCTGAAAGTTCTAGACTGTGCAATTAGGTAAGAAAAGAAGATAAAAAGCACACAAATTGGAACAGAATAAATAAAATTGTTTCTATTTGAAGACAACATAATTATTTACATAGAAAATCCCAAGGAATATACAAAAACATTCACAGAACTAATAAATGAGTTCAGTGACATCTCAGGATACAAGATAAACATACAAATAGTAACTACTGTATTTCTATGCACTATCAAAGAACACATGTACACCAAAATTTAAAATAAAATACCACTGGTTGGTCACAGTGGCTCATGCCTGTAGTCCCAGCACTTTGCAAGGCCAAGGCAGACAGATCACTAGGTCAGGAGATCAAGACCATCTCGCCAACATGGTGAAACCCCGTGTCTACTGAAAATACAAAAATTAGCTGGGCATGGTGGCACGCGCCTGAAGTCCCAGCTACTCGGGAGGCTGAGGTGGGAGAATTGCTTGAACTCAGGAGGCGAAGGCTGCAATAAGCTGAGATCACACCACAGCATTCCAGCCTGGGCAACAGAGTGAGACTCCGTCTCAAAAAAACAAAACAAACAAACAAAAAAAGTTTATAATAGTTTAGAAAAAAATAAAATATGTAGGTGTAAACCCAGTAACTCACGTATAGGACACTCGCAAATTGAAAGTTATGTAATAGTGCTAAAAGAAATCAAAGATCTATATAAATAGAAAGATGTACCATGTTCCTGGATTGGAAAACTCAGTGTAGTAAAGACATCAGTTTCCTCTAAATATATGTATAGGTTTAATCTGATTTCTATCCAAATCTCAGGATGATTTTTTATAGTATAGAGAAGATAATTCTAAAATTTATATAAAAAGGCAAAAAAACGATGATCGTTCAAACATTTTGAAAAAGTAGAATGAAGTGGGAATAATCAGTGTTCCTGTTTTCAAGAATTATTATGTAGCGACACTAATCAAGACTGTGTGGCACTGATGGAAGGACAGACACATAGGTCATGAAAAGGAAATAGACCCACACAAATATTCCCAACCGGTTTTCAACAAAGTGCAAAAGCAATTCAATGGAGGAAATACAGCCTTTTTAACAGATGGTGCTGGAGTAATTAGATCATCCAAATGCAAAAACATAAACCTTGACCTAACTGTCACAGCTTAATAAAAAGGTAATTCAAAATGGATCACTGCCTTAAATGTAAACCCTGAAACTGTAAAAATTTTTGAAAACAAAAACATATAAAATATTTGGGATCTTGGACTAGGCAAAAGTTCATAGACTTGACACAAAAACATGATCAATACAAGGGAAAACTGATAAATTAGAATTCATCATAATTAAAAACTTTCCGGTAGGCGTGGTGGCTCACACCTGTAATCCCAGCACTTTGGGAATCCAAGGTGGGCGGATCACAAGGTCAGGAGTTCGAGACCAGCCTGACCAACATGGTGAAACCCTGTCTCTACTAAAAATACAAAAATTAGCTCAGCGTGGTGGTGCACGCCTGTAATCCCAACTACTTAGGAGGCTGAGGCAGGAGAATTGCTTGAACCCAGGAGGCAGAGGATGCAGTGAGCCGAGGTCGTACCACTGCACTCCAGCCTGGGTGACAGAGCGAGACTCCATCTCAAAAAAACAAACAAACAAACAAACAAAAAGCTTTCTGTGCAAAAGATCCTGTTAAAAAGTTGATAAGACAGGCAATTGGAGAAAATATTTGCAAACCACGCAGTCCTAATATTAGCATTAATATCTACACTATATTAAGAAATCTTAAAACCCTACATTAAAAGAACAAATAATCCAATTAGAAAGCAGGCAAAAGACATGAAGAGGCATTTCATTGAAGAGGATACACACATGGCTAATAGGCAAATGAAATGATGTTCAACATCATTAGCCACCAAAGAAATGCAAATTAAAACCATAATGAGATATCACTATATACCTGTCAGAATGGCTAAAACTAAAAAATCACGATAGCAGCAATTGCTGGAGAGGATGAAGAGAAACTAGATTATTCATACTTTGCTGTTGGGAATGTAAAATGGTAGAGTTCAGAAAACATTTTGGCAGTTTCTTAAAAAACTAGACATGCAACTACTACATGACTCAGAAATTACACTGTCAGGCATTTTTTCCAGAGTAATGAAAACTTGTGTTCACACAAAGACCTATGCATTAATGGTTATAGCAACTTTATTCACAATGGCCCCAAGCTGGAAGCAATCTATCAGATGCCCTTCAACTGTACATGTTTAAACAAACTGTAGGACATTCATACCAGGAAATACTGCGCAGCAACAAAAAAGAACAAACTATTGATACATGCAACAACCTAGATGAATCTCAGAGAATTATGCTAAGTGATTAGAGTCAATCTCAAAATTACATATGGTATGATTCCATTTGCATAACATTCTTAAAATGACAAAATTATAGAATAAGGAGCAGGTTAGTAGCTGCCAGGGGTTAAAGAGGGGATGTAGGTGAGAGGAAAGAGGATGTGGTTATAAAACAGCAACAGAAAAGATCTCCACGGAAAGGCAGGACTGGTGGTTCACGCCTGTGGTCCTAGCTACTGAGGAGGCTGAGGTGAGAGGATCACTTGGGCTGCAGTGAGTCATCATTGTGCCTCTGCACGCCAGCCTGGGCAACAGAGAGAGACCCTGTCTCAGAAAAACCTTAATTTAAAAATTCTCTGTAATATATAAATAATTCACAATAAAGTGTATTATTTAACTCTTACAGTGTACACCAAGGACTACTACGCAGTCACAAAAAGGAATAAGAGCATGTCCTTTGCAGGCACATGGATGGAGTTGAAATCATTATCCTTGGCATACTAACACAGGAACAGTAAACCAAACACCATGTGTTCTCACTTGCAAGTGGGAGTTGAATGATGAGAACATATGGAGGGGAACAACACATACTGGGGTCTCTCAGAGGGGAGTGTGGTGGGGGGAGCATCAGGAAAAATAGCTAATGGATATTGGGCTTAATATCTAGGTGATAGGATGATCTGTGCAGCAAACCACCATGGCACATGTTTACCTATGTAACAAACCTGCACATCCTGCACATGTACCCCTGAACTTAAAATAAAAGTTGAAGAAAAAAAAATATTATAGTGATACCTGCTTTGTGCCAGGTCATACTCCTGGGCTTAGTCCTTAACAGTTTAATACTCCTCACCATCGGCTGGGGATGCAGACTGGACTATGACTGTTACAATGAGAAGGAGCAAAATCTGAGCAATTCTGGGAAGCCAAATCACCCAGGATTTGGGGAGTGATGGAAGTTGGGGGAGTGGAAAACGGAAGTGCTGACTCTCTAGTTTCAAGTTAGCATGTCTAGAATAATAGAGATCCATCCAACAGTCTTCATGTAGTTGAGAGGTCTTTCTTAGGAAGGGGAATAAGAAGAAATTAGGTCCCCATGAGCTCATTTTTTCTTATTTTTTTCCTCCTTTGACAACTTTCTGAAATAATGCATCCAGGGTGCCCTGAACACAATGATAAGAGTTTCCTTAAACCCATTAGCCAATTCTCTAAGCAACTTAGGATGCATGGTATAGAGGTGCTATTTTAAAGATATTTCAATGTTTCTAATATATTTGCTTATTAAAATATCAATAACTTATTTCACACAATTTCCCTTGCTTATTTTCCTGATATTTTTAAAGCCAAGGGCAGATTTTAACTACAACATTGTACCTCTGAGGTTTCCAATCATAGCATCATGCTGTTCACCTATTTCTTTCTGGGGGGCTGTTATCTCTTCTCATATAGATTAATTAGGAAGTACTTTTCTTTTAGGAATCTTGGCCATTATTAACAATCTCCCTTTTTCCTTTAATTTGTTAAATTAACTAATTAGTTGTTTTTTGTTTGTTTGTTTGTTTGTTTTTAAATAAAAGCAGATTCTCTCTCTGTCACCCAGCCTGGAGTGCAGTGGCATGATCTTGGTTCATTGCAACCTCCACCTCCTGAGTTCAAACGATTCTCTGCCTCAGCCTCTTGAGTAGCTGGGATTATAGGTGTGTGCCATCACACCCGGCTAATTTTTGTATTTTTAGTATAGACAGGGTTTTGTCATGTTGGCCAGGCTGGTCTCAAACTCCTGACCTCAGGTGACCCACCAACCTTGGCCTCCCAAAGTCCTGGGATTAGAGGCGTGAGCCACCATGCCTGGCCTATTTTTTATTTTGAAATGCTCTCACTCTGTTCCCCAGGCTGGAGTGCAGTGGTGTGATCATGGCTTACTGTACCTTGACCTCCTGGACTCAAGCAATCCTCCCACCTTGACCTCCTAAGTAACTGGAACTACAGGCAAGGGCCACCACACCCAGTTAATTTTTTAAATTATTTTTTAGAGATGGGGTCCTGCTCTGTTGCCCGGCTGGTCTTGAATTCCTGGCCTCAAGCAATCCTCTTGTTTTGGCCTCCCAAAGTGCTGGGATTACAGGCATGAGCCACCATACCTGGGCACCTTCTGTTTTTATATCTTTCTTCCACATTTCTGTTAAACTATAATCTTGCTTTGCCTCCCCTTTATTTTTTATTTCAACAATGAAAGACTTTGCTGATTCCTTCTATATTCACACTGAAAAAGTATTACTATTTATTACTATTTTTACTTCTTGCCCTTGAGAATAACATGTATACAAATGTGTGTGGTGAATATATCCACATACTATATAACATATATTATATGTACATCTTACATATGCATTTTATATATACAAAGGTTACTATGTAAAACATACATAATATATATACATATTGCACTTTTCTCTTTTTCTAAATCTCCTTAGAACTAGAAGTTTCATATTAAGTATCTCGTACAAGACAAATCTCAAAATCATTTTTTCACTGAAATGAAGGATGCCAGAGTGATTATATAGAACTTTCATTCCCATTCTCAAGTGCTTAGAGAGAGGCCTCTTCTGAACAGCAATGAGATTCAGAAATATTTGGGATTGAGATGAGGTCTCTGCACAGTCCTGTGGCTGGTACCACAGACTCTGCCGTGTACTGAGAGTCTTGTATCTTAGTTGTCTGCCCACCCAGTACCTGTCATTAGCACTGATGTGTGTTGGGGGCAGTGCCTGTTACAGCTGAAGTGCTCTCGTCCTCCTTTTTCTAACGAGGCAGCCTCAGCATGAAATAGTCTTGCGTCACCGTCTCTCAAGCTATGGGAACTCTAAGGTATTCATGAGATTTGACTTTGTTTCCACAGAGCTGACCACTGATACAGAGACCAAAATCCCTCTCAAATCAAAGTAAGTATAGAGCTTATTTTATTTTTAATTACAGAGACAGGGTTTTGCTACTGCCTAGGCTGGAGAGCAGTGGCGCAGTCACAGTTCACTGTAGCCTCAAGATCCTGGGCTCGAGTGATCCTCCCTCTCTGGCTTCCCAAGTAGCTGGGACCACAGGCACGCACCACCATACCTGGCTAATGTTTTTTATTTTTGGTACAGACAGAGTCTTGCTGTGCTGGCCAGGCTGGTCTTGAACTCCTGGGCTCAAGTGATCCTCCTGTGTCAGCCTCCCAAAGCACTGGGATTACAGGCATGAGCCACCGTAGCTAGCCTAAAGAGCTTATTTCAAAATCTAGAAAGCTCCTGGAATCCAAGAGAAGCAAGGCCCCTATGACAGGAACTGGGAACCAGAAAAGTTGCATCTAAGGTGCTCTCCAGGGCATCCTCTCTCCTTTTCTTTTTCTGTCCCTTTCTCTCTGGAACCACGAGGCCCTCATATGCATTTTCCCTTGTGCATTCTTTCTCTCTCCCACTCTCTTCCCTCTCCCTATCCCATTCTCATTCTCTTTCTCTGTAGGCTTGTAGTTCAAAATGTCCACCAGATCACTTGAGGTCAGGAGTTCAAGACCAGCCTGGCCAACATGGTGAAACCCTGTTTCTATTAAAAATACAAAAATTGGCCAGGTGTGGTGGCATGTGCCTGTAATCCCAGCTGCTCGGGAGGCTGAGGCAGGAGAATCGCTTGAACCCAGAAGGCGGAGGTTGCAGTGAGCCGAGAACTGGGAAGGCAGAAGTTGTACTGCATTCCAGCCTGGGCAACAGAGCGAGAATCCGTCAAAAAAAAAAAAGTCTGCCAGTCACAACATTTCATCATCGCCTTTCTGAACATTTTTCTTCATTTCTTGGAGTTTCAATTCCAAATCTCTGATACCCAAAGGAATTCAGTCCTGAGACTCTCATTTCTGGGAAACCTTATAGGTAGGCCCCTTCCCTGGGTCTCATGAATGATCCGCTGGGATCTAGGGCTTCTTATTTACCTACAACAGGGAGAGGGGATAAGATAAGATTCTCTGAAAAAAGATGGGTTGATTATTTAAAACATACGTATAGTCTCTAAGGATATTTGTTTGTTTATCACATCCTAGTAGTACTTTTCAGTAAAGCTCAACATTTACTATGGAGGGAGAAGTTGCTTCCTCACAATTCGGTCTGACTGAGATGGCGACCCATTACTCCCCCATGCAGGAGAGTCTGTGGGAGCTGCTATGTAACTGCGAGGATTATGGTATTTCGGGAGTTAAGGTAGTGGAAAGAGGAATGGGTTGATGGTTGAGAATTCGATCCTTACACCTGAGTCCTGATAAAATCCTAACCCACTGTATGACCTTGGACAAAACAAATAACTTTCTGAGCTTTTTATTTTTTTTAATTTATTCAATGAGGAGGCTGGTGTAAGTCAGTGGTTCCCAGTTTTTTAGAGTGTGAAAACTCTTCTTAATTTCAGAAAATCATGAACACCACATTATAAAGGTGTCAATTTTGTTGCCCACTGAAAGGAAAAATACCTATAAATATATACGGGTTCTAAGACTCTTCTAATAACTCCAGAGTCTCTGTGAAATGCTACAGGCTAGAACCATTGATCTTGCTGACACTGAGCCCCTTCTGGCGATGATAATCTGGGGCTCAAGTCAGGGGAATTCAAAAGGAAAGCTGACATTAAATATCAGATCCAAGAACAGCACTAGAAGTTTTCAAAAGAGATGAATTAAAGCAGATTCAAGGATCTAAGAATCGGAGCTGAGAGAGAACAGAAGGAAGAATGAACACTAACAACAGTGGAAGGCTGTGGGGCAGCATGTCGGGAAGCAGGGTTATACAGTGCGGCTCATACCAGCGAGAGGGGCAGACGCCATCATAACTAAGAAAAGGAAGGCAGAGGGGAAGGTGATTTCGACTCTCAGGCAGGGTGGGCCACCTCTTCTTGACCTATATAAATATGTTATATAACAGCATATTAAATATAAATATAATGTAATTAATAATACATGTTATATTGGATAATATTCACATATAAAACCACCAAGACACTATATGTGCATGGTTCATAGTAGGCTAGTTTTCCTTTCCCCTCCTTTGTTACCTTAACAGTTGAAGTGTTATTTAAAGCCTTCTGTTTAAA
Source organism: Chlorocebus sabaeus (assembly GCF_047675955.1). Lineage (NCBI taxonomy): Eukaryota > Metazoa > Chordata > Mammalia > Primates > Cercopithecidae > Chlorocebus > Chlorocebus sabaeus. The sequence goes on along the minus strand of NC_132914.1, from coordinate 44,945,044 downwards.
ATTCTGTAAAGATTAGTACCATCAGAGTTGACATCAAGAAGATAGTGGCAATGACTTAGGGTAATTTCCATGATGTACATACAAGAGTTATGCACACAGAAAAATTTATTCTTATGGTTCATCCAAGCACTGTCACTTTTGTGTTTTTCAATGCTTTGTATGCTTCATATCAAAAAAGGAGACTGATTCTCAAAGACATTCTGCCTTATAGCATTCTTCCTTAAGTTTTTAGGAGATCTTAACCTGACAGTTTACATTTCCCAGAGTTAAACACATATTCGAGAATTAGGTTGAGAATATAAGGTCAAATTTCGATCCAACATTCATCAAGCTGCACTGAGAAGCAAGACAGGAACGTAAGAAAAAATCCTGAAAAAATTTACAGGTTATGAATTGTCTATTTTGCTTTTCTATAAAGGAATACCTGAGACCGGGTAATTTATAAAGAAAAGTGGCAGGACTTGCCACACTCTTTTTTTTTTTTTTTTTTTTTTTTTTTTTGAGATGAAGACTCACTCTTATCCCCCCAATCTGGAGTACAATGGTATGATCTCTACTCACTGCAACCTCCACCTTGGGTTCAAGCAATTCTCCTGCCTCAGCCTCCTGAGTAGCTGGGATTACAGGTACGTATCACCACGCACAGCTAATTTTTTGTATTTTAAGTAGAGACGGGGTTTCACCATGTTGGCCAGGCTGGTCTCGAACTCCTGACCTCAGGTGATCCACCCGTCTTAGCCTCCCAAAGTGCTGGGATTACAGGCGTGAGCCACCGCACCCAGCACCACACTCTTAAACAACCAGATCTTGTGTGAACTCAGAGAACTCACTCATTACCATGGGGAGAGCACCAAGCCATTTATGAAGGATCCACCCCCATGACTCAAACACCTCCCAGCAGGGCACACCTCCAGCATTAGGGATCACATTTCCATGAGATTTGAGGGAACAAAACTTGGAAATCATACTGTTAATTTTCAAAATATTTTTGTTATAACTATTTTGATTTCTATATTCTAGCAAACATATCCTTTGGAGAATAGAAACTCCCTCCACTCCTCCAATAAATTCAACTGTAGAAGCTTTAAGAAAAACAGAAATCTTATAAGAAAGTGTTGGTCCAAATATAAATCAAACTAAAATGTTGTAGTGTTTCTAGCAATTTATAGCCTGTAAGAAAAAATAGACCCTTCAAGTGTGCTGACAGAGAAATTATATTTCATTTTTTCATGAATCAAATATTATTATTTGATTCTTCAGTGAATAATGTTCACATGTTCATAGACTGTGAATAATATTAACACGTTCTGTTTTCAGTTTTCAGAATCAATCTACAGACAAAGTATGTTTAAGGGACAGAATGTAAATGTTTTAAATCTAAACACTGAAAATGTATTATTATTTTTAATTTTCACTTAATAATTGTACATATTTATGGGGTACACTGTGATATTTCCATACAAGTATAAAATATGTAATAATAAAATCGGGGTAATTAGCATATCTATCACCTCAAACATTAATTATTTATTTGTGTTGAGAACATTTAAAATCTACTCTTCTAGCTACTTGAAAATACATAGTAAGTCCCATGAGATGTGAGCAAGGCTGGTGCTGGGCTTCTTCTCCTGAAGGGGCTGCAAGAGGGAAGACTTAGCCATGTCGTCCTTGATCAAAACGGTGATCAGCACCGCGAAAGCCCCAGGGGCCATTGGACCCTACAGTCAAGCTGTGTTAGTGGACAAGACCATTCACATTTCAGGACAGATAGGCATGGACCCTTCAAGTGGACAGCTTGTGTCAGGAGGGGTAGCAGAAGAAGCTAAACAAGCTCTTTAAAACATGGGTGAAATTCTGAAAGCTGCAGGCTGTGATTTCACTAATGTGGTGAAAACAAGCGTTCTTCTGGCTGACATAAATGACTTCAATACTATCAATGAAATCTACAAACAGTATTTCAAGAGTAATTTTCCTGCTAGAGCTGCTTACCAAGTTGCTGCTTTGCCCAAAGGTAGCCAAATTGAAATTGAAGCAGTAGCTGTCCAAGGACCGCCGACAACAGCATCACTATAAGTGGGCCAGTGCTTTGTAGTCTGGAATTGTTAACATTTTAATTTTTACAAGTGATGTAACATCTTAATTAACCTTTTAATTTTCACAGTTGATGACAATGTGAGCTTGATGAAAATATCTGAAGTTATTATGGAAATACCATATAATAGGGAGAGTTGAACATGAATTGAAGATTAGAGAAGGAATCCAGTTACTGTTTTAAATTACACCTGTATTACTGAATATAGGAAAGAGATATCCATTACATAGTTACTCAATAAATAAAAGAGAAATAACAGGTAGGAAAGAAGAATAATTATTCCTGAGAAATAATCAAGAACATATCTAAACTAATGATGTGAACGATTTAGTTTTCACGTCAGGTATGTGATTCTGCTTTTACTTGAGTAAAATTTAAGTATTTAAATTTGAGGTCAAGAAGAAGAAAGTGGACCAAAATTTAATACAGATAATATTTTTCTAATGGAAATAAAATAGACAAGGAGATTTCAAAAAAAAAAAAAAAAAAGAAAATACAAAGTAAATTGTTGTTGATTATAGTCCCACTATAGTGGTATAGAACACTAGAACTTATTCCTTCTAGCTGTACTTTTGCATCCATTAACTAACCTCGAGCTATTCTCCACTCGTTCTACCCTTTCCAGCCTCTAGTAACCACTAATCTACTCTATACTTCCATGAGACGAACTTTTTTAGCTTCCGTATATGAGTGAGAACATGTATTTATCTTCCTGTTCCTGGCTTGTTTCACGTAACATAATATCCTCCAGGCTCATCCATGGTTCCTCAAAAGACAGAACTTTGTTCTTTTTTTATACCTTTGTTCTGTTTTATATTCCGCTGTGTCTATATACTGCATTTTCTTTTTCTTTTTTCTTTCTTTCTTTTTTTTTTTTTTATGAGATGGAGTCTTGCTCTGTCGCCAGGCTGACATAAATGACTTCAATACTGTCAATGAAATCTACAAACAGTATTTCAAGAGTAATTTTCCTGCTAGAGCTGCTTACCAAGTTGCTGCTTTTGCCCAAAGGTAGCCGAACTGAAATTGAAGCACTGCACTGGAGTGCAGTGGCGCGATCACAGCTCACTGCAACCTCCGCCTCTCGGGTTCAAGTGATTGAACCCTCAGCCTCAGCCTCCTGAGTAGCTGGGATTACAGGTGTCTGCCATGATGCCCAGCTAATTTTTGTATTTTCAGTAGAGACGGAGTTTCACCATGTTGGTCAGGATGGTCTTGATCTCATGATCTGCCTGTCTTAGCCTCCCAAAGTGCTGGGATTACAGGCGTAAGCCATGCATTTTCTTTATTCACTCATTTGTTTCTGGGCACTGAGGTTGATTCCATATCTTGGTTATTGTGAATAGTGCTGTAATAAACACGGGAGTGCCTATCTCTTTGACATACTGATTTCCTTTCCTTTGGATGAATACCCAATAGTGGGATTGCTGGATCATAGGGTAGTTTTATTTGTAGTTTTTTGAGGAATCTCTATACTGTTTTCCATAATGGCTGTACTAGAGTTTCACTGAAGGCAGAAGTCAGCTCTTTTGTGGAGGTTCCTCAAATGTCAGTATCTGTATGTCTTTATTGTGGGATGGTTCTATTTTTCTAGAAAAAGGATCTTCTAATATTTTGCCTAAAGGATTTAAATCAGGTATTGTCAGTGTTCTATAACAAGGGATAAAGATTTGGAATTGGAACTCCAAGAGTTGAAGAAAAGTGGTCAGAAGGGTGATGATGTAATGTTTGGGCTGGCGGACATTGGTTGGTGAACCCATGTTCAAGCATGCAGTCAGCGTAGGGTCATCTAAAATTCAAGAAAGTTCTCCAACAGCAAAAAGCAGGAGAAAATAAATAAGTCAGAAAGCTAAAAAATATTAGGGAAATTTTCTAGAATGTAGAGCAATAGTCTTTTTGTCCTACCAAAAGATGTACAATAAGAGAGGAAAAATACAAGAGCCTCAAGATGTGAATAATAGGAGTTCCAGAGAGAATGAACAGAGAAAATAGTGGGGGAAATGTATTAAAGAAACAATTAAGGAAAATTTCCCAAAATAAAGGAAATGTCTTTAGATGAATGAAAAATAAGTCCATCCACCTGGACGTGGTAGCTCATGCCTGTGATCCCAGTCTTTTGGAAGACCAAGGTGGGAGGGTCACCTGCGGTCAGGAGTTCGAGGCCAGCCTGGCCAACATGGCAAAACACTATCTCCACAAAAAATAAAAAAATTAGCCTGGCATGCTGGTGTACCTGTAGTCCCAGCTACTCGGGAGGCTGAGGCAGGAGAAACTCTTTTTTTTTTTTTTTTTTTTTTTTGAGACAGAGTCTCATGCTGTGGCCCAGGCATGATCTTGGCTCACTGCAACTTCCGCCTCCCGGGTTTCAGTGATTCTCCTGCCTCAGCCTCCCAAGTAGCTGGGATTACAGGCGTGCACCACTCCACCCAGCTAATTTTTTTTTGTATTTTTAGTAGAGACGAGGTTTCACCATGCTAGCCAGGCTGGTCTCAAAACTCCTGACCTCAGGTGATCAGCCCATCTCAGCCAAAGTGCAGGGATTACAGGTATGAGCCACCATGCCCGGCCCAGGAGAAACTCTTGAACCCGGGAGACAGAGGTTGCAGTGAGCCAAGATCGCACCCCTGCACTCCAGCCTGGGCGACAGAGTGAGATTCCATCTCAAAAAAAAATAATAATAATAAATAAATAATGAAAAACATGTCCATCAAAAAAGCCAAATCATTGTGAAATTTCAAAACCCCAGATACAAAGAAAAGATCCCGAAAGCTTCTAGAGAGAAAAAGAAAACCAATTTATTTACAAAGTGCTGGTTCTAAGAATGGCAACATTTGTAGTCCTAACTCTCACAGAGAGTTTTCCTTCTACTTGAGCCTATACTGTTGTCAAACCCCTTTTGCTGAGGGCTCATCTTCTGAGTTTTACTTCTGAATTCTCCCCTTCACTACCCATTTTGCTCTCCTCATTAAAGATATTCTTACAAAGTTCTATCACATCCTCAAAACAGTCTCTTCTCCCCTTACCCTATTTCCAGATCTGACGCTGTGACAGACTAAGCGTATACTGGCCTGGATCTTTCTCCCTTTGCTGGGAGAGCCATTTCTTTAGTCATCATCTGTACTGAGCAGTTGTCAACTGTGAATTTCCTCAGCACTTGTCAGCTGAGCTCAGTTACCAGGGTTTCTGCAGAGACTGGCTCCACCTGCTTTTCTGCACCAAGATGTTGACAACTTCTCTCTTTTTCCTTCTTGGAGCCATCTCAACCCTCTTTGGTGGTAAGAAGGAGATGAAGACATCAGTCATGTAGCAGCTGCCACAACCCACATAATACCAATTCAACCTACAAACACAATCATGAGATTTCTCTTTGCTAGTAACCAGACAAGAGGCCCATCCACACTGCAATTCTGTCCAGTTGAGAAGGTGAGGCAACAAAAATCTGCTTAGATTGACAGCAAACACATAAGTATTGTGCCTGAGAAGTTCTTAAGCAGGCAGGCTTGAATTTACATGTTTGTTTACTTTGTCCCTCTGTACTCTCTCCGTCTTCTCTTGTATTTCCTTAATGATGGTCTTCTAGTTCCATCTAGGATCATGTTAGGCTCATACTTCAGGTTCTCTCCTTTATTATTTCATTATTCCATGGAGTTTTAGCTGTTCTTGTGTCCTTATAGTCTGCAAATGCCAGAAATTGTTCAAATGGTCACCTCTTGCATCATTTAGTTTCTGCTGCATAACAAATTACCCCAAAACTTAGTGGCTTAAAATAACAACCTTTTTTTTTTTTTTTTTAAGCTTATGACTTTTCAGTTCATTAAGTTAGGCTGGGTTCATCCAAGCAGTTCTGGCCAGGTTGGCTGGGGTTTGGCTGGTTGAAGTCTCAACTGAGATGACTCATCTGTACTTTATGTGGTTTCTCACCTTCCAGCAGACAATCCTGGGCATGGTCACATGGTGACAGCATTATTCAAAGAGTGTGCTCTTTGAACACAATATAGGAAGCTGCAAGGCTCTTGAAGCCTAGACTTGGAACTCATTCAATGCCAGTTCCGTGGTATTCTATTGACCAAAGCTTGTGGCAAGGCCATCCTAGATTCAAGGGGACTCTACCTCTTTTTTTTTTTTTTTTTTTTTTTGAGAAGAAGTCTTGCTCTGTGGCCCAGGCTGGAGTGCAGTGGCAGAACTTGGCTCACGGCAACCTCCACCTCCCAGGTTCCAGCAATTCTCCTGCCTCAGCCTCCTGAGTAGCTGGGGCTACGGGTGCATGCTACCATGCCCAACTAATTTTCGTATTTTTTAGTAGAGACAGAGTTTCTCCATGTTGGTCAGGTTGGTCTCGAACTCCTGACCTCAGGTGATCCACCCACCTGGACCTCCCAAAGTGCTGGGATTACAGGTGTGAGCCATAGCACCTGGCCCACTCTACCTCTTAATGGGAGAAACTGCAGAATATTATGGCCAGTTTTACAATGTACTGTATTTCAGTAGAGAAAAACTAGGAGTAGGGAAGGAAAAAGATGGACGACTTTTACTTTTCACTTACAGAATTACGTTTCGTTTAAATTTTTAAAATTATGGATATATATACACTACTTCTACAATAATAACAATGATAATACATTAAAATATGACTCCAAATATTTCTTGTATTATCTTAGTTACACATGAGGATAATAATCTAATCCACTGATACTTTGAAGGACCCATGATTTTGAGTCAAAACACCTGATTCAGACTTTGTCTTTGAACTGCCTCTATCAGGCTAAATAATGATAAATTTAACATGAAATCCTCCAGCATGGAGGTTGACACATAGTAAATGCTTAATAAATGTTGGGTAAATCTGAATCTGAATGAGAAGATAGGGGCAAAAAAAGATGTATGAATAATATAAAAATAGCTTTAAAATCTGTTCTATTATTTTCATTTCTGTTTTCTGAGACAAGGTCTCGCTCTGTCACCCAGGCTGGACTGCAGTGGTGCTATCACAGCTCACTGCAACTCCTGGGCTCAAGGGATCCTCCCACCTCAGCCTCCCTAGTAGCTGGGACCACAGGCACACACCACCCCGCCCAGTTAGTTGTCTTTATTTTTATTTTTAGTAGAGACGAGGTCTTCCTCTGATGCTCAGGCTGGTCTTGAACTCCTGAACTTGAGTGATCATCCTGCATCAGCCTCCCAAAGTGCTGGGATTACAGGCGTGAACCACTGTGCCCAGCCAAAATCTGTTCTATTAATTTAGTGTTTATAAAAACAACTTGCCAGCTTTTATTAAGGCAACTTGAACTTTAATGGACAAGAAAAGAGATTTGATTTAACTTCATATACTTGGAGTTTGGACTGTTGGAGAAAATATTAACAACAGCATGTCCATTGCTGTAATACAAGTTGGGAATTATAACCTAGGACAGCATCAAGAGTGTTCTTAAATTTCAGTCCTGCAAGTCACCCATCTGATTAAGAAACCATATATCTTATGATACATGCCAGGGATTCTCCTTAGCTATATCAAGTGGGGCCTTGGGGAGACATCCAGAGGAGCTATTTTTCAAAAAACCTTCTTTCTGGCTGGGCGCGGTGGCTCATGCCTATAATCCCAGCACTTTGGGAGGCCCAGGAGGGCAGGTCACCTGAGCACAGGAGTTCAAGATCAGCCTGGCCAACATGGTGAAACCCCCTCTGTACTAAAAATGCAAAAATTAGCCAGCCATGGTGGCACCTGCCAATAATCCCAGCCATTTGGGAGACTGAGGCAGGAGAATCAACTGAACCCAGGAGGAGGAGATGGCAGTGAGCCAAGATCACACTATTGTACTCCAGCCTGGGCAAAAGAGCGAAACTCTGTCTCAAAACCAAAACCAAAACAAACAACAAAACTTCCTTTCTTTAGCAGCTGCGGCACACATTAGCAAGTGGCAGAAAAGTGACCTCTTAATTTTGTTCAATAGACCCATATTCAGTTTGGTCTAGTGCTTTTACCAGTCCTTACTGTTTCTGCAAATTAAAAATGGATAAATAGAAGCAATAAAAATATGCTAGAGAAATTCTTGCAAATCCTTTTTTGGCTGATTTTCAATCCAGAATATATTTTCCTAAATTTTCACAAAGTATTTACCATAATAGGCCTGCTATTTATTTAATGACCGTTCAATGCCCTCCTGACCTTTCCCAGGAAGGTCAAAGAGTAGCCTGTTATTTGAATGCCTAATTTAACTGGACAAAGGAAATTGCTTTCATAATTTCTACTTTGCCCTTCCTGATTGAACCAAATGTCAACTTTCCACGCAATGTTCCCCGACAAACATTCGTATTCCTAATACAACCAGATTAGATCAATCTGCATCTGTCTCCATTGTACCCTGGGATTGCATAAACTCTGGATACGTATTTATTTTGTGGATTCATTTCCATGTTAATTAGAACGCAGTTTCCTGGAATTTCTTTTCTGCGTATGATAATCTTCTTACAGTCAGCATGATGGAAACAGCTGTGCGCTGTTTACTTTAAGGAGAATGGTGTTCCTTGCTCAGATTATCATTGGATATGCACTTTCTAGATCAAATATTGTATCTCCATTCTTTCCTATAGAATTATTAGAACATGTTAATTTATGGAGGACTTTCAAACTCAATTTTATTATGCGACTGTGTTTTGGGGAGAGCATAGTACACAACAAAAAGTATTGAAAAGCCATAATATTTAATTAAATCCTTTTTCTTCTACTGCAATCTCTGCTTTCTAAGTAGATTTTTAAAAAATCAACTTTATTTATTTATTTATTTATTTATTTATTTATTTATTTATTTTTGAGACAGTGTCTCGCTCTGTCACCCAGGCTGGAGTGCAGTAGCGCGATCTCGGCTCACTGCAACCTCCTCCTCCTGGGTTCAAGCGATTCTCCTGCCTCAGCCTCCCAAGTAGCTGGGATTATAGGCGCATGCCACCATGCCCTGCTATTTTTTGTATTTTTAGTAGAGACGGGGTTTCAGCATGTTGGCCAGGCTGGAAATCAACTATTTTTTAATTACAAAAGTTATATATGTAAAGTGCAGAAAATCTGGAAGTTAGACAATCCCACTGTTGTTAACATTTTGATGCCTTTCTTTCATAAACACATAATAGATTTTTGTAAGATATTTTTACGCTGAGCAGAGAAATACAGTATCAGTCCAAACACTTTTTCACCAGCCATCTATCTAATCTCACTAAGGAGTTATTAGATGATAAAATAAAGCAGATTATTCAATCCAACATCAAACATGTACTGAAGATTTACTATATGCTGTACACTTTCTCCTCTCTGGGATGGGTGAGAGGAGCACAAAAATAAATAAGACACATCTTGCTTTGTCAACATGATTAGCATCCAAGATAGAGTTGCTTTAGCCTCCACAGGTATATTGCCATTCCAAACAAAGTCAGGCTTAATAAATAAAAATAGAATAAATATTAGGTAGACAACTCAGTCTCTACCACGTCACCTGAGTTTAGCCATTCATGTCTCTTTAGAGCAACCATTATATATAACAGACGTTTCAGCTTCGCTCCCTGGAAACTCTTCTCTTCCCTCTCTAGGGTCAGACACATGCTTTCATCAGCACAGTTAACGATCAGACGAGAGATGAATCAGGCTTTGTCAATTCCCATTCCCATTGTTGCTTACTATCTTATCAACAAAACCAAAACAAGCTTAAGGAAAAATGTTTCATCCGTGAACTTTAATTTCCTCCACTCCTTTTTGTCATAAAAATAAAATAAATTATTTTTCATATTGTACCTTCCTGTGTACGCTTAATCTTTGTTTTTTGCACAAAATTGCAGTATGATTTACTTTACTTTTGGGGTCCAATCCCAGGCTGAGGTCCTGACTCTAGTGACATACTATAAATTCTTGAAAGCAGAGACACTCAGCTACTGGCTGTTGTCAGATGCTCTGAGGACCTGAGCAGTTGTGGGTGAAAACCCAGATAGGGAAGTTGTTTCTCCAGTTGATGAACACACTGTAATTCTTATTTGGGACAGAAAAACGTTGTAGGAAGATGTTATGATTATATAACAAATAGAAGCCTGGGCAACACAGGGAGACCACTTCTCTACAAAACACTTTTTAAAACTTAGCTGGGCACAGTGGTTCATGCCTGTAGTCCCAGCTACTCAGGAGGTTGAGGTGGGAGGATTACTTGAGCCTCAGAGGTTGAGGCTGCAGTGATCGTGTCACTGTGTCACTGCACTCCAGTCTGAATGACAGAGCAAGAAGACCCTGTCCCCCAAAACAAAACAAACAAAAAAACCCCCAAAAACTCAAATAAACCTAGAATGTATTTAAAAGAAAAAGTAGCACCGATTGGAACTCTGATGGTCAAAAACAAAAACAAACCCTCATCCGCCTAGGTATACACCCAAAAGAATGAAAACAGAGATTTTAATAGGCACTTGAACATCAGTGTTCATAGCAGCATTACTCACCATAGGCAAAAGGTGGGAAACAACTTTACTGCTCACTGACAGATGAATGGATAAACAAAATGTCATGTAAATATTCATCCTTAAAAAGGAATTAAATTCAGACACATGCTATAACATGGATGAACCTTGAAAATATCATGCTAATAAGCCAGGCAAGAAGGGACAAATATTTGGTTCACTTATATGAGGTACCTAGAATAGACAAGGTCATAGAGATAGAAAGTTTGATAGAGGTTACCGGGGACTGAGGGACAGGGTGAGTGGAAAGTGACTGTATAATGAGTACAGAGTTTCTGTTTGGAATGATGGAAGAGTCCTGGAAATGGATAGTGGTAATGGTTGTATACATTTTGAATGTACTTAAATGTCACTGAATTGTTCACTTAAAAGTGATTACAACGGTTTTATATCATGAATGTTCTCCATCTTAGTACCTATCAACTCTTCCTGCTTGCTGCAGGCTTTCCCTTTCTACCCCTAGGCAGGCATGCCTCTGCCTGAGTCAACAATATGCAGCCCCCTGGGTGGCCACATGCCCAGGACCCCTCCCAGCCTGAAGGAACTGTACTCATATTGCCCCAGGTTGGCAGCCTGGGTTCTCTGCTGAGTTACCCCAAAGTGGTTTTAGGACAGCACAATTATTTATTAAGTAACTCTGGTGCTGGCCTTAAGAAAAAACAGAACAACGAAAGCATTAAGCATAACACCTTTCTCTTTTAATGAACGAGTCAATATTCATGTTATTATTCCTAGAAATAAGAACCCTGTCCGCCTAGGTAATGTAGTGAGACACCATCTCTACAAAAAAATTAAAAAGCTAGCCAGGCATGAGGGCATGCACCTATAGTCCCAGCCACTTGGGAGGCTAAGGCAGGAGGATTTCTTGAGCCTGGAAGGTTGAGGCTGCAGTGAGCCATGATCACGCCGCTGCCCTCCGGCCTGGGTGACGCAGCAAGACTTTGTCTTAAAAAAAAAAAAAAAAAGGAAAAAAGAAAAGAAAAGAAAAAGAACTCTGAAGACCTTGGGAAAGAATGGTACTTAGTAGTCAGATTTCTGTTTATAAGGAAAATATTTCCAAATGCTCTATGAGGTCTGGAAAGTTCTTTCATTATAAAGGAAATCCAAAGTTGCAACAGGAGATTATTTTTTATTGGATGGTTTTAACAATAAGATACAGTGCCCCACGTATAAAGAGCTGTAGCTAATGGCAGCCATAAGGTATGTAAGCACAAAAGGCACATATATTTATGCTGAAGGTTTTGATTTCAAAAATAAGGCCATGTTTTAAGTTATTAGAGAACACGATTCTTATACTATCAGGGTATTACAATGCTTTGGAGATGTCCGTTAATTTAGGGGCTTTTGGATTCCCAATTATGAAGTGCTTACTTCATAAATCCTGGGTCTATATTTGCCTTGAATATCCAGCAATATTCCACAAGTACTTGCTGCAACCCTATTCTCCCTACAAGCTCCCCCAGTACAAACATACAAAATTGATAAGCCTCGAGGTCCTCTTGCCACAATCAGATCATTAACCTGTGCTGCCAACCAGAGTTTCATGGTTCTTTATTTATTTATTCATTTATAATACCTAGGATTATAGTCTAAGAAGCAGCATTCTCCAAGGAAAATGGTCACACACATACACACACACACACACTCACTCTCTCTCTCTCTCTCTCTCTCTCTCAACTGGGTCAGCCCTCTGGGGTTAGACTTTAACTCAGGCCCTTTATCAAAACAAAGTTGCAGAAGGTCAATTTCACTTCCTCTCTCTGAGAGGTACGAGATTTTTGCCACATCCCTAGTACCTTCCATGTTCTGTAGGTAGAAAGAGCAAAATAATCTCCAATATATGCAAAGTTCAGAAATCAGGACTGCCAGAAGACAGACTGACTATGATGGACTGTCATTTGATATTACTGGGGAAAAAAAAAAAAATCATGGGTCATTTACCAAAATCTCACTTTATATTCGGCTATTTTAGTATCACATTGACAAAGTACAGGGTTCGAAATATAAACAAATTTAGAAATGAGGAGGTAAAGCTAGGAGAAAACTAAAAGGCTAGAGGGTGGTTCATATAAAACCTAATTTAAAAATCTATGAGATTTTAAAATACCTGGGGAGTTTACTATCTATTCTCCTATATTAACACTTCTGGCCGGGAGCGGTGGCTCAAGCCTGTAATCCCAGCACTTTGGGAGGCCGAGACGGGCGGATCACGAGGTCAGGAGATCGAGACCATCCTGGCTAACACGGTGAAACCCCGTCTCTACTAAAAAATACAAAAAACTAGCCGGGCGTGGTGGCGGGCGCCTGTAGTCCCAGCTACTCAGGAGGCTGAGGCAGGAGAATGGCCTAAACCCGGGAGGCGGAGCTTGCAGTGAGCTGAGATCGTGCCACTGCACTCCAGCCTGGGCAACAGAGCGAGACTCCGTCTCAAAAAACAAACAAACAAACAAAAACTTCTGAACATTACACATATTTAGCCGTCAAATATTTATTGAGTTCTTCTAAAGTGCCAGCCAATGCTCTAGGTGCTGAATATAGTGAACACACCGGAAAAAGTCCTCCCCTTAAGGAGGTTATAAAGCCAAGATGACAATGAACGAAAAAACATACAAGGTGAATAACACATAAAACATATAATAAATGTTAAATAAGATAGACTATTAAATAATATGAACATATATTAATAAACTGTTTTATTGTTTATTATATATTAGTAAAATACATAAATACATTAAATGTTATATACAATAATGAAAATATACAATAAACCAGGCAAGTGTTATGACAAAAATTAAGTAGGATAAAGGACAGTGGTGTACCTAGTGCATTTGACACCCTGAGCAGATCAATTTTTAAATATCTACCTCCTTTATATGACAAATTATTATATGAAAAAATATATTCAATAATCATGAAATGAAACATGCAGCAGACAGAGTCTAAGAGGGCCCCCATGATGCCCATTGATATGATTTGGGTCTGTGGCGTGCCCAAATCTCATGTTGAATTGTAATCCTCGATGTTGGAGAAGGGGCCAGGTAGGAGGTGACTGGATCGTCGGGGTAGATTACCCCCTTGCTGTTCTCATGATAGTGAGTGAGTTCTTGCAAGATTTGATTGTTTAAAACAGTGTGGCACCTCTCGCCTCTCTCTTCTTCCTGCTGCTGACATGTAAGACTTGCCAGTTTCCCCTTCACCTTCTGCCATGATTGAAAGTTTCCTGAGACTTTTTCAGCCATGCTTCCTGTACAGCCTGAGGCACTGTGAGCCAATTAAACCTCTTTTCTTTACAAATTTCCCAGTCTTAGGCAATCCTTTACAGAGTGTAAGAATAGACTAATACACCCACCTTAAGCTATTCATGTCTTGTGTAAATCCCCTCCCCTTGAGTGTGGGTGAGACTTGTTAATTGCTTCTAACCAGTAGAATAAGGCAAAGCTGATGGGATATGATTGTGCAACATAAAATTGTACCCCATCTTGCCTGGAGATGCTCACTCTTGCTAGCTTTTCTGGCTAGTGGGAGGGAGAGGGTCTTGCTCTGTTGTCCAGGCTGGAGTGCAGTGGCATGATCACAGCTCACTGTAGTCTTGACCCCTTGGGCCCAAGCAGTTCTTCCACCTCAGCCTCCCAAGTAGCTGGGACCACAGGTGTGTGCCCCTGGCTATCTTTTTCTATTTTTTGCAGAGTCTCAGTATGTTACCTAGGCTGGTATCAAACTCCTGGGCTCAAGTGATCCTCTCACTTTGTCCTCCCAAAGTTTTGGAATTACAGGCATGAGCTACCACGTGTGGTCTCTTGCTCACTTTAAGAAAACAAAGGTCATGTTGAGAAGGCCTCATGGCAAGGAGCAGAGGGCAGCCCAAGACCAATATCCAGCAAGAGACAGAGGCCCACAGTCCAATATCCGGTGAGTTACTGAATCTTTTCAACTACCTGAGCTTGGAAGTGGATCCTTGCTCAGTCTAACCTCGGCTGACACCTTGATTGCATCCTTGTGAGACCCTGAAGTGGAAGACCCAGTTAAGCCATGCCCTGCTTCCTGACCCACTAAAACTGTGATTTTGTTTATCTTTTCCAAAAACCAACTTTTTATTCCTTAGATATTCTGTATTTTTCAGTCTCAAGTTCATTTATTTCTGCTCTGATCTTTTTTACTTTCCTTCTATGTATTTTGGGTTTGTTTTGGTTTTGCTTTCCTAATTCCTTTATGTTTATTTGAAGTATTTCTACTTTTTTGAATAAAAATTATTTATATTTAATTTTATATTTCTTTCTGCTTTTTGATATAGGCATTTATTGCTATAAATTTCCCTCTTACTACTGCTTTTGCTGTATCCCATAGATTTTGGTATATTGTATTTCCATTTTTATTATTTTCAAGAAATTTTAAAATTTTCTTCTTAATTTCTTCATTGACTCATTGGTTGTTCAGGAGCATGTTGTTTAATTTCCATGTGTTTGGGAAGATTCAGAGGTTCCTCTTGTTATTGATCTCTAGGTTTATTCCATTTTGGTCAGAAAAAAAAATTTGACATATGATATAATTTTTGCTTTTTTGAATGTATTCAGACTTGTTTTGTGGCCTAAGATATAATCTGTCAGGCCTCTGAGCCCAAGCCAAGCCATCGCATCCCCTGTGACTTGCACGTATCTGCCCAGATGGCCTGAAGTAACTGAAGAATCACAAAAGAAGTGCAAATGCCTTGCCACGCCTTAACCGATGACATTCCACCACAAAAGAAGTGAAAATGGCCGTTCCCTGCCTTAAGCGATGACATTATCTTGTGAAATTCCTTTTCCTGGCTCATCCTGGTTCAAAAGCCTCCCCCACTGAGCACCGTGTAACCCCCACTCCTGCCCGCCAGAGAACAACCCCCCTTTGACTGGAATTTTCCTTTACCTACCCAAATCCTATAAAACGGCGCCACCCTTATCTCCCTTCGCTGACTCTCTTTTTGGACTCAGCCCGCCTGCACCCAGGTGATTAAAAAGCTTTATTGCTCACACAAAGCCTGTTTGGTGGTCTCTTCACACGGACGCGCATGACGTAATCTATTCAGGAGAATGTTCCATATACTAATGAAAAGAATGTGTATTCTGCAGCATTTGAGTGAAATGTTCTGTAATTGTCATACTTATTTGGTCAACTGTGTAGTTTAACTCCAACGTTTCTTTGTTAATTTTCTGTCAGGATAATCTGTCGGTTTCCTGAGAGTACAGTGTTGAAGTCCCTTGCTATTAGTGTATTGCAGTCCATCTTTTCCTTTAGATCTATTAATGTTTGCTTTATATACTTAGGGGCCCTAGTGTTGAGTGCATAGGTTATTTATAAGTGTCCTTCTTGCTGAATTCACTCCTTTGTTGTTATTTGGTGACCTTCTTTGTCTCTTTTTGCAGTCTTTGATTTGTAGTCTATTTTATCTAAGTACAGCTGCTCCTGCTTTGTTTTGGCTTCCAGTTGTATGAAATATCTTTTCACCCCTTCACTTTCAGTCTGTATGTTTTTGTTTTTGTTTTGAGATGGATGTTGTCCAGGCTGGAGTACAGTGGCATGATCTTGACTCACTGAAACCTCCGCCCCCCAGGTTCAAGTGATTCTCCTGCCTCAGCCTTCCTAGTAGCTGGGATTACAGGCACCTGCCACCACACCTGGCTAATTTTGTAATTTTTTTTTTTTTTAGTAGAGACAGGGATTCACCATGTTGGCCATGCTGGTCTCAAACTCCTGACCTTAAGGGATCTACCCACCTCGGCCTCCCAAAGTGCGGGGATTACAGGTGTGAGCCGTCATGCCCAGCCAGTCTGTATGTCTTTTTAGGTGGAAAGGGTTTCCTGTAGGCATTATATAGTTGAGTCTTGTTTCTTTATTCGTTCATCCACTCTATGCCTTTTAATTGGAGAATTTAGTCTATTTACATTCCATGTTATTGATAAGTAAGGACTAGCTGCTGCCATTTTGTGGTTTTCTGATTATTTTGTAATTCCTCTCTTCCTTCTTCCTTTTTTACTGTCTCTCTCTGTGGTTAAGTGACTTTCTCTGGTAGTAAGTTTTAATTTGTTGCTTTTACCTTTAGTGAATCTATTATAGGTTTTTGCATTGGGGTTACCATGAGGCTTATGAAAGATATTTTATAGATAAAATAAGTTATTTTAAGGAGATAACAACTTATCTTAGATCACAAAGAAAAGAATGGAAACACACAAAGAAAAAGCAAACAAACAAACAAACAAAAAAACAAATCTACACTTCAACTTCCTTACTCCCACATTTTGACTTTTGTCTTAATTTGCCTATGTTTATATTGCCTATATTTTAACAGGTTAATGTAGCTATTATTGTTTTGATGGATGCATCTTTTGGACTTCATACTAGAGTTATGAGTGGATTGCACTCCACAATTTCAGCATAAGAGTATTCTTAATTAATTTTACCAGTGGGTTTTATGCCTTCAAATATTTTATTTCTTCTTTTTTTCTTTCTTTTATTTTTCTTTCTTTTTTTCCTTTTCTTTTTTTTCTTTTTGTCACACATTTTGCTTTTAGATTGACTGAAGAATTCCCTTTAGCATTTCTTGTAAGACAGGTCTAGTGGTGGTGAATTATCTTCCCTTTTGCTTATCTGGGAATGACTTTATCTCTCCTTCACAGGTGAAGAATACCTTGCTGGACACTATTCTTGAATGGTAGCTTTTTTCTTTCAGTACTTCTTTGAAAATGTCATCCTATTCCCTCCTGGCCTGTAGGGTTTCCATTGAGAAGTTTATTGCCAGATGAATTGGAAATCCTTTATATGTTATTTGTTTCTTTTCTCTTGCTGCCTTTAGGATCCTCTTTGTCCTTCACCTTTGAGAGTTTGATTATTATATACCCTGGAGCAGTCTTATTTGGGTCAAATCTGTTTTGTGTTCTCTGACCTTCCAGTACCTGGATATTTATGTTTTTCTCAAGTTTTAGAAAGTTTTATGTTATTTCTTTGATTAAACTTTCTACCCTTTTCCCTTGCTCGACTTTCTCTTTAACACCAATAATTTTTAGATGTGGCCTTTTGAGTTAATTTTATAGGCAATCATCATTCCTTTTCATTTTTTTTCTTTTTTTCTCCTCTTACTATATATTTTCAGATAGCCTATCTTCTCTGCTACTGAGAGCCTCTAACAAACTTTTCAGTTCAGGAAATATTTTCCTAAGTTCCAAAATTTTTGTTTTTCTAAATTACTTAGATTTCTTTGTTAAATTTCTCTGATAAATTTCTGAATTTGTTTTCTGTGTTATCTTGGCGATCACTGAGTTTCCTTAAAACTGCAGTTTAGGGTCAGTCACTGGTTTCTCGTTTTGTCCATTTGGGGAGACCTTGGTTTCCTGTGTGCTATTGTTTCTTGTGGATGTATGTCTATGTCTTTGCATTGAAGGATTAATTATTTATTCCAGTCTTCTCTGTCTGGCTTGTTTTGGATTTTATTGGCTACATTTGCTTAGAGGTTTTTTATTGCTGTGGACTGTCTTCTTTTCAGCTCTAGGTGGCATCTTTAGGCCAAGTTCACCTCAGCTCTAGTAAATGATCAGAGCATGCCCTTTCTGAGTGGGGGAGGTCCCTAAGGTCCTGGCAGCGTAGGAAGGTTGCCTAGAGGTTCGTCCCTGTCAGGCCTCTGAGCCCAAGCTAAGCCACATCCCCTGTGACCTGCACTATACATCCAGATGGCCTAAGGTAACTGAAGATTCACAAAAGAAGTGAAAATGGCCTGTTCCTGCCTTAACTGATGACATTACCTTGTGAAATTCCTTCTCCTGGCTCATCCGGGCTCAAAAGTTCCCCCACTGAGCACCTTGTGATCCCCACCCCTGCCATCCAAAGAACAACCCCCCTTTGACTGTAATTTTCCTTTACCCACCCAAATCCTGTAAAACAGCCCACCCCTATCTCCCTTGCTGACTGTTTTCAGACTCAGCCCGCCTGCAGCCAGGTGAAATAAACAGCCTTATTGCTCACACAAAGCCTGTTTGGTGGTCTCTTCACATGGACATGAGTGAAATTTGGTGCCGTGACTCAGATCGGGGGACCTCCCTTGGGAGATCAATCCCCTATCCTCCTGCTCTTTGCTCCTTGAGAAAGATCCACCTACTACCTCGGGTCCTCAGACGAACCAGCCCAAGGAACATCTCACCAATTTTAAATCCGGTAAGTAGCCTCTTTTCTCCAACTTCGCTCACTATCCCTCAACCTTTTTCTCCTTTCAATCTTGGCGCCACACTTCAATCTCTCCCTTCTCTTAATTTCAGTTCCTTTCCTTTCCTGGTAGAGACAAATGAAGTGCATTTTATCTGTGGACCCAAAACTCCGGCACCAGTCATGGAGTCGGGAAGACAGTCTTCCCTTGGTGTTTAATCATGCGGGGATGCCTGCCTGATTATTCACCCACATTTCACTGGTATCTGATCACCTCGGGGACATCTGCCTTGGTCACTCACCTACATTCCCTTGGTGGCAAGTCAATTGTGGGGACGCCTGCTTTAGCTGCTCACATTGCAGCCCAGGGCTGCTTACTCCACCCCTTTTCCACTTTCTTGGGGGGCAAGCACCTGCCACCCCTTTTCCACTTTCCTGGGGGGCAAGCACCCCCTACCCCTTCTCTCCGTGTCTCTACCTTCTCTTTTCTCTGGACTTGCCTCCTTCGCTATAGGCAACCTTCCACCCTCCATTCCTCCTTCTTCTCCCTTAACCTGTGTTCTCAAGAACTTAAAACCTCTTCAACTCACACCTGATCTAAAACGTAAAAGCCTTATTTTCTTCTGCAATCCTGCCTGACACCAATACAAACTCAACAGTGGTGCCAAATAGCCAGAAAATGGCACTTTTGATTTTTCCATCTTACAAGATCTAAATAATTCTTGTCATAAAATGGGCAAACGGTCTGAGGTGCGTGATGTCCAGGCATTTTTTTTTACATATCAGTCCCTCCCTAGTCTCTGTTCCCAACGCAACTCGTCCCAAATCTTGCTTCTTTCCCTCCTGCCTGTCCCCTCAGTCCCAACCCCAAGCATCACTGAGTCTTTCCGGCCTTCCTTTTCTACGGACCCATCTGACCTCTCCCTTCCTCCCCAGGCTGCTCCTCACCAGGCCAAGCCGGGTCCCAATTCTTCCTCAACCTCCCCGACCCTATAATCCTTTTATCACCTCCCGTCCTCACACACAGTCTGGCTTAGAGTTTCTTTCCAGGACTAGCCCTCCCCCACCTGCCCAGTAATTTCATCTTAAAAAGGTGGCTGGAGCTAAAGGCATAGTCAAGGTTAATGCTCCTTTTTCTTTATCTCAAATCAGAGAGGGTTTAGGCTCTTTTTCATCAAATATGAAAACCCAGCCCAGTTTACGGCTCGTTTGGCAGCAACCCTGAGACGTTTTACAGCCCTAGACCCTAAAAGGTAAAAGGCCGTCTTATTCTCAATATACATTTTATTACCCAATCCGCTCCCAACATTAAATAAAATTCCAAAAATTAAATTCCAGCCCTTAAAGTCCACAACAGGACTTAATTAACCTCGCCTTCAAGGTGTACAATAATAGAATAGTGGCAGCCAAGTAGCAACATATTTCTGAGTTGCAATTCCTTGCCTTCATTGTGAGAGAAACCTTAGCCACATCTCCAGCACACACGAACTCCTAAACGCCTGAACTGCAGGAGCCAGGCATTCCTCCAGAACTGCCTGCCCAGGAGTTTGCTTCAAGTGCCAGAAATCTGGCCACTGGGCCAAGGAATGTTCGCAGCCTGGGATTCCTCCTAAGCCGTGTCCCACCTGTACGGGACCCCACTGGAAACTGGACAGTCCAATTCACCTGGCAGCCACTCCCAGAGCCCCTGGAACTCTGACCCAAGGCTCTCTGACTGACTCCTTCCCAGATCTTCTCGATTTAGTGGCTGAAGACTGATGCTGCTCAATCACCTCAGAAGCTTTCTAGACCATCACAGACTCTTTGGGTAACTCTTGCAGTGGAGGGTAAGTTTGTCCCCTTCTTAATCAATACGGAGCTACCCACTCCACATTACCTTCTTTTCAAGGGCTTGTTTCCCTTGCCTCCATAACTATTGTGGGTATTGATGGCCAGGCTTCTAAACCTCTTAAAACTCCCCAACTCTGGTGTCAACTTGAACAATATTCTTTTATGCACTCCTTTTTAGTTTCCCCACCTGCCCAGCTCTCTTCTTAGGTTGAGACACTGTAACTAAATTATCTGCTTCCCTGACTATTCCTAGGCTACAACCATACCTCATTGCCACCTTTTCCCCCAGTTCAAAGCCTCCTTCACATCCTCTCCTTGTGTCTCCCCACCTTAAACCATAAGTATAGGACGCCTCTACTCCCTCCTTGGCGACTGATCATGCACCCCTTACCATCTCATTAAAACCAAATCACCCTTACCCCAATCAATGCCAATATCTCATCCCACAGCACGCTTTAAAAGGATTAAAGCCTGTTATCACTCGCCTGTTACAGCATGGCCTTTTAAAGCCTATAAAGTCTTCCTACAATTCCTCCATTTTACCTGTCCAAAAACCAGACAAGTCTTACAGATTAGTTCAGGATCATTTTGCCTATCCACCTTGTGGTGCCAAACCCATATACTCTCCTATCCTCAATACCTTCCTCCACAACCCACTATTCTGTTCTGGATCTCAAACATGCTTTCTTTACTACTCCTTTGCACCCTTTATCCCAGACTCTCTTCACTTTCACTTGGACTGAACCTGACACCCATCAGGCTCAGCAAATTACCTGGGCTGTACTGCCACAAGGCTTCACAGACAGCCCCCATTACATCAGTCAAGCCAGACTTCTTACACAAGAGCTGGGATCGCACCCTGTAGCCTTTTTATCCAAACAACTTGACCTTACTCTTTTAGCCTAGCCCTCATGTCTGCGTGTGGCAACTGTTGCTGCCTTGATACTTTTAGAGGCTCTCAAAATCACAAACTATGCTCAACTCACTCTCTACAGTTCTCATAACTTCCAAAATCTATTTTCTTCCTCACACCTGATGCATGTACTTTCTGCCCCCCTCCACTACCTCTCAGCAAGCTGAACTCATTGCCTTAACTCGGGCCCTCACTCTTGCAAAAAGACTACATGTCAATATTTATACTGACTCTAAATATGCCTTCCATATCCTGCACCACCATGCTGTTATATGGGCAGAAAGAGATTTCCTCACTATGCAAGGGTCCTCCATCATTAATGCCTCTTTAAAAAAAAACTCTTCTCATAACTGCTTTACTTCCAAAGGAAGCTGGAGTTATTCACTGCAAGGGCCATCAAAAGGCATCAGATCCCATTGCTCAGGACAACACTTATGCTGATAAGGCAGCTAAAAAAGCAGCCATCAAAAAGCATCAGATCACATCGCTCAGGACAATGCTTATACTGATAAGGTAGCTAAAAAAGCAACTAGCGTTCCAACTTCTATCCCTCACGGCAGTTTTTCTCCTTCTCATCTGGCCATTCCCACCTACTCCTGCACTGAAACTTCCACCTATCAATCTCTTCCCACACAAAGCAAATGGTTCTTGGACCAAGGCAAATATCTCCTTCCAGCCTCACAGGCCCATTCTATTCTGTCATCATTTCATAACCTCTTCCAGTGGCTAGGTTACAAGATGCTAGCCCACCTCTTAGAACCTCTCATTTCCTTTCCATCGTGGAAATCTATCTTTAGGAAATCACTTCTCAGCATTCCATCTGCTATTCTACTACTACTTAGGGATTGTTCAGGCCTTCAACCCCTTCCCTACACATCAAGCTTAGGGATTTGCCCCCGCCCAGGACTGGCAAATTGACTTTACTCACATGCCTCAAGTCAGGAAACTAAAATACCTCTTGGTCTGGGTAGACACTTTCACTGGATGGGTAGAGGCCTTTCCCACAGGGTCTAAGAAGGCCACTGAGGTCATTTCTTCCCTTCTGTCAGACACAATTCCTCGGTTTGGCCTTCCCACCTCTATACAGTCCGATAATGGACTGGCCTTTATTAGTCAAATCACCCAGACTCTTGGTATTCAATGGAAACTTCATATTCCTTACGGTCCTCAATCTTCAGGAAAGGTAGAACTGACTAATGGTCTTTTAAAAACACACCTCACCAAGCTCAACCACCAAGTTAAAAAGGACTGGACAATACTTTTACCACTTGCCCTTCTCAGAATTTGGGCCTGTCCTTGGAATGCTACAGGATACAGCCCATTTGAGCTCTTGTATAGATGCTCCTTTTTATTAGGCCCCAGTCTCATTCCAGACACCAGACCAACTTGGACTGTACTCCAAAAAACTTATCATCCCTACTATCTTCTGTCTAGTCATACTCCTATTCACCATTCTCAACTACTCTTAAATGCCCTGCTCTTGTTTGCACTGCCAGTTTACACTGTTTCTCCAAGCCATCACGGCTGATATCTCCTGGTGCTACCCCAAACCGCCACTCTAAACTCCCTCTTAAAGTAAATAAATAATCTTTGCTGGCAGGGCTATGCTGAACCTCCTTGGGCACTCTCTAATTATATGTCCTAGGTCCTCCCAATTCTTAGTCCTTTAGTACCTGTTTTTCTCTTCTCTTATTCCGTTTAGTTTTTCAATTCATACAAAACCACATCCAGGCCATCACCAATAATTCTACACAACAGATGTTTTTTCTAACAACCCCACAATATCACCCCTTACCACAAAATCTTCCTTCAGCTTAATCTCTCCCACTCTAGGTTCCCACACTGCCCCTAATCCCGCTTGAAGCAGCCCTGAGAAACATCGCCCATTCTCTCTCCATACCACCCCCCCAAAATTTTCACCACCCTAACACTTCAACACTATTTTGTTTCATTTTTCTTATTAATATAAGAAGACAGGAATGTCAGGCCTCTGAGCCCAAGCTAAGCCATCATATCCCTTGTGATCTGCACGTATACAAAGTAACTGAAGAATCACAAAAGAAGTGAAAATGGTCTGTTCCTGCCTTAACTGATGACATTACCTTGTGAAATTCCTTCTCCTGGCTCATCCTGGCTCAAAAGCTCCCCCACTGAGCAATCTGTGACCCCCACGCCTGCCAGCCAGAGAAGAACCCCCTTTGACTGTAATTTTCCACTACCTACCCAAATCTTATAAAATGGCCCCACCCCCGTCTCCCTTCGCTGACTCTTTTTTCGGACTCAGCCCGCCTGCATCCAGGTGAAATAAACAACTTTGTTGCTCACACAAAGCCTGTTTGGTGGTCTCTTCACACGGATGCGAGTGAAAGTCCCCACAAGACCTGTGGAACAAACCTTCTGCAGTGTGGTGCTGCTGAACAGCCACTCTGGTTTGGTGTCGTCTTTGGCTGATTTACAAAGCAGTTCCTAGGGCAGGGGATGGTAGTCTTCCCTCCCTGCCGCGTCTGACTGTTCTCCGGGATATTTCTCCTTTCAGGCACTCACAGTGCTTCCTGTGGCTTTAAGGTAGTGATGGGTCTCCTGCCATGGAACCCAGGATGATGGAGAAGTTGGTTATCCACCTCAACCTCACTTTTTCCAGTGTAGAAACTGTGAGTTGGGGGAAATTATTTCTTGTGCTTGATGCCAGTCAGAATGAGTGGAGAAACGTCACAAATGTGGAAGTCCAATTCTCTTACCATCTGCTTAGAGTTTTTCACTTCTTTGTGACCCTGGGAACTCATTTTCATATATGAGTTCTGGAATATTTCTGGTGATAATCTTGACACTGTACATTTGTTTTTGGTTTATTGTGGAGGGAGTGAAGCCAGCATGCTTCTATGCTGCCATTTTGGAACTGGAAGTCCTCCTGACCCACAGAAACAGAGATAATAAATGTGTGTTCCTTCAGGCTAGTAAGTTTGTAGCACTATTATTACATAGATAAGTAATAATATGGGAGTGCTGGGAAGGGAAGAGGGTGGTCCCTGGCTGGGGTCTACCCCCAAGAACTTAGGTGAGGATGGCACTCCTGCCTTGGTGTTCAAATGTTTCATTTCCCATGACTACCCTGGCCTGCACACCGCATCCTGTGCCTATAAAAACCTCTGAGACATAGCAGAAGCGGCTGGACTTCCATAGGAGCACATGGGCGGAGGCACACACAGGTGGCTGGATGTCAAGAGGAATGCACCAGCAAGGGCAAGCCGGCAGGCCCCCCAATCTGCAGAACAACACAGAGTTTGGCTGGGGCAGTTGGAGGAGAGCCTGGGCGATGAGCTGCCTGACTCCAGGGGAAAACCATCTCCCTTCTGAAACACCCATTTGCTGAGAGCTACTTCCACTCAGTAGAACCTTGCACTCATTCTCCAAGCCCACGTGTGATCCGATTCTTCTGATGCACCAAGGCAAGAAACCCCGGGATACAGAAATCCCTCTGTCAGGCCAGACGCCGTGGCTCATGCCTATAATCCCAGCACTCTGGGAGGCCAACGCCGGCGGATCACCTGAGATCGGGAGTTCGAGACCAGCCTGACCAATGTGGAGAAACCTTGTCTCTACTTAAAATAAGAAATTAGGTGGGCATGGTGGCGCGTGCCTGTAATCCCAAGTACACAAGAGGGAACTGCTTGAACCCAGGAGGCGGAGGTTGCAGTGAGCCGAGGTCACCTGAGGTCAGGAGTTTGAGACCAGCCTGGCCAACATGGTGAAATCCTGTCTCTGCTAAAAATACAAAAAAAATTAGCCAGGCCTGGTGGCATGCACCTGTAATCTTAGCTACTCAGGAGGCTGACGCAGGAGAATGGCTTGAACCCGGGAGGCAGAGGTTGCAGTGAGCCGAGATCGCGCCATTTCACTCCAGCCTGGGCAACAAGAGCAAAACTCCATGTCAAAAAATAAATAAATAAATAGATAAAAAAGGGAAAAAATGATTAAATTTTTAAAACTTTTTTTTGAAAAATAGAAAAGCATATCTATATATTGGTCTGTCACAAGCATGAATAATACTGTAGCTTCTGGGTTTTTTTTTTTTTATACTTTAAGTTCTAGGGTACATGTGCACAACGTGCAGGTTTGTTACATATGTATACATGTGCCATATTGGTGTGCTGCACCCATTAACTCGTCATTTACATTAGGTATATCTCCTAATGTTATCCCTCCCCCCTCCCCCCTCCCCACAATAGGCCCTGGTGTGTGATGTTCCCCTTCCTGTATCCAAGTGATCTCATTGTTCAGTTCCCACCTATGAGTGAGAACATGCGGTGTTTGGTTTTCTGTTCTTGCGATAGTTTGCTGAGAATGATGGTTTCCAGCTGCATCCATGTCCCTACAAAGGACACAAACTCATCCTTTTTTATGTCTGCATAGTATTCCATGGTGTATATGTGCCACATTTTCTTAATCCAGTCTGTCACTGATGGACATTTGGGTTGATTCCAAGTCTTTGCTATTGTGAATAGTGCCACAATAAACATACGTGTGCATGTGTCTTTATAGCAGCATGATTTACAATCCTTTGGGTATATACCCAGTAATGGGATGGCTGGGTCAAATGGTATTTCTAGTTCTAGATCCTTGAGGGATCACCACACTGTTTTCCACAATGGTTGAACTAGTTTACAGTCCCACCAACAGTGTAAAAGTGTTCCTATTTCTCCACATCCTCTCTAGCACCTGTTGTTTCCTGACTTTTTAATGATCGCCATTCTAACTGGTGTGAGATGATATCTCATTGTGGTTTTGATTTGCCTTTCTCCGATGGCGAGTGATGATGAGCATTTTTTCATGTGTCTGTTGGCTGTATAAATGTGTTCTTTTGAGAAGTGTCTGTTCATGTCCTTTGCCCACTTTTTGATGGGGTTGTTTGTTTTTTTCTTGTAAATTTGTTTGAGTTCTTTGTAGGTTCTGGATATTAGCCCTTTGTCAGATGAGTAGACTACAAAAATTTTCTCCCATTCTGTAGGTTGCCTGTTCACTCTGATGATAGTTTCTTTTGCTGTGCAGCACCTCTTTAGTTTAATTAGATCCCATTTGTCAATTTTGGCTTTTGTTGCCGTTGCTTTTGGTGTTTTAGACATGAAGTCCTTGCCCATGCCTATGTCCTGAATGGTATTACCTAGGTTTTCTTAGGTCTAACATTTAAGTCTCTAATCCATCTTGAATTAATTTTCATATAAGGAGTAAGGAAAGGATCCAGTTTCAGCTTTCTACTTATGGCTAGCCAATTTTCCCAGCACCATTTATTAAATAGGGAATCCTTTCCTCATTTCTTGTTTTTCTCAAGTTTGCCAAAGATCAGATGGCTGTGTAGTGTCTGTTTTTAAGCCTTCTTCAAATTTGTCATTGCCTTTATCAATGGCTTGTTCCTTCTTGCGTGTTCATGTTAAATTCAGAGCATAGCAAGATTTGTCAATTTATATTTGCCCACAGTTGATCCTTATATAGGGATATGTCACACCATGGGACTTGAGCCTGCCAACTGTACCCAAAACTTGAATGACTTTCAACTATAACAAATTTACTTTTGAAACAATCATGTATAGTCATGTCCGCTTATGTCAGGGCCAGCTGTAGAGCTTAAACTTCCCTGAATTAACTTCCAAGTAGAATGCTATCATTTTTCTTAAGGGTTAAGCAATAAAATGTGCTAATTAAAAGTGTTCACATACATGTTTAAAGCTCAAACATGACTGTGGCAACTGTTTGGAACTTAGACCAATAGAAAATTTGTTTTTGTTTTTTTCCTTGGGGAAGAGTATTCCATCACTGATGTTGTTCAGAATTCCTGCTGCATAGTGATAATAAAATGCAGCCTGAATATTAGTCTGAATGTTTTATTATTGTTGGTCTGTACCTGGGGCACATTCCACGAATCCTTGGTGCACTGTGGTGAAAGAGACAGAGTAATGAGGGGTGCTATGCATGCAGGGTGTCCAGACACGGTGTCTCTGATGAGGTAATGTTTGAACTGAGACCTGAAGGGATAGAGGGAAGGAACCATGAATCTACCTGGAGAGAATGATTCCAGCAAGCACAAAGGTTCTGCCTCCAGAATGTGGGTCGTGTGTTTGAGGAACAGCAAGAATCCCTGTGACTGGAGTAGGACTGAGAAGGATATAGGAGTAGGTTAGAGAAGTAACAAGTTAGATCAGGGATGGTGGCTCATGTCTGTAATTCCAGCATGTTGGGAGGCCATGGCAGGAGAACCACTTGAGGCCAGGAGTTTGAGACCAACTTGGGTAATGAAGCAAGACCTTGTCTTTACAAAAAGAGAAAAAGATAATGTTGGCCGGGTATAGTGGCATGTGCCCATAGATGGAGTGGGAAGACATGAATGTCTGAGCCATGTGGCACCTGTTCCCATCACATTCCTTCACGCTGGGTGATGCAGGCTCTGGCCTGGTGAAGTTACATTGGATGTCTAGTTGGAAAACCTTGTTTAAGCCAAGTATTTCCTACTTAATAGACTTCATTCTCCAACGTGGAAAATGAGGATAATATAACTTATCTCACGGGGCTATCATGCTTATTAAATGAGATAATGTTTATGGGAGTGCTTTGTAATCTGTGAAGCATCCTGTTAAGGCGTACTCTTTTTTTTTTTTTTTTGGCTGTAAGTTTATTCAATGCAAAAGAATCCTCTCCAATTTTACTGAGGTGGCTGACCACGTCCACGACCAAATCCATCTCTAAACTGGAATTCGGTTGCTGACCCAGCCCCAGCCTCGGCCTTCTTGTTGGCACCAGGTGGCACAGCACTCTGTTTGTAGGTATCTCTGTCGGCTTCCCCTCTTGTGAGTCTGGCAGGTTGCTCACCCTCCAGACCTTTAGGGCAAGGCCTGTCAGCCTCTGGATGGCTACAGCGTAGGGTGGCAGGCACAATCTCCAGGGGCAGATGAAGGTAATCACGGAGATACTGGATACCCTCATTGGTAAGGTACCAGTAGAAATGTCTCCAGGCAAACTGTTCCTTCACGTAGCTTCCGGAGTTGAGCGACTGCATGGCCTTCATGACATGACGATTGGGCACATTCTTGTCTGCCAGCTCTGGGTGCTTAGGCATGTGGACATCCTTCTTGGCCACCATGACTCCCCCCTTAAAAAGGAGTTCATAAATGGCAATCCGGTTCTTCTTAGGCATCAACATCTGGCAGGTCTCCGCCATGCACTGGCTTCATCCTCCCCCTCTCCCTCAGACAATCTTCACCTACCAGCGGCCCCCTACCCCATAAAATTAGCCTCCAGCCCCTGTCGCTACTCAGAAATGGGTGTGTGGGGAGTGGGAGAGAGCCCCCCTGCCAGTATCCTGGGGAGCAGCAGCCGCTAAGGCGGCAGGATGGCCAGGATGGGAGCCGATGGAACTCGAACTCCCGTTAAGGGGTACTCTTATTATTGTTGCTATTGTAGGTGAGGAAAAACAGTCTTCTACCCTCTTAGATCTGTGGCTGGCCTAAGAACGAAACTGACATAAGACAGATTAACAGGAGAAAAGCATACAGGCTTCATATTTTCACATTTACACAGGAGTCTTTAAAAAGAAAATAATAGCCCAAAGAAGCTGTTAGGCCCAAAAGCTCATATACCTTTTTACACAAAGAATGACAAATTGTGGGGATATGACAAGGCAAGGGGCTTGAACATGGGGCAGTAAATTGTGGGACAGGGACTAGGAAATGTATGGGAGCAACTAATGCAAGCTACGGATTATTTTAGTAAGTTTGTTTGTGCATGTCCATTTCTGTGTTGATTCTAAGTCTCTGACAAATTTGATCCCCTGCTTTTAGGTGGAAAGGAGGGCAGAGATCCTTTTCTGCATCTGCTGTTTCTCAATTTCCTTTACCTCAAAATAATCCATATGCCAAAGCAGCATATTTTGGGGTGGCATATTCTGAATTCCTTCATTATTATGAGAGGTTGACGTTTAAGTGCTCAAGAATCAGGAAAACCTGAGACATTCAAGAGGAGTGCCCTGGATCCTGCAGCCCTCTTCCTGTTGATCTCCAGTTCCTGTCCCACACAACCTCTCCTTCAGCACGAGGCCTTGGTGAAGTCTGGCAGGCAGGGGCTGCTTCTCATCAGCGTGACAAGAGGTGCATCACCACCCACAGTTAAGGGTTAACCAAGCTAAACAGTATAAGATAACCTTCATTTGCAAATCTAATGAGCAAAATTACAGGCTTTAACTCTAATAGAGGGGGCAAATGAAGCTCAAGATCATTATTTCCACATCTAAGATTAGCAGCTGGAAAATACAGTACATCTGTAAAATGACAGTGTCAGATACCACAGCTTTGCATGACACCAGCACACACACAAAGGAAGAATCGCTTCAGAGAGCAGAGGTAGAGGCAGAGTACTCTGAGCAGTCACGACACATGGATGCATCTGAGCTTCCGCCACATACCAAACGAGGTTACCATGACATTATGTGTTGAAACTACTGATAAAGGTCTTTGGAAAAACGTCTACTAACCCCTGAAAAAACATGAGCTGTCGTTCCGTTCTTTTTCTCTTTCATAGGGCAGGAGGATGTGTTCTGTGCCTGAAGAAATACTCCCTGATATAAATCAAGTTGGGAGGACGGAGATGGAAGGAACAAATGTGGGAATAAGAAGTTGGGAAGGAATTCACTTCATGGTTTGACTCTGAGACAAAATTGATAAGAGCCCTTCCCCCAAAAGACCCCCTTCTTGCCTGGGAACCAGTCTGCCTTTGCAGGACTAACAAATTAGCTACAAAATTAGAAATTATGGTTTAGGGGTCATGAAGCCTCTGACTCCAAGAGTCTGAACCTCCCCAAATTTCTCCTAGAGATAGTATCACTATTGTAGAACCTAAGCTCAGTGCTTGAGATATTTTGCAGACCTTGCACTTGCTGGATCAGCTGACACCACCCAGACTGGTAATCTGGCTCAAATAGTTCTGCCATCCCATCCAGGAACAGAAGACAGAAAGAAAAACTCACTTCGACTCCTATGATTCCATCTTCAATCTGACCAATCAACATTCTGCACTTCCCAAGCCCCTACCCACCAAATTATGTTTAAAAACCCTGATCTTCTAAAGCTCTGGGAGACTGGTTTGAGTAATACTAAAACTCCTGGCCAGGCACGGTGGCTCACACTTGTAATCCCAGCACTTTGGGAGGCCAAGGAAGGCGGATCATCTGAGTTCAGAAGTTCGACACCAGCTGGACCAACATGGAAAAATCCTGTCTCTACTAAAAATACAAAATTAGCCGGGCGTGGTGGCAAATACCTGTAATCCCAGCTACTTGCCAGGCTGAGGCAGGAGAATCGCTTGAACCCAGGAGGTAGAGGTTGTCGTGAGCTGAGTTCATGCCATTGCACTCTAGCCTGGGCAACAAGAGTGAAACTCCATCTCAAAAAAAAAAAAAAAAAAAAAAAAAGAGAGAGAGAATTAGTAGTTTGCCTAAAATCATACAAATTGTAAATGGTAGAGATGAAATCCAAGCTAGGTGGAATTCATGCTTTTACCACAAATCCATACCAATTCCATTTTTATTTAGTAAAATCAATATATTTTCTTTTTTTTAATTTAATTTTTTTTTTTTTTTCTTTTGAGACAGAGTCTTGCTCTGTCACCCAGGATGGAGTGCAGTGGTGCAATCTTGGCTCACTGCAAGCTCCACCTCCTGAATTCATGCCATTCTCCTGCCTCAGCCTCCCAAGTAGCTGGGACTACAGGCACCCACCACCACACCCAGCTAATTTTTTTGTATTTTCAGTAAAGACGGGGTTTCACCATGTTAGCCAGGATGATCTCGATCTCCTGATCTCGTGATCCACCCGCCTTGGCCTCCCAAAGTGCTGGGATTACAGGCATGAGCCACTGGGCCTAGCCAAAATCAATGTATTTTCGTAGAAGATACCTGTCAGGTTGTAGATGCCAAATGTCCACAGTGGATCTGGGTGTGGTAGCACACACTTGTAGTCTCAGCTACTCAGGAGGCTGAACTGAGAGGACCACTTGAGCCCCCAGGAGTTTGAGTCCAGCCTGGGCAATATAATAAGACTGCACTTCTTAAAAAAAAAACAAAACACTTCACAGTGGTTCTAGGGTAGTGAATTTCCAACATTCTTTCTAATCTATTTTTTGATTAAATAAATTTTCTAATTTTGTAATTTTTTTTTTGAGACAATCTCACTCTGTTGCCCAGGTTGGAGTGCAGTGGCATGATCTCGGCCTCTGTCCTCAGGGTTCAAGTGATTCTCCTGCCTCGGCCTTCCCAGTAGTTGGGATTACAGGTGCCTGCCACTACACCTGGCTAATTGTTGTACTTTTTTTTTGTTTTAAGTAGAGATGGGATTTCACTATATTGAGCCAGGCTGGTCTTGGAACTCCTGACCTCAGGTGATCCACCTGCCTCAGCCTCCCAAGTGCTGGGATTACAGGCATGAGCCACCACACTTAGCCTGATTTTGTACTTTTTAAATAAAATGTTTTATTCTGGTTCTGGGTAAGATGGAATGAGCATACTCTGTCCTGTGTCTTCACTAAATGCAGCTGTAAAACCTAGACAGAATGCATGATGTAGGTATGTGATAACTGAAAAGTAAACACTGGCAGGAGGATCTGAAAAGACAAGAATTCAAAGAGCCACGAAATAAGCAATAAGGTTCCCATTTAACCCTGATATCCCTTGAACTCAAACAAGCCTGGAAGGGCATAAACAGAAAGAGTGCTAGAAGACTTCTAGCTCTGCTTGAAGAGCAATAATAAGAATTTCTAATGCTCAGAGAGGAGGGGAAATCTCTGTGTTTTGTGTTTCTTTCCTCTTCCTTTTTCCTCTCTCTTTTTCCTCCTTCTTTCTTCCTTCCACCTCTTCATCTTCTTCCGCCTCCTCTTCCTCTTCTTCTTCTCTCTTTCTTTTTGTTTTTCTTCCCAGACCCCCAGTATTGCTGCAGCAGTGATGGGGAGAGGGGCCTAAAACTCTGAAGAAGGGGAAAAGTTTTCCTCCAGTTGAAAGAGCTAAGATCTCAAGAGAAGGAGACAAACCCCTGTTGTTTTTCCCTTTTTCTCCCTTACCACTACCCTCCCATCTGCACCAAATGCAGGAGCAGTTATGAGAAGTGCACAGAAGACAGGAGTAACTGAAGTTCCAGGTTTCTGACCTAAAGACTGAAAGAGTGAAGTCCAGGGAGCTTAAAAGTAGCAGACAGATGACATAGAGACAAGAGGTTTAGAACATAACCCCATAAAAATTCCTCATGAATTCCTAGGTTCACTCCTGAACATGGATCTGATTCTAAGCATTGTATCAGTCTTTGGGAATGGAATTAAGTGAGATACCACTATCCAGGTCCCAGAGAGGCCACTAGACAGTGCATACACAGGACATATCTGAATAACACAGCAAAGGGTCTGGAAAGAGAACTGACTCTGAAACTGTAAACAACAAAACTTGCAACCTTAACCCATTCAAGTCAATTATCCATAAGATTTTAAAAAGACCCATAGTCCCATAGTCAACACGCAAAATTTCCAGCATAAATACAGAATCACTTAGCATACGAAGAACTAGGAAAATCTCGACCCACATGGGAGAAAACAGTCAGCAGACATCAAAGCCAAGATAACACAGATGTTGAAATTTTCTAACAAAAACTTTAAAGCAGATATTTTAAAATGTTCTAAGAAGTAAAGGAAAATACTCTTGAAACGAATGGAACAGTAGAAAATCTCACCAAAGGATTAGAAAATATTTTTAAAAACCAAATGGAAATTATGAGACTGAAAAAAGACAATAGCTGGGGAAAAAGTTGCAGTGAATGGACTTTAACAGAACAGAGATGAAAGAGGAAAGAGTCAAATAAACTTGAAATTGGATCGATAGAAATTATTCTATATGAACAACAGAGAAAAAAAATGGAAGCAAACAAACAAAAGAACAGAGTCTAGGTACTTCTTGTCCTCAGAGCCAATACTAAAAGGCATACATTTATATCATTGGAGTTTCAGAAAAAGAGGAGAAAGAGTATAGTGCAAAAAAATTTGAAGAATTAATGGCTGAAAACTCCCCAAATTTGGCAAAAGATGTAAACCTACAGATGCAGGAAGCTCAGTGAATCTGAAACAAGATAAATCCAAAGAAATCTATGCTCAGACAGAGCATATCAAACTGCTAAAAATTAAAGATGATAAAAAAAAAAAGGCTTGAAAGTGGACATAGAAAAATGATACATGATTTATAGAGAAACAATAATTTGAATAACACATTTTTTATCTGAAACCACTGAAGCCAAAAGGAAGTAGTAGAACATTTTTTAAATGTTGAAGAAAAAATAAAGAACCTAGAATTCTATATACAGAGAAAGTAGTCTCTGCAAATGAAGATGAAATAAAGACATTCTCAGATGAAAGAAAACTAAGAATTTATGGCTGGCAGACCTACTCTGAAATCAGGAAGGAAATGATACCTGAAAGAAGTTTAGAACATCAGGACTAAAAACAAGAGTAACATAAATGGTAAATATCTGGGTAAATATAATAGACTTGAGTTCTTTAAAATATGTTTGATAGTTGAAAACAAAGATTAAAAAATTATCTAATTGGTCTTAAGCATATATGGATATAATTCATAAAACAGCTGCCACATGAAGAAGGAACATAAAAAAATAAAGTGATAAAATTTCTACATTCTACATGAAGTGATAAAATATAATTTTAAAAAGACTGTTGAGGCTGGGTGCAGTGGCTCATGCCTGTAATCCCAGCACTTTGGGAGGCCAAGGCAGGTGGATCACTTGAGGTCAGGAGTTTGAGACCAGCTTGGCCAACATGGTAAAACCCTGTCTCTACTAAAAATACAACAATTAGCTGGGTGTGGTGGTGCTTGCCTGTAATCTCAGTTACTTGGGAGACTGAGGCAGGAGAATTGCTTGAAGCTGAGAGGCAGAGGTTGCAGTGAGCCAGGATCACGCCACTTGCACTCCAGCCTGGGTGACAAAGTGAGACTCTGTCTCAAAAATAAATAAGGTCAGGCATGATGGCTCATGCTGTAATCCCAGCACTTTGGGAGGCTAAGGCAGGTGAATCATGAGGCCAGCAGTTTGAAACCAGCTTGGCCAAAATGGTGAAACCCCGTCTCTACTAAAAATACAAAAAATTAGCTGGGTGTAGTGGCAGGTGCCTGTAATTCCAGCTACTCAGGAGGCTGAGGCAGGAGAATCACTTCAAATTGGGAGGCAGAGGTTGCAGTGAGTTGAGATCGCGCCACTGCACTCCAGCCTGGGTGACAGAGTGAGACCCTGTCTCAAAAAATAATAAATAAATAATTTAAAAACAGTAAGAAGACTGTTGAAAGTTAATTATTTATATGTAAGCCCTAGGACAACTGCTTTAAAAGCTATACAAAGAAATGTAGGGAAAAAAAGCAGTAGATAAATTAAAATGTAATATTATAAAATGTTCAAACGACCCAAAAGAAGGCAGAAGAAAGACTCAAAAACAGAAGGAATGAACAGTAAATAAATTAAATGCTAGCTCTAAACCAAAATGTATCAATAGTTACATGAAATGTAAATGGTCTACACAAAGGCTTGGCAAATTTTTTCTGTAAAAGGTTAAAGAGTAAATACTTTA
The DNA here is from genome assembly GCF_047675955.1 of Chlorocebus sabaeus. Classification (NCBI taxonomy): domain Eukaryota; kingdom Metazoa; phylum Chordata; class Mammalia; order Primates; family Cercopithecidae; genus Chlorocebus; species Chlorocebus sabaeus. The sequence continues at coordinate 44,909,912 of NC_132914.1, read as the reverse complement.
GGCTTTGTGAGTATACAGGCTTTCACAACCATTCAACTCTGCCACTATAGCACAAAAGCAGCCATTGGCTATAATGCATAAGTGAATGAGTGCAGCTGTGCTGCAAGAAAACCTTATTTACAAAAAGAGGTAATGGACTGGATTTGGCTTATAGCTGTAGCTTGCTGACCTCTGTCTAAACGTACCAATTAAAAGACAGAGATTGCCAGAATATATGAATAACCATAAACTGTATGCTGTGTACAAAAAACTCACTTCAAATATAATGCCATAGGTAGGCTAAAAGTAAAAGGATGGGAAAAGATATACTTTCACTCGTGTCCATGTGAAGAGACCACTAAACAGGCTTTGTGTGAGCAACAAAGCTATTAATTTCACCTGGGTGCAGGCGGGCTGAGTCTGAAGAGAGTCAGCGAAGGGAGATAGGGATGGCGCTGTTTTATAAGATTCGTAAAAGGAAAATTACAGTCAAAGGGTGGTTCTCTGGCTGGCAGGGGTGGGGGTCACAAGGTGCCCGGTGGGGGAGCTTTTGAGCCAGGATGAGCCAGGAGAAGGAATTTCACAAGGTAATGTCATCAGTTAAGGCAGGAACAGGCCATTTTCACTTCTTTTGTGATTCTTCAGTTACTTCAGGCCATCTGGATGTATAGTGCAGGTCACAGGGGATATGATGGCTTAGCTTGGACTTAGAGGCCTGACAAATACCATGAAAATATTAATCAAAAGAAAGCTGGAAGAGAAAAAAAGAAAGTTCGTGTGGATATATTAGTATCAGACAAAGCAAACTTCAGAGCAAAATATTACAAATAATATATAAGAATATTGTATAATGATAAAAGGATCAATTCACCAAGAAGACATAATCTTAAACGTGTATGCACCTAACAACAGAGTTTCAAAATACATTAAGCAAAAACAGAAAGAACTGAAAGGACAAATATATAAATACACAATTATATTTAGAGACTTAAATGGTTCTTTAACAATATAGAGAAAATTAGCAAAATTATAGAAGAGCTAAACAACATTACCAACAAACTGAATCCTTTTGACATTTATGGAAACTACCCAACAACAAATATTAGTAAAATCAGAAAATTGAATTCAGCAATAGATATTGTGAAAGGAATACATCTTGGGCCCCCAAAATCACTAAGCTAAAAGGGAAATTCAAGCTGAAAACTGCTCAGGGCAAACCTGCCTCAAATTCTTTCAAGGTCATCCCTTTGCTCACTAAGATAGATGCATATCCTGATTGCCTCCTTCAGAAAGCTTATCAGAAACTCGAAAGAATGCAACAATTTGACTCTCACCTGCCTATGACCTCCCTGCTTTGAGTTGTCCTGGACTTTCTGGAGGGAACCAGTGTACTTCTTACATATATTGATTAATGTTTCCTGTCTCCCTAAAACGTGTAAAACCAAGCTGTGCCCCATCCACCTTAGACACATGTTTTTGTCTGGACTTCATCAGGCTGTGTCGCGAGCATGTATCCTCAACCTTGGCAAAATAAACTTTCTAAATTAACTGAGACCTGTCTCAAATTTGGGGGATTGACAATACTAAGAATAATACTTCATGACCAAGTGAATTTTATCCCAGGAATCCAAAGCTGGTTCAATATTCATAATTCAATCAATATACTCTACCATATTACATTTTTTTCAACTGCATATGGAACAATAACCAAGATGGACCATATCCTAGGTGATAAAACAAACCTTAACAACTTTAAAAGAATTGAAATAACAAAAAGTATGTTCTGTGAACACAATGGAACAGAACTAGAAATAGATAACAGGAAAATCTTCAAACACTTGGAAATAAAAAAACTTCTAAGTAGCCCAGCAGTCAAAAGAAAATCTTGAGGAAAATTAGAAAAGATCTTAAATGGAACAAAGAAATAAATATAACATTAAAATTTATAAGACTCAAAGATAAAGACTATTTAAAAGGAAACAATGGTGGGATGCAGGTCAAGCAGTGCTTAGAGTGAAATTATGTCATTAAATTCTTACATTCAAAAAGAATGTGGCCATTAAAAAGAACAAAATCATGTCCTTTGCAGCAACGTGGTTGCAGCAGGAGGCCATTATCTTAAGTGAATTAACAATGTAGGAACAGAAAACCAAATACTGCATGTTCTCAGTTATAAGTAGGAGCTGAACATTCAATACACTGGGACAGTAGACACTGGGATTATTAGCAGGGGAAAGGAGGGAGGCATGGGCTAAAAAACTGCCTGTTGGGCCCTATATTCAGTACCTGAGGGATGGGACTATTGGTACCCCAAACCTCAACATCATGTAAACATGTAACAAACATGCACATGTACCCCTTGAATCCAACATTTAGAAAAAATAATTTTAAAAAGAAATTGTTTAAAAAGCAAAAACCCAGAATATTTTTATGATCTCAATTTTATAAAATATTTACATGCAAACATACACGTACACACACTGAGTAAATGGAACAAGCCATCATGTTAACAGTGGTTGTCACTGAAAAAAGAAAAAGATCTTAAATCAGTCATGTAAGCTTCCACCTAAGAAACTAAACACAAAAAGAGCAAGATAAACCCAAAGCAAGTGAAAGAAAGGAAATAATGAAGATGAACACAGAAATCAATAAAATTGAAACAGAAAACAGAAAAAAAACATAGAACTGTCTCTTTGGAAAGATCAATAAAATTAATAAATAACTACCAATATTGACAAAAAGAGAAGGAGAAAGAGAGAAGACACACATTACCAATGGCAAGAATGAAACAAAGAAGATCATTACAGGCCTCACAGACATTAAAAGGATAATCAGGAAATACCTGAAACACTCTGTATACATATATGCAGCCCTTTAAATAAAAAGGACCAATTCCTTGAAGATCACAGACTACCAAAACTTACTCAAGATGAAATTATAACATAAATTCTCGTATATATAAGTTGTCATAAATATATTAATATATAATAAAATATAGTAAGTTTATATTTATTACGAGAAATTGGCTCATGCAATTATAGAGGTTGAGAAGTACCACAATCTGCTACCTGTGATCTGAAGACTCAGGAAATTTGGTGGAAAATACTGAATTTTTTTTCCTAAGGTCACGACTAAGAAAATCATTTTTTTTTTTTTGAGACGGAGTTTTGCTTTGTGGCCCAGACTAAAGTGTAACTGAAAACTCCTCCTCCCGGGTTCACGCCATTCTCCCGCCTCAGCCTCCGGAGTAGCTGGGACTACAGGCGCCCACCACCACGCCCGGCTAATTTTTATTTTATTTTTTTATTTTTAGTAGCGACGGGGTTTCACCATGTTAGCCAGGATGGTCTCGATCTCCTGACCTCGTGATCCTCCCACCTCGGCCTCCCAAAGTGCTGGGATTACAGGCGTGTGCCACCGCTCCCAGCCCACAAGCATATTCTTTAGGAGTACATATTTAGGTGGTAAAACTCTAAAGCAAAGCTACAGTTGGTTATTATCCAAGCCAGGATAGCTGTTACCTCTAGGAAAGGTTAAGGAAGGGAGAACTTCTGGGGTGCTAAAAATAACTTATTTCTTTACCTAATGGTGGCTTCCTAGGTGCCCATATCACAGCAATTTGTTAAGTTGTACATTTATGCATTTTTCTGTATTTGAATTGTATTTCTCAAAAAAAGTTGAAGAAAAAGTGAATTTTGAAAAAAGGTTTAATGTTAGTTTTATTAGGAAGAATAATTTAGCACCTTATTCCTCATAACATTCATATATATATATATATATGTATATATATATATTTTTTCTTTTTTTGAGACAGAGTGTCTGTTGCCCAGGCTGGAGTGCAGTGGTGCGATCTCGGCTTGTGCAACCTCCACCTCCCGGGCTCAAGTGATTCTCAGCCTCCCGAGTAGCTGGGACTACAGGCGCGTGCCACCACACCTGGCTAATTTACATTTAATATTTATGGGTTCCATGAGATATTTTGACACAGGCATGCAATGTGTAATAGTCACATCAGGGTAAATGGGATATCCATCACTTCAAGCATTTATACTTTGTGTTACAAACAATGCAATTACACTTTTTTAGTTATTTTAAAGTGTACAATTAAATTATTTTTGGCTGTAGTCACTCTGTTGTGCCAGCAAATACTAGGTCTTATTCATTCTTTCTATGTTTTTGTACCCATGTCACCCTCCCCACATCCCCCAAATTCTGGATTTTACTACATACAAATTTAAAACTTGAGCATGCGTAACAAAACACAAAGATAGTCTACTATACTGTGTATTTTAGAAAGCCCTGAACTCTCCCCCAAAATAAGGCCTTTTGAAAAATTTAAAATGAACAATTATTTATAACAAAAACTCAAATTTTAAGTCATTTTTCCAACAGTGAAAGAAAAGAGTGTTATTAGGAGCACTTCTGCTGAAGCCCGCCTACATGGTTTTGTATTTTCTGCACAGTATCAATGTAAATTAGGATTAATTGTGGGATTTTTTGCCACTCTTAGTTTGTTATCCATTCTTGCCTTTCAAAATTCCTATTAGCCCCTTAATACAAATTTTTGTTTTAAGCACCATTTTAAGCAATTTCCTTAAAAATTAGGAAAGAGAATTTGAGCCATCACTGGAATTTAAAATACTTTTTAAAAATGCACATGGAATTATCTTAATGATATTAAATGGCTTTGCTATAAATAATCTTCTAAAGAACTTATATAAAAAGCTTTTAGGTAATTAAAGCCAATTTTTGACACTTTTTCTTTAATCAGAAAGGGTTTTGATTGAAGCAGAAAACAGACTGAGCTTCCTGACTGGGAGTCTATGTGTTCAGTGTGCTGTCACCCCACTCAGCCAGGCAGCATCACTTTCTAGCCTGCCCCTCACTGTGCAGACAAGGAAACCGAGACTCCTCTTTCATGCTGAGTAACTAAACCATGATCTTGATTTGAATAAAATGAAAGCTCTTGAGGGCATTCATTACGACAACTTTTTACTAATTGTGTTAATATTAAAAATATAGGGGCCAGGCACAGTGCCTCACGCCTGTAATTCCAGCACTTTGGAAAGCTGAGGTGGGCAGATCACAAGGTCAGGAGATCGAGACCATCCTGGCTAAAGCAATGAAAACCTGTCTTTATTAAAAATACAAAAAAATTAGCCAGGTGTGGTGGCACGCGCCTGTAGTCCCAGCTACTCGGGAGGCTGAGAATCACTTGAGCCTGGGAGGTGGAGGTTGCAGCAAGCCAAGATCGCACCACTGCACTCCAGCCTGGGCAACAGACAGAGACTCTGTCTCAAAAAAAGAAAAAAAAAATTTTTTATATATATATATATATATATATGTTATGAGGAATAAGGTGCTAAATTATTCTTCCCAATAAAACTAACATTAAACCTTTTTTCAAAATTCACTTTTTCTTCAACTTTTTTTGAGAAATACCCACAAAATTTTTTAAGCGTGCAATAAATTGGGTTCCACTTTTTAAACATCTACAATTCCCGGCCGGGCGCGGTGGCTCACGCCTGTAATCCCAGCACTTTGGGAAGCTGAGACAGGTGGATCACGAAGTCAGGAGATTGAGGCCATCCTGGCTAACATGGTGAAACCCCGTCTCTACTAAAAATACAAAAAATTAGCCAGGCGTGGTGGTGGGCCTGTAGTCCCAGCTACTCGGGAGGCTGAGGCAGGAGAATGGCCTGAACCCGGGTGGGAGAGCTTACAGTGAGCTGAGATTGCATCACTGCACTCCAACCTGGGTGACAGAGCGAGACTCCGGCTCAAGAAACAACAACAACAACAACAACAACAATTCCCTTCTTTGTGATTTTTAAAAATCTTTTCTATGCCTAGAAAGTAGTTCCCCATACACATTTCATTCATTGAATTAATCTCATTCATTTACTTAATGAATATTAAGCATCTACTTTGGGGAGCAGAGGCAGGAGGATCAATTGAGGCCAGGAGTTGAAGACGAGCCTGGGCTATTATAGCAAGACCCTATCTCTACAAAACATTTAAAAATTAGCTAAGCATTGTGGCACATGCCTGTAGTCCTAGCTATTCAGGAGGCTGAAGTGGGAGGACTGCTTTAGCCCAGGAGGTTAAGCCTGCAGTGAACCATGATCATGCCACCACACTCCAGACTGGGCAACAGAGCAAGATCCTGTCTCTTAAAAGAAAAAAAGTGTGTGTGTGTGTGTGTGTGTGTGGATACACTCTCTCTCTATATATATATACACACACACATACACTCTCTATATATTTAAAATATGTGTGTATATATACATTTAAAACTATATATACATTGTGAATATATGGAGACTATGTATACATAGAGTGTGTATATATGTGTATATATAGAGAGAACATCTACTATGTGCAGACACTGTTCTAGATACATATCAGAAAACAAAACAGACAAAATATCCTGCCTTTGTGGAACTTATTTCTAGAGGAAAGAGACAGAAAACATAATACTTACACCTATATTATATCATATATTAAAAGGTAATAAGGGCTATGTGCAAAATCTAGCACAGGAGGGCTGGACACAGTGGCTCATGCCTGTAATCCCAGTACTTTGGGGGGCCAAAGTGTGTGCATCACTTGAGTCCAGGAGTTCAAGACCAGCCTGGGCAACATGGCAAAACCCCGTCTCTACAAAAACATATAAAAATTAGCCTGCTGTGGAGGTGCATGCCTGTGGTCCCAGCTACTTGGGAGGTTGAAGTGTGAGGACCGCTTGAACCCAGCAGGCAGAGGTTGCAGTGAGTTGAGATTGAGCCACTGTACCCAAACTGGGTGACAGAGTGAGACTCCATCTCAAAAGAAACAACCCCCCCAAAAAAAACTAGTGCAGGGTTATGGACATCACCAGTACCAGGACAGGAGTGGAGAGGTGGTGGCTTGTTGCAATTATGAACAAAGTGGTACTCCAATATGGGGTTCATTATATAAAGAAAAAAAGGGCAAGAGTCAACCTCATTTACCTAATTTGAGGAGATGGCATTTGAAGAAGATTTAAAGGAGACGAGAGAGTAAACCACATAATAACTTTGGGGAAGAGCATTCTAGGAAAAGGGAACAGTATGTACAAAGCCTTTGAGTACAGAGAGTATCTTTGAAATGTTCAAGGAAAAGCATGGAATCCCCTATTTCTGGAGCAGAGCCAACAAAGGGGAGAGTAATCAGAGATGTGGTCAGAAAGACAAGACAGGTCTTTGGTATTACATTGTAAGGAGTCTGACATTTACTCTGAATAAAATGAGAGCCACTGCAGTGCTCATGATATCACCCAGATTTTGACAGGATCACTCTGGCTACTCTGTTAAAGATACAATATAGCGTTGGACAAGGTGGGCAAGGTGGCTCACACCAATAATTCCAGCACTTTGGGAGGCCAAGGCAGGAGGATCGCTTGAGGCCAGGAATTTGAGGCCACGGATTTTGTAGAGTCCTCATCTCTACAAAACTATTTTTAAAATTGACCAGGCCTGGTGGCAAGTACCTGTAGCCCTAGCTATTCAGGAGGCTGAGGCAGGAGGATCACTTGAGCCCTGGAGTTCGAGGCTGCAGTGAAGGAAAATGTAGGAAACAGGGGTAGAGTGATCTTTTAAGAGGCTATTACAATAAACCATGTGAGATATGATGGTGGGTACAACTGTGCAACTGTCGAGGTAGTGGGAAGTGGTCAGATTTCACATATATGTTGAAGGGAGAGACAACAGAATTTCCTGATGGAAGGATGAAGTTGTTATCAACTAAATACCGAAATGAAGAAGACTATGAGTACAGAGGAGATGAATCAGATTAGGTCAGTTTTTGACCTGTTAAGTTGAGATACCTATTTGACAATTAACTGGCAGCGCTGAGTAGTGTACTAAGTTACATAGTGTTCTCCCAAAATTTATGTCCACTAAGGTCTTTGCAGATGTAATAGGTTAAAATAAGAAGTCATACCAGATTAGTCCCTAAATCCAATGAATGATTTGTGTCCTTTTTTTTGTTTTTTGGAGATGGAGTTTTGCTCTTGTCGCCCAGGCTGGAGTACAGTGGCGCGATCTTGGCTCACTGCAACCTCTGCCTCCTGGATTCAAGTGATTCTCCTGCCTCAGCCTCCCAAGTACCTGGGATTACAGGCATCTGCCACCATGCCAGCGAATTTTTCGTATTTTTAGTTCACCATGTTGGTCAGGCTGGTCTCGAACTCCTGACCTCAGGTGATTCACCTGCCTTGGTCTCCCAAAGTGCTGGGAATACAGGCGTGAGCCACTGCGCTCAGCCCATTTGTGTCCTTATAAGAAGACTATGTGAATCCACAGAGACACACAGGGGAGAACTCCATGTAAGGATGAAGGCGGAAATTGGAGTCAATACGTTTACTCATCAAGTAATGCCAAAGATTGCTAGCAACCACCAGAAACTAGAGGGGAGACGTGGGATAGCTTCTCTCTCAGAGCCTCTGTAAATAACCAGCCCTGATGACAGCCTGATTTTTGAATTTCTGGACTTCTGCACTGTAAAAGAGTAAATCTCTGTTTTAAGCCACCAAGTCTGGTAATTTGTTATGGTGGCCCTAGGAAACTGACATAAGTAAACAATAGAAAACATGAGGATGAGGTTTAGGTAAAAGGTCTGGCTGGATTGGAGATATAAATTTGTGAATTGGAACCTTATAAATAGTATTTAAAGTCATGAAATTAAATCTCAAGCAAATTTTTAAAATTTGGAAGAAGAGAATTAGGGAAGGGAAGAGAACCAAGAATGAACCCTAGAGCCCTCTGTACTAAGTGTTTGGGAAGGGCCGGGTGCGGTGGCTCACGCCTGTAATCCCAGCACTTTGGGAGGCTGAAGTGGGCGAATCACGAGGTCAGGAGATCGAGGCCATCCTGGCTATCATGGTGAAACCCCATCTCTACTAAAAATACACAAAAATTAGCCAGGCATAGTGGCGGGTGCCTGTAGTCCCAACTACTCGGGAGGCTGAGGCAGGAGAATGGCATGAACCCGGGGCACAGAGCTTGTAGTGAGCCAAGATCTTGCCATTGCACTCCAGCCTGGGTGACAGATAAAGACTTCTTCTTAAAAAAAAAAAAAAAAAAAAAGTTTGGGAAGATAAGGAGGAACCAGTAAGAAGAGTCACCAATGAGGCAGGAGGATAAAGCACAAGAATTGATATCCTAGAAGTCAAATGAAGAAAGTCTTTTTAGACAGAGTGGTCAGCTAAACCATCAAGCAAAATGAGAAATCAGAATTTAGCACTGAATTAATGAATATGATGGTAATTTGATGCATTTGACAAATAGCATTTTGCTGGAGTGCTGGGGTGCTGGGAGGGAAAGCCTGTTTGGGGTGGATTTAAGGGAGAATGTGAATGTTACCGGATGGGAAGTCTTGACTGTGAGTTGTCCAGGTTCTTGGTGCATTGAACAAAGAACTGAACAAAATGCACAAATAAAGCAACTAAAGAATGAAGCAACAAAAGAAGCAACAAAAGCGCAGATTTACTGAAGCGAAAGTACACTTCACAGAATGGGAGTGGGCTCAAGCAGGCAGTTCAAGAGCCCCAATTGCAATGTTCTTTAGTGTTTTTATTAAGCTAAAAGAATTTGGTAACACCCCTAGGTGCCCTTTAGAGGCCTTCAATTGGATACATGCCATGAAGGATTAGTCCATTACCAATCAAAGGCTGAAGAGGAAACTTCTGTCTTGTTATCACAGGAGTGAAAATGTGGCCTCTATGCTGCTTAATCTTGCCTAGAACTGGCTGCACCTGCTGTTCTTTTGATTATTTCTTAACCTTGGTTACCCTAATTCCCTATTCTCCTGCCCCATGAAGAAAGAAATTGTAAACAGTGAGTGTGGCAAAACAATGTCATTTGCTTTGAAAAGGAGCAAACTAGAGTTTCTAGAGGAATTAGTGGAGTCAAGAGAGGGTGAGGATTTTAAAATGGAAAAAATAACAGCATATTTTTGTGAAAAAGGGGCTGAGTCAAGAGAGAGGTGAAAATTGATCCCTGTAGAAGGTTCAGGAAATAAGTGATATCCCATATAGGAAAGAAGGCATGGGATCTGGGGCTGCGCTGTCCAATATGGAAGCGAGGAATCATGTATGGGTTCTGAGCCTTGAAATGTGGTGAGTCCAAACTGAGACGTGCTGCAAGTATAAAACACATACCAGATTTCAAAAACTTAGTAGGAGGGAAAAAAAGTGTGTAAAATATGAATAATATTTGTTAATTACAGGTTGAAATGATAATATTTTGGATACGTTGAGTTAAACAAAAGATACTAAAATTATTTTCAACTGTTTCTTTTTACCTTTTTTTTTAATATGGGTACTATAATTATTATTATTTTTTCTTTTTTTCTTTCTTTTTTTTTAAGACAGAGTCTGCTCTGTCACCCAGGCTGGAGTGCAGTGGTGCAACCTCAGCTCACTGCAACCTCCACCTCCCAGGTTCAACTGATTCTTGTGCTTCAGCCTCCCCAAGTAGCTGGGATTACAGGTGAGCACCACCACGCCCAGCTAAGTTTCGTATTTTTAGTAGAGATGGGGTTTCATCATGTTGGCCAGGCTGGTCTTGAACTCCTGACCTCAGGTGATCTGCCCTCCTTGACCTCCTAAAGTGCTGGGATTACGGGCATGAGCCACCGTGCCCAGCCAATTTTTTTTTTTTTTTTTTTTTTTTTTGAGGCAGAATCTCACTTTGCCGCCCAGGCTATGGTACAGTGGCACTATCTCTGCTCACTGCAACCTCTGCCTCCTGGGATCAAGCTTTCCTCCCACCTGATCTTCCCACCTCAGCCTCCATAGTAGTTGGGAGTACAGGCAGGTGCTTCTATGCTTGGATAATATATATATATTTTTTTTGTAGAGACAAGGAGTTTCACCATGTTGCCCATGCTGGCCTTGAACTCTTGGCTCAAGCAGTCTGCCCACTGTGGCCTCCCAAAGTGCTAAGATTACAGGTGTGAGCCACTGCTGGGTACTAGAAAATGTAAGGCTTCATTTGTGACTCACATTCTGTTTCTACTGGGCAGAGGTGCTTGAGGCCTTAGATAGGAGCAAAACAGTTTGCCTAAAATAATAAAAAGGAAGGCAGAATATAGGGGCATAAATGCTGTTTAGTAAGTAGAGAAGGTGGTGGGTGTTTGAAAATTCCTTCAGTTTTCTCAGTGAATGAGGAAGTAAGGTTTTCCATAAGTTGAATTAAATTCATTTATGTAGAACTTATTTTGGTGCAGAGCATAAGGTAAGGATCTAAATATTTTTCCCCCAATAATTTACCATTTATCCCAGCACCATTTATTGAGTAAGGTTTCTCCCCTTTTAATGTGTGATGCCTCCTTTTTCCTAACACAAATTCTGTGATCTGTTTCTGAGCTGTCTGCTCCATCTATGTGACTAGGCTTGCACTTGCCCCTTGTTGATTTAATTATTGCAGCTGTATAATACGCTGTGTGCATTAGACCATCCCTACCATTCCTTCCCTTTCCCTGATACTTCCCAGATATTTGCTCGATAGGAGCACAGACAAAATTTTGAAATATTTTGCCAAGTTTTAAAAGTTTAAGATAGATATATTACATATATTAGATATAGATATAGATACATTATTTTAGATTCAGAGGGTACATGTGCAGATTTGTTGCATAATGCTAAGGCTTTTGGGGTGCTATTGATCCCAGAAGCCAGGTAGTAAGCATATTATCCAATAGTTTCTCAAGCCTTCCCCCTTGCCCCCTCCCTCTCTATCCCCTCTAATAGTCCCTAGTGTCTACTGCTGCCATCTTTATGCCCATGAGTACTTAATGTTTAGCTCCCACTTATAGAACATGTAGTATTTGGTTTTCTGTTTCTGTGTTACTTTGTTTAGGATAATGGCCTCTAGCTGCAACAAAAGAATATAATTTTGTTCTTTTTGTGGCTGCATAGTATTTGACGGTATACATGTACCACATTTTCTTTATCCAGTCCAGTTGATGGGCCCCTAGGTTGATTCCATGTCTTTGTTATTGTGAATAGTGCTGCGATTAACATATGCATGCATGTATCTTTTTGATAGAACAATGTATTTTCTTTTGGATGTTGATGAAAAGAGTGAAACTCCATAAAATAGTTGAAGAGATTTATTCTGAGCCACATATAAGTGACCAATGGCCCATGGCACAGCCCTCCATGTGCCCAAAGTGACTGGGTTACAACTTGGTTTTACACATTTCAAGGAGACATAAGACTTTAATCAATATATGTAAGATATATATTGATTCCATCCATAAACACAGGACAATTCGAAGCAGGGGCTTCCAAGTCATAGGTAGAGTCAAAGATTTTTCTGATTGGCGATTGCTTGAAAGCATTAAGTTATTGTCTAAAGAATTAGAATAAATAAAAGGGAAGGTCTGGGTTAAGATAAGGGGTTGTGGAGACCAGGGTTTCCATTATACAGAAGCAGTGTCCAGGTACCAGGCTTTAGAGAGAATAGATTGTAAATGTTTATTCTCAGAGTTCATTCTCTCCTGAATTAGGAAAAAGGCCTGAAAAGGAATTCTCTACAGAAGGATTCTCTACAGAAGGCAGATTTTTGTCACAAGAAACAGCTTTGCAAGGCTGTTTCAAAATATGTTGAAGAAATATAATTTGGGGTAAAATACTTCAATTTATTTCAGGGCCTGCTATCTGTCATACTATACTAGAGTCAGGCTAGAATTTGGTGTCTTATTTCTAGAATCTGCTTTGTCAGTCTTAAGAATTGTTTTGGGCCGGGTGCGGTGGCTCACACCTGTAATCCCAGCACTTTGGGAGGCCATGGCGGGCGGATCACGAGGCCAGGAGATAGAGACCATCCTGGCTAACATGGTGAAACCCCGTCTCTACTAAAAATACAAAGAAATTAGCCAGGTGTGGTGGCAGGCCCCTATAGTCCCAGCTACTTGGGAGGCTGAAGCAGGAGAATGGCGTGAACCTGGGAGGCAGAGCTTGCAGTGAGACAAGATTGTGCCACTGCACTCCAGACAGAGCAAGACTCCAATTCAAAAAAAAAAAAAAAAAAAAAAAGAATTGTTTTAAAGTTAATGCTGGTCAGCTGTGCCTGAATTCCAAAAGGGACCAGGGCATAATGAGGCATGTCCAATCCCACTTTTCATCATGGCCTGAACTAGGTTTTCAGGTTAACTTTGGAATGCCATTGGCCGAGAGGAGGGATCCAAGCAGATGGTTGGGAGGCTTAAGATTTTATTTTTGATTTACAGATACATACCCAGTAATGGGATTGCGGTGTCGAATCATAGTTTTGTTTTAAGTTCTTCGAGACATCTTCAAACTGCTTTCCACTCATTATTTCATTTGTTCCTTCTCCTAACCTTTTGAAGTGATCAGGCCAGGGCTTATCATTTCTACTTTACAGATAGAGAATAATGAAGCCCAGGAGACTAGGTTGTACAGACCCACAGGAGTTTCTAGAGATTGAGCCTGAGCTACAATCTTGGTCTGGTATTTTCTAGTTCACTACTCTTTCCTCTACTGTGCTCTTTATCCCTTAAAATCCATCAGTGCAATTTCCCCTAGACATTACTAGTTAGTGGGCAAATCTACTGTTGATAAATTTTGTCAGGCTTACAGGGGAACATGAGAACATTCTTCCTGATCCTCCACCATCAGCACCCAAAACCGGGGTACTCCCAGTTTCTAGTATTGATCCTCTCTGAAAGAGTGAATTTTTCCTTATTCCCAGGGTCTAGGGACTGGTTTTTCTAGGAGGGTGTATGTGAGGAGTATAGGGCCAAATATAAAGTTAGAGGGCACAGTCCCCAAACCTGCCCTCACTTCTGACCAACTGCAATTTTAGAGGGTTCCCAAAATCACTCTTTGATTTGGTATTCCCTAGAAACATGGGAGTCACCAAAAGCTGTTATAGTCACATTTATGGTTTATTATAAGGAAAGGGTACAGGTTAAGCTTAGCCAAAAAGAAACACATAGGGCAGAATCCAGAAGGGTTCCAAATGCAGAGCTTCTGTTGTCTTTTCTCCACAAAGTAAGGATACACTGTGGCATCCATGTGTGACAATACACCAACCAAGAGAGAATCACCAACCAGGAGAGCTCACCTAAGCCTCCGGGTTCAGTTTTTGTTGGAGCTCCATTTCATGGGCATAAGTGATTGATTGGCCACATGGTTGATCTTGGTCTCCAGGCCACTGATACTGGGTGACCCAAAGTCACATTGTTGATCTTTCAGCTTCAGCCCTATGGCTACATGGGAGTGTCCAGTCCCCATCTTAAACTGCACTGACAATCCACTGTGACCCCCATCCCACAGGCAAAGACAGTAGAGATTACCTTCCAGAAGCCAAGGACAAAAGGCAGATTTATTTTGAAGAAGGTTAATTCTTCACCACATACTAACATTTCTTTGCCTCCTGCATAATTAGAAAGAGAAAAGGGCTTCAGTTCAGAGACTTTTTTTTGAGACTGAGTCTCATCGTGTCGCTCAGGCTGGAGTGCAGTGGCGCAATCTTGGCTCACTGCAAACTCTGTCTGCCTCCCAGGTTCAAGTTACTCTCCTGCCTCAACCTCCCGAGTAGCTGGGATTACAGGCACCCACCACCAAGCCTGGCTAATTTTTGTATTTTTAATAGAGATGGGGTTTCACCATGTTGGCCAGGCTGATCTCGAACTCCTAACCTCAGGTGGTCTGCCCGCCTCGGCCTCCCAAAGTGCTGGGATTACAGGCATGAGCCACCGCACCTGGCCAGGCTTAGACTTTTTGAAGAGAGTTCACTTTGGCTGTGACTGATGGGCACTGCTCTTCAGTTCTCCAAGGGAATATGGAACTCACCCCACAGTTGCGAAACAACCCTTAACCAATCAGTAACACAAACAGAATACTCCAGGAGGCCTTGATTCTCTAATCAGCAATCCAAATCACGCTGGGGAAATTACCCTTAATGTGTCATCCAAATTTCATGTAGACCCAAATGTTTCATTTAAATGTAAAACAAAGATAACAGAGTGTATCCTAGTGAAATGTGCCTCTCTTCCAATCATGCTGCTCTTTCCCTAGCACTCAAAATTTACACCCTGCTGAGAAGTTACCCTACATCACCTTCCCAGTTAGCAAAACTCCCGTCAGAGAAAGTCAACTATATTTGAAATGCTTTTTCAGTGTGTTTTCAACACAAAGTCTGTCAGTCAATTAATAAGCAGGGAAGACCTGGTTAATGGCAGGCACTGGACTAAAATTGTGAGGAATGCAAAGGCAACAATGTGATCTCCATTCAGGGAGCTAGAAGTGTAGAAGGGTGAAGAAAATACACACACAGATAATGCAAGGGCAGAGGGCGAGAGATGGCACACAGACTTACAGGCAAAGGAAATGAGACATCTCTCTCAGAGGCTGGGACGTGGCCCATGCCTTGTCTTCTCCAAGGCTGAGAAGTTTTTCTTTGTGACCTAGTCCTGGAACATTTATTTTACTTTGAAATCAGTCCTTCTTTTGGACATCCCAACCCAAAGTCCAGTGATCCAATGTGAATCGATTCTACTCATTGGAATGCATTTCCATCAGGGTCGGTTTTTCTTAGCCATTCCTTCCTCTGCACATCTTGGAGTTTCAACAGTGCCTGCAGTGGGCGGCTATGTGCAGAAATGCAGCAGGAATTGAATTGAGTCATGGAGCTTTCTGTGGGAACTCTGGGGAATTGTGAAGGACAGAGGAGTTCATGTTCCTGGGAAAACAAGACTGAGCACTGAAGACTTAGCAAAGACACTACATTCTCTGCTAATTTAATGGATGATAAAATTCAATTCAAAAGTAGAGTGAATCGTTTTATTTATTAAATTTCTCATGGGAATTTTCATATTTAATGATTTTTTTAAAGCCAATAAATGGCTTTATTTTTCTGGTAGTACATGTGGTTAGGGCGGGAGGGGGAGGAGGTTGACTAGGAGTTACTACGTTAGAAATGAGAGTCTCAGAAGCCCTATCTTAGTCAATATGCAGATCTTGGCAGTCACTGAGCTACTATTTCAGTTTTTTCATCTGTAAAAAAGCAGCTAAGCGCCCAGGGCACCCACCCCATGCACACATTAACTGTGAACACTGCTAGAACCATTTTCCAATACTGTAATTTCCCTCCCAATCAGTTTTTGCTCCTAAACAGCTGACAACACATTTCCTTCCATAGCCTCAGTGTAGCATTTAGATGATTTGCTCAAGCTCATAAATTGACTCAGTCTTACCACCCAACCCCATTTCTCTCCACCCGTTGCCAGGATGAATTCTCACCTATGGTAATGCTCTCTGACTGGAGGCCACCAGGAACACTGTATAGGTTGAGTTTACTACTCACAGCCAGGACAAACACACACCATGGGGAGCCCTGGGGTGTTTCAGCAAAAGGGCATTAAAAAAAAAAGTTTTTGTGTGTGTGTGTGTGTGTTTTTTTTTTTTTTTTGAGACAGGGTCTTGCTCTGTTGCCCAGGGTGGAGTGCAGTGGCACAATCATGGCTCACTGCAGCCTTACCCTCCTAGGCTCAAGTGATCCTCCCACCTCAGCCTCCCAAGTAGCTGAGATTACAAGGTACATACCACGACACTCAGCTAATTTTTGTATCTTTTGTAGAGATGGGGTTTCACCATGTTGCCTAGGATGGTCTCAAATTCCTGGGCTGAAGCGATCCACTCGCCTTGGCCTCCCACAGTGCTGGGCCACTATGCTGGGTCTAGAAAGGATTTGAGGGAGAGTCCAAGGAAGCCAGGCTTTGCTCTACATTGACTATTATTAGGAAGCTGGGGTAATTCTATAATCAGTATGTTATTTGTAGGGAGGGCAGACTAGAGGGAAGCTAAAGCTACAATTAGTAAATAAGCAGCTATCATTCGTATTAGCTGGAAAGGAGAATGTTTAGTATTTTGTGGCTTGGACAAGGCTCAAGTTTTGTCAGGTTCAGGCAGGAACACCAAGCGGTCTTGCCTTTGTCTTGATCCATCGTAGTCACCGTGTGGGCTTGTCTGATATTGATGTTCTGTGAATTGTTTCCCTTCCACAGAGAACACGAAAGCCTAGCTGTTGGTTCCAGGCCAGCTCAGGGCAACACTAAGGGCTACTGATAGTACCAGGCCAGCTCCTGGATGTCAGGCCCACTTTTCTCCTTATCAGAGAGGGTCTCCTTGGTGTCTTCTGACCATGCTACCTCACGCCAATCCTCAAAGCCAGGACTAGGTGAGGTAAGTAGGGCAAAACACTTGGGAAGAATGCACGCTTGGGCACCAGCTCTGTGCAGGCATTGCCCTGAGAGGGAGTGGCTCTATAAGTTTTGTGCATGACTCCCTTCGCTTGCCTCATCCTCTGTCCCACTCTACACAATACTTTAGTCTGGTCTCTGCCCTTCGTTCTTCATTCTCTCACCCTGAATCCTACCCAACTTCCTCACAAGATCAGACACGGCTTTCCCTTCTCTTACTGGAAATGCTGCTCTTGTGATCACCATAAGAAGTGAGGTTCAGGTCGGGCATGCTGGCTCATGCCTGTAATCTCAGCACTTTGGGAGGCCAAGGTGGGTGGATCACCTGAGGTCAGGAGTTCGAGACCAGCCTGAGCAACAGGTGAAACCCTGTCTCTACTAAAAATACAAAACTAGTCAGGCCTGGTGGCACGTCCTGTAGTCCCAGATACTTGGGAGGCTGAGGCAGGAGAATCGCTTGAACCCAACAGGTGGAGGTTGCAGTGAGCCAAGATTGTGCCACTGCACTCCAGCCTGGGCAACAGAGCAAGACTCTGTCTCAAAAAAAAAAAAAAAAAGCCTCTAAAAAAAGAAGTGAGTTTATCCAACTCTATAGATCTTAGCCTGGCTGGTTCTATTTCAACATTCACATGTATTAAATGTGCCCCTGAGATAGGACTTCCCAGCACACCATAACTAAAATACTGGACACCCACCCTCAGTCATTCTCTCTCTTTACCTTGTTTTATTTTTTTCACCCATTGATAACTATCTGAACAATTTTTATTTGTTTAATATGTTATTTCATTTCTTTCTTTCTCTTTTTTGAGACAGAGTCTCACTCTGTCACCCAGGATAGAGTGCAGTGGTGCGATCTCAGTTCACTGCAACCTCCGCCTCCCAATCTCAAGTGATTCTCATGCCTTAGCCTCCTGAATAGCTGGGATTATGGGTATGTGCCACCAGGCCTGGCTAATTTTTGTATTTTTAGTAGAGACAGAGTTTTGCTATGTTGGCCAGGCTGGTCTCGAGCTCCTGACCTCAAGTGATCCTCCCACCTCGGCTTCCCAAAGTGCTAGAATTACAGGCATGAGCCACCACACCCAGGCTGTTTACGTGCTATTTCTCTGTCTCTACCAGCACCCCAGTGTTACTTCTGTGTCACAGGCAAGTGTTTGTCTGTCTTTTCTGCCCCTGCATCTCCAAGGCTTTGTTGTGTTTATGTTTTCAATAGCCAATATGCAGTTATTGCAATGATATAAGATGTACTAAGTGTATGAGATATACATGTATGAGATATAGTTAATTCTCTCAGTGCATGTGTTGGGGGACAGAGGAGGGATGTTGGAATAGAATAGCAGAATCCTGGCCTCATATATGGTTTATAATCCAAGTTTAATCAGTGCTTAAATGATTTTGGATTAAGCAAATAGGTTTTAACAGATTAAAAACATGGCCTCACATACAAATAGTACTAACTGATGCCCTGATTGCCAATCCCTTGAAAAGATCTAGTAACCCTAATTAGACTAATTCAAGTTGCCATACAGAATTAGCAATTACACTGTACTTCGGGAAAGAGAATTTTTAAAAACAGAAATTTTTCCCAAAGTATTTCAAATTCATAAAGTTTTGAAATTATAAATTGGCGAGGACTTTATGCAGAATTGAGTTTCTGATTCAAGCCTTTCTGAAGAGCTTTAGATGATGAGGCTGCAATGGAAAGAACAATTTTGTGGGGAGGGAGGAATGTTGAATAAACTTTCCTTTGTCTGCTTAGGTCCTCCCTTACCCATTGTCATCTTATGGGACTTTTTATAGCTATTTGTGGTAAGAGAACTCCCATTTTCATTAGTGGAACTGGACTTCTACACTGGTCCAATTCAGGTAAATGGATAGAGCTCACAGCACCCTGGTTTAGGTAGGAGTCAAGCCACAGACTATCTGTCTTTACTCAGAGATAAGTGGCCATTATCATCTTAGTGCCTCTTTGTACTTTACTTTGACCAAATGATCCCTTTGGCTTTTGACTTATCTGGAATCTGCTGCTTAAATTGGCTAGCCTTTATTGGCATTCAGGATCTGTGGGTGGAAACTGATTGCTGGTATTTCTGAGATGTGAAAACCCTTATCCACCTACTTTGGTTGAAGTGGTTCTAGATTGCAAAGTACTGAATATGGCTGTTTACTTATATAAAAAATATAATAGAACCTTGTATATACATAGACTACCCTCTGGGGAAGAAGAGGTAGGCTTTGCGAAACAGAGTCAAGGTAGACTTTGACTTATCTCTACTATTTGAATTTTTCATAGTGAGAATATATTTGTATGTTATTTATATAATTAAAGTATCTTTAAAAAATAAGTTTAGTTGAGAGACAAAAATACATAATTAATGTCATAGTCTCAATTCTATATCAAGGCTGGAAATAAGAGAAAAATCCCTATTCTCAGTAAGATTGCACACATTTTAATGAAACAACCAGAGGAGAGACAGGAAGCATTCCTAGAGGTCTCTGGTGAAGAAACCGTCTATTCTTATAAAGGAATGACTCATGAATGACTCATGGTCTGTAGCTCCTTCCCCAGTCACTCTTGACTAAAATTCTTGACTAATTATCTTTGCATTTCTTCTTAGTGCCATCTTCCTCCCACTCTGTGCAGTGCCAGCTTGTGCCACTGCCATTTTGTGACCTCGCCTTTCTGCTGTTGACCTGATGTTGATGGGAGATCAATTTTCATTCTCATCCATCGCTACCAGTATGTCAGTCACTGTGCCTTCCCAGTCCCTAGCCACTTCTAAAGGAACTAGGTGTACCCACAGCTTTCCTGGGGTGACTAAAGCTGGCTGGACCCCTAACTCGAGGGTAGTCCAGACCTCTATGCTTGTTAGAAGCCCATGAGATATTCCAGCATGAAAAGCCTTTCCAAACAAGGTAAAGTTGGCTTCAGCAGTCTAATTCTCAGGAATTAGAATTAAGAAACACTGAGAAAATTGAGCAGTATATACTGAGAGTTGTTGTTGAGATACTGCAAAAGAAAGAAGCCTTGAAGTAGAGCAGGGACCATGAAGGGTCATAAGTAAGTTAAAGTAGAAAGGGAGCACAATCAGGGGGCGGACAGGCGTTAAGAGAAAGATTGTGAGAAAAAGGCGGGAAAGCCAGTCAGTAATGAAAAAGAACCAGAGATGCCCAAAAAACAAACTTACAGAGGGTCAGTGGGTCATGTTGATGGTGAGTGGCCTTCCAGAAGTCCCAGAAGATCCTACACTTGCACTCCCAGAATTGTCTTGGCATCTAAACAACTTTCTCATTCCAATCTCCTTGAGACCTGGCTCTGACAACATTCCTACCCTTTCTGAAAGCTGGTGGTTCTGTTTTTCCTGGGCTTCCTGAGACTTTTTCATGAGACTGAGATCACTGGCTCCTCTTTTCTAAAGGAATGGATATAGCATGCTCTTCATTACTTGAGGTGACCTAAGTTTTATTCTTAAAACCAAAAGAACCTAATTCAAATGGTCAGTCCCCTTACTATAAAAGGCAGAACGGAAACATTTGAGCAGAGTAGGAAAGCTGTGGCCTTCAAAGTGGACTGGTCTGAGTTTCAATACAGGACATGCCAAATGTGAGCTGTGAGACTTTTGGGGCAAGTTACCTGACTATAATACTTTTAAGACTTGTCCTTTTTATCTTTAAATGGCTCCAGCTCAGGATCGCAGAGTGATCCAACAATGGTTTACGTAAGCAGCTGGCCTGATGCCTGACACAGACTTAACACTCAATACAAGTTCATACCCTTCCTTCTTCTCTCTGGATACTTCCTGTCTTGCACAATAAAGCCCAAACTACCCCACCCCTCCAGTGGCAGCAGCTATGGTTAAGATCGTCTGCTTCCTGTCTCACTGGGTTCTGCTGTTTTGTGTTCACACACTTCAAGAGTGAAACTCAATCTGTTCAAAGCTGTAAACATGAACTTTGGGTCAGAGTTTGGTCCCCTTTCATTTCGTATCTACCAAAAGTTAATTAGAAGCCCCATAATGCAATCAGTTGTTCAGGGCAGGGTGCTGGTGGGGATTACTTTCTTCATATCTACACTCATTCAGCCTGCCATCAACAAACATTTATTGAGTCACTATAGTGTGTAAAGGTACTATAAAGATAGGAGGATCACAGCATTACACACAACGAAACTGGGATACATAGGGACCCACGGTAAGTTTATTTCCGGTTTCACTTATTTAAGATTTGCAAATGTGTGTTGTACATTTGAAAAATGTAGTAAACATTGTGTAGTAGTGCTTAACTCTATTAACTGGATCTTAACTAGGACTAACTAGGATTTCATCTAAAAGTCTCTTGCAGGCCGAGTATGGTGGCTCATGCCTATAATTCCAGCACTTTGGGAGGCCAACACTGGTGGGGTCACTTGAGCCCAGGAGTTTGTGACCAGCCTGGGCAGCCTGACAAAACCCTGTGTCTACTAAAAATACAAAAATTAGCTGGGCATGGTGGTGCACACCTGTAGTCCCAGCTACTCAGGAGGCTGAGATGGGAAGATTGCTTGAGACTGGGAGGTGGAGGTTGCAGTGAGCCAAGATGGCATCGCTGCACTTCAGCCTAAGTCACACAATTAGACCCTGTCTCAAAAAAAAAAAAAATGCCTCCTGCATATTGCCATAATGTCTTGCTCCTAGACAGGGCTCATTAAATATCGGTAGATGAAGGACTTAATAGCTGTTTCAGATGCTTCAGGAATTAGCAAACATCTGTAACTCTTGCTGAGCTAAACCGGAGTATTATATAGAAAAATACATAGTAGCATTATAATTATAGTGGTATTATGTTATCCTAAAATCATAAATTTAAGAGGCATCCAAACACATGTTCCTCCTGAGAAACTAATTCTGCCTATTTCCCCTGCTTACCTGCAAGACTACAGACTATAATTTTTGAAAATAGATCCGTATAAATCTTTCTGGAACTATTTATGTAAATGCTTTATTTTCCAGTAATCTCAGAGAACTGACTTTCTATACCCTGCTAATCTCCTTCTCTCAAAACAAAACAAACAAAAAGAAAACATACTGCAGGAAACTGAGCATCCTCTATCATCTAATCAAGCAACACAGAAATATTGACATTCCACAAGCACTGACAATTATTTTTTAGGCCTAAAAGACAAGTGTAAGTGTAATTATGTTGCCAGTTTAAGATCTACCTTGGAAAAATACAAACTACACCATCAAGAACTCTGTATTGTACCTGTAATCCTAGCACTTTGGGAGGTTGAGAAGGGTGGATCACTTGAGCTCAAGTGTTCGAGACCAGCCTATCCAACATGGTGGAACCCCATGCCCACTAAAAATACAAAAATTAGCCAGGTGTGATAGTGGGCACCTGTAATCCTAGCTACTCAGGGAGGCTGAGCAGAAGAATTGCTTTAACCTAGGAAGCAGAGGTTACAGTGAGCTGAGATCGTACTAGGCAACAGAGTGAGACTCCATCTCAAAAAAAAAAAAAAGTAAAAAAATTATTAAAAATCAATGAGAAAAAACTTAATTGGTAATTAACTCTTTCTGCCACCAAAATGTCAGGGGTATAGTCTATGTCCCATTGCTCGCTACACAGAAAGCCAATCACTGATACAATAAGTATTGCCAGGGAAGAAATGCTTTATTTGGGTGACGTGAGCCAGGGAGATGGGAAATAAGTCTCAAATCCGTCTCTCCAACTGACTAAAATCGGGGATTCATATATCAGGGAAGGAATGTAACTATGAGCAGGAAAACAGAAATCAGGGAGGAGTAAGGAAGAGGTGATGGTCAACAGGAAGCATGTGGTCAGTTAGGGAATCATGATGGGTGAGGGGTCTGGCATCTCATTGTCTGGATGCAGTGATCTGGTGAGTTTCAGTTCCTTGATACTATCTGAGAAAGCCTGATGATGATTTTCTGAGAAAGGAACTCAGATTGTAAGTTTCAAGCTTTAAGACCAGGAGGGTCAATTTCTATGTTTATTTTAAAAGACTGAAAACATCAGCTCTATGGGAAAATTGGGCTGGTTTCATTTCTACCATACACAAATGTTTCTCCTAGATACGTATGTTAGAAAAGTCAGTATAAATCCCAATTTGTGTATCAAGAGACCTGCAAGAAAGTCTCTCATTTAAGTAATGGAAACTTAGACAATGTAGAAACCTAAGCCTAAAATAGCATTTATATTCTTTGGAAGCACTTGTCATCTGTGATATGATATACAAAATATTTCCGTACCTTTGTCTAGAAAGTTGGCCAGAACCCATTTAAATCAGCAAAAATGTTGTTGGTTTAAAAAATAAAATGACAGACTGGGGGTGGTGGCTCACGCCTGTAATCCTGGCACTTTGGGAGGCCAAGGCAGGGAGATCACCTGAGGTCGGGTGATTGAGACCAGCCTGACCAACATGGAGAAACCCAGTCTCTACTAAAAATACAAAATTAGCCAGGCATGGTGACGCACGCCTATAATCCCAGCTACTCGGGAGGCTGAGGCAGGAGAATTGCTTGAACCGAGGAGGTGGAGGTTGCAGTGAGCCGAGATCACACCATTGTACTCCAGCCTGGGCAACAAGAACAAAACTCCATCTCAAAAAAAAAGGCAGACCTATTTTTCACATTGAAACCCTTCAAGTTCTGCAGCAAGGAGAAATCTGCTGCCTAGGTGGCATCGAAATGCCAGTACCTAATGAAAGAAAATATCTCATCAAGGAAAAGATCAAGTTAAACCAGGAAAATAGGACATGGAATCTAATTACCGTCTCCTAACTCAACACTTAATCGTTAGGTAAGTACCATAAGAGAAGATAATGGATGAAAAGGAACATCATAAAGGGAAAGAATCAAAATTACCAAAAATTGTTCAAGAAAGAGAAGGACTAGAATCATCCTTTAGGATCCACACCACGAATCAGTTGGCATCATAGTGCACATTATAATGAAATCCAGTTACTTCTCATGATTAAAGGACTTGGGGTGGGGACCCAGACATACTACTTTCTCCAACTTCATTTCGTTTTAAGACACAATTTTTTTCCATCATCGTTAAACATTTAAGAAATTATTGCGTGTTTCACAATAAGAGAGGTCAGAATGTCTACCTGCTGGCACACTGAGGCTTTTTCCTTCTAGTTCGGCTGCTATTGTTCTTTTCTTTTCTTCGAAAAAAGACCTGTTCTGTTTCCTTTGGCAATCGTTCCTGCACTGTCTTAGGTTTGGCATGCTTTCTGGGACTCCGGCCTGTTTAAAGCGATTCCAGAGGGCAGATCAGTTTTACACTTTCTTCCCCACTTTTCTTAGCTCCTCGAGGACAGCCTGAGCATGTTATGGCTTTTGACAGACAGATGTCAATCAAACAGCTCAGCCACCTAGGCTCTCCTCTCATTATTGGGGATGTTTTCCCTCCAGAATCCTCACTCTTACTTTGCTGTGTCTCAGGCAACAGTGATGCCATCTTTTCCACCAAGAAGTCATGCACTGAACCTTGCATTTTTCCCTGAAGTCTTTTTTTTTCTCAGAATTGTTTTATGTTCTTTTGAGTAGCCTCGAATAACAGCAGCGTGTGTGCCTGTTGATTGTGCTATCTCTATGGGACTTCTCCTTGGAGCTCCTTTCGAGCTTAACAGAGAGTCTCTACATAGAAAGAATCACTGTGCACAGAAAGATACACTGGCTGGCACGACGAAGAGCTCTGTGAAAAGCAGCCTTTATTTTTGTTCAGTGAGATTAATCTGATTAATTCTAATGCTATTATATTTAAAAACAGCTCATCAAGGAGACAAGCAGAATGATGTAAGTTTGATGGCATTTTAGAGTTGCAAAACATATTCACAACACTCCCAGGAAACTGAAGCTCAGAAAGCAGTCCTATCTCCAAATTGCTAGATTTTTCACTACATTCGACCATAGAGAGGTCCTTTCCTCCTCAAAGAGTTCTCAGTGAGCGCTCTTGTTTATTTCTCTCTGCCTAGGTGTGGTTATTAATTAATTAATTAGTTCAATGATTTCCTAATTTATTCATTCAATACCAGCTCCTAAAGCCCCCTGTTCATTCCCAAAAGGATTTAGGGTGGAATGTTATTTTTCATGAAGGAAAACAAAGGACAATCTTGTTACTCAGCATTTTCTTCACAGAATCCTCTGTCTCAGTGCTGGGTATCTGCTCCTTATCTCTCCCAGCCAAAGAGCAGAGCCAGTTCTTTGCCAATTGCCTTTGCCTTTCTCTTCTGGGTGGCTTTGAAGTATCTGGTTAGAACAGTGCCTGGACGCCTCTCCCCCTTGTACTGCTTCCCTCTGAAGATAAATGGTTTATAAGTATCTCCTTTGAGCTGAAAACCCCCATGTGCAAAACATCTTATAAAGAAAAAGAAATTTCAAGCAGCTCCCCACTGGCTTTCCCTAGAAACAGTTAAGTGTCCGTGCATTTAAAATGAATATACATGATGGCAGGATGTGACACTGGCTGGGTCCATCAGAGCTTGTTCACAGAAACAGACTGATACATGGAAATTTGTCCATACATTTCCCACTAAGCATACACTTTTTTTTTTTCATGTATACTAACCCTGAAATGACTGCTTTTACAGAAATGTATGACCTTCTTTACCTGGCCTCTTTCGATTGCCATTGTGAGTTCTAAGTTCCGCCTGCCTGAGACCTAACTGTGCCGTACAGCTTTTTTTCATTTCCCTCATCTGCTTCAGGAAAATGTTCCTAGTGATTCTAGGGAACTTTTCTGATTAGAAGGATTCAAACAAAGAAAATGGCTCAGTTGATAAACATGACCATCTTCCACTTCAAAATGGACATACTCTTTGCCATATGTTGGGAATTATGGAGAGATTCTTTATCATCCCATTATACTCAGCTGTTGTTTACTTTTTGTGAATTGAATGTTGACAATTATAGTCTGAGGTTTTTTTTAACAGCATATGCTGAACATGGTAAAATATTTAGAGCAACTTACTTTGGACTTATAATTATGCTACATCTTTCAGCCCATTTATGACTAAATTAGAACATTTAGTAATGTTTGGTGACAACTCCCACACTTTGTAAGCACCACAGAAAAAATATAATTTATTTAATTGGTTTTCATTTGGAAGGGAAATAACCCCATTTCAAGCATCTCAGTGTTAGAAAAGACACTGCATACTCCCCACAAAAATACACAGATGCTCATACATTTGGGGAATTAACATATATCTTCCACAAGGAAACTCAGGAAGGTTATTTCATCATTAATTTACAGCCATTCCTTTCACCTATGTATTTTTGCAGAATCACTATCAATCACCTCCTCCTTCCATCACATATTCTTTACAGAAGCCCTGAACTTCAGGCAGAGATGAGGCTGTTAAATTCTTGTGGGTTTCCAGTGCCACCACAGACAGACTAAATGGCATAATTCATTCAGTAAGTATTTAAGGAGTGCCTACCCTATGCCAGGTCTGTGCTGGGCACTGGGATTTTGAGATGAACTAAATATGGTCCTTTCTTCAAACAGTTCATGACTTAAAGGCAGAGACAAAGAAGAAAATGCACAATTAAAATTCTGTAGAGAAGAGGGGACTCAGAAGGGCATCTAACTTGGCCAGAATGAGAGAACAGGGGTGAAGCAGGGCAACTGGAAATATTACCAAGAGCAAGTGACTCTTGAGTGGGTAAAGGGGAGAGAGGAGCTTCATGCAGCGACACCCCCCATTCAAAGGCATGAAGGCAGGAGAAGGCTCCCCTGAGTCAGTGGTAGTCATCAGTTCGGGGTTAGGGAAAAGAGGTGAAGAGATTCAGACTAAAATGTTAGGTACAGAATAGATGGTGCTGGGCTTTGCACTGAGCTTTATACTGAAGGCAGTAGGCAGCCCAAGAAAGATTTTGCATTTTCTCTGGTTTGTGATCCAGGAGGGTAGACAGGAGCTGGACAGAGGGCAGTCTATGCCAGATAAACCTAGACCAGCATCAAGGACAGATTTGAGTGGCCATTTAAGGTGGATCAAATACGTTTTGTTTTGTTTGTTTGCTTGAGACGGTGTCTCACTCTGTCGCCCAGGCTGGGGCGCAGTGCGCTATCTCGGCTCACTGCCAGCTCCTCCTCCCAGGTTCACGCCATTCTCCCGCTTCAACCTCTGGAGTAGCTGGGACTACAGGCGCCCACCAGCACGCCCAGCTAATTTTGTTTTTGTATTTTTAGTAGAGATGGGGTTTCACCGTATTAGCCAGGATGGTCTGATCTCCTGACCTCGTCATTCGCCCACCTCGGCCTCTCAAAGTGCTGGGATTACAGGCGTGAGCCACCGCGCCTGGCTGATCCAATGTTTTAAATGTAGATAATCTTACTTGCAGGAAAGCCCAGGCAGAAAAACTGGAGGAAAGAAAACATGACTCATTCCCTTCCTATGACATTCTTTTGTGTCTGAGCTTTAATACTACAAGGTGGGGACATAGACTCTTCTAATGATAGCTGGCTATTTATCACTTACTTTAATCAGACCTGGTGCTGAGGCACTCTGCATTGAAGGGGATCAGAATATGCCACCCCAGAATATGCCACTTTAGTGTGAGGATTATTTTCAGATGAGAGCAACTGAGAATCAACAGATGCAGAAAGAGTTATTTCCTCTCCCCTTATCTGACTAAAAGCAGGGCACAAATTTGCCTTCGTGATGGTGTTTCCGCTGTGCCAGTAAGGGAAGAACAACCCATCGCCACAGTCTAACCACTTCTTCGAGTTTCACTCCCTTTTTTGTGAACTCCTGAGCATGTAAATATTAATAAAAGTTCTGTGTCTGCTCTTTTGTTAGTCTGTCTTTTGTTAGTTTAATTTGCATGCTCCCAGGAAAAGAATTTAAGAGAGTAGAGGAAAAATTTTTCCTCCCCAACAACGTACATCATCTCACTGAACCCTTATCCCTCTTAGTGACTAAGGTACATACCCCATTTTCTAGATCCAAAAACGAAACTAAGAGATGTTAAGGAGCTGGTCTAAGGTCACGTAGCTAACAGGTGGCAGAGCTGGGATTTTTACCCCTGCCTAAACGACCACACAGCCTGAACATCTAGCAACTGTCCTGTAATTCCAGTGTGTAGGAAACACAATCTAACAGAGTTAGCAGACAGGGATTGGGGCAGCAGAAAATCCTTATTCTAATTCTGGCCCCACTACTATCAACAAAATATTAATCATGTAAATATTTGTGTTGTTCTTTGTAGTTCTGATAATAAAGTCATTGCATTAGTGATATGACCTTGAGTAAATTGTGTAACCTATCTATGTCCTAATGTTTTCCCATGAATCGGCACATGGCTTTTAAATTCCTATGTTTTAAGCCCCATTCTAATTGGAAGACTGTAATCTTTTACTTTGTTTGAAATAAAATAGCAATGATTTTCACCCTCTTTGTCAGCCCACAAACAAAACAGTAGATATTTACATTCTGTGGTTACAAGAAAATAAAACAGAAAGTCCTTTCAGTTCTGCTAAATGCAAAATGAACGCATATGCAGGCCAGGTGGGGAAGAGAGGGGCTGCATTTTTGTCTTGGGCATTAACCGATGTAAGTCAGTGGTCAATTGCTATAATTTGAAAGAGGAAGGGAAGCAGAAGAGCTCCTGTTGATGCTGTTATTTTAAGTCGGTGCATGCTCTATCCTTATCTGGGTAACCTGACTGTCTCAGGCTTGACTAAGCTGCAAGTTCCAAGTTGGTCAGATTAACACTGTTTACCTCATCTCAAAGCTCTGAGTGGTCACTGAGGGAGTCCCTAGGAGAGTCATTGTTGATAGAGAGGGTGAGGAGGGCGTAAACTGTAGTTCCCCAGGCTTTTGGACACGGCTTTTGTTGAGGTGATTCAGAGAATGGTGAGGAGCACAAGAGAGCCAGTAGAATAGAGACAGAGCTGAGGTGGGAAGAAAAGATGGAGCAAGACATAGCAGTTGCTGTCCAGGCGCTGTGGCTCGTGCCTGTAATCCCAGCACTTTGGGAGGCCAAGGCAGGTGGATCACCTGAGATCAGGAGTTCGAGACAAGCCTTGCTAACATGGTGAAACCCCGTATCTACTAAAAATTCAAAAAAATTAGCTGGGCGTGGCAGCGAGCGCCTGTAAACCCAATTACTTGGGAGACTGAGGCAGGAGAATTGCTTGAACCCAGGAGGCGGAGGTTGCAGTGAGCCAAGATTGCACCACTGCATTCCAGCCTGGGTGATAAGCGTGAAACTCCTTCGCAAAAAAAATAAATAAATAAAACAAACAAACAGAAAAAACAACATAGCAGCTGCTGCAGGAGTGAAATTTCAAAAAGTGGTGATGAGACATTTAGAAAGGGTGTATGATATGTAAATTTCTCTTTAGTCTACAAACAAAATTACAACGAAACTCTGCCTGATTAAATGTTGTGCTGGTTATTTGACTGTTTGCCTCCAGATCCATCCTTTGTGTCTGCTCCGGATATATGACTGTTGCAAGCTATGATACCCAGGCTCTCTTGACCACCTGTTTTAGTCTCACTTAACCAGCGAGAGGTACTGTTGGAGATTGGAGGTTGGGAGGAAAGGGGAAGCCCAGGTATTTCTTGTCCTCTTTTTCTGCCATGGGAGCATATCTGGCAGCAGCTGCCCTCCTCTGTGGCTCCGGCTCTTGCCTGAATATTTCTGTTATAATGCTAGTGTCTATCAAGGGACCCCCAGATCCTTTGTCTCTTCAGTCTTAAGGGTGGGTGGTGGCTTCCCACTTGCTAAGCTTTGGGATGCCTCATCTACCCTAGTGACTAGTTTAGCTCCTCTAACACCTTTGTAATTCATTCTCCATATTTAATGCCTTCTATTTAATAACCTGATGGGACCCTGATCAATACAGAGGAGAGGTACTTTTTTTCCTCTCCTGGTTTCTATAACGAGGGAATTCTCCATGCACATGTTTTATTTCCCTTAGCCCTTTTATTCATCTCACCCCTTGGGCTCTGGAGTGAGCAATTGGACGGTAATTTTGGAAGAATCGCTGAGCATGTTGGATCAACTTTGCTGCTTCCTACTGAGAGTGGGCATTCCAAGAATGCACAGTGTCTCTCTGTATTGCAAGTCTTGCCTGGGCAGGCCTGCTCTAGCCTAGCAAATGCCTGACTATGGGCAAGTCTGTCTAATTTTAGCCCACTTGACCACCAGACCTAAAACCTAGTCTTCCAGCCTGGCCTCTGCTGGTAACAAAGGTGATCCCCATTTGCTCTACCTTTATTTCTTCAACTTGTTCAGGATGCAAGTGAGCAAAAAGAGCACCATTTATTGCAGCTCCCTTCTTCAGACTTTAACATTATTCATCAATTCTTTTGGAACTGGATTTCTGATTTTTTAAATATGCTACAGTAACAGAGAAGGCCTGAAGGTAGGAGGGGCTGGACTGAGCTGATGAGACAATGCTTCCCTCCTTAGCAATTTCTGGGACTCACCAGTTGAACCCACATGTGTCTAAGGATCAGCCCTGCTTATTGCTTACTTCCCAACTGCACGCCCTCACCCAACAGGACTACATTGGTGCCATTGAGCTAGAATATTATTCTCAATGGCCAGATGCTTTGACCAAAATTAACATCTGCTCATGCAGTTGGAACCCTACCTTATGATGTTGCTGTTGGAAGTAAAGGCCTACTGTACTTCAGTGTCAGTAAGGTTGATTTCCAGTGTATTTCCTTATGATTTCTGGAAACACTGTCATCCCTAGCTCCCAAGGCAAGACCTTCCTCCCTCATGCAGAATTCTTCCATGGTCATCCCCATCATTCTTTCTGTAATCTGTCTGCTTTGGAACCACCTGACATGATTTGAACACATGTATATATGTCTAGTCCCCTCAGATATATGTGGCTCAGATTTTTTTCTCCCTAGGAGGCTCCTCAGATTCTATATAACTCAGGGGTTCAACGTATATACCAGGGGAGGGTTATCCCTACACTGCACTCTCCAGAAGCATCTAAGTCTCAGCTATGACCTTGTGCCTATATATACACACACACACACACATATATATATATACACGTATTTTTTTTTTTAGATGGAGTTTTGCTCTTGTTGCCCAAGCTGGAGTGCAATGGCACAATCTCAGCTCACTGCAACCTCCACCTCCCAGGTTCAAGCGATTCTCCTGCATCAGCCTGCCAAGTAGCTGGGATTACAGGCACGTGCCACCATGCCCAGCTAATTTTTTTGTATTTTTAGTAGAAACGGGGTTTCACCATATTAGCCAGGCTGATGTCGAACCCCTGACCTCAGGTGATCTGCCTGCCTCAGCCTCCCAAAGTACTGGGATTATAGGCGTGAGCCATTGTGCCCAACAGTCAACATATATTTTAAAGGTTGAGCCCAAGGTAAAGAATCCTGCCTTCTAGACACTATTTTCTCCATTTTCTATTCTCTTTGACTAATTCCCATAAATGTAGTGGAGAAAATGTGAGTTATTGCAATAGTTAGACAAGAATGCCTTACAAAAGAGCACATTTCTGACTGGGTGTGGTGGCTCACGCCTGTAATCCCAACACTTTGGGAGGCCAAGATCACCTGAGGTGAGGAGTTCAAGACCAGTCTGACAAATATGGAGAAACTCCCTCTCTACTAAAAAATACAAAATTTGCCAGGCGTGGTTGTGCATGCCTGTAATCCCAGCTACTTGGGAGGCTGAAGCAGGAGAGTTGCTTGAACCCAGGAGGCGGAGGTTGCGGTGAGCCTAGATCGCGCCACTGCACTCCAGCCTGGACAACAAGAGGGAAACTGTCTCAAAAAAAAAGAAGGGCATATTTCTTCAGCTGTATTTGAATACCATGATGGGGTCAGGATTCTGGGACAAGAAGTAGCCAAACTGAGAAATAGATTAGGACCCTGCTGCAGAGGGTGTACTTCAGCCCCAAGCCTGATGGAGTCAATGGAATTGAGGTCATTTATAACAATTCTACACAGAACCACTGCAGGTTGACTTAGAGCCATTTGCATTTCTAATGAAATTTCAGTGATAGGGAACCACTGAGCATGTGGTGGACTCTTTCTTCTTTCTTTATTTTATCCTTGTGGAGCACCAGTGCGTGGCATCCAATATGGGAGTAACCAGTGACGAAGGAATCAATGAAGTTTTAGGGAATTTCCAAGCAGATCACATTGCTCTCATAAAGAAGACAACCACATTTGGTGCAGCAGTTTAAGACCACTTATTTTTAAAATGCCGATTTAGCCCTTTTCTTCTTATTTCTAAAACCCTAATTTTTCTTCTACCCTTTTAAATCTTTGTCCTTTTATGTTTACCACCTTTCTCCCTCTTATCTATGGACAACAAACTCCTTGTTATGTGACATGATTAAAGAAGATGGATTTTCTTTTGATTAATGGATTCCAAAAAGAATGGAGCAACTCCTCCTGCTACTACCAACCTCCCTGTTCTTAAGCAAGTTGTTTAACCTCTCCAGGACTTATATTTCTCACTCTTAAGTGACATTAGTAAGAGGAATTCTATGGATCTCCTGCAAGGCATGAGTGGAAGATTTAAAAAAAAACAGTTGGAAACTTTCTTATTACCTGGTTGTGGTGATGCACACCTACAGTCTCAGCTACTTACTCCGGGGGCTGAGGTGGAAGGATTGCTTGAGCCTGGGAAGTTGAGGCTTCAGTGAGCTATAGTAGTGCCACTGCACTCTAGCCTGGGCAACAGAGTGAGATCAGAAAGAAGGGAGGGAGGGAGGGAGGGAGGGAGGAAGGAAGGAAGGAAGGAAGGAAGGAAGGAAGGAAGGAAGGAAGGAAGGAAGGAAGGAAGGAAGGAAGGAAGGAAACAAAACACTTTCTTGAAAGTTAAGCCAGGTGCAGAGGCTCACACTTGTGATCCCAGAACTTTGGGAAGTGGAGGCGGGGAGATGGCTTGAGGCCAGGAGTCCCAGACCAGCCTGGAAAACATAGAAAGTGGCTCCATCTCTACAAAATAAAGTCAGCACAGTGTGGTGGTGTGTCTGTGTAGTCCTAGCTACTCAGGAGGCTGAGGCAGGAGGGTCATTTGAGCTCAGGAGTTTGAGGCTGCAGTGAGCTAGGATTGCAACACTGCACTTCAGCTTGGGCAACAGAGGGAGACCCTGTCTCTAAAACAAAACAAAAAGAAAGGGAAAAGAAAGTTAAAAGTCCTGTATTTTATACATAGATCATTATCACCAGTGTAACCACAAAGGGCCAAGTGTGATCACCAGTACAGTGAGAGCCAGATATAGTATAGTTTTCTTCTTTGAGGTCCATAGGCCCCCACAGTTCCTGTGTGTATATCTTGCTCATCAGAATCTTCTCCTTTGAATGAGAGACACAGAAAAACATATTCAAGAGAGAAATAGAGATGAAAAATGTGTGATTCTGATAATGGTTCAGGAAGGAAACACCTTTCTTTGGATGTAAATTGAGGTTACCTGGGAGCTGAGGAGAGAGGTTCCTGTGTGACTCCAAGATCTTTTGGGCAGGTTTGTGTGATGTGGCCTCGTCCTTATAGTAAGGAGGATAAGAACGACTGGGAAAGAAATATTAAAGATATATGTGAGAGTGGGGAAATTGATGGTGTGATAATGATAATGACAGCTACTATTTATCTATTGGCTACCAAATGCCAGGCGCTTTACTCAGCTTTGTACTACATTCGTCTCTCATCTTCCCACTGTACTATGCGTTAGGTGTTACGATTCTTTGCAGATCAGGGCATAGGTTGAGACAGGGTTGTTAACTTGCCCAAAGTCATAAAACTACTAAATGGCAGAACCATGATGAGCCCAGACAAATTTAACTGTTTTTGTTTTTTGCTTAGCTAGACTGATGTTTCTAAGTTCCAAGGGAAGGTGGGAGCCACCAATCTTTGAAAAGAAGAAAGAGGAGAAAAGAATGACAAGATGACGAGGACTCCCAGACATGTTCTAATGGCCTCCAGGCCTCCAGAGGGAAGGAGCTGAGTCTGTATTCTCACTGTCATATCCTCAGCACCCAGTCCAGTCCTGACAAAATTTAAGTGTCCGATAAACATTCGTTGAGTGAGTAAATAAGTGAAGGAAAACATAAATACATTGTCACAGAGACTTTTTGAAGGGTAGAGAAGAGAAAATGAGAAAGTTTGGGTTGATTTTGTATGTTGCATGTCTTTAGCAGAGATATGAAGGGGTGAAAAAAAGTAGGTAAGATTCTGAAAAGCCATTTGGGGAATGCAATAGAGAAGTCAACTAAAGATGAAAGCTGGAAGAGCTGATCGGTGACAATAACCCTCTGGAAGTTTGCATGAATTTGTCAATTATTTGTCTCTTGGTCAGGGGGCTATAGAAAGGGATTTAGAGTTTCTTTCTATTTCATGTAATAATCAGTTATCACTACCATTAATTTTTTTTTTTTTTTTTTTTTTGAGACCGGGTCTCTCACTCTGTCGCCCAGACTGGAGTGCAGTGACATGGTGTCGGCTCACCTCAACCTGCACCTCCCAGGCTCAAGTGATTCTCCTGCCTCACCCTCCTTCTACCATTCTTTCTTTCTTTCTTTTTTTTTTTTGAGATGGAGTCTCACTCTGTTGCCCATGCTGGAGTGCAGTGACACAATAGCGGCTCACTACAGCCTCCTGCCTCAGCCTCCTGAGTAGCTGGGATTACAGGCTCCAGCCACCACGCCCGGCTAATTTTTGTATTTTTAGTAGAGATAGGGTTGTGCCATGTTGGCCAGGCAGGTCTCAAACCTCTGACCTCAGGTGATTCGCCTGCCCTGGCCTCCCAAAGTGCTGGGATTATAGGCGTGAGCTACTGCGCCAGGCCCGAACTACCACTAATTTTTTTTTAAACCCACTAATTAAAAATCTGTCATGGCTGGGCACAGTGGCTCAGGCCTGTAATCCTAGCCCTTTGGGAGGCTGAGGTGGGTGGATCACCTGAGGTCAGGGGTTCAAGACCAGCCTGGCCAAACCCCGTCTCTACTAAAAATACAAAAATTAGCCAGGTGTGGTGGTACGCACCTGTAATCCCAGCTACTTGGGAGGCTGAGGTAGGAGAATTGCTTGAACCCGGGAAGCAGAGATTGCACTGAGCCGAGATCATGCCACTGCAATCAGCTTGGGTAACACAGCAAGACCCTGTCTCAAAACAACAACAACAACAACAAACCTGTCACATGCAACATAATGCAACATATTTTATAAAATGAGGATTTGAGATTACAGTCTCAGTTAAGTGGTTGAAGAAACTCACAAGTGGTGCCCCAGAGTAACAGGAGTCAAATTAGGTGTGCTTTAAATGCACATCTTTAAATGTCTATTTAAATAATAATTATTGCTATATATAGTTTCAATTTCACTCATAAATATTTCAGTATATGTCTATAAATGGTACAGACTCTTTTTAAAAACATAACCACTGTATAATTTTCACACCAAAAAGAAATTAAGGCCGGGCACGGTGGCTCACACCTGTAATCCCAATGACTTGGGAGGCTGAGGTGGGAGGATCACGTGAGCCCAGGAGTTCAAGATCAGCCTGGGCAAGATGGTGAGACTGTGTCTTGACAAAAAGTTTTTAAAAATTAGCCAGGTATGGTGGTGTGTTCTTGTGGTCCCAGCTACTCAGGAGACTGAGATGGGAGGATTGCTTGAACCCAGGAATTTGGGGCTGCAGTGAGCTATGATTGTGTCTCTGCACTCCAGCCTGGACAATGGAATGAGACCCTGTCTCTAAAAGCAAATGAACAAACAAACAAAAAACCCAAAGAAACAAGAAATTAAAATGACTTTAATGACATCAAACATCCAGTCAATGCTCAAATTTTCCCAATGTTTATTTTTTAACAGATATTCTATCAAATCAGAATCCAAGTATGATGTACACATACAATGTAATTAGTTTATATGAATCTTTTTATCTATAAGTCCTCTCTCTCATTGTCTCTATTTATGTGTGATACAAATGAAGTCTTCCATCTGTTGAGTTCCCCAGTCTGTAGTTTGCTGATTGCATCCCCAGGTGTCATGTAACATGTTCCTCTGGTCTCTTGTGTTACCTGAAAACAGAATTTGAATCTAAAAACTTGAAGAGATTTGACTTTTCTAGCAAGAAACCTTCATAAGCTCCAGGCACGGTGGCTCACGCCTGTAGTTACAGCACTTTGGGAGGTAGAGGTAGGCGGATTACTTGAGGTTAGGAGTTCAAGACCAGCCTGATCAACATGGTGAAACCCTGTCTCTACTAAAGATACAAAAATTAGCTGGGCATAGTGGCAGGTGCCAGCAATCCCAGCTACTTGTGAGGCTGAGGTAGGAGAATCACTTGCACCTGGGAGGTGGAGGTTGCAGTGAACCGAGATCACGCCACTGCACTCCAGCCTGGGTGACAGAGCAAATCTCCATCTCACCAAAAAAAAAAAAAAAAAGAAAGAAAGAAAAATCCCTCATAAGAGGTAATGTATGCTTCTATCAGGAAGAACATAAAGCCTGGACATCTCTTTTTTGAGAAATTGGCATCCACTGATGGTCACGGTCTAGGTTTATTATTTCATCAGAGGCTGCAAAATGATAATACTCTATCACTCATTCATTTATTAGCTAAAACTCTCTTTAAGAGAGAGAGTCTTCTCATCTACTAGTTACCCTGAGGTATAGTTTATATATGTAAACACAGGACAAATGTTTTACTCTTTCTTTTTAACTTTTTTTTTTTTTTGAGTAGGTTGGTTCTCTAGCATCTTCCAGAGGTTACCAGCAACAAGTACAGATTCTGTACACAGCCAAACTTCCTAGGATCTGAATCCCAATTTGGCCAGTTGCTAGCCAGATAATTGAGAGACAGGCTTTTTTTTTTTTTTTTTTTTTTTTTTCATGTCTCTTGAATCATGTGAGCTAGGCTTTTAAATCTTCTGAGTGTCACCTTCCCCATTTGTAAATTGGTGAACTCAATGGTATCTTCATCCAAGGTTTATTTTGAGGATTAAATGAGAATATAGGGAGAGAGAGCCTCATTTGAATATAAGTGTATGTTAGTGTTATGTATATTAGAGAGAATATATGTGTGCATGTGTGTGTCTATATATGTTAAAGAAAGCCTTGGCACATAGTAACACTTATATTGAGCACATAGTAAGCCCAATGTAATATTGGCTGTCATTAGCGTTGTTATTATTGTTCTTTTTAAGTAGTTTTGGGTGGATTCTAGGCAATGGTATTTTGTGAAAAGACCCCAAGTGATTCTACCATGAAGCCAGAGTGGACAATCACAATATTGTGAGGTTTAAAAAAATAATATTTACAAAGCAGGAGAATGAGATGACTCTAGTTGTGTTTTTTTAAACCCAGCATGGAGATTGACTCTCTGCTCTTTCACTCACTAATAGTGTGAGCTTCTGCAAGTGAATTAACCTCTCTAAGCCTCAGTTTCTCCATCAGAAATAAGTCTAATAGTGCACAGCTCATAGAGCGGCTGCGAGGATTATCAGTTCTGCACAATGCCTGCCACAGAGTCAGTGCTCAGTAAGTGTTAGCTGCAATGTGTTGAAAAACTGCAGCACAGGCCAGAGTCTGTGTCCAAACGACACTTCTCTCTGTGCCTAAATTTTTCTCTCCATATAACTAGTGTGTTCTGCCTTTTCACCCTTTCTTTATTTAAAACAGAAAGGTAAGCACTAGGAATTTGAGAAAAATATATTCTACACAAACACATAAAATGGAAAGGTATCTGTGCTGGGTGTGATTAACAGCTGGGTGTTAACAGTAGTTCATGGTAGAACATTTTAATTTAAATGGTATTTTAAAGGGAGAATCTTCAAATTGGCTAAGCAAATAAATAAAGGCCACCTGAACAGCTCAGTGACCAACTCCAGATGGATTTTCGGTTATCTTATTTGTACTTCCTTCTTTATCAAATGTTTCATCCCTCTTCCTGTTTCACAGCTTTAAGTCATTTCTTTTGTTGTTCTCTACACACTGTAAATTCCGGGCATTTCATTCGAGATGCTGTGCTTTAAAAAGAAGGTATTTTGTTTTCCCAATATCCTAATTCATCATTCATAAAGACAACAGACAAGATAGTCTTTAAGACACAGATGCTAAGGAATGAATTATTGATCACACCATAAACAAGTTGAAAGATAAAACACATCAGACAAAGCAATTTTAAAAAGTCTTTTTCCGAAGCTTTCACACTCCAACCCTGGAGATCTAACAGTAATAGAGAAAAATACCATATGTACAAGTAGGACCAACTGGAATAATCAGAGGCCATATTTTTTTTAAGGCAGTGGTTCCCAATCTTTCCAGCACTGAGATCCCCTTTTATGGTTTCCCCTCCCAAAGGGCTCTGTGTTTTGAAAAGCTGAATGCACCGGACTACATTTATCAATATTTAATTTCTTTCCCCATGTTTTATTAATCAAAGGCATCTGGAACTGTCAAGCAGAACACCCAATCAGTATGAGACAATCTGGGCTACTAGATTGAATCGCTATAATTCTAGCTAAAAGCAAGAAAATATTTGAACTCAAACCATCTTTAATCTGAAAATAGACATTGTATTTTCTCTCCTGGCATTAAAAATGTGGATGACAATCCTGACATTCAGGGCCTTTCCATTTTTTGGTTCCAATCTAAAATTGGAACAAAAATTTTGGTAGCAGAATAATGGCTCCCCAAAGATGTCCATGTCGTAATCTCAGGAGCCTATGAATATGTTGTTTCCTGGCAAAAGGGAATAAAGTTTGCAGGTGGAATTAGGATTGCTAATGTAAAGTGAGATTACCCTGGATCATTGGTGGACCCAATGTAATTACAAGTGTCCTTAAACGTGGAAGCAGGAGGCAGAAGATGTGATGTGATGTGATGTGAGAAAGACTCCACCAGCCATTGCTGGCTTTGAAAATGAAAGGGAGTTACAAGCCAAGGAATGTGAGCAGCTTCTGCCTGCAAAAGGCAGAACAATGAATTCTCCTGTAGGGCCTGCGGGAAGGAACACAGCTCTGCTGATGCCTTGAATTTAGCCCAGGGAGGCCATTAGAGTTCTGACCTCCAGAACTGTAAAATAATAAATGTGTGTTGTCTTAAGTC
This sequence comes from Chlorocebus sabaeus, assembly GCF_047675955.1. Taxonomy (NCBI): domain Eukaryota; kingdom Metazoa; phylum Chordata; class Mammalia; order Primates; family Cercopithecidae; genus Chlorocebus; species Chlorocebus sabaeus. The sequence continues at coordinate 44,870,619 of NC_132914.1, read as the reverse complement.
ACTCAGCTTGTGGCGATTTGGTTGTTTTATTTATTGTTTTATTTATTTATTTATTTATTTATTTATTTATTTAGACGGAGTTCATTCTTGTTGCCCAGGCTGGAGTGCATTGGTGCAATCTTGGCTCACTGCAACCTCTGCCTTCCAGGTTCAAGCGATTCTCCTACCTCAGCTTCCCAAGTAGCTGGGATTACAGGTGGCCACCATCACGCCCAGCTAATTTTTTGTATTTTTTGTAGAGATGGGGTTTCCCCATGTTGGCCAGGCTAGTCTCAAACTCCTAACCTCAAGTGATCCACCCAGCTTGGCCTCCCAAAGTGCTGGGATTACAGGCGTGAGCCACTGCCCCCAGCCTTTTTTTTTTTGAGATGGTCTTGCTGTGTCATCCAGGCTGGAGTGCAGTGGTGCATCATAGCTCACTGCAGCCTCAACCTCCCAGGCCCAAGTGATCTTCTGGTCTCAGCCTCTCAAGTAGCTGGGACCACAAGTATGCGCCACAATGCTTGGCTACTTTTTAAAATTTTTGTAGAAATGGGGTTTCCCTATGTTGCCCAGGCTGATCTTGAACTCCTGGGCTCAAGCAATCTGCACGCCTCGGCCTCCCAAAGTGCTGGGATTACAGACATGAGCCACCACACCCAGCCAGCAATTTGTCACAGCAACCAAGAAAACGAATACATACCCTCTTTCCCCAAATGAGTTGACCTTTACTCCCCTCCACGGGCCCTTTGCTCTGGCCCAACTAACGTCTTCAGTGGTCCCTAGACATGCCTTTCTACCTAGTTCTAGATCCTTGTGTGTGCCCTCCTTCATTTGGCTATCCCGCCTCCTCATGTCGGCAGAGGCGAATTTGGTCCATCTTTCACGATGCAGCTCAGATGCCTCCTCTGCCACTGTCTCTACTGTTTCTGCATCTATCGGAGGCATGCATGCAATCTCTCCCTCCTTTGAAACTCCTGTAGTGCTGTAGCTGTCTCTTTGTCCTGGCACTTAATACATTTTCTCCTGGATTAGAGTTATTTGTGAACATGCTCTATCTTCTCTATCAGATTTAAGCTCCTTGATAATAAACCTAGTGTTTGATTCATCTCTAAATCTTCTATAAAGCTAAGCTTAATACATTATGTCCTATGGACTTAGCATATAATCTGAGTCCTTTATAAGTGTTCATATGTACATATATGTGTGTATGTATATAAGTATATGCCTATATGCAAATGACGTTCTAGAACAAGCATATGCCTTCGCAGGAAGGAATAGAAGGAAAAAAAACCCTAAGGTTTTCCACCAGCTGCCACACAAATGTTAAGCATAGGCGCATCATTGTTTCAGACCAGCTTGTGCAGTTGTCTGTTCATAAAACTGTGGTGGAACAATGAATAAGTAGAGGGAGTTTATTCCTTGTTGAAGAGTTCCATTTTAAAAACGGGGAGCTGGATCAGAAACGCTCTGTGGACATGCACAGGATCTGAGCAAAGAGAGAAATTGAAGTATATGAGAAACAGGAAGGGGTTCTTGGGTCTAAGTTTTCATTTTGTTTGAGATCCAGCCACCAAAAATGAATGTGAAACATTTTTTTAATGTGGGTGTTTAAAATCTTTCTTTTTCGAAAGAAACTAAACAAGCGACAACATCCAAATGACTGATGGCATACCTGACTTTTTTTTTCATGTTTCTTTTTTTTTTAAATTATTTTATTTTACTCTTTACTTTTCTGTTAAGATTTTTAAAAATTTTTTTCATAAGTTATTGGGGTACAGGTGGTATTTGGTTACATGAGTAAGTTCTTTAGTGGTGATCTGTGAGATTTTGGTGCACCCAACACCCTAGCAGTATACACTGCACCATATTTTTAGTCTTCTATCCCTCGCCCCTCCCACTCTTCCCCACAAATCCCCAAAGTCTATTTTATCATTCTTATGCCTTTGTGTCCTCATAGCTTAGCTCCCACATGTCAGTGAGAGCATACGATGTTTGGTTTTCCGTTCCTGAGTTACTTCACTTAGAATAATATTCTCCAATTTCATCCAAGTCACTGCAAATGCTGTAATTCATTCCTTTTTAGAGCTGCGTAGTATTCCATCATATATATATATACACACCACCGTTTCTTTATCCACTCATTGACTGATGGGCATTTGGGTTGGTTCCGTGATTTTGCAATTGTGAATTGTGCTGCTATAAACATGAGTATGCAAGTACCTTTTTCGAATAATGACTTTTTTTCCTCTGGGTAGATACCTAGCAGTGTATAGCTGGATCAAATGGTAGTTCTACTTTTGGTTCTTTAAGAAATTTTTACAGTTTTCCATAGCAGCTGTACTAGTTTACATTCCCACCAGCAGTGTAGAAGTGTTCCCTGTTCACTGCATCCATGCGAACATCTACTGTTTTTAGATTATGTCCCTTCTTGCAGGAGTAAGGTGGCATTGCATGTGGTTTTGATTTGCATTTCCCTGATCATTAGCGATGTTGAGCATTTTTTCATGTTTGTTGTCCATTTGTATATCTTCTTTTAATAATTGTCCATTCATGTCCTTAACCCACTTTTTGATGGGATTGTTTGTTTTTTTCTTACTGATTTGTTCAAGTTTGTTGTAGATTCTGGAAATTAGTCCTTTGCCAGATGTATAGATTGTGAAGATTTTCTTCCACTCTGTGGGTTGTCTGTTTACTCTGCTGACTGTTCCTTTTGCCATGCAAAAGCTCTTTAATTTAATTAGGTCCCAGCTATTTATCTTTGTTTTTGTTGCATTTGCTTTTGGGTTCTGGGTCATGAAATTCTTGCCTAAGCCAATGTCTAGAGGGTTTTTCCAATGTTATCTTCTAGAATTTTTATAATTTCAGGTCTTAGGTTTAAGTCCTTAATCCATCTTGAGTTGATTTTTGTATAAGGTGAGAGATGAGGATCCAGTTTCATTCTCCTACAGGTGGCTAGCTAATTATCCCAGCACCACTTGTTGAATAGGGTGTCCTTTCCCCACTTTAAGTTTTTGTTTGCTTTGTCAATGATCAGTTGGCTGTAAGTATTTGGGTTTATTTCTGTGTTCTCTATTCTGTTTCATTGGTTTATATGCCTATTTTTATACCAGTACTGCACTGTTTTAGTGACTAAAGCATTAGAGTATGGTTTGAAATCAGGTGGTGTGATGCCCCCAGATTTGTTCCTTTTGCTTAGTCTTGCTTTGGCTATGCAAGACTTTTGGTTCCATATGAATTTTAGAATTGTTTTTTCTAATTCTGTGAAAAATGATAGTGGTATTTTGATGGGGACTGTGTTGAATTTGTAGATTGCTTTTGGCAGTATGGTCATTTTCACAATGTTGATTCTACCCATCCATGAGAATGGGATGTGTTTCAATTTGTTGGTGCCATCTATAATTTCTTTGAGCAGTGTTTTATAGTTTTGCTTGTAGAAGTCTTTTGACTCCTTTGTTAGGTATATTCCTAAGTATTTTATTTATTTATTTATTTATTTATTTAGTGCAGCTATTGCAAAAAGGGTTGAGTTCTTGATTTGATTCTCCATTTGGTTGCTCTTGGTGTATACAAGAGCTACTGATTTGTGTACATTAATCTTGTATCCAGAAACTCTGCTGAATTCTTTTATTCTAGGAGCTTTCTGGAGGAGTACTTAGGGTTTTCAAAGTAAATGATCATATCATCAGCAAACAGTGACATTCTGACTTCCTCTTTACCGATCTGGATGCCCTTTATTTCTTTCTCTCGTCTGATTGCTCTGGCTAGGACTTCCAGGACTGTGTTGAAGAAGAGTGGTGAGAGTGGGCATCCTTATCTTGTTCCCAATTTCAGAGGAAATGCTTTCAACTTTTCCCCATTCAGTATTATGTTGGCTGTGGGTTTGTCACAGACGGCTTTTATTACATTAAGGTATGTCCCTTGTATGCCGATTTTGCTGAGAGTTTTAATCATAAAGGGATGATAGGGCCGGGCGCAGTGGCTCATGCATGTAATCCCAGCACTGAGGCGGGCAGGTCACCTGAGGTCAGAAGTTTGAGACCAGCCTGGCCAACATGGTGAAACCCCATCTGTATTAAAATTCAAAAATTAGCTAGGCATGGTGGCACACATCTGTAATCCCAGTTACTTGAGAGGCTTAGGCACAAGAATCGCTTGAACCCAGGAGGCAGAGATTTCAGTGAGCTGAGATTGTGCCACTGCACTCCAGCCTGGGAGACAGAGCGAGACTCTGTCTCAAAGGAAAAAAAAGGATGATGGATTTTGTCAAATGCTTTTTCTGCATCTATTAAAATGATTATAGGTTTTTGTTTTTAATTCTGTTTATGTGGCGTATCACATTTATTGACTTGCATATGTTAAACCATCCCTGCATCCCTGGTATGAAACCCACTTGATCATGGTGGATTATCTTTTTGATATGTTGTTGGATTTGATTAGCTAGTATTTTGTTCAGGAGTTTAGCACTATGTTCATCAAGAATATTGGTCCATAGTTTTCTTTTTTGATTATATCCTTTTCTGGTTTTGGTATTAGGGTGATGCTGGCTTCATAAAATGAATTAGGGAAGGTTCCTTCTTTCCTATCTTGTAGAATAGTGTCAAAAGGATTGATACCAATTCTTCTTTGAGTGTCTGGTAGAATTCTGCTGTGAATCCATCTAGTCCTGGACATTTTTTGTTGGTAATTTTAAAATCACCATTTCAATCTCACTGCTTGTAGAGGTCTGTTCAGGGTATCTAATTCTTTCTGATTTAAGCCAGGAGAGTTGTATTTTTCCAGGAATTTATCAATCTCTTCTAGATTTACTAGTTTATGTGCGTAAAGGTGTTCATAGTAGCCTCGAATGATCTTTTGCATTTCAGTGGGGTCAGTTGTGAAATCTCCTGTATCATTTCTTAGTGAGGTTATTTGGATTTTCTCTCTTCTTTTCTTGGTTAATCTTGCTAATGGTCTATTGATTTTATTTATCTTTTCAAAGAATCAGCTTTCTGTTTCATTTATCTTTTGTATTGTTTCGTTTTGTTTCAATTTCATTTAGTTTTGCTTTGAACTTGGTTATTTCCTTTCTTCTGTTGGGTTTGGGTTTGGTTTGTTCTTGTTTCTCTAGTTCCTTGAGGTGCGACCTTAGATTGTCTGTTCATGCTCTTTCATCCTTTTTGATGTAGGCGTTTAGGGCTATGAACTTTCCTCTTAGCACCACCTTTGCTGTATCCCAGAGGTTTTGATAGGTTGTGCCATTATTGTCATTCAGTTCAAGACTTTTTAAATTTCCACCTTGATTTTGTTTTTGACACAATGTACATTCAGGAGCAGGTTATTTAATTTCCATGTATTTGCATGGTTTTGAAGGTTCCCTTTGGAGTTGATTTCCAGTTTTTTTCCACTGTGGTCTGAGAGAATGCTTGATATAGTTTCAATTTTCTTAAATTTATTGAGGCTCGTTTTGAGAGACAGGACTAGCTGGATTTCCTAGGCCGACTAAGAATCTCTAAGCCTAGCTGGGAAGGTGACCATCGCCACCTTTAAACACAGGGCTTGCAACTTAGCTCACACCCAACCAATCAGATAATAGAGAGAGCTCACTAAAATGCTAATTAGGCAAAAACAGGAGGTAAAGAAATAGCCAATCATCTACTGCCTGAGAGCACAGCAGGAGGGACAACGATGGGGATATAAACCCAGGCATTTGAGCCAGCAACAGCTACCCTCTTTAGGTCCCCTCCCTTTGTATGGGAGCTCTGTTTTCACTCTATTAAATCTTGAAACTGCACTCTCTTCTGGTCTATACTGTTACGGCTGGAGCTGAGCTTTCTCTCACCATCCACCACTGCTGTTTGCAGCCGTCGCAGACCTGCCGCTGACTTCCATCCCTCCGGATCCAGCAGGGTGTCCACTGTGCTCCTGATCCAGCAAGACGCCCACTGCCACTCCTGATCGGGCTAAAGGCTTGCCATTGTTCCTGCAGGGCTAAGTGCCAGGGTTCGTCCTAACCGAGCTGAACGCTAGTCACTGGGTTCCACGGTTCTCTTCCATGACCCACAGCTTCTAATAGAGCTATAACACTCACCGCATGACCCCAGATTCCATTCCTTGGAATCTGTATATATCTATAGATATAGATATACAGATATCTATATCTATATATCTATACATAGCTATATATCTATATATCTATATCTATATCTATATATCTCAGGGTTTCTGCTGAGAAATCAGCTGTTAATCTGATAGGTTTTCCTTTCTAGGTTATCTAGTGCTTCTGTCTTACAACTCTTAAAATTATTTCCTTCATCTTAACTTTGGATAACCTGATGACAAGGTGCCTAGGCGAAGATCTTTTTGTGATGAATTTCCGATGTGTTCTTTGTGCTTCTTGTATTTGGATGTCTAGGTCTCTAGCAAGGCTGGGGAAGTTTTCCTCAATTATTCCCCCAAATATATTTTCCAAGCTTTTAGAATTCTCTTCTTCCTCAGGAACACTGATTATTCTTAGGTTTGGTCGTTTAACATAATCCCAGACTTCTTGGAGGCTTTGTTCATATTTTCTTATTCTTTTTTCTTTGTCTTTTTTGGATTGGTTTAATTTGAAGACCTTGTCGTCGGGCATGGCCCAACACTTTGGGAGGCTGAGGCGGGCGGATCACCCGAGGTCAGGAGTTTGAAACCAGCATGTCCAACATGGAGAAACCCCATCTCTACTAAAAATATAAAATTAGCTGGGCATGGTGTAATCCCAGCTACTTGGGAGGCTGAGGCAGGTGAATCGCTTGAACCCGGGAGGTGGAGGTTGTGGTGAGTGGAGATAGCACCGTTGCACTCTAGCCTGGGCAGCAAGAGGGAAAGAGCAAAACTCCGTCTCAAAAAAAAAAAAAAAAACCTTGTCTTTGAACTCTGAATTTCTTTCTTCTACTTGTTCAATTCTATTGCAGAGACTTTCCAGAGCATTTCACATTTCTAAAAGTGTGTCCAAAGTTTCTTGAATTTTGTATTGTTTTTTCTCTAAGCTGTCTATTTCCTTGAATATTTCTCCCTTCACTTCTTGTATCATTTTTTGGATTTCCCTGCATTGGGCTTCAACTGTCTCTGGTCTCTCCCAGATTAGCTTAATAACTAACCTCCTAAATTCTTTTTCAGGTAAATTAGGGATTTCCTCTTGGTTTGGATCCATTGTTGGTTAACTAGTGTGATTTTTGGGGGGTGTTGAAGGGCCTTGTTTTGTCATATTACAAGGATTGGTTTTCTGGCTCTTTCTCATTTGGGTAGGCTCTGTCAGAGGGAAGGTCTAGGGCTGAAGGCTGTTGTTCAGATTCTTTTGTCCCACAGGGTGTTTCCTTGATGCAGTACTCTCCCCCTTTTGCTACGGATGTGGCTTCCTATGAGCTGAACTGCAGTGATTGTTGTCTGTCTTCTGTGTCTAGCCACCCAGAAAGTCTACCCAGCTCTGGCCTGGTACTGGAGGTTGTCCGCACAGAGTCCTGTGATGTGAACTGTCTAAGGGTCTCTCAGCCGTGGATACCAGCACTTGTTCTGGTGGAGGTGGCAAAGGGTGCAATAGACTTTCTGAGGGTCTTTAGCTTTGGTGGTTTAATGCTCTGTTTTTGTGCTGGTTGGCCTCCTGCCAGGAGGTGGCACTTTCTAGAAAACATCAGCTGTAGTAGTGTGGAGAGGGACCAGTAGTGGGTGGGACCCTAGAACTCCCAAGATTATATGCCCTTTATCTTCCACTACCAGCATGGATAGGGAAGAACCATCAGGTGGGGGCAGGGCTAGGCACATGTTCAGACTCTGTTCAGGAGGCTCAGACTCTCCTTGGGCAGGTCTTGCTGTGGCTGCTGTGGGGGATGGGAATGAGATTCCCAGGTCACTGGAGTTGTGTACCTAGGAGGATTAGGGCTGCCTCTGTTGAGTCATGCAGGTTATCAGGGAAGTGGGGGAAGCTGGTAGTCACAGCCCTAACCCAGCTCTCATGCAAACCGAAGGGCTGGTCTCACTCCCACCATGTTCCCACCAACAGCTCTGAGTCTGTTTCCAGGCAGAGGGCACGATGGGCTTTAAAACTTGCCCAAGGATATCTGCCTCAGCTGTGAAAGAAAAGGGCTTTAGTTCTTCCCCTGTGTGTGAAGTCTGCACACTGGATTCATGTTCTCCCCTGAGTTCTGGCCAGGAGGCTTCTTACCCTGTTTAAATTGGTAGAAATTTTGGCCAGAGCATTCCTTCTCCCTGTGGAGTTTTACCCCCTGCATCTCTGGCCACCCTCCCAATGGATTCCTGTGGTGCCAGGCAGGAATGGGCTACATGGGCACCCAGCGAGCTCCCAGGGCCTTTCTGCTGCTTCCTCTACCCCTGTTTTTCACTTAGCTCTCTAACTTGACTCAGCTTCAGGCAAAGTCGGGAACTTCTCCCGCAAACAGACCTTCAGCTTCTCCAGTGGGTGTGTGTTCCGGGAGAGGAGGCTCTCCCTTTCCCACTTCTGCAGTTGGGGCACTCACAGGATTTGGGGGTCTCCTGGGTCCTGCAGGAGCAGGCTGCTTCCTTCAGAGAGTCTGTGGATCCTCTCAGGATTGCTAGTTTGTTCTTGCAGTCGATCTGGAGCTAAAATTCACAATGCAAGCCTCTGCATGCTGCCCTGTCTGGAGCTGTAATCTAGTCCTGCCTCCCATCTGATATGATCCCAGGGGTGGCATACCTGACTTATGTATCTGCAATACAAGACCATTTTTAAAAAATTGAAATGTTTTGGCTCTAAGATAAGCGGTATTTTTGTAGCACCATAATTTCTGGTTCTGTGAAAATTAAAAAAAAAAAAGGTTTTGTAAATATGTTGCCCATTAAAGCAATTATTCAGCTATTTTTTCACTTTTGTCTTTCTAAAATAAACATTAGTCCCAAGAATATACATCCTTCCAGAAACCATTTTGATCCTAGTACATTTTTAGTTCCTTTCCTCTCTGAGTCAGGAAATGATAGATCATGGATGCATTTTTAATTGTTTGTATTTATTGACTATTTACTATGTGCCAAAGATTATGCCAAGTGCCTTACAGATATTATGGCATTTAAAACTAACAATCCTGTGAGGTGTGCGTTTTTATTTTCATTTTAAAGTTTAGGTATCCGAGCCATAAAGAGTTTGAGG